>NC_134204.1:2407142-3008928 GCF_964188355.1 Buteo buteo | reverse complement strand
AGTAAAGTAAAGCCATGAGAAGGGACCTAGAACTTATAGGATCTGTTTTCATAGTCATTTCTTCAGAAAACCATCACTAGCACCAGCAGCTTAAGCAAACTACTGCACAACTTCATCCTGATCTCCACAGTGAGAGCAAAACCAGTTGCATTAAAACAGCAGCTCCTCTGAGAGAGGAAAATATCTGAAGCAAACGAAGGCAGAGCCAGACCCTGTGAATAATTATCAGGGGTCACGCCAGCTCTAATCCTAGATCCGACACTAATTCTCAGCGTTGTGGAACAAGTCAATGAGTCTCTCCACCGTGGAAATCATATTTAACCTACTTCTTTCAGGATGCTTGGAGGATTAGTGTTCATAAAGCAATCTGAAGATTAAAAATGCTTTAAGTACTGTAGTTTGAATTTAGCCTGACCACAATGAGAACACCCATAAAGCCCTGATGCACAACAGCCTCTAATACGCTTCTGTACTGATAGTGCTGGGCAGGCTAAAAATGAGCATAGCTAGTGCATTGTGTTGTTAGCAATATATAAAAATGCAATGATTTGATTACCACTGAATTGCATCCCCTCAAGTGCTAATGACAGTGATGAAAAAAAAACTGAGACTTGTCTAATTCTGCCTTCAAATGAATAAACAGAAGTTGCACACTGTGAAGATAAAAATCAGAGCGTTGCAGCGTTGTAACGTGGAGAAGAGCTGCCTCTGAAATGGCCTCCGAAGCCAGGAATCGTTCCCATTTCAGTGGGATAACTGGAATTTGGAGCAGCATCGCTGCTGAGAGCAGCAGTAGCTTGTTTTACTCATTGGCTTTAATTTGGGTTTTTAGAATACCACGCCTGGTGTCGCCAAAGCCAATACGAAAACACAGCTTTGGGGTAGTTGGACTTCTCCCTCAAAGAAACCCAAGGAGAGATTATTTAGTGTCCAGTCAAACAAGAGTGTTTAAAGGCACGCTTTCTGTTTGCATTATCAAATGTCTGCTGCAAATGCATGTTTTATGCTACAGCTGTTGAAGCCAGCAGCAACATAAGGATGGCTTTTCAAGCGTTATATATTCATCTGGGTCCTTTTTACACTGTATCTTTCATAAATAGCATAGATTACCCTATACAACTTCCCCCCTCCCCAGGTAGATAATTCTTTTTATAGGGTGGCTTATACCGATGGCAGAGAAGAATGAATTTTTTCACCAACAACCTACACCCACATGGGCCACACCACAGCTCCAAAATACATTTTGGCCAGAACCGTCCCAGAGTTTACCCATCCTGGTACCATCGCAACTGTAAAGATAATGTTGCACCTTAATGCAACAAACCAGAGAAAGAAAACAGCAATATCCCACTTCAGCAAGCCCAAATTCTGGTGCAACATCACTCAGCTGTTGCATGTGTCTCTGGGGGATGTTAGATTATGCACAGTCCATCCAGGGTCTTACTCAAGAAGATGCATCAAGGATGATGTACCCACCAGATCCATCCTGTGCAGCTTCAGAGCTGATTTGCTCACACACACCTGGGTTTTAGCAAGAAGTCAGAGAGAAAATACGGGCTTGAATCTCTCAGCTGCTGGAAAAAAGCCTAAAAGTACCAGTTTGGCCCTGAATGGAAGAGGATGAGCATGCAGCACAATGCTCAAAGAACAGGTAACGTGCAAATTAACCTTATCTTCTGTGGCGGTCACCAGCAGCACAAAGCGTTACCTTCCCTCTGTACAACACTGTTTAACACGCATATCAATCTGACGTTTCTAACGCTGAGATCAAATACCACTGTGCAAATTAAGATGTCTTTGCAGAGGTCAGAGCGCTTTTATGCGGTGCTGAGTTGAGTTACTCCTCCTGTGAGAGCAGTGGGAGTCCCACTGGTCCCAGCTCATTAAGGTACTTTCTCCCTGGACTGCTTTGTGCAGCCGGCTGGAAATGCCCCTTCAATAGCAAAGAAAATTCTGCACACTCAAAGTTTCTGCAAAATGCTGAGCTGTCTCCAGTCTTTCCACCAATTCCTGAGGGCAAGCAGGAAGGACGACCTTCTCCCAGGATTTATGCTTTGCATACCCCGTTGGGGAAGAACACAGCTCCTCAGCCACACTAAAACGAGGTCAGCAATTCTTTTGTATGCCGTTTCTAACGAGAGCGAAACACGCACCCGGCCAATTTTATCAGCTCTCTGGCACCCTGATGCTCTTTTCTGCGCTGGGATCGCACCACAGAGCATCCCTGGCTCCGACCCAAGCCACCCGCAAGGAGCTGGCCCCTGTGGAGCACTGCAGCCCTGCAGATGGAGAAGGCTTTGTACTGTACTTTGTACCAAAAAGCATCACATAAGGGCAAGAATCATGCCAGTTTTCTTCTCCCCAAGCTTGTGAAATGCTACCCCCAGCAGTTCAGCTCTGTGGGCACCAGGAAGACAAGTCAGTTGTTCTTCCACCCCATGGCAGTCCCAGAAAGAAGGTCCTTCCTACAGACTTCATCACCTCAACCACCATCAGCCACTGATGCTTGTAAAACTCCTACACTACAATCTAATTAATTACAGTTGATATTCATTAGGAAAACCCCAGAAAGATTTTCAGAAATCAGTGGGAGCATTGACTTTTGGGCACACACTGCAAGTTTTCCATCCTCAGGTCTCCAGAACTTCACTGATGATGTGGGATGGCAAGCAGTGGCTGGGAGATGGGCAAGGGTAATCACAAGTCTTTGTGTTCTGATGTAATTATGGTGCTCGAAAACACCATTTTCAATGTTTAATGATATTTGGTGTTACAGCTTTCACACCTCAGAGCTCAAACAGTTCTCCTGCACCGCAGCAGTAATAACTTGTCTGAAGTAGCCTATTACGACTCCTTCCAAGTCAGGGATATTTCACATGCTCAATCATTACTTTTAGTCAGGCACTGATCTTTCTGTACCTTAAGCTCTCCCATGCCAGTGCTGTCCCATTATGAGTATTTATGTTTTTTCTATAAGGGCTGTCTCGTTTATGATTAAAGCTGTGAGCAAATAGCATCATTCTCATCCCAAATTGCCCAAAATAAACAAAAAATGAAACTTAAAAAAAAAAAAAGGATCATTTCGTTGACCAGTTATCCTCAGAGCATCTCTGTCCTCTGCCACAGCAGGGCAAGTAAGACTGGAGGGCCTCTCCTCCAATCCTTGGGAAACATCACCTGGAGTCTCTCCCTTTTTTTTTTTTTTTTTCTTTACATCACCTCTGGAAAAGTTACATCTAGCTGCTTTTGCAAACCCTGAGGTCTAACACCACCATCGGCATGTTTCCTGGATAGCTCTTCCAAAATCTTCTCCCCTCCTCCCTATCCCACTTTTAACTCTAAACAGAAGAGATCCCCTTCAGTTTCTCCCCTTCCCAAATTCAAGGATATTAAGTGTTGTTTTTTTTCTTCTGACCCTTTTTTTAGACCAGGGCTTTAGTTTTTGAGATGGCACCTGCTGCAAAAGCCCTGCTGAGCTGCAGCACAGATCACCCCCACAGCTCGCTGCAAACCCCCGACCCAGCCTCATTCAGGAGACCTAAGCCCTTCCCTGCTTTTAATATAACACAGCCTTCAGCCTTATTTATTGTGCCAGTCTAATTCCTCTTGCATCTCTGTCAGGGGTTAATCTCTCTTTTAACTCCTACCTGCTCTCTCATTGTATGTTTTTAAATCCTCTTGTAAAGCTTGAAATTTGAAGTGCTATCAAAGGACGTCCCCCACTGTGCCCATACCCCTCCCTGCTTCTATTAGACTATGGGTAAGGTCAATGCTGCAATTTCTGCTCTTTTCCAGCCCCAGCATCACACCCCACAGCAAAAGAGAGAGCAGTCGTGGTCACGTACAGCCCCACCAGCACCTGTATCCCTGCAAGACACAGATCATTTGTGTTGCCTATTAGCGTAGGCAAGCAGTGATTTTTTTACACTTGGACATAGGCTTTTGAGAGTGCAATGCAAGACTCGGGTGCATTAGCTTCCAACAAAAATGGAAAGCCACTACTAAATAGAGTTACCCATCTGCAGTCCAGGTGTTCGAGCATTTAGTGCCAGAAACAGCATGCCGGCAGTGGGGCTGAAAAGGGAAGACATGCTATTTCCATATAACATAAATTCAGAATCACACAGTAGATGCTGACCCTAGTTTGAATTGCAGACACCGGCGGTTATCCGGTACCCACCGAGCTGCAGGCAAGACCGGCAGCCCAGATACACAGAAGCTGAACTCATCCACCAAATCACTCTTGCATTTCTTATTTTATTTCTTCTGCAAGAACTATCAACAACACTGCGAGGAGATCCTCACACCGGTAAGGAGGAAACGCCAGTCTAATCAACAGGTTACTAGAACACTTGCCTTCCCATCGACATTGCAAGGGTCAGTTAAGGTTTGCAGAGTTCCTTCATGCTCCTGGCAGAACGTTAAAATGTTCTGCATTTCCAATTTAGCAGTTATACATGGATCAGATCAAGATATTTTTGTCTGGCCGCATGGAACAGCTCTGCAGACATCATGCATCTGTGAAAGCATCAGCCTGATGGATGCACAAGTGAATAAAGAGCACGGCACTTCACCCAGTCCATGCACTTCTTAGTAGACTTTTGCAAGTCCTTTATTACCGGAGATGTTTTTCACTGTATGGTTTGAACATTGCACTTATTTTGTGTTTATTAGCTGACATGGACTGCTGCTATGTCATGCTAATTATAAGGCCCACACACATGATATAATGTTGCTATTGTTGCAAGATCCAGATGTGCTAACTGGAAAACACACAGAATATAGAGCAAGGAGTTTGCGATGCTTTTGCCATTTGATTTACAATTTGAGCAAAGACCACCTCACTCCCTGCTCCCCATTTTTGAAAGTTGCTTGACAACCTTCGGAGGGCCCATTCTCCTGCCCCATTGCCCACAGCAATGCTATTCATACCACATACCTCTATCACCTAGGGCTGTTCAATATTCCATTTTATTAAGTATGATGCGTGATTCTTTCTTTTAAAAAAAAAAAAAGGCATTAAGAAACCTTACTTGGACTAGCAAGTCCTGTCCTGTGCCCAGAGTGAACCCAACCCGTACAAAAGGAAGAAGAGACAGGGGCCAAAGACAGAAAAACCACACAAATATATTCGCTACTGTAGCACACTGCAGTGATTTTCCTAATAGACTCAATTCAGCATCTGGAGACCACACAGTGACTGCACTGTCAAGCTGAGCTGGTTGAGGATAGCTGGGGAGAAGAAAAATGGAGCTGGAATCACAAAGGGAAATAGCTAACCAAGTATCTAACTAAGGCTCCCAAAGGCTGGGAATGGGAAGCTGGTGTTGCACCGTCACTATGCAAAATTCGGCCACCTCCACGGAGCTGGAAACAACTGATGGGGCATATTCATCAAGAGGAACATGAGTTAGGGTGAGAAGTGAGAAACAATCCCTGCTCCTGTGTGGAAAGCTGCTGGTTGGGCTGACTTCAGCAGATATAAAGTTTCAAGGGGAATTTTCGCTAGACTCCAGGCTTCTGCCCAGAGCAATGACACACAAGGAAATTAGAGCCACCGCTGGGATTTGGCCACACAAGGGATCTTTTGTTCCTCTATAAGAAAAGCAAGAAGCAATCAGCCAGGGCACCGACAGCTGTGCTGGCTCTCCAGACAATCCTGGATGTTCCCTCAAAGCTTTCAGTCTGCTTTCAGGAGCGCAAATGCCTTCTGCAACACCCAAGGGTGTAAAAGGCACCAACACCCAACACACCTCGCCAGGTACTATCAGGAGGACAGACACCAAGACCAGAGGAGGACATGGTTGCATTGCCCTGCAGATAATATGTGTCCCAAAGCACAAATTGCTTTGAACCCCACAGTCTCAGCAATCACTAAACGATCCATCCTTCCACCAACCCCAACACTTGACTCCACCACCGCCAGTAGCGGCACTTGGAGCAAATTAACTCCATGCTGTGTGTTTTGCCTAAAACAATATTGTTTCAATGAACCGAGTATGCTTAGTCTCACACTGGGTATGCAGGGAGTTTCTAAAGAGCTGGTCACTGTAAAAATTAGAGGCTGTCACATACAAATTTTAATCACCTGCCTTTTTTTAAGCTGTTTTACATGCAAGTGCTGCAAAGAACTGTCTGCAAAGCATCCTCTTTGGGAAAAGCTTTCATTTAAAGGGGAGTTTTAATGCACGCCCAAATCACAGTAGGTATTCAGATGCTTTGTGAACTATTTTGTCCCCCAAAAAGGCATCAGATATTGTTATTCACCTTCTGCAGCCCCTTGTCCAGCCCACCCACAACTTTTTTTCCTTTTAAATTGGCATTTCCTGATGACAGGACAACACCGGACACAGGATCCAGCAGAGCTTTACAGCCACCTGTGAAGATGCCTCCAGTCCCATCTCATGGACTCTATCGGCTTGAGGCAAGTGAGAAAGCACAGGACAACGTCACTAACACTTGTACACCAGCAAATGTTTTAAGTTCTGCCCTGGCACCCTGTCTCTACATGGCAACGGTATACTAGAAGCCCAGAGAATTAAAAATCTAATTGCCTCCAACTTTTCTCATTTAACAGAGAAATCTTATATTTTGTGCCCTTTTTCCTTGCCATCTACTCAATCCCATTCAGTCACCTCCACTTCCAGTCTTCCCAGTGTGCTCTGGGCCACTAATAAAGTTAAAATATACATATACATATTTATTACATGCATATATTACACATTTTATATTATATATAAAATATATTGTATATGTGTGTAAATTTATTATATTTTTAATATTTTTTTTAATATCTATATATGACCTTGCCTTCTGCACTGGAGAAGAGCTATTCAAGGTGACTTCGTGCTTCCTGATTATGTCCTTACTCTGTTTGTCCTATAAAAACATGACACACCTTGCAGCCTTCCTCATCCAGGTCTTCATGAAAAGGATGAAAAGTTTGCCCTCAGAGGACCGCTGCAACTTGAAACCCCGCAGCAAGGGAAAAGCTAGCACCATCAGCTTGCTCACACTCTTGCTCAAAGTTTGCACTATTTGCCTGTAGCCCAAAAAAGTCTCAAGCCCCATTTCAGCAATGCTTTTTTTGAAGGGTTTATTACCCCAGTGCAGTGTCCGATCTCAAGGAAGCAGTTTACTGAGCGTCAGCTAGTAAAGTTCTGCTCTGCCACAAAAATGGCACGAATATTATCCCATGGACACATATGAAAGCATGAAAATGAAACCACTCATCATGAAACTTGGGCGATGAAGCTCCACCAAACACAGTCAAGCTCACACAGCAACGACTGCTCAGTGGCTCCAGCAAGTCATGTACTCAGCACCTTTTTGCTCAGTGATGTTGCAGATAACATCAGCTGTTTCCAAGCAGTCTTCCATAGAGAAAGCTTGTTTTACCCATTTCAATTTCTTAGTTACATTGAGGACACTCTTGTTGAGAGAAAACCAGGGAAATTCAAACAGAATGCACATCTGCATTATTATTCTCACTTTTCTATAATGTGATTTGCATTTAATTTGGTTTTAGAATGAATAATTCCATTTTTTTTAAAAATATATAAGCCTACATATACATACACAAGCACACACTTACATAGATAAATAAAGAAACCCAGAAGGCTAGCCAGAGAGTGGTTTCCTGTTCTCAGTCACATTGCAAATTTGACCTTCTAAGATTGCAGGTTTGATTTTTATTCCTGGTCTATAGGATGCACCAGACATAATGCAATCTTTTAAAAGCTAAGACACTGCAAGAAGAGTGGTGGTTTTGCACACCGGTTTAGGTTTAACACGCTCACAGACCTCCATCCTGATCGCTGAGCTACCCAAGTACCCATGTCCCACCACACTCATGTGCACCCCCATTGCCTAAAGCAGAGCTGCAGATACAAGGTGTCTCACAGAGTCAGTAATTCAGTTTAAAAAAAAAAAGAAAGGCAAAAAGAAGTTTTGTCCAACGCACTACCATCCATCACACATAAGACACCATCCACACACCCTGCTTAAGGAGCTTCACCACTCTCCCTGCAGCACCGCGGAGGGAAAAGCCCAGATCAAACTGCAGAGAACACAATGTCCACCCAGAAGATTTCAGATTTAAAATATGGTGTGCTACATTTTAAGGCACATTTCAAATAACCAGGCGGATTCCTATAATCCATGTTACAATCTCCTCTCAGCCCCATTTGAATCCCTCTTTTGTACCAAAGCCTGCAATTACCATAATACCAGCCCAAGACAGAAAGTACCAGAGCAGCGCTGAACAGCGAGCATCTCGTTTAAGAGCTTTGAAGGTGGCTATTTCCATGTCCCCCGGCAAACTGAGCACTCCCTACCATCCACAGCCAGCAGTTATGAATTAGATGGGTAGCTGTCAAAAGGAGATTTACCCTGATAAGGGGGAAAGCACAGAGTCGAGCATCCCTGGCTAAAGCTGTCGGTTAGCCCACCGCCTGCAAAAAATATGCAAGGATGTGGGAAAGCACCAAGTCTTCCCAGCACAGACTTCAGGAGAAAAGCAAGTCGTTGCCTTATATTTTAGATGTGTGCCCAGGAAAATCCATGGTCCTGTCCACATTGGTCAGCAAAACCCTGACATCTTCTAAAAAGAACGGTGCAGCTTGCTGCTCAGGCCTGGATTCACGTAACAAGGACACAGTCCTAAGCCTTCCTCTTTCTAAAGGCAGCTCCCCAAATTTCTAAATTCTTCTCAAAAGGGTTTTGCCCAAAGCACAAGCACTTGCAGGAGGTCTGAATTGCAGGCTGGAGTCAGTTTGGGTACAATCCATCTGATCTCCATCCATGGCAGTGCTCCTCCAGATGCATTTCTGGATTGAAATCTGTCTCATCTTCGATTAGAAACACATCTTCACTCACTGCTTAAAGCCAAGACACAGCAGAAAACAGGCTGCAACCCTTGGTAAATGGTTCAGTGCTTACTCTTGCTATTAAAAGCCAGGGCTGTATAAAAATCACAGCTAATCCACAAGCAAATCTAAACACACTGTGCAAGCCCAGACAACTATAATAAAATGATCCCCAGTACAACAACTTTCGGCTTCCTCTCAAGTTCTCCTTTAGGTCATGGCTTATCTGGTAAGAACAAAATCCTGCGTCTTCAGCAACACAACACACACAGAAATAAAGTAAAACTCATGCCACGTTCATTTGGCAAAGACACGGCTTTGAAGGGCCCATAAATACCTCCAAATATCTGCCGGTCACCTCCTAACTCAAAATCACAGTGTCTCCATAAAGACGACTAACATTAGCTTCTGAGTTTAGCCTGATTATCTCACCAAATTATCTGAAGTGTGGTTTCCTCCGAGCTATTAAACATGACATTTGCAGAGTGGTTTGAATTTCTTCCAGGAAACTCATCCAAGCAGCAACAGGAGAAGGATTCCCCATCTGAACCACGGTTGCACCAAACCCGTGAGTTCCTGAGGACCACAGAGATCCCCATCAGCCCAGTCTGCCCAGCAGTCTTGGCAGCCAATAACAGGGTCAAGTCAGTGAGCAGAATTAATTAGAAATACCTGACCTCAAAGAGATTTCAGTATGAAGAAGTTCTGCACCGTGCAAGGGAGGCTGTTGCAGGAACCAAGTCTTGCATCTCACAGAAGAGGGGCAGAGCTACAGCACCCACCAGTGAAGACGACCACCATGATAGGGAGATTTCATACCAACATGGGGGATATAAAAGCATGACAGAAGACCCCATATTCTCAGCAGAGAGGAAAATCTGGAATTTTCACACTCTTTTCCACAACTTCACTTCAATTGTGTACTTGCAATATTTAATTGCGTATTTGCCTGCTTTTGATATGACAGTTAGATCCGACCCCATTGACTGAGCACCCACTCACCTGGCCATTTGCTTATAGGCTTCCTCTGCCACCGCAAAGATGTGAGGATCCATATCCCCCATGTTTTGGCCACTGTACGCATAGATGACATCCTGTTCGTAGATTGGCAGCTGCTCATATGGATTGATGGCAACAAGTACAATACCTTAGAACAGATAAATAGACAGATACGTTACACACCAAGCACAGAGTTAATACTTCAGGCTTTTCAGGGCTTGCATTAGTTGTTTCGATCAATTTTTTTAAACATGATGCTTAGAGGGCAAAAAAAGGATGAGAAGGGAATGGAGAAGGACTCCTAATTCTTATCTCAGCATCTCCTTCAAAGCGCTATGCTTTGACAGCAAGGCAATAAGCTCCCATACAGCTACAGGCACACTAAACTGGTGAGAAAAGCAAATATATAATCTTCACTGCGTGAAGCCAGAACTTGCAGGAGGAGTGAGAAGAGCTAAACAGTGTCTGAGCCATCACTTCAGAAAAACAACTCCTATGCAACCAAAGCTCTGCTAGACCCAAACAAGTATCCCAGATTTTTCCCTGGCTTAAATTCTGAGTTAAAGCTCATAACAAAGAAGGTACTCAAATCAGAATGAAATGCATAAATCACAGGCAAGGAATGCCAGAGTCTGCATTAAAGTTTTAATATCTCTTTCCTCTCCAACTCTAGGAATGCCGTGCCTGCCCACAGGAAGCAGTGAGCCCAGGAATTAACAAGAGGCAAAGCCACGTGTGGTGCTACCTGTGTGCTCGAGGGAGCTGGTCTGCCCCCTGCAAAACTGAAGCACTGACAAATTCCACCTCCAAAGTGCCTTCAGGTTTTGCAGGTTTAAACTGTTATTGTAAGGAGCTCCAGAGAGCATGTGGATGGTGGGAGTGGGTGCTGTGCTCCCAGCCCAGCCGATTCAGGGCTTGGGCACACTCAAATTACAGCAAAACACAGGAACTCTCGGTCTGCAGCAAACACCAGCGTACATGACTTGACCCGCAACGAAAGGCAAAGGCCAGCTAAGTCACGTTACCTGCCTCTGTTGGATATTAACCCAACAGCTTCACCTCACCATGCCCTGCTCCTATCTGTTTGCTTCTTGGTTCTGTTAGGGTCACACACCTTTTTACCTTAGTTGCCAAAAACATGCCCACAGCCACGATGCAAACCAAGCTGAAGGGCTGTAGTTGCCTCAGCACTGGCTGCTAAACAAGCACTTTTCTCCCCTTCTCAACTACTTTATAACCAAAGCACAAGGTACATTGCACCCATGCAGAGTTTTGTAGCTAAACCTACACTTGCTAAGCCTAAACCCATGTATCTTCACTAGCACGATGCTGTGCTCAAGATAATCATAAACCTTCATGAGACACTGCACTAATGAAACCTCACTGATTTTGGATGAGAGCAGGCTTGCAGCTGACTGGGAGCACACATGCAGCTGCAAAAGGCTGCAAGTTATGCCAGTAGTCTCACATTACACTTCATTAAAATATTTAAAGAAAAATCACCACTATTACCAGCTGCTAAGGCCACGGATTTCAAGGGTGTTACTCTAAAGAGTCTCCTCCTGCCAAGCATTTCCTCAGCAAAAGTTGCAACGCTTAATCATAGCTGTACATACCAGCCTTAACCCTGCCACACAAACAGTCCCCTGCATTTCGCCAAAATCTTGCGACTCATCACTTAGAGAATCGTTAGTCTGCATCACTGCTAGCAAGGTCATCCTGAGTGCCAGCAAGAGGGTTCAACATTCAATATTCTCCAGCGCAACTGAATAAAAATGGTTGAATTGCCTTCTTCCTTTGTTTTTAGGTTGCAGTTTGTTGTCATCCATTCACAGGTAACTGCTGTCTTGAACGGTTTTGGCAGGCCACAATTCCTGGGAATGACAAACCCAAGTTCACACCTGCCATCCTTCTGCTTTGAATTTACAAGTTCGATGACCCCCAAAGTCATCAAGAAAAGGCAGGAAACAGTGCTGCAAGGTTTTTCTTGCAGTCTTTCGGGAGGAAAAGCTGCTATGGACATTTCTCAGTTGGATCGCATCTTTCTGGCACACTGCTGTTCCCCAGTGGTTTGCTAGCTCCTACTTTTTTCCACACAGACTGCCAAGCACACACAAAGTTGGCCTCAAACTCATCTGACAAGACATTTCCACCAAGAGTTACATACATGGACCATGAGCTCAGGAAGTTCACAGTGCACCAACCCTCAAAAACCACCTCTGGTTTTGCAACTTAAAGCTTGTTGGCACACACTTGTGTCTCCCACCCGCTCCAAATTCACAAGCCCTGGACCTTCCTCATGCCACAGCCTCTGGCTTGTGGTCTCAGGGTGTGTCTATGTGGACATGCTCTAACCCAACGCTTTCCAGGAGCTGAACATGTGGCCTGGACACTCACCACAGTACGTGTAGATGTGGTTGGACTCGAGGAACCTGACTTTGAGGTTGTGGAGGACCGCGGGCTCGTGCAGGTAGCTCAGGGCTGTCAGGTCATTCTCTCCCACCAGGATATCTGGATTGCGCAGGAAAGGCAGCTCATTTCCTTGGAGATCAATAGGATATTCGTAGAGCTGAAGAGACGCACAAGGAACACAAGAACACAGAAAACAACAGCTCCTTTAATGTCTTATAACTTATCCAAGCATATCTCCATCCTGATGCTATAAAATACTTACGCATCCTGCTCTGAATGAAAGCCCCTTTATGTTAAATGCTACAGGAACCTGGATGACACACTACCAGGTGACAGGTCACCCCTTTGGTAAATGGCTTTGAGCTGGTCAACAGCTGGTCCTGAGGAACACTGGTGGTCCACAAGCACCAACCTGAGCATACCCAAGTTGTTTTCAGGCCAGCCTTGGTGGCAAATAGCCTTTAGCCAGCTCCAGGCAGTAACAGGTACCATACAGAAAACCACAGCTTCATCTGATCTAAGCATCTTCATGCTCTTTGAAAAGCAGCCTCATTTCAAACTAGACTATATTCTTCCCATCCGCCATTTCTCAACTCATTTTTAATTCAAGTTACTTTTATACTCAAAACCTTACACCCCTTCAGGCAGAGAAGGCCATGGAGAAGCACAGAGCCCCTGCTGCTTCAATATCTGAAGAGCCAGGTTATGCCGTTGAAGCATACGGCTGCCCATATGCTAACTATTTTTGACTCATCCCCAAATGAGCAGCAGGGCCACCAACTAAAGAAAAAGTGTAATTTTTTTCCTTTGCAGTGGAGGAAAAAAAAGTTGCCTGTGATGTTGCTTCCCACAGGGCATCTCAGGAAGGGGTCCACGATGCTCAGCTCCCAGCAGAAGCAAGGAATCCCAGTTTGCAAGCAAAAGGGCATCACTACCATTGCATTGGCACTGGATCGCTGCCTGTGCAAACAGCACAAGAAAAGCTGACCCAAGTGCACAAGGACAGGCTTACACAGCACATCTGACAACCTCAGGCTTGTTTTGTACTCCAATTCCACGTTGCCAATGCCAATTTTCAAGAGTTTGAACTCAGTCTCACATCTTAATGGCAAACACACCAGGGATCCCTTGTGATATTTAAAAATCAGCTCTTCATTCAGAGGGAGTACTCTTGCATACAGAGTACAGCCAGAAACTACAAAATCCATGAAAAATCACTTAAAGCACAAGGACAAAAGAGAAGCACTAAACAGTTGGGTAATGCATGTTGGCTGTCAGGAACAAAAGGCTTTCAACAGCTTCGAAACCCCCGAAGATACGTATGCTCAGTATCTCTGACACACATGTGCGCTGCTCCCCTTCGCTAAAGCTTTTCAGCCCAATGCGACTTGGGTCCAGGCAGGGTTTCATACAGAAGAGCATGAAAGAGGGGTCTCTGGGAGCGCCCACACTAAGGAGTAGCCTCTTGCACAAGCCCAAAATGAGATGTTCCTGTGTTTCACCATGACAGGGACGTGCTTGTTAAGATACCATCTACAACACCTAGTAATCCTTTAATCTCCTTGTACTTTAATGTTGCTGACCCTAAACTCAGCTGTACAAAAAGGCTAGACCTTGCAGGACTTATTAGCCCCTTTGGTTTCCAGGGAAATATCCAGATTAAAGAGAGAGAGAAAAAAAGTCTCCCCACCCCCCACACTCCCCCAAGTACTAAAACTGCTGAAGATCTCAACCAGAATAGGATGGAGGCTGCAGCACTCAGCAATACATACAGATGTATTTTGGCAGCCTGAGCACAACAAGCATGAGGAAGGTGCTGCTGTGGATGAGATGGGCGCCCACCTGCACCCAGGCACCCATCTCTGCTGGGCACCCAATAGCACCGCTCACAAAACCTGCCCCAGAGTTGAAGCCTGCAGTGCTTTTCACACCCATCACCAGTTTCTGGCAAAGGCTTGAGCATTGCTGCTTGGTTTCTCCAAGGTTTCTACCTTCTCGCCTCAGGAGCAAAAGAAAAAGCACGTAAAAAACCTGCAACGAGGGTAATCCTTGTGGTATCCTATGCCCCTGGGAGGAAGGGACAAATTGCTGCATGGAATGACTGGAATGGTGGAAACGCGCCCGACATGAGCATCATGCTCGCATCATGAGCACAAAGCATCATGTCATTAGAGAAAAGATATGTTCAAAGGACGATTGGTATGACTTGGAATAGAGACTAATAGACACAGGATGGTAAATCCAGAAGGTCCAACTACAGGGCTATTGGGCAGGGAGCCCACCAAGCAGCAAAGGACAGAGTGACTCATGGTCCTACACAAACATGCCTGGTGCTTCCAAGGGACAGTGAGGTGGCATCTGTGCATCTCCTCACCCAGATTTATCACCATGGAAGGGAAAAAAGCATCTCAGCTCCAAGAGGAGCATCATCCATCCTTTATCCTCCTCAGAAAGCTGCCCTGTGCTGGAAAAGCAAATTGGGGAGGACAACAAATGCAGCCGGGGCTGACCCAGGAAAAGCCAACAGCACCAGGCACTGGGTGCAGATTTCAACGCAAATGACTTTCTTTGCAAACCTGGCACATTCACATACTGCAAACGGCCTGTGCTTGCAGTGCTCTGAAAGAAGAATTGTTCTGATGAACAGCCTAATCAAGCGTGTCTCATTCCTGTTCTCCATCTTCCCATTAAGTAATATGGTGAAAATATTCCCTGCAGTATGGAAATGGTTGGCTGGCAGGGGACATGAATTACTCACCCTCCTCAGAGCATTTTCAATTTGGAGAAAGTGGCCTCTATTAATTCTTCTAAGCAACAGAGCAGATCACCCTCTAGACAATCAAGGAAACCCTACCTGCTCGGTGAAGAAAGCTAGTTTAGGTGGAATTCTTCATGAAAAATATATCTATTCTTCCTGCTACACCAGGCACCACACGTGGGGAACACACCTCAGGGCAGGTACGTAGCATGGCTGCTCCCTTCCCATAAACCACCCAAATTTTGCAGCTGATGTAAATGCCACTGTTAACTTCATCTGCAATCCCCCACTGTTACCCAATGTCCCACCTCATGAGCTTTTTGCGCAGGACAGAAAGCAGCTGCTCTTCCCCAGCCTCTGTCCTGCTTTGGGAATGATTTATCACTGCCTGCACACATGCCGTGAGCCTGGACTGTTCGTGCATTTGAAAGCAGCACTTGCTAAAAAACATCTACATTTAAATGAGTTTCTCATTTTTGTCTTTTAGAGCTTTTTTTTGTTTTTTAAAAACACAGAGGAAAAAAGGGATTTACGTAAGATTACACTTAAAGAGAAAAACTAAGGCACAGAGAAAGCTGTTGCACAGCAGTCACTTCTGCACTCTGTGTGATTTTTCCATCGGTACCCAAGATTGAGTAGATGCCACCAGCCGCGCTCCTTCCAATTTGTTCAGCAGCAAAAAACCATAAACTGATATTTCTAACATACTGCTGCTATAAAAAAAAAAAACCAAAAAAAAAAACACCTCATTCTGATATCACAGACTATTACAACTTTGCCAGAGAATGAAAAGAGATGAGAAGGGTCAAGGGCTTTTCTCTCAACCTACTTTAACACAAGTATTTGGGGAGTGAGCAGGCAGGGAAAAACTGGAAGTGCTAAGGCCATAAAACACATTTTAAAATACTTCCTTAAAAAGTATGAAATGGCTCAGGCTTCTTCACACATTAATTCAAAACTTTAAATTACTGACAAGAATAACGACATTCAAAAGCTTACAGTTTCATCTTCAAGTTTCAGATGGAGGCTTTTATCTCCCTCTTTGTAATCCTTGATAATTTCTGCCGATCTCCAAACTTCATCAGGGTCAGGAATCCAAACCCTAGTATACTGGAGAGGTGGAAGAAAAAAGAAAAAAGAGGAAAGAAAAAACTTAAACACACAGAAACCTCAGGAAATTAAATCATAAATAAATTAATTCACCATGGACACAATCTCACACTCATTGTAAAGTCAGTGCAGCTAAACCATTTATTTCAGTCCTGTGTCGTCCGTCCGTCCCCCAAAAATATTCTAATTTTAGATTTTGGGGTAAATTATAGACTAGAACTCTGATTTTCAATCAGACTTTCAATCAGGTTTCTCCCGGATAAGGTGTACACTGACTTGTTATCAATCTAACCAAGTGGAGTACGGACTCAAGGTAAATGTGAAATTTAATTTTCCTGGGGAAAAAAAACCAGCCTTCTAGAAGCTTTTACGAAATAACGGAATTCCGCCCCCCGCCCCCAGCAGACCAAAGCATACTTCTTTTGCACAAAACAACGATAGGTTGCTTCCCACAGAGCAAGCCTTAACCCAAACCCACTGCCATGGTGCTAAACTGGCAACAGAAGACACCAAAGCCAACTTCTTCACTTGGAAGCAAACCCGCAAACAGGCTTCAAGGCTCCAGAAAAACATTTAGATGCAACATTTAACCTTTTTAGCATCTCCAAAGTTCAGGCCACCCTTAAACCTTTGAGAGAAAATCCCAAAAATGGACCCGCACAGCTCAGGCAACGTGTCCATAAAGGGACAAAATCCAAGAGCAAGTAGCACTGCTCACACGTAATGAGATTATGGCGTTACTCAGAGCCACAACACCTCTTGCTAATGAGATTTAATTTGCTTTTATGATGCAGAGATAAATACTCTGCCCAGGCTGCGTAAAAGCATCCCCCATGCCAAACAAGTAACTGTTGCTGTGCTGAGACCTCCAGTACTTGCTCTCAGAAGTTGGGACAAACGCATTGCCAGTAATGCTGCAACCTCCATACATGGGTTTCCCTCACCCTCTACGTCCACCTTTCTTTTTGCCAGAGAAGGTACCAGTTTCCCTGCTCATGGGGCTTCCAGGGCAAGGTCCTGAGAATGAAGAATCCAAAATTGCTCCATCCCTGCAGGGAGTCACCTTGAGTCAGGCTTTTGTTGCTGGACATGGACCCATAAAGCTAGCCTGATGCTGGACTCTGCCAGCCAACAGAGTCAACATGAACCCTTCAATGATCACTTATTTATTGGCATTTTTGGGGTCATGTCTCCCTTAACTCTTCCTATTGATTGAAATAAGAGCTATATAAACTTATTCTTACACAAACACAAGGGGCTGGGGGGAAATCCCAGCAAACCCAAGCAACACCAGCACTGTAGCACCAAAGATGTTTTTGGCCCTCATCTTAAAACCAAATCTCCAGCACACAGTAGCCAAATAATGCTCATAGTGACCCAAGAGTTAAAGCAGCAGCAGCAGCCATCTAACAGCCTGCTCTGCAGCTCAAGAGCCATAGATTTTTGTATGTATCGCCTGTAATTATTTTTAGAGCTGCTCAATAGCTATAGCAGTGGGAACCTTTAGATGTTAATGTAGCTACACAAATGTATTGCCAGAAAAGCAGTTTTATCAGGGAGGGGAAAAAAAATTAAATAAATAAACTTTTCTCAGCACACCACCTCTAGCACCCCATAAACCTTCAGTGCTTTCCCTGCCATGAGGAAGGGCCCGGTTCGGGACCCCCAGCCCAATCTCCCCTGTCCCCTCCAGCAAGCAGCATTGCAAGAGATGAAACATCCCTGCAGCATGGCCAGGAACCCCATCTCTGGCTGGACCATGAAAGAAGGAGTAGGTGCAGCTGGCGAGATGGCAATGCATCCCTCAACCTTCCTCATCCCCACACCTCGCCCCAGTTTCTCCAGGCTCCAACACTACGGGAAGAGCTTTACAGACCATTGCTGCGGCTCTTGCCACCCCCACAAAGCGCCTTGCCTGCCTTTTCATCCCCACTGCCACAGTTTCATCCAGTGCCAGCTCTCTCCTGGCAGAGGAGAGATCAAACATGCTCTAGAAATGCTTGAAATAGCCGGGGATCAGGATGTACCTGGCTCAAGGCAGCCTCAAAAACAAGATGTTGCCAGTCTTGGCTGGAGCCCTGCAAACTCTCCACCTGCGCATGGGGCTGGGCTGAGCCATGGACCTGCCTGGACAGATGGACACAGAGAGGGGCACGTTGACCCCAAAGAAACCCAAAAACCACAGTGGTGCTTGTGCACGCTTTGGTGGATGAAATTTGAGTCCACCTCCAGCAGCAGTAAGAGGTCACATCAGCCCCTCTCAGCAATTCATCGTCAACCATGGCCAGAAGCCACCCAACACCTGGGCGAGATGTGAGGCTCTGCACCACTGAACCGCTGCTGGAGGGCAGCAGCTCTCAGCATCCACCGCCCAGGGATGGACTTAGAACCTGGTGGTGAAAGGCTTCCCATCAGCCACGCAAAAAACTACAGATTTTTAATTAAAAAAACCCTGTGATTTTCCAAGACTCTGTATACATGCACATGCAAAGGATCATGCAATACAGAAGGCAAGAAGACATAGGTGTCTGCAAGGTCTCAGAAGCCCTGGGGGTAACTCATTCCCCAGCTGGGAGATCCCAAATGTGATTGCTGCTCCAGCACAAGCACTCCCTGCACCAAGTGCTTCCCGTCCTGCTAAATAGCTGCGGGCTGTTAGAATAGGCTGCTATGAATGTATTTCCCCAAGCATCTATAATGCTGTGTTCTCATGCATGCACACACACATCCAAAAAGGGACCACCATTTTTTTTTCTTGTGTATTTTCACCATCCTCCCCTCCTTCCCGTGCTCCAGCAGAGACAAACACCCTCCAGGCAGGGCAGGCTGCTACGTAAACCCACATCCAACTCTTCCCTTTCATCCGTAAATCCCAAATATGTCAAACCATACAGCGCTGAAATAAAAGCACTTTGTCATTCTTAGATCTTTACACGGCGAGCTTTAATTAAAACCTGACGAGGCTTGGAGGCAGCCCATGGTGGGGGCACGTTGGAGCACCACGCTCATGTTGCCTGCCTTCCCTGCCTCCAACTTCTGCAACCCGCTTCCTCCAAAGCAGGTTCATATGCCACACGTTTGCCAATTAAATTCATATAGATGAGAGCCACCAGGTCACCAAAACCAGGCCCCCAAGCAGGTACCCACCCGGGCAGGAAGAGAGCATCTCTGTGAACCTCTACATCCATAATCTCACCTCTGGCATTCCACTTCATATGGCATGTCCTGACTTTGTTAGCTTTAACAACCTCTTGATCTTCTGGAGGAGCTTGTTATAAAGGGAAAGGGCAGGTGGGTCTATCTCAAAGCACTGGGAGCAGAGGATTAGCCTGACATCAGGGTCAGGAGACACAACCCTGGGCAGATCACTTAACCTCCCAACATTCCAGTGTCTCCATCCAGGAGGACAGAAAGAAAAGCATTTCTTTAATCCTCAAGGACGCCTTTGAATGATGCGTTAGCATTAATCGGAAATAGCTCTGCACGCTCAGCCTCTCAAGAAAAAAAACTAAAAAAAATCTGTTTTGTTTTTTAAACCAGACTCCCAATAAAACCAAAGTGATTCAATGCTCTCGAAGCTTCTTGCATTATTCCACCCAGCTTAAGCAGAAGCTTAATAAATTCAATCCCCACCTTCTGATTTGATTTAGATTTTAGCAGGCTGCTGCTACAGATGCAGATTAAAACCAACATTAAATTAGAAGAGGCAGGTTTTGTTTCGCTGTTTGAAAGCCCTCAATGCCAACCAAAGGCTCTCTCAGCGAACTCCGGGTGATGTATTCAGTGGATGCTCCAGCACAGCGAGAAGCAATGCTGGTCTGCACAGGAGTTACACCGACAGCGTGGACAGAGTACAATCTTTCATTAATTTAAGAGTATAATTTTCCATTAAATTAAGAAAAAAAATGCTTAAAAATTAGCTATATTAGTTTAGTCTGGGCTGTTTGGTGGTTGCAACAGTCTTCATGGCAAGCTGGAAGTAAGCAAATCCATCTTTAATATTACTGGTTTTTAATCCCCCAAGTTATTTCAGAAATGGCAATACTCACAGCTGACCCCGGGAAGTTTTCATTGCTCCTGGGTCAAGAGCACTTTTCCAGGGGCATCCTTCCAATGGGACTGAAGCCAGAGGGAAGGCACGGCAGAAAACCCACAATACCCCCAATACAATAGCATGAACCACCTAACAACTAGGAATTCAGTAATGAAGATTAAGATATAGTATCAAATATCCAAGGTTCTTCCACACAGGTTAAGAAAAACTTACAAAAAGACTTTAGCAGAAACCACAGACAGTGACATGCACCTTTGAAAAATCAAAGGTGAACATGCAAACGTCAGCTAAGAACAAGGTAGAGATTGGGACAAATATGTGTATATTTTTCTTCATAAAGCAAGCACATTTCTACTTTTCCCCCTTTACAGGGGGCTTATTGCCAACCTCATTCATATTGTTCAAAGAAATAACATGGTCCAGTATTACTGGATGTTCTTGAAGAGGACAAAAACACATATGAATGAAAAAACAGCACAAGCTTCAGTCCTGGCTTCCCCAAGAATATTTACATTTATAGATACAGCATGTGAATGGTTAAGCAGCTTACTTTGACACAGTCCAATAACTACCCTTCAGCTCTCACAAGCCATCTATTAGTAAAATTAAAGCTTTCCCAAACTTTGCTTTTCCCAAGTAAAAAGAGCAAAATAAAAACTCTACCTTAAATTAAAAGAGGTCATACCAGACAGCACAATTCAGGGTTTGGATGTCATTTTTTCCATAATTTCTTTTCCCTATTTTTTTTTAAACCACTATTACAGATAACTCCACAGAGATAATATAAAGAGACTCTTGCAGCAAAAAACCAGAGGACTCTCCTTGCAGCCACTGTGCATGGATGCTAACAGCATCCCCTTCCAGATCTGCACTAAAGCAAACAAACTTCTCTTCATTAATTTGCCCTGGGTGCAAAGTCGTGGGCTGAACTGGGGTCACTGCTGTATTTTTGCGAATCCACTGGCATTATGCCTACCACAGCAGGATCCCACATACCCCGTGATTAACAGGTGGTTATCTGTGGAGTTATTTAGCCATGATAAATGTGCCTGTGCAAACCACCACGCTTGTTGGTGCTGGGAAGAGCCGCTCAATGGGTGCTGTCAGCAGGAGGGCATGGCTCCAGGGCTCTCCTGGGTGCCTTGCAGCCTTAAATTCCATTCTGCCCCACTTGGCAGTGACTCAGGAGAAAAGTCTGCTTTGCCCGTGACGCAGCAAGGCACAGGCGAGGTGCTTCGGCAGCAGGGCAAAAACCTCTCTGTTAAGGGACTTGTGGATCATTAACTTTTGTATTATTATTTACAATATTGAACATCAGGGCAGATGGCAAACCATAATCCTCCCTTTCCCATCCTCCGAGCAAGATTTTCATCCCAGGAGTGATTTCTCCCCTGCCCGACAGACAAGCAAAGCCCATATTTAGGTCAGAGCTCCTCAAGCTGTGCCATGACTCCGGGACCTACTAACCCCTGCATCTCACCCCAGGCTGGCTTCTCCATTTGCTGCTGGGTACCACTGGCTGACAAACCCTCACAAGGGTCAGAAGGGGATGGCAGAGGATTTCACTGCTTGGTACAGAGCAGGCAGGGATGCTCCAGTGTTACACACCTCTCCACTGCCCAATTTCTGCAGCGCTGGTACCCCATGTTGAGACACCGTGCAAAAGCCCAGCATCCCCAGCCTGGCCAGAGAGTATCCAACTGTAGCAAGGACCTCTAATAGGAAAAGACCCACTTCTTTCTCACCGTAAAAACCCAGAAAGACTGAAAGAAGAGGTCATGGCTGGAAAAAAGAAAAAAAAAAAAAATCAACATTTCAACACACAGCAAGGGACACACACACACAACCCCAGTATCATGCTCAAGGGGTAGGGCAAAAAAAAAAAAAGTATTTTACTTGTTAAAAAACACAAAAACATCATTTTGAGCTACAGAACACAAACGTTAACTTGCTGAGAGCATTAAATGCAAAGGGAAAGACAGTGGCACGCTGCAGAAGCATCTCTAATTCCTCAACATGAGAGCAAGCAATTTGTGTGTTTCCCAGGGCTGATAAAAATGCACAAACCCTAACAGCTGAGCCAAGGCAGATGAGCATAATCTACACCGTGCCTCACATTCCCCATCCTCCTCGTGCTATCAGCACGGAGACGGACCCAGGGAAAGCACACAAATGCACACCCAGACCATGCCCCATCAAGGCAGAGCTCCTAAATTTTGGGGAGCATCTCTGTTCATCCCAGAGCATTGCAGAGGTCGCTGGATTTGAGCTAGCAAAGCACGTGCTTTGCTGATGCCTCCTGGGTACGGGATATTTTCGTCCCCCCACTGAAGAGCTGTCATGCTGATGGATGGCTCCACGTCTCCCACCAGCACTAAATCTGCTCTGTTTCTCTTTGCTGAATTTTACTGCCCTGCCCAAATTAACTCAGATGATGATTTGCATAAAGTGTCACAGCAGCTGAGCAGTACTCAGTTGCTCGGACAAGCAGCGTCTGCAGCATTTATCCACTGGCTCATTAGCAGCATTTCTAATGAAGGGGCATTTAAAAGGCTTCAGTTCATGATTGCACCGGCTTCATATCACCAGCGGCAGAGGTAAAACCAGCACCGAGCAGAGCAGGGCTGCAGGCGAGCCCCGACACCAGGATAGAAATACTGGGGGTACGCTTGAAGGCTTTAATTAAACATGATTTCCAGGACTAATCAATAGTCTCACATGTAACTAACAGCCAACTCGTGTCTTCCAATCCTCTCCCCTACCATTTCGTCCATGGCATCTCAGCGGCGCTTGTTACTGCAGGCTTAATTAAGACTGACGGGTTCAGCGCCAAGGTCTCAGGCGCACAGGCAGCCTTACTCTCACTGCAGCAATGGGCTGAAATGCAAAATCCCTCTTGCAGTAAGTCACTAGATTCTGCAAAACCAGGTAGAGCCCCAGGTGCTTTGAGACAGTGCTAAAAAACAATTCAGTCTTAATTTTGGGGGAAAAGCAGTCCCTCCTGGGCTGGGGAGCAATCCCCTTGTAGGCTGCAAGACCAGGATTTGCTCTGGGCAGTGCAACAACTTTTTTATTTTTACTTTGTTCCTCTACTCTTTAAGAAACAACAAAACCAAACCTCTCTGCCAGGGTCAACAAGACTTCACCCGCAGAGGATGTGCGTTACTGTCTGCATCGTCACTAATGAACCATCTCACAGCAGCCCGAGATGTTACAGGAGGAGAGTTGTGCCTGTTTAAATTGGAGCTGGCAGCACTTGGGGTCTCGCTGCCCATCTCCTTCTGCAGCGATGCCTTTCCAGCCTCGCATCAGGTTGACCACAGGAGCCCTTCGCCTTTGGTTGCTCTGATGCAGCACTAGCAAAGGGTGAGAGCTGGCGGCGGGGCAGACAGGCTGCTGCCTGCTGCGAGGATGCAGCCAGGAGCCTGATGAAATCACGGCGTACAAGGCAGGGCTGCCCCTCTGGATGTCTACGCCTGGTTTTAAAGCACGTGCTCCACTGGAGGGTTTGCTACGAAACCTGGCAAAGCCCCTCCAAAACTTAATATTCACCAGCATTAGAGAGCTGCACCAAGAGACACCAGCCACGGGCCTGCTGGGTGGGAGACCTCTCCCCAGGTCCTGTCCCCCACTGAGCACCAGGAGTAGGGGATCACCATCCCAATGAGCCACAGCAAGCACCAAATTTTTCTTCTATCACACATGGCTCACTCAGGTCTACAAGATGCTCACCATTTGCTCTACAAGAAGCCTACCGTCACCATCCAGTGACCACAATGCCAGAAAGGGATGCTCTGCAAATCCCCTAAATCACTGCAGAGTCCCTGGGGAGGCACAGATAACCTGGTGCTAAAGCCAACACAGATAATCAGGCACTTGACTTGCAGCTCCTCCTGGAAGAGCTGCAGGCATCAGGGCAGCAGCAGTTTGGAGCAGGAGGTTCAACAACCCCTTCCCAAGCATCTCCCCTGGGTCCGGCACCCCCAAGATGCTCACAGCCACATTCCAGCACCACCAACCCGACACAGCTCCTCTGGTCCCCGTTACCTCTCTACCAAGTCATTGATTAAAAAATTGTCACATCACACAGGATCAAGAAAAAAAAAATCTTTGATCCGGTGTCTAAGGGGAATCAGGATGAGACCCATGGTCCTAACTCAGCCACGCAGCCAGCTTTTTTTATTCCAGTAACAGTTACTGGGGTTTTACAGACTTGTTTTTTTACCTTTTTAACTCAAAACCCCATGCAGGGGTTGAGTGTCTCCGTAGCACGACTTTTACCAAACAGTCTGTCATACTGCGAAAGTTAAACCCTTCCAGGCTACTTTCTGCAAATCCCTGTTGATTGGCATTAATTACCCTTCTCTCGACTAATTCTCAATTAATCAAAACTTTGAGCAGTGCTGTGGTGTAAACTTGTCTTCGCCAGTCCCGTTTTCCATCTGAGTTCCAAGTAAGCACCTTGATGGAACAGGCTGGATTCAAAAGATGCTCAGTATACACCATATACATTTAATTATTAATAATGCAGTTAAAAATGACCTTTCACCCCAGGTTTTCCTCTACCTATAATGTAGCCTTGTGATGCTTTAGGGAAACTCCTAAGCATGTTCCTTCCCCAGCACAGTGACCACCCTTCATTAAATGATTTTGTATTAAAATGATCCTAGGAGGAGCTGGGTGCAGCAGCACAGGGCAGTCCGGGCCACAGAAAACAGCCAGGGGACACCAGGAATTTCAGCCAGAAAAGTTAAAAACAGCAGCCACTTCTAGGCTGTAATTGCAGTAACACACGTGGCATTCACAGTGTCACAAGCACCTTCTGAAATTCAGGGTATACACCGCTTCACCCCTCGCCTGCCGCTCCAGCACTCAGCCATCCTCCCTGCCAGGCACTGTTATACCCAGACAGCACCACCAAAATCTACCTTTAATTGCAGGGCAACTTCTCCACCAGACTGGATTTTCAACCTTACTATAAAGAACTAATTGGATTAATCAACCTGTATAGTTATCCCTCACCTCTCCAGAACTCACACATTAAAAACCCTCTTGGAGGATCACTCCATGCATGCTTAATTCAAAGGGGTTTTGACCTATAGTTGTATTTATGGGGCATTTCTCCAGCCCTTTCTAACCAGAGGGGTGTGCTGGAAAGGCCCCCAGGCCACCCTTGCATCTTTTTCATTGCTAAGCAACTGAAGCAAAACAAACTGATTACCAAGGATTTAAGTAAGCAACGTTTTACTGGTTATAATTAAAAAATTCCAGCAATGAGGTTTGCTAGCAGGAGACATGCAATGCCTGGAGACCAGCATCAGCGGTCAAGAGGCAAAGCTGGAATAAATAAGTTTTAATTAAATATCTGAAGTGGTGAACAAATATTCATACACCTCCATTTGCTTAGGAATGGGGGGCAGAGAAAGGGTCTCCTGGAGGGAAGGACTGCTCTTGCATTTTCATTTCATTGCAGTAATTTCCAGGTCTTTGGTAATGTGACTTGTGCCCAGCTCTGCTTTCCCCACGACTGTCCATGTGCCAGACCTCAGATGTGCACTTGTATGATGAGCTACTCTATATTACTGTATATATTTTGCCTCTTCTCCCCAGGGAGACAAAGAAAATAGGCAAGATTTTGCAATCACTAAACTGAAATTGGTTCAAAAAACATCTCCAAGGAAACTCACGTAAAAGGTGGTTTCCCTTTTAACATAAAATGGACAGTACAGCACAGGTAGGCAGTCAGCTACATTTTCCTCCTTATTTCCTTACAACTTCAGCTGTCCAGCTAAAATACTGAGATTTTGGCTTTCCAGATCTTCCAGCACTGACATCCTGCAGCCTCTTACTTATATCACACAGCAGCTCCCTGGAAAACCACCCCCTAAATCCCATATATAATTTCCTCTAATAAAGATAGGGGAGACAGAAGCTTAAATATGGAAGGATGCAGGAAAAAACATCTCCATCAACCCCTGAATTTTGAATCGCAGGAGGAGATTTGGGAGGTGATGCAGTTAGCAAAACAGTGTTGTGTTCTGCAGGAAGGGCTCAATGAAGGAGATCAAAATGCAGAAGACTGCCCAAGCGAAGGAAGGGTTGCAAGAAGGGTAATTGCACCCACTTAAAATAAAAAGTAAAATAAAATACAAAAATAACCACACCACCAAATGCAGCTTTTCTAGCTTCCACCACCTGGTTTGAATTTCCTCCAACCTGACAACATCCACCATGCATAGGCAAATCCAAGGTTATCTCTTCCCCTTGGAAGGGCGGATGCCCCAGCAGCACACAAACATATGCTCCCACGCAGATCAAACACGGTTCTCGTGAAACATCGAAATGTCCACACAGCAAAACACCCCAAACAGAAGGCAAAAATAAAAAGAAATTTTAGAAAAAAAGCTATCACAGCCACCGGGTGCTGCTTCTTCCTTCCCATCCCCACAACACAGCCACTCTGTTGCACGTCTCTTGGATCGACACGCAGGACGACATCCATATCCCAATAGCAGATGTATTTACTCATTTAAACATCCCTCCTTGTGTTACGGGAGCATTTCTTTATCCCCCCCCCCCCCCCCCCCCCCCCCCCCCAAACACTTACAAGCTACCTCTGGGCACAGGCAGTGCTGAGCAGGCAGCAGGTCAGAGCTTCAATGCAGGCAAGGCTCAGCTCCAGATCTTCCCATCATCGCCAGCAGCGCTCCATCATCCCAGGGACATCCCAGCTACAGGATTTCCATCCCACTACACATCCATCAGCTCAGGTGCAAGGGGGTTTGCTCCAAGACCAGGAAACCCAGTTCCCATCCGAGAGATGCATTTCCCTTCAGGAAGGACATGCATTTATGGTCACACTTTGGCTGATGCCACTTGCCTTGAAGCCACCAGGTCCCACCACTGCAGCTTCAGGACTACAACCCGTTTTAAGCAAAACTAATTAAACCCACTCCTACCACCCAAAGTGAGAAAAAAAAAGGATTATTAATTAGAAAAGCAGCAGACCAAATGAAAATATACCCCAAAGTTATAGTGGTTAAGAGTGCATGAAGACAACTCCTGAGAAATGGAGAGTGGCTCACTAGAGTTAGGGCAAATGTGTAACTGAAATCCACCTCTACCAAACATTGCATTGCAACCTTTTTCTCTCCTCTAGGGAATGACTTCATGTTTCGCTAGGTAGGTGACTAAAACAAGGGAAAAAAAATTAAACTGAAGAAACATTATGTTATCCCAGTTTATTCTGCTGTCAAAGTGAAGCTTCTGCAAACTGTGCTGCTAGTTCCCAACTCATAACGTACAAGCCCAAAAGTTTCTGCCCTTTCTGACGAAATATTCAGTCCCAAGACCCGAGTTCCTGTAAACGCCATGGGCCAGTGGCTGGATGGGGACACCTGAACTTGCGCTGCTCCCTTCAGCCGCCACCATGGGCAAACTGGTGCACATGAAGCCTCAGATAACCCACAGCATCATTCCCATTATGGGTTTGTCCCACAGGACTTCCAAAGGCATCGAAGGGGGAATTAGTGGCTGTGCACAACCATGCTCGCAGCAGTGACTTAGGACCCTGCTCAGAAGGCGATGAGACCTACAAAAAGCAGAGAGAGATGCTGAAGCAACACATATCCCTTCATAGCTGCTCTTTCTTTCAGCTGCCCACCCTTTCATCTCCCCCTTGGGCTAACAGGTCTCTTCCTCTGTCCCACACTATGGAGAAACAGCAGTCTGCTGCAAACTTTCAAAAAGGTATTTTTAGGTCCTTTCTTAAGGAGGAAAAAAAAAAAATCCCTGTTTGGATCACCACATCTGGCCATCATTTATAGCCATTTATAGTCTGGCCATCACCCAACGTGTGAAGTACATATTAATGTGTCGGTCCTGGGAAATGCCAAATTGCACAGCTTGTTGGGGCTGCCCACATGTGGTGGGAAGTCAGCGGTCATGGGGGGAAAGGCACTATCCTCCCCACTGCCACAGCACCCAAACATCTCTAGCCTCCTCAAACCTCAAGTGCAGATCAGCAGAGACCTGTCTGCCTAATAGTTGGCATGCAATGAGTCCAAATTTGTATTTTAGGAAGCATTTCCAAAGTCTTCAGCATCCCCGCCCTGACAATAGCCACTTAATAAGATGCGTTTCAAGTTCCACGGCAATTAGTCTTTGAAATCCTATTGCCTTTCGCAGCATGGTGCGTCCACAGCAGCTCCCTCCCAGCAGCAAATGGGAAAACAGGCTGCTGCAAGCCAAATGGCTGTCAGCTCAACGGGTTGCAAGAAAAGAGATCATGCTCATCCACCTCCTCCTCAACAGCAACATTAAGTTTACAGAAAACATTCAATGTTATGTTCTTCACAGGCGTTTCTTGTTAAGCCATTGCTGGTGAGGTGCCCACCAGCATCTTCAAGTGCATGCCATGGTCAAAATCTGGACAGAAGTGAAAGATTTGCTGGACGAAGGCTCCTTGTCCCATAGGAAGTCTCAACATAAACGCATACATTCAATGGTTAAGTCAGAAGCAGTCATACCAACATAAATAAAACCTTAAGCAACATTCAGGGCATGCAACATGATGCAGTAGGTTGCAATGTTTCTTTCCCCAGTCTATGAAATCTCTTGCGCATATTCTTAGTAGGAGTTTTCTTCAACTGCCTAAAACTCAAGTTTTGAAGCTCTGTTCTCCCATGTACCTGGTGCTAAATGCTGCACAAGCTCTGGAACATTAAGCAAATGCCAGGGCAGGAGATGGCCTTGCAGGGGACTTGGTGGTGTTTGAAAGCACATGATGGCACCAGACAAGGGCCCACAGCTCCACAGGCTTCAGCAGCACGGCCAGCACTGGAAAGGTGCTCAGGAGAGACCCCATCAAGACATGATATACTTTTGGTGCCCATAAATAAATGAAATACAGGTCCTTTTTGGAGGGACCAGCAGACAGTGCTCTTCCATATATGCTGAGCATAAACAACTCCATTCTTGGACAATTACAGTCAATTAGTAATTTGGACTAAAGAGATGCTGCTGCTGTTATGCCCAAGCCAAACGTGACCCACAGAGCTGAATTCCCAGAGCTTAAGAAGCAGAGTGAAAACTCCCACAGCTACCTTAGCCCTGCTTCATATCACCATTGCAAAGGTTCAAGATATTTTAACCTTCAACCTGGACAGTTAAAGGCACTTTTTTAACTTGCTGCCCCAAATTAAGCCAGTTTTTCAGACATAGAACTGCAGGTACCTCTTGCCTGTAGAAGCATCCTGTGCCATGATCCATCATCCAGCCTACTGAGAAGCAAATTTCTGGTTTTTATGAACAAGCATCACCATGGGATTAAACTGAAATCCATGATATGAACTTCAGTTATTCTCCATACGTGTCAAAACTGCCTGGAGGACTGAAAAGGTTCCCCCCATCCCAGCTGGGTGCAGCTGGGGAGACAAGAATCACTTCCTTTCTATCACTTGCATCACAGGAAGTCATGCTTTCCTAAGCGACATCAGAAATAACCAAAGTATTATTGCACTTTGAGCACAATTATAAGCCTCTACTTAAGCAATAGGTATTTAACATGGAATTTCAGCTAAACTCAGGGCAGTCTTTAAGTAGCAATTCTGAGAAAAAGGGGTTTTGTTGTTTTTTTTTATAAAATGAAGCCACAAGAGTAGGAATCAGAATTTGGAGTGCATTTTTCATCAGCTTACCATGTCAGAAGAGCCATAATTCAAGCTTTCAGCTTTTCAGGCCCACCTCAGGAGGGCAGGCAGAGCTTGGGGACAACCACAGGGATGGTGGCCTCACTGAGGTGGCTCCAGGAACCCAACTTCAGAGTTACTCAAAGCTCAGCTAAACAGATGAAAGTGGGTTTCCATCACATCCCAAACCTCTCCACTTGGATCAACTCCTTCTTCCCCCTAAAATCACAGAGGTATTGCCGATACCTATTTCCCCAGAAATTTCAGAATATCAGATGCAAGTCTCAAGTTACCATAATTATTACAACATAATTCATTAAAATAAGGCATAGCAACTCAGGTATGGGATGTTTAAGGAATAAAATAACCTCAAACTACTGACTCGATAAATATAACAGTCACTGAGATTCATTTCTGATCAGAGAAGTCATGCCCTTGCCTCTGTTCCTCCCAGGATATTGAGACGAGCAGTGCATAGGTGCCTTCCAAACTTCAGACTTTGCTCATCCTCTTCACCTCCTTCACCCACCAGCCAAGCAGACTGCCAAATACCAACCAGTGTTTGCCACCATTTCAGTTTTCCTCCTCACCACGGCACCTCTCGCCCTGCTGCTCCCCGATAAGCCAGCTCTCCCTGCAAGGACAGCGGTGAGCCCTTATCAGAACATTATTAAAGCTACTGTGGGAGCACAGGCTCCCTGTTCTCAGCTATGGTAGAGATAAGACCCACTTTCTGTAAACAAATGGTGTATTCAGAAATACTTTAGTAAGAGCAGAGACTCAAATGAGAGAGGAACAGGTCCTATCAGAGCATCAGCGAGATGGATTCAACAGGAGAAATGCAAATATTTGCTTTCCCCTCCTCTGCCCTGTCCTCCCTGTATTGTATTTGCAAAACTGGGTCACTTTCGTATGCAAAGCTAAACGATGACCCCAGCATTAACTGCAACACACTGGAAAGCCACATGCAAAGCAATCCTGCAGAGCAAAACAAGCCCGGCCCAACATCCAAAGGACCTGCTGGTCACCTCCTGTCGCTTTTCCTTGATGCTTTCAATCATTCCCTTACAGAGGGGGTGCAGAAGTCCCCATATTTCCATGCTCCCTCCATTGCTGGCATTTCCAGCCATGCGAAAGTGGATCTGAGCTCCAGCCTAATGAATTTTGGAGAAGCCATCTCAGCCAAAACCCAACGCTGCCCAAATCTTTGCAAGGTCTGCAAAGACAGCGCTTGATGGCCACAGCGATACACAAGCAAGGGACAGTGTGGCCGTTGCCAATGGGCACAGCACAGCCATGAACCGAACTTGTTTTGGCTGCCAGCACTGATGTCCCAGCGAGAAACCCCGAGGGACTGGTTTTCACAACAGCTCTTTTCATAGGAAAGCAGCTTAACCTGTTTAAAGAGGATTTTTCACCTGTTCTCAGAGGTTTCCCCTCCATCAGCTACCAGCAAAGTACAGTCAAAAGCCTGGGCTTCATTTGACAGGAAACAACCAGACTAGATAGAAAGAAGAAATGTTTTACGATGAGGGTGGTGAGGCACTGTTGGAGGTTGCCCAGAGAGATGGTAGATGCCCCATCCCTGGGAACATTCCAGGTCAGGTTGGACGGGGCTCTGAGCAACCTGATCTAGTGGAAGATGTCCCTGTTCACTGCAGCGGTTTGGACCAGATGACCTTTAGAGGTCCCTTCCAACCAAAACCATTCTGTGATTCTGTGATAAGCAGACCTCAGCATCCCCACTGCCTGCTTCCAGCCAGAAACATCAGCTAGGAAAGCTCACAAGCTGGGATTTTCCCGCTCCTCCGACACTTCCGAACTCCCTTCACGATTTACATGCACAGAAGAAAGCCCACATCTCGTTTTGCACTGACACTGGGGAAAACAAGTAGCAAAACTCTCCCCATCAAGAAATAAAAGGATAGGGGCTGCTCTAGTAGCTAGACGGACTACTGCAGTTAAATTTTATTATCAGTCCTAACATGTGCTTTCTCACTACAGTAAATAGATCCCCAGCGTCATACACTCAATCTGCAGAAATCAAATGCAAAAGACATCCCCAGCAACTGTTAAAATACCCCAATGTGGAAGTGATGTAGAACAGAAGTAGAGAGGTCAGCAACCACTAACCCCATATAGGGGAGTTCAGGGCTCTAATTTGGGAGGCCCACGGCATCCTCATCGACAGAAACCCTCAGCAAGGCTCATGATGGTGAGAAGGACACTGCTCCAGTGCAAGACATCACCATCAGCATCAACAGCATCTAATTATTGAAGGGACACTTGAATCCTGAAGACACACATCAAGATTTCACATGTCACTTCAGCCCCACAAATATTCAAGGCTGGTTTAGTGGCTAAAGGCCACTACCATATTTTCACACTTGCCTTGGCTACCCACATTCAGTGCAATCAGGAAAGTGATTATGGGATGAAAGAGACCCTGTCCACATCCTCACTGCATGTTTATTACCAGAGCACAAGATCTACACATGCTTCTCTGGTGGATTCAGCTTTTCTTAAGCTCTGCCTGAAAATAAAGGGTGAAAAAAGCCAAGTCTCCATTTTTAACCAGCCTGCTGCCATAAAACAACTTAAACATCCTTAATGCAACCCAACTCAACCATCTAACATGAATCCCTTGGATTGGTGCTGTAACTCCCAAGAGACTCCTCCAAGCCTGAATCATGGGCACTGGACAACTGTGTTAACATAGCAGCCAACTTTCAAAGCAGACCTAAATTACGTACAAAACCTGTAAGAGACAAGGGTCAGTGCTGTTTATGGTGTTAAAGCAGGTAAGGCAGATGCAGCCACGGCCTCTTTCATTTCTTGGGGTGTTTCAAAAGCAATTCAGCTTTCAAACTATGAGCTATGGTTCAGATCTGGATTCATCTCCAACATGTACAGCTGCTGGGCTGGCTCTTTCAGGCTTTAGCCACCTCTTTTTGTTCTGTCCTGACTTGCTAAATTACATATGGTTTGTGTGAGCAGGAGGAATGGAACCAAGTCCTTCCAAAACAGCCTCTTCCCTCCCAGACAAATTAACTAGATTGAAGAGTAGCCTGACTACAGGACAGGTTTGGCCAGATCCCAGATGTATTTTAGCTCTTCCCAACTTTCCAGCTGCTTCCCAGGCACGTGAGAGTGAGCAGGCAGGCATCAGCATCACCGGTGCTTACAGAAGCAGCAAGACCACCTTCTTGCCCAACCAAGTACCATCGGTCCTGAGTCATCCAAAGATCACACAAGCTCTCAGCATCACGCATGGACTTCAATCAGGGCTTCAACATCCACTGTTAATGCTTCAGAAATTCCATTTGAGTATTTCATGGGACACAATGATAATTTGGAGTTCAGAGCCCCCGCAAATAACCCAGTGACCAATTCACCAAACACCCAGAGGTACGTGCAAAGGAAATGGATTTATCTAGACAAGCGCCAGGGCTATGTACCTTCCAGCTATCACTGTAACAGCATGTAAAAACAGTGTTTACCAATAGAGATGCACTCAAAAAACTGTCAGCCTACTGGCTTCGAACCTTAAGTGCAGAAGAATCACAAAATCACAGAATGGTTTGGGTTGGAAGGGACCTTCCAGATCATCGAGTTCCACCCTCCCTGCCATGGGCAGGGACACCTTCCACCAGACCAGGTTGCTCCAAGCCCCATCCAACCTGGCCCTGAACATTGCCAGGGATGGGGCAGCCACAACCTCTCTGGGAAACCTGTGCCAGTGCCTCACCACCCTCACAGATGAAGAACTTCTTCCTAGTATCTAATCTAAATGTAACCCCTTTCAGTTTAAAACCGTTACCCCTTATCCGATCACTACATGCCCTTGTATACAGTCCCTCTCCATCTTTCCTGTAGCCCCCTTTAGGTACTGGAAGGCTCCTGTAAGGTCTCCCCGGAGCCTTCTCTTCTCCAGGCTGAACAACCCCAACTCTCTCAGCCTGTCCTCGCAGGAGAGGTGCTCCAGCCCCCTGATCATCTTCGTGTCCTCTTCTGGGCCTGCTCCAACAGGTCTGTGTCCTTCTGATGTTGAGGACCCCAGAGCTGGACGCAGTACTGCAGGTGGGGTCTCACCAGAGCGGAGCAGAGGGGCAGAATCCCCTCCCTTGACCTGCTGGTTACTCTTCTTGTGATGCAGCCCAGGATACAGTTGGCTTTCTGGGCCGTGAGCACATGTTGCCAGCTCATATTCAGTTTTTCATCCACTAATAACCCCAAGTCCCTCTCTGCAAGGCTGCTCCCAATCCACTCATTGCCCAGCCTGTATTTTTGCTTGGCATTGCTCCCACCCACATGCAGGACCTTGCACTTGGCCTTCAGAAGCAAGCCTTTAACCTGAGGAAGGCACTAAATTGCTTGGTAAAGACGCTTGAAGCTTATTGTATCATGGCTCTTAAAAGAGAAGAATTCAGGAAACTACTTGGAAAACAAGAGGGGTGTTTTTTACTGTGGAAGGCACATCAATGAAGTCCATGGCTGCAGGCAAAAATAGAGCATTAAAAACCACCTACAGGTGAAGGATCATTCAAAAGGTTGTTTTCAAAAATAACAATAAAAGGTTGAAAACTTGGACCCCCTTCCAGAAACCAGCAACAGTTCCAGCACACCCCTAGGGTGGAGTTTTTCCCCCAAAACACTGCCCATGCAGCACATCTTCCCGCTTTCGGGTGGGCTCTGACTGCTCTATCACATTAGACATTCACACCAACATGGCAAATTTCAAGATACTGCCAGAGTTTAGCTTCAGTATGAAATTAAGACAGAAGTGTTGTTGCTATACTCTGGAAGGATTACAAAGATATTTTTAATAAGGGGTTATAAAAAGTTTTAAGCAGACTAAGGTGGTTTTGCTCAGCTGTTATGGCTACATAAATAAAACCTTGCACAAAGGAATAGCCACAACAAGTTGCTTGACAGAACTTGCAGCACTGAAAATTATGCAGTTACTACTTAAAGAATGCTCTCTTTGATTGTCTTTGAAGAAAAAGTTTATATCCTACAAATTTAAGCATCAGGTTTGGCTGTCTCACAGTTTTACAACATCATAGTGCTACACCTCTGCAATTTCTGTTGCTGTTTTGGCTGGAAGCCCCCAATAACACAGGAATAGGGATAAAATGCATATAAAGTTTGAGGTATGAACTAAACACAGAAACCTGGCTTTACGAATTAATATTCTTCTGTCTTTACGTACTTAAGATGCACTTCATTGGGTGGACACCTTCCTGACCTGGGACATTCAAAGCTAACTCCCACATCAGGCTCCCCATCCCCATCCCATGCTGGTCACCAACAGCTGGACCAGAGCCACATCACGCTGGACCACAGCTCCCACCACAACACCCATCAGCCAACCCCTGTGCTCAAGGGAGCATCCCAAAGGTGATGGGCATCCACAGCCCAGGGATAGTCATCTCTGGATAGCACAGATTTGTTGAAAACCAGTTAGGGTCAGCATTTTCTTTTTCTTAAAAAAAAAACAAAAAACAAAACCAAAACAAAAACAAACCACACACCAAAAACAAACACCACCAGAAAAAGAAAGCAAACCCATCCTGAACCTGGGAAAGGGTCAGCACAATAAAATAAAATTTTAAAGTTATAAATAATTATTAATTATTTCTACCCTGTGAATGTTTCTCCCTCCCCCACGACATCGCACAACCTCTATTGTCTGAAAAGCATTTATCTGAAAGTGGGTCATGTCTCCTGGCATTACTAAATCTTCCCAAATTTCCCCTGATTAGTCAAACGCGATATCCTCTCTGACATCTGAGTGATTGAGGTAGTGTGTAATGCCATTTTTCCCCCGAATGAGCCACATCAAAGGGGGTGATAAGCTGAGAGATGGCACACCGGATAAAATAGTCGCCAACAGATTGTCCCCAAAATATCACCGAGGAAAATTAAATTGTTTTGTTGAAAGGTTTTTCTTTTAGAAACGTTCAGCCTTTAGTACTGAATGTGGAGAGACAAGAAACCGCCTTCAGAATTGCTGAAAGGATAAAACCTCACTAACTTATGAACTGCGTGGTCCAATAGTTAAAAACGCTTCTGCACACTGATGTCCCAGGGATTTTCTATCAGCCACAACATCCAGTCTGCTGTTCACACGGGGACACTGAAAACCATCATGCTGGAAATTAGTGACAGCCTAAATGCGGGTAATACCTCACAAATGACTGAATATTAAAGCAGAGTAATCTGAGGCTAAAAAGGAGGAAAAAGAAGAGTAAACCTGCTACTCAAAAAAGAAAATACTATTTAAAATTGGGATATAACAGCAAGTAATCACTCAGGCATGATTTATATCCAAAGGGTTAAAAAATATCATCCTTTTGAGTAGAAGGATGCCAGGATGCCGGGAGGATGCTCAGCCAGGACGAGTGCCGCCCCGGGGACTGGAGCTGGGGCTCAGCTCCCTCCTCGCAGGAAAAGAATTGGAGTTCCTAGGCACTTATCAGGTTGGTGATTAAATGAGATCTGGGCAAAGTTTAGTAAGTAACAGCAGGGTTTGCATTCTGCTGATTTACTTCACGTGACCTTCCAGTGCTGAAACTTTGTACTAGAGCAAAGACTGCCAGGAGACAGCACCTCTTTCAGTCAAAAAAATAAAAAAGAAATAAAAATAATATAAATAAAGACAGAAAATAGTGAAGTCTTGGAGAGTCTACAGACTTTTTGGCATTGCCAAATAGAATATTCTATTCTATTTCTGAGAATAGACTTATTTTAAAAAATACGGATTTCTGCACAGCACCATTCCTTGGACAAAAAGAGGAGCCCCAGAGAGGCTGCATTTGAGCAGGATCAGCCAGTTTTCTGTCTGGTGCTGGACTTTGGGATGCAAACGCCAGCACAGCAGTGTTTGGGGAGGAAAAGCCTGCTTGCAACATGCTTTTTGGGGACTGCGAGGAGTTGCATAGCCTGAAGCAGCCTCAGCCATCCCATCTTCTCCAGCATGGAGTGTCGGGTGCTGAAAGACAAATTCAAGCAAATTCTTTTCCTGAAGATGATTTAAACCCACCCTGAGGGTTCAGCAAATGGATATTTCAGGTTTCTCAAAGCTGGGAAGTACTGCTCACGTCCGTCTGGCATCATCAGGGGGATGGTCCCCATGCTTCCACTCTGGGGAGGGATTTCCCCAAAATAAGCAGGTACCACCAGCACCGCCACCACTCACCAAAACAGCGAGAAGGGCAAAGCACAAAAAGATGAAGATTAGCTCTGACAACCTCGACTCCAAGTTTATTTTGGCACGGCAAGAGCACACGAGGCTTCAAAGCAGCTCCCGGCGAGCAGGCGAGGGGCCGGGCGGCAGAAATCACCCCCAGGGTGGCAGCAGCACTGCAAGGCTGAAATCCACAGCCGCTCCTGCCACCAGTTGCACCAAAGCACCAGCCCTTTAACCTTGAGCATCAAGATTTTCTGGAATTCGGGGGGGTTTGTTGGTTTTTTGGTTGGTTTGTGGTTCGGTTTTTTTTTTCAAAAGGAAGTATTTTATTTAAGAGCTGTGCCTCCATCCTCCATGGCAGGGTAGACAAAGTGTAAGCATTCATCTCACCACTCTGCACAGGGAGGAACAAGTTATCACCTCGCTGGGGCAGGGTCCAAACAAAAATGAAGGTTTTAGAAAGAAAAAGAAAAAAGAAAACAAGCAGAAGGAAAGAAGAGCAAGAGATTTCAAGCCTGGTACTTGTAGGCTCTACAGAAGCAAGCCATGACCTTCCTATCTCTGGCCAGGGTCTTTATAACACTCAGGGCCATAAAACACATGCTGTGGAAGAGCCAAGCCAAGGACAGGTCCAGCTCAAAAGTAGAGTCCCTCACCCAGGGACCTCAGTCCCCTGAAAGCCATCCAGCCACAAACAACGCGTCCCCAGCTGCACTTCAGCTGTCACGGTCAGACAGCAGAGGAAAAGCAAATTGCATCTCTGCAACACCAGAACCTGGGGGAGAAAACCCCAATACTCAGAGTAGGGAAGTCCATGCAGACACCCCTGAGGGCAGCTCTTCACCAGCCCCCGGGCGAGATGTTCACACCCCATGCAGACATGGGTTCCAGAAGAGCTTTTTAGTGGTGTTAAAGGTGTTGCTTCAGCCAAAACATGCTTCTTGGAACCATTAACTACAAGATGGTAGTGCAGGTGTTCACTGTCTATCCCAGCAGAGAAGTAATTTCTTACAAGGCCAGGTGGAGACAAGAAAGCAAATGAACAGCACAGTAACACGAGACACTGATCAAGCACTGGATGAGCGGCACTTGGTCTTTCATTTCCTTCGTTATTTTCTTTCTGACCACGGAACGTGGTGGCGAAGGTGGGCATCAGCCAGGCAAGAAATGGGCACTCCATGGCCACAGGAAAGGGTGGCAAGAGTCACACCAGTATCCATACATCCACCTCCCATTGAGGTCCATGTGGGTCTGGAGCAGGACCTTCCTCTCCTGCACCTCCACCTTGTCTCCAAAACAGGATACATAGTCCTACCAGGAGATGTGGGACCAATCCAGGACCACAGTAGTCCAGTACTGCCACATGAAAGCCACCTCCAGCTCTCCATCCCCACCCCATTAGAAGATCACGTGTCCTGGACTGAGATCCGCACCATCCCCAAAGCACTCGGTGTGTACCACTCCTCCACCCCAGATGGACATCACATTTGCTGCTCAAAAAACAGCGATACCCACAGCACCCATGTTATCAGAGATCAAAGTAATTAAGGGGCATAAATCCACAAGGGAGTTACTCAGCTTAATTAGATTGAAAATTATAGCTTCCATCATCTCGGTATCTCTCCATGCACTCGCTGCCTTGAGATACGCTTACACTGACTTTCTGCTCACTTGGGGTATAGCACCAAGTACTGGCTTCACGGCAGGCATGGGGATCAGGGTTTTTTTCGTTTTGTTTTTTGTTTTTTTAAAAAAACAGTTTTCAACATTCATCTCCTAAGACACATGTTGGCAGCCCCAGCTCCCTGCTCATGTCCAGCCTGCTCAGGGATTTGGCAGCTGGAGGTTTGGCTGAGCCACCTGAAATCATCTCTGCGAGGCTTTCAGAAGAAACCGGACATTCCCATCACCATCCCCCATGATTTTTAAAAGCCATCTTTAAATATATTAAGGGTCCTTTTTCTTTGAAGAGCGGTGACTCGCCAGGACGCATCCCCGAGATGTAAGGCGTCATTTTGATAAGTAGTGGCCGTGATTCATCCGCAACACATCCTGCTCCCAATAGCCCTGTAAATGGTGGTTAGCACATCCTACCAGCACCTCACACCTCGGTGAGACTATCGTAAGGGAGCTTGGGGAATGACTCACGGGAAGGGTGAAGGTGTGGATTAGCTGGATTTATGGGCTGGCTCCACACCTCAGTGGAGCCACTAAGTGAAACTTCTCCCTTCACGGAGCCCATGAGCCCAACTGGGCTGCCTGTGGTTCAGCAGGATGGGAAGCGGGCATGAGCTGAAAGGGTTGGTCAACCTCAAGCATGGAAAGGACATGTTCTCAAGGAAGAGCTAAGCTGGAAGCACACGGCAAACGGAGACTCATGGGCAGAAGGATGGATGAGAGCCAGCAGGAGCATCCAAAAGGCAGGATGGACAGGTGGACACATCACACATCTCCTATCAAGGAGTCAAGCCACATTAGCACCGAACACCTGGAGCATAACACCACCGAGCCCCCAGACAACACTAAACCACCCCACTGGTACCACCACCAATGCCCATATGGGAACATGAAACATGGACTGAAGGAGGAGGTGATGGCCATGCATTAAGCAGGAGATGGCCACAGTGTCCTACCACCTGCCCTGCACTATAAGCAGATTTGGGGAGGGCAGCAAGATGCGTTACACAGTATGGTTGGTGATCTGCTGTAATTGCCAGAGCAGGGTCTGAATGTCCTAACAGCACCACTAGGTTCATACAGACAAGCACAGGGAACTAAAAGCCAGTACAAAAAACAAAAACAAAAAAAACAAACAAAAAAAACCAAACCTGCTTGCAGAGGAGAAAAATAAATTTTAAAAAAATCAAATGGGATTTGGTTAAAAGTGGTGAAGGATGGTGGCACAGCAGGTCGGGAGTACACGCTTCCGGAGGAGCTGTACCACCATCCCACCACCCTGCACCAAGTCATGGGTTTGGAACCATACCCTGCAATTAAGGGCTTATATTCTTATAGTAAGGGTTTATAGACCTACGTTGCCTATAGTTCTTGTGGGCCTATAGTCCAGCTTTTGACATATTTAACCCATTCCCACGACTTACAGGTTTCAGTCAGCTGGAGAAGACTGGGCATGGACAAAGCGAGGACAAACGGAGAGCACAGCTGGAGAAAAGGTCACATTTCCAGGCTGCAGGCTCTTCCCTGTGGGGATGTTCCTCTCCAAACCCCCTGGATACCGCAGGAAAGGCAAAGAGTGGAACTACCAAATCCTTAACAGCCTCATTAGTAAAACTGATGAGCTTACCATGACAATTACATTAAAGAGCATTCAAACAAGGAAGGCCACATGAAGCCCATCACCCACCAGCCCCTGGTCCTCCCCAGCCCTGCCACCATCTCTGGACAGGTCTCTACTCAATTCTGGAGGACCAGGCTAAGCCAAAACCCAACCCCACAAGATGTGTCTTACAGTGGGCCAGAGGTATACAAGGGCTATTGCTTTACACAACCAACTCAAGACACAGAAAGTTCACAGTGAATTTTTTTTTCAGTTTTGCTAAATAGCAAGTTCCTCACTAAAATGTTTTGCAAACCTTTCAAGTGTCTGCCAAAGCCTGGGGTCTTGTTGCAATAAAAGCAGTCATTTTTCTGACCTGAATTGTAGTTCATGCTGATATTCCTTTAACCACCACAAAATGCCTCTGTTTGCAGAACGGGTCAAAGAGCAGACAATAACACCACAAAAAAAAAAAAAAAAACAAACAAAAAACACACAACCTCAGGGCTTCACCTACATTACCTGCTATTTATTACACCACTGACTAACTCAGAAGGTCCAAAGTCCACCTGAAGTTAAACTACTCCTGTGGTTTCCTTCCTGGACAACTATCACAGTAAGGGTACACTATTCCTTTTTTGGCCAGAGCTACAAACTAATCAGAGTGTAAATTAAAAGTCCAGCATGCCTAGAACTTCACAGCACTACAGCAAACTGAGATCAGTTTCACACAGATATATACACACACACACACAAAAATACAGACACAAACATAGCCTTCTTTCTTGGTCATCAGAAGGAATGTACACATTCACATTCAGGGTCATTATTTTCTGCACCTTGTTATTGGCAGCAGAGAAGAATAACAAAGAAAAAATCCTCCCTTGTAAATATATTCCTCAGCAGCCAGGCTGCCTGCGACAAATACCCTTTGTTAAACTCCTTCCTTAGGGTAAAAAAGGGTAGGACCGACTCATCCCGTCCCATTCCACTCCACAGGACCAGCACAAGCCATGCACTGCCTCAGAGGCTCCGGACCCGCTGCTGGCCCCAGGGTTCCACCTTTCACCCTGGAGTTAACCCAGCAATTGCTGCAACTTGGGCTCGTGTACATTGGGATTACACACACACACACAATTTCATACCCTTAAAACAGTATCAGGGAAGGAAATCTTAAAAATAATTTTTAAAAAAGCCAAATTGATTAATCCCAACCAGCAAGAGAGCATAATTAGCTTGATTCCTACTCCTGCTTTAAGCCCTGCCGGAGTCATTCCCAGGGCTGCGACCCAGCGCCTGCACTGAGCTCTGTGTTCCTTAGCTCAGTGGCTCTCATATAACCCCAGCACAGGTGCTACTAAATGCACAACTGAGATGAACAATTGCACAAACAGAAAAGAAAACGCAGTTATTTTTGCAGTGCAAAATAGGTGCTCCCTGCAGCAGGACCTGCATCCGCACAGTGCTGGGAGAGCATGGGGTGAACTCCGGCCATCTCTGCCTGTCAAGGGAGGGAAAGGCCCACAAAGCCAGCAGCACCTATCTCTCACCTCCCTTGCATCTACTCAAGGCCATATAACCAGTAGACTAAATGGTATTTAAACCCCCAAGTTTGGCTTTGCTTTTCTCTCCTCTGTGCCCTCCCAGGGAAACCAGGGAGGTCCCTGAGCTGCTGCGGAGGTGGCCGTGCCCTTGGCACAGTCCCCAGCTGCAGAGAGCCGGCTGGAGCAATCATATTTTACATTTCAATGAATTTTCTCTCCGCGACTGCAGCTAATAATGAGGCAGGATCGGGAAGAGACCAGGGATGCCAACAGATCCAGCTCCTTCAGCAAGACAGCCCCATCTTTAAATGAAAATCCCAGCGTGGCCCCCGAGCTGTCCCTGCCCTTTGTGGCATGACCCAGACACATTCTCAATCTAAAATAAAGAAGAAAAAATAAAAACAACAAAAAACCCACCACACCAAAATCTTCAAGTATAACCTAATTTTCCTAATAGCAGCTGCAAATGGCAGACGCAGGACTTCAGGAGCTCTGTAGCAGAGGTCCTGGGGATGGCCTGGGACTGAACCCCAAACTTTCCCTGTCCCACACACTTATTCCCAGAAATTTTTTCTACACAATACACAGAAAATCTTCTCTCCTTCCCAACTGCTCCTCAACCCCAAACCAGCACAGAGGCACCCACTAAGGATGAATCCTCCCCAAGCCTTGAAAGATAAACCATTTTTACAAACGTTTTATGCCAGAAGGTTTATGCCAATTCATTGACTCAATCAGTGTGTGATCACACTGGCAATATTTATTCACTTTTGAAAAGTTTCTCCCCAGGGTCAGAAACCACCAATTCATTCCAGATACTTTATTTAATACAACAACTTTAAGTGAAAACCAGAGAGTTTTCTATACCCAACACTAGCCATTAGAAGAGGACGTTTTAATGCATTAAGTTCTATCATCTATTAAAAAATACTTGGCAAATAGCAGTCACTTTGCACAATGGAAGGAAAAAAAAATAAAAAGATAAATAAATACCCTGGTTTCTTACTCTTCCAGAGCTTGCAAACCTCCTGAAGAGCATATCTCAAGCTGCACAACACCCCAGGAGCAGAAAGGCACAGCTTATTCTCTAGCCTGGCAGAAGTACTGTTTTGCATTATGTTCAGAGGCTACGCTTAAATTAACAATTAACATATTTTAAGAAGTACCTTTAAGAGAGCAGAACATCCAGAAGCAAAAGCAATTATATTTGTTTCAGTAATATGAAGAGCTTCCCCTTACATTAACGAAGGCGAGCCATGCGAACAAGTGTAATCTCCAGTTTAATTCTGCAAATCAAACCGTTGCTGGAGATAGCATCTTCCAGGGGCCATGTCCTCCCTCCATCCTGCCCAGCACCCAGCTCAGAGGAGCAGAGCATCCCCATTATCTCATTACAGAGTAATGCTGGCATCTGCACAGGCTTACAGGGATTGGACTGCAGTTACCTTGGCTGTAGTTTAGCTGCATCAGCAACAGGTTTCTTTGAAGGGCTCTAGCTGGGGAGAAAGGAAAGAGCATTGCATACAGGGAGCTGCCTTTGCCTCTTGCTTCAGCTAAATAGGGTTTGAGGAACTCCCCTGCCCAGCTGCAACCAGTTTGACTGGGCAGCACTGCAGCTGGGCACATCCCACCCCTGCCACACTCCAGCAGGAACCCTAGGGACATGGCAGGAGCAGGACCGACCCCAGGCTGCCTTAGAAAGACATTTGCACAGGGTAACTGAGAGATACACAGGTTAGGCAAAGCTCCACCGGTTCTCCGTCTGGAACAGGTTTTTGCAAGCAGGAGTCCCTGATGCCACTACCTCCTCTATTCCTCTTGCACGCACTGGTGCCAGCGGCTCCAGAACCAGGTCTGCACTCTACCATTCAGCTCCTCTTCCACTGGGACACGAGTCGCACTAAATTCCTGTTTGCTTCTGCAACAAAATAAAATCCACAACCAGATAATCCTAAAGTCCCCAGCTACTGCATTGGAAGCGAGAAGAGTATTGTAATGGTCTCCCCATAAGTATTTATCCAAGTGGAGTCCTACGTGCTTGAAGGTTGATGCACTTTTGGAACTACTCTCATGCTCATAATTAAGCACAGCTGTTAATTATCTTGTTTGATGGGGGCTATTAAACACCAGTCATCCCTGCTCTTAAAGGGGCACAGGTGAGACTTCACATGGAGAGGGCCTCCACCAAGGAACTCACAGCTGCTGGTGTTTCCAGGATGGGTTCCTCTCCAGTTTAAGCACTCCTCAGAGCAGTGCAGAGTCTAACGCAGCAAATTCATCAGCATGGCTTAACAAGCATGAACTTAAGCACGAAGAAAATACTACATGTCCCACAAGGTCCTAGGAGATCTTCAGCAAGCATCAAGTGGAAGTTAAGGGCTCTCTACACAACACACAGCAGCTCCCATCGCAGCCCAGCAGGAAGGACAGGTGGAAGGACCAAAGAAGTCCCATTTAGCCACTCCAAAGCAGCTCCCCAGCAGTTTCTCTCATCCCAGTTCAAGCAGGAGGAGCAAGGACTCCAAGGGAGGTACCGTTGTGGCTGTGCTAATGCAACACTACACATCGGATCGATAGGCTTTTAGCAAGACAGCCGTATTGATTCCAGCAAGCCAGATTGTCCACCTTCCCTGCCGCCGCATCTTCCCTCAAAAAGCCTCATCCCCATCCGGCCGACAAGGTGATCCAGGAGGCCCCACATCCACGCTTGGAAAGTCATCTCCTGAACCCCAACACCCCACTGAAGCTCTCCCACTCTTCCCCGCTCCTTTCCTCTGTTCACCCCCATGCCCAGTTACTCTGTAAGAGCATCTTCTGGCAGCCATGCGCAGAGGGTGCATCAATGCCCGACTGCTCAAGGCAGGGCAGCCCTCCGCAGCAGGTTGTCTTCTCCCCACCACGCTCTCGGACGCTTCTACCATATATGAGCCATAAGTGCCCAGTGGAGCTACAGACCCCAGGGCCAAATGCCTGCATCCACACGGAGATGATGTGCAAGCGAGTGCCGGGGCCTTCCTTAATGTTTTCCAAGAGCAGGCTAGAGAGCAACGCATCTGCTTCATCCTGGGGACCTCCATCAGCAACTGGCACCCATCAGGCTCAGCATCCTAAGGCTGCGGGGTTTGTTCTGTTTTTTAAAGCCTCCTTTGCTCTTCTTCTTATATACTCAAAAGTCACAGGAAATGTTTTCCTGCTGCTTCAAAGCCCAGAGCCAGCACACAGGCCCCGCACAGAAGACCACCCAGCAGGACAGTCCTAAATTTTACCGCAACGTCAGCCCCACAGATGACCCATATGGATTCAAGGCACTGTCCCTGGCCCCAGCACCTACCACACCAGCTGTGTCCCCAAAATGTCCCCACGAGACAGATGGACACCAGCAGAAGGGCCAGTGCTGAAACACCAGCTCTCATCAAGAATCTTTGTTGTTATTAAAAATAAATTAAAAGTTAATGACATGTGCAGATTGTCACCAAATCCCCACCACTTCCCATGTGCCTCATTAAAAAGTCCCTATACAGCAACAGGATCACAAGCAATGCCCCAGCAGGCATCTTATACCCATTCAACAGATGAACAGGAATATAAACCTAACCAGTTTAGCATAAAAACACAACACAGATTAATTACCTGCTCATCAAGTTAAGAATCAATTAACCTGGTGGTTATAACCAGCCCATAGATAGGGATAACACAGTGCTTGCACCCAGCTTCCCTCCTCCCCAGGGATGCTTGCCATCGCATCCATGCACTCATCCAACAAGATGCTGTGGTAGGCACATCGGAGCAGTTAAGCCACGGCTTGCCTTGTGCTCCCTTTCACATTTTCCAAGAGAAAAAGGTTTTCCAAACCTGAGGCTTTGCTTTTGAAGTGCTCCGAGAAGGACAGAGGTCAGCCTGCTCACAGACAGCCCCGCTCAATCCAGCGGGGATTCTTAAATTCCCACAGGTTCAAAGGAGGAGCCGCCAGATTCACACTTCGTCCTGCATCCGTTTGATATCAACGGCCAAAAAAATAAGCGGTAACCCCCAACATTACATAAAAGCTGTCCGCAAAATGAGTTACAGAAGCAGAAATCTGCAGCAAAGTTAAGCCCGGGAGACTGGCACAGAGACAAAAAGTGGTTCCTTGAGAGGGCTGGTGCCAATCTGGCAGCATCTCCACGCTGACCATGGTCACAGGAAGAATTTAAAACACTAAAATTCTCATTATTACAGTAGATGATGCTGGCACTTTAGTCTTTCAGCAAAAACAGTTCTGAAGCCAAGCACTTTTCTCGATGAGCCCCTGCCTAGCGTTATTGATGGCTTTTACTAAGCACATTCCCTGGATCCTGGCTGCCCGCAGCACTCCCAGCTAGCTTCGGGAAGATGCGGAGCGCAGGGAGAGGGCTCTCTCCCTATCAGTTATCGCTCCGTACCGGGCGGATCTCCCGCTGCACGCGAGGAGCTCTCTCATCAGGCCAAGTCAATCAGCAAAGAAACATCTCTCTGGACACAAACCTCTCGCTGGGAAGGGGGGCAGAAAGCCCCAAACCGTGTGGGGTGCACCCCCAGCTCACTCTGGCCAAGGAGCAGGAATACCCTGCACCCTGCCTGAGTATCCCACAGCCACAAAATACCGAAACGAAGGGAAAAAAAAAGCACTATCTTGTCTAGACCACAGGCTCTGCTTAAAAACCAGTGCCCCGAGCTTCCCGTTACCACAACCACCACTTTTTAGGCTTAAATCTGGGTTTCTCTCTGGGAAGCGACGGGGAGGGCGGCTGGCTGCCACCCCGGCCCGGCGGTGCGTAGCACCCTGCGAGGCCATCAGCCATGTTACGTTCCCTGCTTGCCATGAGGAAGCGGGTGCGTTTGGTCGCACCCCTGCCAAGGGATTCTATTCGGGAGTTGCAGAACGAAAAGGACTCTGGAAACTGGGCACCTTAGGAGCATTTTGGTTAGTTACAGCAGTTGTAAAGGCTGGGTTTGTTTGGGGTTTTTTTTTCCCCTCTCCCTCCACCCTGGTGTTTTAGGAATATGAAGGGGAAAAAAAAAAAAAAAAAAGATTCTGTGAGGATTTGGGGAAGCCGAGCGCATTTTAGCTGCGTGTTCAGCCGCTCTGGTGACGGACCCCACGAAGGACGAGGCCAAACGCCGCCTCAACCTCGACCCACGGGCGAAGTTCACCCTTCCCTCCACAATACCGGCGCCCCGGGAGGGTGAAATACCGGGAGGGGCCGCTCACCCCACGGGGCGAGGAGACCCGTCCCGGCTCCCACAGCCGACCGATACCCACCGGGGAAGAGATACGGGGCGGGGGGGGTGTCCCCTCCGCACCCCGGGCCCCATCCCGGGGGGGTGCGAGGAAAGTTGCGGGTCCCCTCCACGACTGGGAAACAACCCCCCGCCCCGTCCCCCAAAATACAAGGAAGACACACACACACACACATCCCCCGCAACCTCCCCTTCCCCGCTCACCTTGGTGTAGAGCTGCGCGGTGGACATGGCCGGGGCGGGCGGCTCTTAGGCGCGGGGCATGGGGGCGGTAGGCAGCGAGCGGCGCCCGCCGGACCGACGGACAGACAGACAGACAAACCGACCTTTACACCCGCCGCCGCCGGCCGGGGCGCGGGGAAGGGAAGGGAGCGGTGGAGGTGGAGGACGAGGAGGAGGAGGAGGAGAAGGAGAAGGAGGAGGAGGCAGCAGCAGCACCGCTCCGCCTCCGCCGCGCCCCGCTCAGGTATGAGGCGGCTCGGGCTCGGCTCCGTTCGGGCCAGTTCGGCTCGGGCTCGGCTCGGTTCGGGCCAGTTCGGCTCAGGTCGGCTCGGTTCGGGTCAGTTCGGCTCGGACTCGGGCTCGGCTTGGGTTCGGCTCGGGCTCGGCTTGGGTTCGGCTCGGTTCGGAACGGTTCGGCTCGGGTTCGGCTCCGCTCGGCTTTCCCGCTCCGCGGCCCCGGCCGCCCATTCCCTCACGGCCCCTCTTCCCGCCGGGCTCGGGTCGAGGGGAGCAGCGCTTTGCCTCACTGCCTGCGTCGGCTTTTAGGGTTGTTTTTTTTCTTAAAAAAAGCCCTTTTTTTAATACATATTTTTCCTTCCCCTCCTCGGTTCGACCGCTTCCCCAGGAGCCCGCCCCGGCTCCTGCCCCCAGCCCCGAGCAGGGTCCTGTCTGGAGCCGCCTCGCTTGTCTCCCTTGAGGCGCTGAAACGCACCGCGTTTGTTGTTGGTTGGTTTTTTTTTTCCTTTTTATTCTACTATTCTTCCTTCCCCACAGAAGAAGAGTAATTAAGCCCCAAGCGGGTGCCCCTCGGTGGTTTGAGGCTCTGCCATCCACACCAGCCGCTGAGCCATTGGGGATCGCCCATATATTGGGGTGCAAGGAATGGCTTTAAGGGGTGTCCTTTACCAGGACGTGCCTGTGCCTGGGACGAGCAGCGTTGCACACATGAACCCACTGGAAATACATTCAAGGAACGCACCAGGGATGGGTTTTTCTGTGTCTGGAGGTGGGTTTGGGTTCCCACCACCAACTGGGTCTGTGCTCCTGGGTACTTCTTGTGTGTCGCTCCATCCTACACCCATGCCAGGAATTGTTTCTTTGGCAGAAACAGCCAAAAATTGTCCCCAGCCTGTCAGTCAGCGGCCACGCTGCCTCCCTCCATCCCACGGGAGCACCTTGTGCTTCAATTCATGCTTATAAAGCACTTTTTGTGCCTGGGAAGGATGATGCAAAGTATTCCCAATTCATCACTATTGCTATTCATTATCATTCAAGGTATTTCGCATATTAACTAAGCAGGCAGAAAACGTCCTCAGCAACATTTATTCTCTGCCACAGCTGTTTACTCCGTAAGCGGGGATCCCTTCTGCCGCGGTTTCAGGCTGTGCTGCTCACAGAGCACCCACAGCCTTTCTTTAAAGCCATCGCTGGCGGCATCTCACCCTCTGCTCCTCATCCCTGGGGGGGTGAAACTACCCCCACTTTGGCATCATTTCCCTTAGTCCCCCACCAGAGCCTGCTAGGGAGCAGCACCGATTCAGTGGGAGGACAGCCAGCATCGCGGATATCTCTCTTTTCCAGCTCTGATGTCCTTGGTGAATCCAAACAAATTGCAGGTGGCTCTGGGGGAAGTTTGGGAAAGAGGAAAGAAGGGGAGAAAAACCTGCATCCTATCTGGAAATTACCCTGGGTAGCACATTTGACAGCGTAATCTCTGCAAAGCCTCCAAGATAGCTTTGTCGGGCAAACAAAACTTGCTCCTCTCCTTTTATTAAATCAACTGTAGAAACAAATGTGAAGTAACGGCACAATCAGGAGCAAAAGTTTCAGTGCAGCCTGGGTAGCAGTGACAGCCCAGAGGCAAAGCACAGCCGTTCCCATGAAATACCAGCTGGTGCTGAGTGTGACTTTCCATCGAATTTATCATAATCTAAAACTTTAATTAAAGTTAGAAAATAAAAACCCTAAAATACATACGAAATCCCTGAAGTGTGTCCTAAGTGCTGAGTTGCTGGAAATTACCTCATTTGGGAGGCAGAAGCTTCTTCCCATTTGGGAATCGAAACTTGTGTTGATCATAATATTTAACAAGCACGGGCTCTAAAATAGCATTTTATCGTACCACCTCTTGCATTCACTGCAAAGGCACTTAGAGGTGAAAATTAACCAAATATCTGTTCTTTTCCCCTCTGAGCACAGCCAGTGGCTTCCTTGCAAGTACAGAACGGGTACTGGAGATGGGTGCACTCCCCTGGAGGCTTACAGGTCCCAGCCTTGTCCCTGTGTTGCAATGACACACGGAGACCCCAGGGACAGATGGATGGACGGATGATGGCACAGAGCAGCGAGAGGCTCTGGAGGACAAGGCAAGGCGGGCAGGGTGCTGGGGCTGGCACTGGAGGTTAGGAGCGGAGTTACCTGCTCTGCAACAGACACCCCATCATTCCACGTCAGATTTGGGGGTTTATGTAGGTAGAGGAAAGAAGGCGAGTTTGCCGCTGAATTCAGATGGGCAGGAGAAACCAGCATTTCTGCAGTGAAATCCCCTGACCCCCAAACTGCAGTTACAGCCTTGAATTTTGATGCACGAGCATCCCACAATAACCCCATCCTGAAATCCTCCACGTAAATACTTCGCAGCAGGATCTACTGCTGAGACTGTGCGTGGCCAAGGGTAAAATGAGAGCTGAGTCAACCTTATTCCTCAAAATTAGGGGCAATATCTGCTCAAAGTACTTTAAACTCTCTGCGTGTGTATTGAGGTCTGCAGGGAAAGGTTTGTGCTTTCGCTGGATGTCTCTTGTATGTGACACTGCCTGTGTGGGGCATGGTAGCGGGTAACGCAAAGATATGGAGCATCAATTCTGACATCTCCAAATGCCATCAGGACCGAGTTGGTTGTTGCTAAATACGAACCCAGGTCCTGAATTTTTGCATGCAGAGTTGTCACAAAGAGCTCGAAGCTGGACTTCCCTCCTCTTGGGCCATGCAGAAGTCACCATGTGCTATGTCTAGGCACAGTCATCAGGTCTGGCAGGGGCTGTGGTGTCACCGTACCCTGGGCATGATTGCACTGGCTGTTTCTGCAGCAAGTGTTCCCACCTGTGTTAAAGTAATGAAAAATTCATCAAGGTGTTAAAACAATGAAAAATTAACAAAGAAGGATTTTTCTGCAAATAAAACTGATTCTGTCCAAAGCTGGATGTAGGTTTGCAGCGAGCTTCCAGCCCTGAAGGTGTTCCCACAGCCCTGGGAGCCTGCAGCCCAGCCCCGGGGAGCGGGGACCATGCCAGCACCGTGCCACAGGGCACCAGGAACCGCTCCCAGCTCAATGCTTTGTGCACGGCCAAAAACATCACTGTGGAAAGTCCTGGGGTTGGTATAAAAGCCCTTGTGAGCAGACAGGTGGGTGCAGAAAAGTCTTAAAGCCTTGGCAAGTACCGGGGGTTCAAACCTTGGAGTAGGTCTGGGATGATGTGATTGGGGACTGGCATTCCCAGCTCTGCCACAGGCAAGTCAGCGACACACTCCACACCTCTGCTCTTCCTCTATCAACGTGAAAAATGTAATAAAAAAAAAATAGAGAAAAGAATATTTTGCAAAGCTCTAGTACCTGTATAAATGAAGAGGCTGTAGCTGCCTGTTTTTTAAATGCAGTGGTTTCATCTCTGGGTTGACTCACAGCCCTGGTGCAGGGAGAAGTCACCCAGCCATGGACCAGGCTGCTTCACTTATCAGCGGTGTCCCTGCACTCTCGGTTTAATAGATCGTTTGGCTCCAGGATTGCTTACCTGGGGGGAAATACCACGCACATGAGTAGTAGCTAACGCTCCTGAGGTTCTCGGGACTTGTAAGCCACAATTTCAGATCCGTTTTGCTGGTTATTGCTTGCAGGTGCTGTATGTCACAAATCTAACATGAGCGTTGGTTGGAGGGAGGCAAAGGCACGACCACGCTTTGAAGCATGTGCTACTCGGTGCCCTATTTGCCCAGTTTACCGCGAGGACATCCAAGAAGATGGAAATCAGTAGGATTAAGGAAGCTTTTCAGTCCTGAAACAGAAAATCATTCTTACTGCGTCGCTCATCTGACTGTTAGGGGCAGGGAAAGGGTGCTCCTAAAGGAGTCTGCTGACCCACCCAGCTGCTCAGCAGCCTGGTATGAGCCTTATCCATTCTTCTAGACCCACCTGACATCTACAAAGCATTCAACAGCAAAGGGGTCAGCCCCGCAACATGTTCATTGACAACAAGTTTTCTCTTGGAAGAGTTTGGTTGCCCATTATGCCATGGGAATTCATTTTTGCTGAAGGCAAACCTCTTCCAGTCTGATCTTTTATTTTTGCGCAGACTTCACGTTCACTGCAGAGAAATTTTGCCTCCAGGAGCAGGAGCTCAGACACTTTATAAATCCTTGATAGTTCTGACCACCTCTTTCTAGTTATTATTTTATTAAAAAAAGATTTATTATTGTTCTGGATGGCTCACCAATGTGGTATTTTTTGTCTCTCATACTGGGTGTACCCAACGACAGTGTCACAGCCTTTAATAACACACTTTAATTAATCCTGGAATTCTGAATGTGCTATTATGTTCATTTTTCAAAGAGGGGTCACAGCAGTAAAGAAAAATCTACATTGCTTGTGCAGGGCCACACCAGGAGTCTGTGGCCGACCAGGAAATTAATCTCTTAATCATTCTGCCAATTTGACCCAGCGGTGAGAGCACAGACCTATGCCTACCTGAGCTCTCTGGAGTGATGAAGCTGTTTCCATTATCTGGGATGGCCTTTCCCACCCGCAAAACAGGAGGAGCGGCTCTGAAGTCCTCTGTGTGGCTTTGGAGATGGCTACTGAAAAGCACTCTCTAAGGGCTAGATGTCACGACTAACCACCCACCTCTCTTGGTTTGCAATGTTTCCACATTTATGAACGTTTCCTTCCTCAGTGTCTGTCGGAGACAGACCCTGTTTGGGCAAAAGTGATTGAAGGAACAAGACGTGAAGAGGCTCCGCACCGCTCTGTCTAGTCACCTGTCTGGATGGTGTGAAGTTGTCCCCCCTGCCATCTCAGGAAGCTGCGCTCGGAGCAGTTTTGTCTGTAAGCAAAGATAAAACCCTCAGCAGGGCAACATCTTAGGGCCAGGTTCTTCCGCCATTTACAGCCATAATTTAGCTGGGTTGCTCTGCTAAGAGCACTGGTACTGTTTCAGATTAATACATCTCTACCTGACCTTTTGCAAACAGCTGTACAGCTTTCTCCACAGACAAAAAGCATTTGTCAGCTTGGTATCTGCTTCAAACCAAGATGAGGCGACTGTGTGGGCAGTTTATTCCTGATTCATTCCAAGAGGCCTGGGAGCTGGGGCTCCTGGGCTCTGATCCCAGCCATTTATCAGCTTCTCTGTGCAACCATTCATGCTCCCACACAACAAAAACACAAGAATCCTGGTACTTGCCAAGAGGGAGCCAAACACTGAAAAGCATAGGTAGGGAGGAGAAAGAACGTAGAGGAAGTGCTTAGTGAGGGGTGGAAGATGGAGAAAAGGATGGAAAAGCAGGGGCTGGAGGAAAGATGGTAGAAGCTGAAAAGCTGAACAAGGAGAGAGAAACACCTGCAGATAAGCAGCAGCAAAGACTCAAGTAGAAAAATGTGAGAAAGAAGATAAAACATTTCCGAATGCCACAAAGCATATGGGCAAGAAAGGATATGAGGTTGTGAATGGATTCTTCACTTCCCTCCTCTGAAAAGGACCCGGGAAAAACTAATGAAATCTATACCAGTGAGCTGGTCAAGGGCAATGCCATGGGGAGAATCTGGATTGCTCCCACCTGTCCTCCTTGTGTCACCCACTGCTCCTCCTGCATAAAGGGCAATCTGGTCATTAACCGGGGGGGGGGGGACGACGACACACACGGACTGAGACAGCAGCAAGGTGTCCCTTTGCCCACTGCCAACACCCCCGCAAGACCTTCCTGTTGACATCTGGCCATTTTTTTTATTGCTCTGTCTTAAAAATACTGTTGGTGCTCCACCCCCCATTCTGTATGTTCAGACTATGGCATTGGTGGCAAGCCAAGGCAGTCCAAAGAGGCAGAGTTGCCATCAAAATGATAAATAATAACCCTTTTTGCAAGAAAAGGATGACTTCAGTCCTGCACAATTAAATCTGTCCGAGCAGAGATCTTGCAGACTAACTTTGGGACTCTGATATTCCACAGATCATTCAACAGCTATCAGAATGTATGCAAAGCCATATCAGCTTTTTACTGTCCATCCCATAGTAAGATAGATTCAGTTTTATATTTAACGAAGAAAATGAAGATGAGTCACCAAGTACTTTTTGTCTAAATACAATAAAAGATTTTGCAAATATTCGCAGTTTGAAAGGCATTTTAATAGAAGTTTGCTGAAACTCTTCTACAAATTTTCTCTATGCGGATTTTAAAGAATGCCTACAAGTCATTCGTGTCATAATAATACATCATTATACTGCAGAGAACATACAGTATTCTTGTATTAAAATGTCACTTTGATTTGGATCAGTCATTTTGTCAAAAAATCCATAGGTAAAAATAACCTTTAAAATACTATGTTTCTTGTATTTTCCAGTTAAATATTTTGAGCATCACAGTGGAGAGGGGCCTGCTAACTCAAGTCAGTTATAAACACCCTAAGAAAATGTTTTTAAAGGCAACCGAGTAAGTTAAAAATATCATAGTAAGTGATCTTCTTGAGAGTTAGACATTAGTTTTCTTCTCAAAGGGTGGGTCTTTGCTAGTTTCTCAAAAGGCCTTGATAGGATGTCCTGTACCCTTTCTTGGTAAGCTCTCTCTGCTGCTAGACCCGATTCATATTCTCGCTGCTTCTCTTCTTCCTCAGCTTCACACGCCTGTTGTCGATAGGCAATCTGAGCCCCGAGTTGCTCTTGGTATTCTTTTGCTTCCTTTAGTTTTCTGGAAATGACATATGAATAGCTTATTTATGATGTGTAGGTAAAAAAATAAACAACTTTTTTATTATTATTATTTAATCCCTTAGCATTCAACCTTAGACTAAAGAATCATTAAAAACTCCTTTTAGGTGTTAAGAATAACTACCACTATTAACCAAATGCTACATGTTAACCTTACTTACTTTGGAGAATTAATTGCATTCTGTTATATCTTATAAAGCAGATGGCAAAAATCAGTGCTTAACAAAAAAAAAAAAAAAAAAGAGCAAGGACAACTCCTTGTAATCAGCATGCCTTCCCTGTCCCTCACAGTGGTGGTGAGAGGATAAAGAATGAATGTGTCAGGTCTCAGTCCCTTCCCACCTCAGGCTCATTGCCGCAGCAGCCTTACACCCCATCTCCACTCCCTCATTCTGAAGATAACAGTTACTGCCAACGGGGAAGGCAGAGTGCAGGCTCCTGCTGCAGCCTTGTACTGATATTCTAGGAAATGGCTGTCAGAAGAAATCATTCTTCCATTCTACCTTGAGACTCATACATTCCTTTCATCAGCCTTTGGAGCCGCAGTGGAAGTCTACCTACGTGTTCAGGCACTTCTGGAGCAGGAGTCACACAGACACTTAAAATGCCAACAGTCTAGTCAAGACTTGTGCGCTAAATGCAACACAGTTGAACCACAAACACTTACTGACAGCACTGAATGCCTTCTTCGCTAAGCGAAGCATATCCAAAATGAAGCCCAGCGCATTTCCTTCAGAACGGTGAGATTTCTACCATAGCCAGGAGATTGTTACCACTAAAGCCATCAGAGAACACAAGAGATAGTGGCTGTGGAAGGAGCTACTCAGTTACCTCCCACAGACAAGTGTGGAGAAAGGGCAGGAGTACAAAAGGGAAATCGAGTGAGTGAAATAAGGCCCTTTGCTCTAGGCTTTGCATGACACCCAGAGGAACATTTCAGCTACTGCGTATAACTATATTCTCACCCTGAGGAACCGTAAGGTAAGGAGAACCCCGTGCAGCTGGGTTATGTGCAGTGGTCTGGTATTTTGGTGGCTGACTATATGATTGTTTAAGGGATGCGTGTGGGTGGAGTTCAGCAATAAGCCTGAACACACTAGTTCTCCTAGGTAAGTAACGAACTAACCTTTCATTAACCCTCCTCCCCAAACCTCTGCCACTCCTAATAGCACCTCAGAGTATGAGGGGGTGTATTTAATAAACATGATGGATGTAAGTCACATGATGGTCCAAAAAGACCAAAACAAGGATATGTAATGAAACACCATTATTTGTATGATGAGATCAGAATTAGTGATTTAATACCAATTGCAATATAACAGGGCTGCTATTGAGCAGTTTGGAGCAGAGACTCTCTGAACAGAAGAAAGCCCACCCAGTGCTCTTAGAGTTATCTGAAAATGAGAATTAGCCTATTCACAAGTTTAAAAGATTGATCTGCAATGAAATGAACGGATGGCATAAAATAAAAATACCTTGCATATTTTTCTTCTTCTCTATGCTCGAGTTCTGTGATTGCTTCAGCTAATAACTTCCTCTCTTGAGCAAGTTCTTCCTGCTCCTTTGCATTTCTCTGCACTAAAAAAAAAAAAAAAAAAAACACAAAACCCCCCAACTTTTAGAAGATAACAGCACTGCTAATCTTGAAGGGACAGTGAGACTGTATTCAAGCCAAGTAGCCTAGATAGCAAGCCTGAATTTTGTTGCTTCTGAAGAGGCACACAAACAATGGCAAGTGTATTCTCAGCTTATTTGTTTTTCATCCACTCAGAACAGATTTCACATTCAGAGCTTCATCATAATAACAACAAAATTAATAATAATGATTGCTTTCTCATACAATCCTTACTTTACTAGGCTTTGCTCTGGTGATAGCAATGGGAAATTAGTGTAAGGAATGCCTCTAGGAGTAAAGTTTCAGAAGCAGATTCAGAGACAGTAGCATTGTTGTCCACTCAACCATACAGCCTGCGCATGCTGGGCCAGATGGTCTTCCCAAAAGCAGCGTGTTGTACTCCCTCTGCCTTTGCCAAGACTTGCATTCATGCGGTAGGTTTGGTGCACAGACAGCGAGCTGTTACTACTTACACTTCTCCTCAATCTGCAGTTGTCTTGTATTCAGGACATCTTTCAGTAGCTGCTTTCTGGCCTCCTTTTCCAATCGCATTTGCTCAGCCTTCTTGGCCCAAACCTTCGCCATCTCTTCATCAAGAAGCTTGTCCACTTCTTTTTCTCGCTGTTTCTCCTCCTCCAGCTGTTGTGCGAGGTGTGCCAAGTAAGTCTGTTGCTCCTTGAACAGCTCTTGCTGCAAACACACAGACATTTGCAGATCTGAGTAAATGAGTTCAAAAAAGCCTTTCAAATCATGAAGAGAAGTACTGGTTTGCGGCCAGCACGGGAACTGGGAGCCTAGAGCTCCATTCCAAACCCTGCCATGGGAAAGAGCTGTGCAGACTCTTCTTCCTGGTCAGTCGATGGTACCTGGACAACAGCATAAGAGCAGAACAAATACAGAGTGATCCCTTCCCCCATAGCAGCTCAGCTGCCTACAACGCAGACATTTTACAAACTTTCCACAGCTGACCAGGCTACTTCACCATCACCTGCATTAGAAGCCTTGGGATCCAATAAATATAATAATAATAATAAGTATCACCTCCTCTAATTTTGTGCCAAGGTCTAACAGTGAGTTTGTACAACTTACCTAACATACACGAGCTTCTAAATATCTTGAGCAGAGTAATGAATGCAGCTCCCTGCTCTGTCTTAAAGTTACCTTGAGACCCGTTTTCACCCTGAAGTTGGACAATCTACTTGTTTTAAATTTAGGAAGTGACAGACAGATCCATCATTTCATGGCATCTCCAAGATATTTAACATGAGGTTTTGCATCTATATATCCAGCTATTAAAGATTTAAAACTGTTTCTTAGTATTAATAAATTAGAATAAGTTAAATATTTACTTTCTTCTGCAGTTACAAATATTTAATAAATCAGGTCCACAAAACAAAAAATGTTTTTCTAACCTCCATTACATCCATGCAGTATAAGGATGAAAAAGTTCAGGTGATTTATACACAATGAAATCAGCAGGGAGGGACAAGATTCCAGGATTTCCTGAGAGCCCCCTTCTTTTTTCTAGCCTGGTAGCCCTGCTCATTACAAAGCATGCTTTAAAGTACTTGCTGTGGTTTTAACAGCTAATGGGCTTCTTCAGAGCAGTAGAGCGCTGGCAGGAGGAGAGGCAACAGGCTATGCAACAAAAGAATCAACTTGTTCAGAGAAAAGGGCTTGTGTCTGATCTCATTTATACTGTGCGGTTCACTAAGGGCCACAAAATTAGTCTAGATAAGGTATTGCCCCACAACTTCACAATGAACACCTCTAGTCCTTACTTTTCTTTTTGTTTTCTCCTCGATGTCCTCCTGGGGTTCCTGAAGAGATTTTTCTAAGATCTTCATCTCTAGGGCAAGTTCACCTTGTTTTTCTTCATTAAGACGATTCTTCTTGTCCTGTGCTGCACTGAGCAACATATCCCTGTATTCCTTCTGTTTCTGTAGTTTCTTCATCTGAATTTGTTCATCTTCTAGCTTAAGCAGTTGCTGCTGTTCTTCCTACAATGGCAAAAATCGCCAGCTTGTAAAATCATTGCATAACTTCAGACTAAGTGATAGCTAGAATTAGTTTAATTGAAACATTGAAGAGCAAAGATAAATATTTAAAGCCTTTCTTGCTGACATTAGAGAATTAGTGTCATCCATTAGACCTGTTAAAGCATGAACATTTTAGCATATTGTTCATTAGAATTCAGGATTTTTCTCTTTAATTATCACATGCACTTCAATACCAAAACACTGAAATGCCTGATGTTCTCTAAGTATTTCAAGCGGAGAGACAGTCGTCTCTTTAGAGAAGTCAATACCATTGCAGCACATGTGATCTATATCCAAATCTTCACACAGAGCCCATAACCACTAGCCACGAACACAGCCATGTGTTCCACCTGTTTCTGCATATATTATCTGTCCTGTGTCTGTGCTGACATTCGGAGCACCGCATCTCTAGCGGACATAAGGTTGCACAAAGTAAGTAATTGTATCCTTGGGCAGTAACTGCATCCGATGGGCAGTTACTGACTTCCCATGACTTCAAACCATTCCGCTTTATATTGGAAAGAACAGGAAAATGGACAGTAAAGTCGAGTTCTTAAGAAAGAAACAAAGAAAAATAGCAAACATATATTCAAGACCAAACAGGTATATGTACATTCAAGATTATTTAGGCAAAAGAAAGAAAAAATCCCAAAGCAGCATCAATAAAGTAACTTAGCATAATTCCTGAACATCCTGCATTTGAATAAGTTTACAAGCAGTCATAGTCATAAAACAGTATGTGGCCATCATCAGCTTATGTACAGGTCTTAGAAACAATGCCTCAGCTGTCTTGAAGGTACAGGTTTTTGTTAACATGTTTTTAAATTAAATGCCTCTTTTGTAATGTCAATAAATATTCAAATATGCATCAGCAGGTTTGCCATAAACAACGTGTTTAATTTTCCCTATACGGAAGTACAAGCTGCACTTCCTAAGGAATGTAACTTGTCATGCTGGACATAAAGCACCCACTGAGTGTTTCAGTGTTTCAAAGCCAAAACTGACTTTGCTATCTGCCCCAATGGTCAAATTCACTTTCAGAAGCTGGTAAAAGAGCTTTGAAACTCAGTACATATTATTTGAACCACAGAATAAGTAATCAAAAAAAACTTTGGGCAGCAAAGACGGAAAGAAAGCAGAAATAGTTAGCAGTCTACTGGGCAAGTTGGCACGTGCCTTAGGCTGAATTCTGACGTCAGTTAAGTTGTATGAGAGTAGCCAAGGATGGGATCCATGGTGCTTACTCTGTGAAAGTTTACACGATGGGATAACACAACATTGCAAATGTACACAGAAATTGTTACCAACCATCCATCTGCAAGCCAGGACCAAAGTGCTATGGCAGAAACTAGTCTAGCGCTTGCGATACTACAGCCAGAATAACATGATTTCAGTCACTTTCTCAAGAAATTACAATTCTTTAACGGAGAGAAAAGACAAGAGAGGGAGGAAGGCAGCTAATTAGGTAATGTAGCTAATGCAAAAATTGCTGTCTCTGTTTTGTCATCCAGCCCGAGCTATCTTGATGCACACGTATGGTCTATCATGGCAAAGGTGCAAGTTTTGCTTCCCTAAATAATCTATTTCCATTGCAACAACCAGAAGAAACCATTATACACAGAGACACTTAGCTGTCCATAGCATGTCCTTCACCCAGATGAAACCCCTGATCATTAGAGGCTACCAACTCTGTACTGAAAAACTTGTAACGATGCCATCTGTCACAGCCCTCTTTGCTAAAAAAGGATTACATCCCATTTTCAATAAAGAAACCCTCCTTTATGGACCCTTTGAAGAAAGCTTTTTTTCCAGAGACTAAACCACTTTACCAGAAATTTATCTCCTTGACAGAGCCCAAGGCAGCTGTCTTCAGGGGAAGCTACAAAGTCTTCTATTCTAATATCATTTTTCCGAAAAGGCCAGTTAAGTAGAAGTGTTCTCTGCCTGGGAGGTTTGGCAGTGCCTTAAAAGTTCTTACAAGAAAATAATTTTATTCCACATGTCTTTAAATAAGTGAAACATTACAGTCTAGCTAGGAATAAGGACTCCACTGTTTTACAGCCAGGATTTTCAGAGCTTTAGATTCATTATTGTAACTATTTTTAAAAAGTAGTGGAGTATATATCTTGCCAACATCAGCTTCCACTGCCTAACAGAGTACCCTGAGGGATCATTCAATTGCTACATGTAAATAGCTGCAAAATGAAGACTGAGTCTGAACTAAGCAGTCTCCCGTAACACAACAAAGTCAACACAGAACACTGTGAACTACCAAGCCCCACTAAAGCCAGCACAACTACAGCAAGTCTACCCTTGGGAGAGACAAGGAAAAAAGAGGGTAGTGGCCAAACAGTTGGGCCAAGGTAGCCAAACGCTTCTCACAATGTGACACCCAACAGCACTAATAGGTGAGAGAGCTTAGGCATTGCTTGCTAATTTGTTAAAAAAATATATATATTTAAAAAATGGATGTAGACTACTTCAGTCAGCTGGGGCATAAGCAGCTGGGATTTTCCGAATAAATCCATCTCCTCACGTACGTATCAGGGTCCTGAGTGCACCAACAGGCTCTGCCACCTCTCTGCAGGGGCTTGGCTGCCTGTGCTCGCAGCCAGCCCTGATGCAAGCCTTGAATCAGAGCTGGGAAAGAGCGGTGCAAGAAGGGACTGAGAGGAGTCGCTTGGGAGCTGCAGTTAGGCTCAGTCTCTCACCCTTGGTGCCTACGTGAGCTACGCTACAGGTACACCTTTGCCTGAGGTCAATCCTGATCCAGACCTGCTGACTTGACTTCCTGGCTTCACCTTGGACTTCACCACGACAGACCTGCTGAGCAGTTTGGACTGTTAGATGACCTCATTAACATCAGCTGACCTGCTCTGCTCCGTTCCTTCGGGTACTGTGGGACTCTTGTCAGGGAGGACGGCGTACTTGCCTGCCCTGCTGTCACCCTTGGCTCCTAGCTCACCTTCCCTTCTGGGAGCAGCGCACTCCTGCTGCTTCGTCCCAGTGCACTTACCATGATGATTAAACATATGTATTGTGGTCTGAGATCTGGTGTTACGGATTACAGCTGGGACACAAGACTCTCTAGCTATCCCACAGGAAACTGGAAATCAGAAAATTGCAAAGATGTCTGGCAAAAGCTTAAAAATATTTCCATTTCCCACAAAGGCTCCGAGAGGCTTTGAATGCCAAAATCCTTTACAATGCTGTTTCAAAAGATGTATTTCCCTCTGTAAACAGGAATGCATTTGCCACAGCTCTGGAAAAGAGGCTTAGCGTAATAGGACAGTCTCAGATACTAATGGAATCAGTAAAGATATAAATAAGGTATGGATTATTCTAAATGTCTAGTAAGCCTATCATTAGGAGGGCCTTATACAGAACCCTGAACTGAGAATGATATGGAAGTTACCAGCAGTCGAGCCTCTTCCTCCTTCAGCCGCTTTGCCTCCTCTTTGTGAGCACTGAGCACTGCGACCTGGGCACTGAGCACATTCAGGATTTCCCGATTCTGTTCTGCTGATTTCTGCATCTCTACTGCCTCTCGCTTTTCCTTAGCCAACCTATCCTCTTCCCAAAGCTCTGCAAACATCTGCTCCTCCTCTTTCTGTTGCTTTTTCAATTCCTCCTTCAAAGCTAGCTGGGCCAGCCGATCTTCACACAATTCCTTCTGATGCTTCTTCATCCACTGTATACGAAGCTCCTCACATTGTTCTCTGAAAGGCAACATAAAAGTTTTTTAAAAAAAAAGTCTCAAAATAACAAGCAAGTCTAGAGATGTGTGATGGATGGAGGCTCCCAGCTCATAACTACTCAAAGGACCACAGCTCAGGACGTGGAATTCTACACCTGGTCTGACACTGACTCCTTGTGAGGCCTATGGAATCATAGAAAGCCTGATTTGATAGAGATTTTGACATTAATGAGTTGAAGAGCAGGTCCTATATTTGCATTTGTAAAAAAAACCCCACAAACAAACCTCTATACACATGCACAATATATACATGTTATTTATCCAATGTGTATTTTATATAAAATGTATATATGTAGTTGGAACATGCATTGTGTGGGGTTTGTATATATATACACACTCTTTTTTAACATATAGAGCACATGCACACTATGCTTGTTCAAACGTATGGGTTGCTCTTAATTCAAATGAGGACTTAGAACAGGTTTATTAGTCACTTGAAAGCTCATTCATATTCAGAAAATACTTTGTGAGGTTACACAGTTGAACAGGAACCACTAAAAATCTATTCATTTTTTTAATGAAGTTTTGTGGGATAATTCAGAAAAGTTGCAATAAAAGTCTGGAGAAGCTATAAAGTCAAACAAGTAACTCAGCTTCCAACTTTCATTTACTCACTGCAACCGAGTTGCATATAAACAGGTATTTGTCTTCAGTTCATGAAGACTCAACTACTTGCAGATTCTGCTTTTATTTTTGCAAAGCACTATTGAGATCAACATATGCTACCAAACAATATTTAATTTGAACAATATACAAGCATTTTAATTCTGTTCTATAACCAGGTTATAGATTTTCATAAAATCAAAATGTGAAACTAGCAGACAATGGTGAAGATGTACAAGTGTTAAGGATCTATAAGCTCTAAGGATCTCTGATAGACACACATGAATGCAATGCTGTGAAGTAAAAAGATCTCTCACAATTTCATGCTGAATGAAACCATCTTCTACAGATTATTGCAGTGCTATTTAGGAATTCATAGCAGACATCGTAAGATATGATTGACTCAGTCTTGAACCACTGCATGACAGCAGTAGTTACCTGTACAATGTGAAATACTATTGCTTTATACAATCCTGTATGAGCTGACAATCCTGTGTAGCAAAAATATTAAATATTCATCAAGCAACTATCTCATAGTACTATCATTCTCAACATCAGGAGAGTTACTTAATTTTCATAACTACAGCAATGAAACAAAATCTGAATGAATTCCATTGCCTAAGATGTTTTTTTTTTTTTTTTTTTTACTTAAAAGCAAAATTAAGTTTGCCAGCACTAAAGATAGATATTTGGTGGTTAGCTTTTTCATAATCTGTGGCTCTGCTAAGGATCTGTCTCTGCAAAGTCTTCACTTTTCTAAATGATTCCTAAGTTAAATATAGCTGCTGTCTCCATCTAAACCCACATCTATATTCCCTGACCTGGGTTTCGGGTATAGAATTAATAGGAGTGTTATTGTCTGTCTGGGGCCATGGGTTCCCACCTCCACGGAGGCTACACAAACGATGCAAATTTGACCTCTCCCCAAGGCCAACTGCTACATCCACTGACAATGAGGCAAACAGGGAAAGAGTTTTGCAACACGGGATGTGACTGGTGCTCTATAACTCGTTTCTGCCCTAAAACTAGCAAGATTATGCTCTAGAATAATGGCTTCTTTACTTGACACTGCTCCTTCATCACCTCCCGCTCACCTCCTGCTAACAAGCACAGAATGAGCACAGCTCCTGGTATCATTAGTATGTGGCTGAGGCAGCTACCAGCGCGTAATAATTATGTGTTGGCTTACAGATCTTCCAAAGCTTTATCAATAAAACTCCATGCTAAGCCAGTCTAATAAAAATTACTTAGGGTTTATAAACCACAAAGAGCATTTACCCAAACAGCCTTCCTCTTGTTCAGAACCGGCTGAACAAGCTGCTGACAGACAGAAAAAGCAACTGTGCCAAAAGCCAGCCTGACCCTGTTCTCAGTGCCACAGTGAAAGCCATCCAACCACGTCAAACATACGGTGGAGCGGTGCAAAATCAGAGCTGTGACTGTGGAAGGCAAGGATTGCTACACCTCACTCTCCCTTGGTGCTGCAGGAGTGAGATACAGCCAAAGAACACAATGCTTGACCTGTAATTTCATGCAGAAGCGGAGGTCTCACCACATTTTCTTCCCGTTGGCATTCACTGCTTGCTGCCTCACACTTCAACTGTAAGCTTCCAGGGCCAAGGGCATCTGTCTCTTCATCCTCTCCTTGTAAAGCACCTAATGCCATGGAGGCAGTGATGAAAGGTGCTAAGCACTATACACAAACGATAAAAGGGAAAGCAGCACTATGAAAACAAAAATTCTCATTTTATTTGATATTCAGAAGGTATTTCTAACCTCTTAACTGTTCCTGACTGAGAAGAAACAACAGTAATCTGCCAAGTCCCCTTTCATCAACACTAAGTCTCTCTGAGATAAAGACTGCCACACTTAGCACTTTTCTCCCCCAATCCTAGGACGCGCCACATCCTCTAACCAAATGTTGGGTTCTTCCCGGAGAGCTAGGCTTGTATCCTCTAAAGGAGAAATTGTCCCTGGAATGAGGAACCATCCTCAGCTCAGGTCTCCATAAGAGAAAGGTGAGGAAATACAGGAACGAAGGAGCAGATGCCAGTGCAGGCTAGTGAAAAGGGAGGGCTGTTTTGCTTCCTTGTATGAGACGGGAACCTTCCGACCACTCATTCACTGGTTGTCCCAACAACGACAGCTGAGAGCAGCCCAGCGATGTGCATGCCGTGAGCCACAGCGCACTCCGAGAGGTGTCCCTGCCTTCAAACAGGTCAACAAACATACTACGTCATTGCTGGTTTTCTTACATTTTAACACTGGGATCTATCTTCCAACTCCCAGGTAGGAGTTAGTGGTGATTAAAGACTACAGTACTAATTAGTATTCATGAAAAATATATTTCTCAAACGTTCTGAGGGAAATATGCCACTATTAAGATTTGAAATCTTACACCATTAGAAAGAACTGTATTACCTTAACACAATGGGTTCAAAGTTCTCTCAGCAGTGAGGGAATAAAGAATTAGTTATTCTTTTTCATGATTATAAACTAATCTGAATTTAATTGAATTCTCAGAGGGGAAGAGAAGTTAAATAAAAGTTCAGCATGGTTAGAATTTTAATAGAATATAACCCTATAATTGCTTGATTTCATCAAAATAATTCCTTCAAAGCAGCTTTTACAGCAACCTATAAACATCTGCTCCCCCAGATGGCTGTTTTTCTTCCTCACTTTGCTATCCTAAGCCTCTTAACATTAAAATTGTGCCTGTATGTAGCCACTTCCCAAAGACAGAAACTACATGTATTCCCCCCCAGTTATTTATTCATTTTATGGCTGCAGTACAAAGTTGCTGTGATAGCAACACTCTCTGTATGGATGCTTCTGATGTTATCACAAGAAAGGATGCAATGTGTTTTATGTAAATTTTAAGACATTGCAATTTTCTTTAAAGATACCAGTGATGAACATACCCACGGGCTAAAGCTGGCTGAATATCTCTTCATACAAGTGGTAGCCCTTCATGAAAATGAAATCCAGCAGGACTCTGGTGGTCTGAGCACTGTCCCCTCTGTCACCTTGCAACAAAGGACTCTTCCTGGCTATCTATACCCTCAGGCTATAGCTCCAAACCCAGCCCACATGGCAGATAAAAAGAGCTGCCTTTTAGTACTCTGCAATAATGTACTGGAGTGCTGTACACTATAGGTGCTCCTATACCTCAGGTTTGAGAATCTATACCTGCAAAAGAGCAGAGTGCCTTGCTTAAAGTTAAAAGAAATATAAATAAGTCTGTATTAGGTTTCAGAAAGACATTCAAAACAGTTGTAAATTCACAGGCAAAGAGAAAGAGAAAATCATGTGTATATCCCACCTGCTACTGGAAATGACCTCCCGGGGCTCCTCTGGGTGTGCCCTAGACCAACAGTCTCCAAGGTGGGATGTGCAAGACAATCCATTGGGGTGTGGGAAGAAAGTATGTTTTGTACCATTAATAAATAACATTAAAAATAAAAATAGTGTTTATTTCATCTTTACCTCACCCTCTTTTAATTTCTATTTTTGCATATGTTTTATAATATACATAATATACTAGTACAGTAGTAGAAGCATATAATTTATAAATAAATAAACATATTGGGGGTGAGTGCTAACAATTTTTTTTTACTGATAGGGGTGCACAGTCAAAGAGGTTTGGAGACCACTGCCCTAGAGGACAGGTTGTGACACAATTACAGATTCCTGGTTGTGGATCTTCAATAAGCTTTGGTCTCCTGAGCAACAAAGCCTGCTCCCAGATCTCTGCATGGATCAGGACAGTTTAGGAGCAAGAATAACAGCTAACGGTGGGGGGAAAAACAGATTTGGGGCTACTTAAAGATGACAAATACATGCAGATTCAGATATTAGAAGTTACTAATCTAATCAGAATTGATCACCACAGTAGAGAATTCCTTTCTCATTGGAAAAGGACAAGACGACTTTAAAATATTACTGAGAGTATACATGAAGAAATGTATCTGTCTTTCAAAGGAGAGATCAACAGACAAAGTAAACTGTTGCTGGTGTTATTAAAGATTTGATTTTTTATAGGAACCTTAATTTAAGAGTAGAAAGAGACAGAGCTAGAAGAACAGAGAGAGGAACTGACTATGGAAACATATTTCCGTTACATCAGGACAGTCAAAGAGAAAAACTCTCTGCGCTATAGGATGAAGATTCATTTGCAAAGATACTCAAAGATTGCCACTCACAGCAGTGTGAAGAAAGAGGATTTCACTGCCGCCAAATCCTCTGAAAAACTGCAGCCAGCAGAACACCACCAGTAAAGCTCCAGCAACACACTTTTTAATGGGATACTATATGGTATGAATAGTGCCTAGATACGAGAGCAGACTGGGAAAGGTAGAAGGATGATGGGAATGATTCCGTGAGACTGAGTGAGCCATACATCAATAGGGTTGTCCTGGGAAGAAAGAGGACTTCAGACATTAAGACAGGCAACTGCAGCATGAAAGTCCAAGTAGGTATCCCCAGATGATGAGATTCACAGTGGGATTCATTTTGCAATTAAAACACCTGAAATTAGGCATCCAAACAGCAATCTACATGTGAGCTAAATTCCCATTCTAATCAACGGGAACCTAATCAATGCAGTCAGTGGAGGCTAGGGTGCAGTTCAACTGGCAGACCAGTATACGCCTACTTTAGGATGACATTAGGTTCCTTTAACTGTCCTGATCTCAATGAAGATCTACTGAGTAGAACAGGATTTCAGATTCTCGGTGAATATAAAGATACCAACACTTAGACACCTACCTTTAGGTGTCTAAATCGCAAGCTGAATGCCTTCTCCTTGGCATGTAAGACAAGGTACAAGTACAAACTAAAAGGCACTCCAGCAGCGTCTCCTCTAAACAATTTTAAAAGGGAATTTCAACCACTTTGTGTGATGGGTAGAGAACAAACTAGGAATTTTAAATTGCAAGGGCCATATTTTAAAGCTGAGAAGTGCGTACACTGCCTTAACACCTGTCTCAGCCAATAAACCCCACCTTTAGGAAACAAATATTTATCTGTGAAATTAGTTAGAGTTTATGCACAAGTGAAAGCAAGTGTTGATTTTTATCCCCAGCTTCTGCACACTGAGAAACAGGTGTTGTGGATTTCCATAGCACTGTGGGAGACTGGGAAGAGATACTTCAAATTATTACAATTAAATTACATTAATATTATTTTCATCCCTTCCTCAGAAAACCAGATTTCCAAGAATTGAACAAGTCAGTTTTCATGCCAAGGCCTCAGGGCCTGATAAGCACCTGCAAATCTTAATGACTTCAAAAGACACTGCCAAGCTCAGCGTCCAGGAAGATTTGGCACAGAACTTCAGGTTGCATTAAAACCTTAGCTTCAGCTGGTACTCCTGAAAAGTATGCAACAAATAAAAACACTGTCTTTTTGGACAATGTTAACTCTTCAACAACCTTTGATGCATTAGCTTAATAAGCATGATTTAGGCCAAATTAACCTGCTATGAACGCTTTTCACTCCAATTATAGAAAGCTGAAATAGAACTATATGCCAGAACAAGGAACTACAAAAACAGCCAATTTGGCAGGTGAAAGTGCAAGGATGCTCACATAGGACGAGGATTTCAGCAGTGCAGTTGGAAGAATGTTTTCATGGTATCTCAGCACTTAAACAATGGAGACAGGACAGTTCTCTGTACCTGTTGCCTTCATCTCTATTAACGAAATTTTTTCTCACACACTTTGCTGAGCATTACAGCATTGCAAATTTGGACCTCTGGTCTTTAGAGACTGCACCCTTTCATCGACAGTGAGAAAAAGACTATACGCTGCTCCACTGCAGGCAACATAGCTGAGGCCTTTCAACTTCTGGCAAAGCTCATACGTCTCTATCCAAACCACCTTTTTTTTTTTTTAATCGCTTCAATAACATTAATCTTTCCTTCCTCAGTTTATTATTGTCACCTTCTTGTTAAATTGCATCTTCATATTTACTTAGCCTAAATTCTATTTTATAAGATACCTGAACTGCTGCTCTCGTTTTTCAGCCACCAGTTGTTGTCTTTCTTTTTCTCTCTTCTCTCTCAGTAATTTTGCTCGCTCCCTCATTTTCTCTTGCTTCTCCAGTACCGTTTCTTCAAGTGAGTCCATCTCAGCAAAGTACCTACTTTCCTCTGCCTCCAGGAGCTCGCGAAGCCTGTAATGAAAACATTTAAATAAAAGCTAAAACAATCCTTCTGTTGAATGATAAACTTCTAGTTTATTTGTTACAAGCACAAAATGTGTATTGGGCTCCTTTCAACACTTCTTGCAAATGCCAAAGAAGGGAATGTCCAAGGGAATGTGAAATTTTAACTCAGGTTCACTCCTGTTGTGCCATGGAGGGGATCTTACAACACAACAGGAATGGTTCTGCCCTGGCACAGTTTAAGCTCCTTATCTTACAAACTATTAATCCTAGCAGCAAGAAACCTGGGGCTAAGGAATCCAGTAACTCACTAATCCCAGCCCAAATACCACAGTGGCCTCTGGGAATTCACTCTCACTGCTACTGCACAAGCAATAGTGCCACAGACTTATGCTGGCACTGCCGGTGGGAGTTACAGCAGCAAAGCCAAAGCCTGACTAATTCTGGAAACTGAATTCTGGCACTCTCTTCACCACGTACTGAGCCGAGTCTCCTCACAAAGACGGCATGGGGATCTTAAGCAGTTAAATAAGAACAAACCCCATGAGTTCAAAAAAAAATCCTGCACCTGGGGAGGAATAACCCCATGCATTTGTACACACTGTGGGCTGACTGGCTGGAAAGCGGCTCTGCAGAAAGGGACCTGGGGGTCCTGGCAGACAAGCTGAACATAAGCCAGCAATGCACCCTTGTGGCAAAGGCGGCCAACAGCATCTTGGGCTACACGAGGAAGAGCACTGCCAGCATGTCAAGGGAGGTGATCCTTCCTCTCCAGCACTGGAGAGACCTCATCCGGAGTGCTGAGTCCAGTTCTGGGCTCCTCAGCACAAGGAAAATACAGGCTTAGTGGAGCGAGCCCAGTGAAGGGCCAACTAAGATGATTAAGAGACTGGAGCATCTCTCCTAAAAGGAGAATCTCTCCTAATGATCTCTCTCTCCTGAGAGAGCTGGGACTGTTCAGTCCTGGAGGAGGGAAGGTTCAGCAGGATCTTAGGATCTTATCAATGTATATAAATATCCAAAGGGAGAGAATGCAGAAAAGCGAGACGGCTTCTACTCAGTAGTGTCCAGTGACACAACAAGAGGCAATGGGCACAAATTAAAACATGTGGAATTCCACCTGAACACAAGAAAACACTTTTTTTTTTCCCTTACTATAGGGGTGGTCAAATACCATAACAGGTTACCCACAGAGGTGGTGGAGTCTCCATGTGTGGAGATAAGCAAAACCCAAATGGACAGAGTCCTAGGCAACCTGCTCTAGGTGACTGCTTGAGCAACGGGTCAGACTAGATTATCTCAGGAGGCTCCTTCCAACCTCAGTGATTCTGTGCAATTGTTGTACAATTCCGATGAAGACACATCAGACCAGGATACCGAACTGATGACCTTCACAGCTCCAAAGTCACTTAACGCAAAAGAGTAACTGAGAAATTAAACCATACGATTTTTTTCTAAGATCAGTACAGCATAATTCTGTTCTTTACAAGACAGTAATATGCCTCACCTTTATTATTTTTTAAAGACTTCTGAAAAAAAATGTATGTTTTCAACTGCCTGTGCTGCAAAGTATTACTTGTAGACCTAAACATTAACTTGATGAGGTTGCAGCAAAACCCTCAGTTACACCCAACAATTAGAGCTTCTGACACTTTTACCAACGTACTCTTCGTTCTCTTTAAAAATCAAGCCACACAAGTGCTATAATACTGCTTTTATTTCACGCTTGGCAGGCAAGGCTTTAAATGTCACCAAAACTGTACTAGTTACTGTGTTTGAATACGTATCTCTAGTGATTGGCTCAGTACTAGTAACAAGAGCCCAAAGGCTACTGTTTGCTCTGCATTGTTACTTGACCGCCAATTAAGCACACCTATGCTTTCTGCTACGATGAATAACAAATACCACGCCACAATGCACAGTGTAATATACAGAGCTGGCTCAGCTGAGTGTTTTTCCCTGTAATCGTTCCTCTAAGCATACTGTCAAGTGGAAAATAGTAGGGCAGATAGTGGTATTAGCTACTTGTTTGCTACCTCTCTCGTCTCTCATCAGTCCCCGCCAGATACTCCTGCACTGTCGCATCCACCTTTCTCTGCACGACACTGTGCAGCCATTTTTGTTCGTTGCGTTGCTGCCACTCGTAGACGTTGCGATACCGGTTGTACAGCCTTAAGAAATTAGCATTTTCAAGGAGTTCCTTTTCTTTCTGTCTGTGGGCCAAGATAATATTTTCACCTGTTGGTTCTTTAGGAGGCTTGGCTCTCTGTAAGAGAAAGCATGTGTCTGGGTGAAAATATAATCAGTTATTCTGGGGTTTGGGGAGTTTTTTTAGTTGAGCTCATGATCAAATAAGTACATAACACCAAATGATGAGAGTTCAGGGTAATTAGGGGTAAATCCCAACAAGCCTTGCCTCGAAGAACACAACCTCAATACAAGAGCATGATGTAGCTTCAGGTGCCAGCGCTTGCCCGTTGCCCAGGCCACAGCTTAAACCTTACCCTGCAGATCCAAGGGGATGTTTACGGTCTGCTTTACACGCACGGAACAAGCGCCCCGCCGCCTCGTCTCCGGTGCAGCTCCCTGGGCTCCGAGCACCTCCTCACACACAGCCACACCCCCAAAAGGAGCGGCCTCGCCCCGCACCGGTACAGTCGGACCGGCTCCCGCAAGGACCCACAGCAGAGGGCAGCGGATCCTCCCAAGGCCCTCAGCCCGCACAGCACCGGGCTCCCCCGGGAAGCCCACCCTTCCCGGTTCCTCTGAGAGGGCCCTGCCCCAACCGGCACCGGGTTGAGGCGCCCGCCCCAAGGACCCCGCACCACCCGGGAGCGGAGCAGACTCCTCCCGCGCCGGCTCGGTCCCTCACCAGCGCCAAGGAGTGCGGGACAGGCCCGGTCACCTCCCGCCGCCATCGCGCCTCCATGGCCGCCCCGAGGCGCCGCCCGTTGCTATAGCAACGCGCGGCGGCGGAAGTGACCTCATGACGCCGGGGACGCGCGCGGAAATCCTCGCCCGGCGCAAGCGCGGGAGGGAAGGGCGCGAGCCGGCGCATGCGCAGTCCGCCGGGCGGGCTGAGGGGAGGCGGCGGGCCCGTAATGGCGGCCTGAGGCGGATCTGGGCCCGGGCCCGGTACCGGTACCCGGCCCGCACACGCTGTGCCACCGCTCCCGGGCCGCAGGCACCGTGTGGGCGCCGAGCTGTGAGGCCGCAGGTCCTTCGAGGGTGGTAGAGCGTACAGGGCATCGTCCTTGCCGCGGATCAGTCAGGGCCCCACAGAGCCCAGGCCCTGGTGCCCCTCTTTAGTGTAACGTTACCTCGCTGGGAAGTGCTGGTGGCGTCTGGTGGGAGCAGAGGCTGGCACGGATGTGTACAAGAGTGAAAACTTTTTGAGTTAATAAGTGCATAGAAGGAAGAAGGAGTTTAATGGCGAGAATGTGCCCCCAGGTTGATGGTAAATGTGTGAACCCCACAGCATCAGCTCCCTGGTCATGACGGGCAGGCCCCTCGTAGAGACCTGCTGCTAATGGACAGGCTCCGGAGCTTCCCCAGGCTGGAGGAGAATGGGGAATAAAACATTGGCTGTGGATCAGTGATTGCTTCAAGTTCATTGCCCACAAAAAAAGTCACAGGTAAAAGCTGTTGGTGAAGCTATGAAGCCCAGGAACACTGATACTGCCAACAACTTTGCTTTCTTGCAGATAATTGGGACTTGGCTGATAAATTATAAAAGTGATCCAACAGAAGAAAGGTCAATGTTTAAAGCTGACTGTAAAGCTTCTCATCCAACTGAAATCAGCAGTGCAATTACCTTAGGTACCAGTGATGGGATCCTTGCACGATCAAAGCAAGCCGTATGATACACAGGATTTAAGCGCTGGGGTATGTGTTATGCTACTGCGGTAGTCCTTGAACTGGAATGTCTTGAGTTTATTTCAGTAGAGACTTATGCTATCAGCCTATTGTGATTTAGTCTTTGAGATGTTTGGGAGAGGCAAACAGCTTCACAGCAGGGAACTGTGGTTTTCCCCCCTGAAAACACTCATATTTAAGTGTTGGGAGGGCTGAATTTCTTTGTATGTTAATGGTTTTGCCGAGTATTTTATGGGGTGTTTAATGGGGAATGTTGCCTTACTCTTAACATTTACACAAAACCACAGATCAGTTTTGTGTGTAACAAAAAATATAGACTGTATACAAATGTGCAGCACTTCCATCTGAAATCTTAAAAAAAATAGGGGGGTGTGGATGGATCCTTCAGTCCCCCTATTGTTTTATGTGAAGTCCCTCCACCAGCTTTGAAAAGATTTCCTCCTGAAAAAGCTAGTTTTAGTCCAAAGACATGACAGATGTCTTGTGACTTTGAGCTTATTTTACATTAACGTTAGATAAAAAACCAGATTCTCCTTAAATTACATGCCAAAGGGGATCCTGGTCACCGCATTGTTCTCCAGGGTTTCCTCACTGGGGCAATATCTATAGGATATATGTAGCATATGGTCTGTTCTGGGTTTGCTGGTTTGGACACTCTTTCCTGAAACCTCTTTCTAAGGAACAGCCAGCAGAAAGCCCCATTTGAGACTCAGGTGTCAACAACTGCACAGAAGTCAGAGCTTTAGATGTGGGCCAACGTTTCAAACTGCTTTAAGTGAAGTGCAGCCAGCCACAAAAAGGGATGGAGTCATCTCTCCCTTCTCTCCCTGTCCAGACAGATCAGCACAAAGATACAGCTCATGTAGCTAAACCCTAATAACAGGATGATGTGTGTCCTTGGGCTTGATCTGCCTTGGCTCAGCTGCAATAATGCTAACGTCAGCATGCAGGAAGGGCTGGGAATGTGGGGGGGGTAAGACAATACCACGTGATGAGTTAGAGCAACTCAGCAAACCAGAGCCATTTTTCAAGAGCAAAATCTGTGGTGGGAAAATCCAGCAAGGACAGTAGGCCCTTTCTGCTCTTCTAGGAAGTGATCGATATCAACTGATGAACAATTCCCCCTTTTCTTTGTACAAAAGAAACCTTTTACTTCTTCCTCTAGAAGAAAAATTAACCTGATTTAAGGGAACCAAAGTCATCCCCACCCCTCATAAAAGACAAAACTTTTCCTGCAGTGGCTGCCTGTTCCCTTTGTGTGGGACTGTGGTGACTGCATGAGGCAGCACTTGGGCACACCAAGTCCCTTCCTTCTACAGGATCAAAAGTCCTTCTCCCCCGTAGATGCCCTGGACTTCCCAGGCTAGGGCTCTGAGAAGTTGCCAGTTCCTGTCTGGTTCTGAATTCCCCCAGGGTTTCCTCACCGGTCACACTCCAGACCATCTCAGGTTCCTCTGGTCATGCTCCCTTCTAATCCTTCCTGCCAGCACCTTCAGGCAATCTTCAAAATACTTGCTTAGGGAAATCATGACTCCTGGTTTTTGTGTCTTTTGGGTACTTTTACTCATTTTTTGAAGGATTTGCTGTTTGCTCAGATCCACATGACTGGCTGAGTCAGGAACAGGGATAGGAGAGTCACACAAACATGCCTCCAATGAGACATCCCTCACATAAGTAGCAGAGCTCAGAACTTATACTAATGTATGTTAAAAATACAAGTTAAAAATAAAGCCTTCGTTCAGCCATGTGTCAAAGCCAGTACCTGCCAGCCGGCACCATGTCTCCTGGTGCAGAGCCCCAGCTGTGCGGTTTCCCCTGAGAAAGTAGCCTCACATCTTGGCTCTCATCTCTCACCTTCGTGATTAACTTGAATTCGTGCTGGTACTAAGTTCTGCAGCCTAAAAGTCCTGCAGATGTTTCATCGTGCAGCTGTAGGCAGCGCTGACTATCAGGATTCTTGAGGTTTATCTGTAATAAGCATGTGTTTCTGTTGTGGCCGTGTATCTCCCCATGGAATTGCATGGCAGCAAGATGCAAGCTTCTAGTGTTGGCACATCATTTGGAGATGAGTAATTCTTAACATTTAATCAACTCTGAGCTTCCTGTGAGGGCTGAGAAATTTTGAGTTGGAGCCCAGGAGTAGCTGGTCAGCTTTCAAATATTAGGAGCTGAAAAGAGATCTGCAAACTTTCTGAGTGAAGAAAGGAGGCAGCTGATGGGACAGGTCTACGTTTGGCCTTGGCTTGTGGTGTCAGCTGTGTACACAGGTCGTGCTTGGTTGTTATGGTTTAAATGTAGAAGTGCAAAGATAAGAGCCCTTCCCCAACCATGTCTGAGCCAGGCGCCATCAGACAACTGCTCTTTTTTACGCCTGACCTGCACAGCGGAAGGGAGCGGGAGACAAGATCAGCTGCTCTCCTCCCTCCACGCCCACAGGCAAGTGGAGAAAATGTTTTTCTCCTTTCTTCCTCTCAACCTTGAAAGAGCAGAGTTTAACCACAAAAAGGGAACACAGCGTGAAGGAGGGGTGAATAATCCCAGCATGAGAAGATCATCATGAACATGGTCAGTGTGTCTTAGGGCTGCCCTGCCAGGAGATTTACACAGTTTCGTGGATCGAGCCATTAAGACTGCACTTATTTCCCAAAAGCTGCCTGTGGTCCTTCCCTACCTCCCTGCCCCAAGAGCCGACCCGCCAGTGCTCCACTCAGCAAACTTCTCCTCCTTCTCCTCCCTGCATGTTCCAGGTTTCACTGAGAAGACTCTGTCCTTGTGCCTGGGCTTGCTGGTACCCAGTGCTGCCAGTATGCCTGTCCCTCTAGAGCTACTGGTTTTAAGTCCTGTGCTGGACACAGCCCTGGAGCCTCGTCTGATTTTAAGTGCCAGCCTTTCACTGCTGCAGCTGGGATCCAGAGACCAAAACATCTTCGAGCTGCTTTAGCTGTATCTTGTAACTACCACAGAATACCACAGAAAAGCTAACCAGGCATCTTTCAGGGTTTCATCACCTATGTCCTACCTGGCTGTCCTCAGTCACCAGGTCAGCAAGTGGGGTAAGACCAGTGGTGTGATCAAATCAGGGTTGATGGAGCAGAGCGTGAGGCTTGAAATAGCTGCAGTCAGAGCTTCGGGGTCAGTGCAGCATTATCTATAGTACCTGCTCAGCAGAGTACTGAAGCATGGTAGAAATCAAAATTCTATGTCTAGCACTATGGCAAGGTCTAAACTGCGAACCCTTACACATGAATGCTCCAGTGAATACAGCTGCTGTGGCAGGCTCTCTGCTGGTGTGGGATGGAAGGCCATATAGAGTCCTTGCCTTCCTAATTAAACTCCATACGGGAACAATTTCCCTCCTGTAAAAATGAGAAAATGTGAGTATTTGTTTCTGGGAAACATGTTTTTTCACGACTGCAACAAGAACTGAGCGTGTAACCCAGCTGGAGTGTTTAAAGAGCAACTGAAAGTATTTGAGTTTTTCAAACTTCACTTTTTGCTAACTTTGTGATCTCCATTAAAGATTTTTTCAGTGTTTTTAGCTAAAAAGCTCTCTCTGCTGACTGTAAACTTTCCTTCCTGTTATTTTTACATCAGTATTTTCAAGAGATCCAAACCATTCTGAGAAATAAGATCATGTACTATGAAAAGTGCTTCTGCGTCATCCTCACGTGCCAACCACCAGAGACTGATTTTCTGACCCCATTTTCTACCAATGGTCACCAAAACGTCTGGCACAATTGGCAGCTGGCACAGCAGAAAGGAGGGATAAAGGCGTAGAATCAATGGGAGAATGCGGAAAGGACAGGTTACGCTGAGGTTTTGTAAACTGATGGTTCTCAAATGAACTTTGTATGATGGACTTGATCCTAGAGGACTTAAAAAGTGTTTCCAGCCATCTCAGAGCTGTTTGCAATGGGGGTTTTGGGAGGGCGGTGAGGTGCTGGCAGGCTGAGAAAGGGAGAATATAGGCTCCATTTAAAAAAAAAAAAGGAAGGGCTTGGAAATTACAGGCCAATTAACTTCAGTTCCTGAAAAACAACATCAAAGAGACCATGGACTAAGTAATTGGGAAATCATTCGTAAGCAACTAAGAAGAAAATAGGGAGATGAATACCAGCCAATGTAGATTTGTCAAGGACAAATGGTTTCACTTTAATCTCATTTCCTTCAGTGATGGCTAACAGGCCTTGTGGGGAAAGAAGCAATAAATATCATATGATAAGGCTTTTAACACCTCCCTGTACCCCACTGTCCATCGGGAGCCCAGGGACAGTCACCCGTGGTTTGCTGTCACCTGGGCTTCTGCACCCACCTCTAGTGGGTTTTAATTTCAGTAATCACCTGGAGGAGAGAATAGAGAATTTAAATCTGGAGAGCACGTGGAGGTGGCAAGGGCTAGGCCTGAGGTAGGGATGGAGTTACCAAATGATCTTGAGGATTTGGAGGAAAGGGCTGAAAAATCAGATGTGGCGCAGAAAGGACAAGGGCAGGGTCACCCACCCGAGCAGGAATAATCAGGAGAAGCGGATGGGGAACAGCTGGCTTGGAAGTGGTTCCTTCAGGAGAAATAGATCTGCAGCGATAGATGATCACAAGCTGGAAGTGAGTCAACAACGCCACGGCACTGCAGGAGAAGCCAGAGGCATTCGGCGTCCTCTTCAGCACAGCTAAACCCTTGGGGAACACGCTAGCCTTTTTTAGGCGCTTCAAGAAAAATGGGGCTCAATGGGAGAGAATCAGTACTGGAAAATACCAGAGCTGACAAGTTGTTTAGTCTAGCAGGAAGAAAACTCAAGAGAGCTATTTCCAGACACATGGTCTGATGTGCAGAGGGGACTTTTTATCTTTACATGGTTGATACCTGGTAGATAAGGCAAAAAGTAAAGATCCTTTTCCTACTAAATGTTACGGCTTCCAGTGCAAACTGTTGAGCTTGCATGTTGCAAAACATACAATAAATAAATGAGTGGGAAACCTGTTGTTTTCCCAGCATATTTCCTAACCAAATTCAGACTTAAACCAAACCAACCCACCCAATTAATCCAGGGCAAAAGGTCCAAAGGCAGAGAGCAGCTCTGTAAACCAAGCCTCCTTTTAGGCTATCTTTCTGTTATTGTGTTAGATACTTTGAATTTCCTTTTTTCCCCATTCATTTCCAAAGTTGACTGTGAAATTGCCAGCTTAGTGCTTTTTTAAAATCCTGTGTTCAACAGGAATCTCTTGATTTTAAGACTAATTTGGTGGTGAATGGTGTGGAATGTCATAACCGGGGCTGTCTGAGATGGTTGGGATACAGCTGTCTCCACAGGCACATCCTTGTTCTGGCAAGTTACTTTCTAGGCCACCTTTAATAAAAAAATCGGCCGTTGTTGATTTTAATAACATTTTGCTTTGAAAGAAACAGCATACAGCTGGTAACATTTTGATTAAGGACACTATTTCATTCTCATTGTGAAACTACTTTTATTTTTTAAAGAGAGAACTAACAAGCGACAAAAATGGAAACAATCTTTTGATATCAAAGAAAGATAGGGTTTGGCTGGCAAGATGGTTTCTTTGGTGTGTTTTTTTTATTCCTTTTCATTTCAAATGAAACTTCAGAATTTGCCCTTTCATTCTTATTCGAAATATTTCCCCCAGATTACCAGTCATTCCTACAAAATTATGAAGATAAAAGTTTCCAGGCAATTTCCTTTCTTTATTAACACCTCAGCCTGCCACACTGCAAGGGAAAGTGAAAGTGCTGCTTTTTTTAAAATGAAGAAATACTCCACAATTACACACTCTGTTCACATTTATTGCTGTAATAGAAATTATCATGGCAAACACAAGCTTGCTGGCAGGAGGAGCTCCGTCAGCAGTCATCAAGGTCTGACTTTGTGCTGATCTTTACTCCTAAAGGAATTTAATTTTGGAAGTCAGCTTCACCCTACTTTCTGCGTGGGGATTTCTGTGATTTTGGCAGCCGGCAGCACAAGCCCTTCTGCTGCCTTTCAAAGCAGCTGCGGCTTCAATTCATGGGCCGCAGGCAGAGACTGTCCATAATCTCCCTTTCCATGATTTCCCGCTGGAGAGCTACTTCAGCACAACCCCTCCAAAATCCATATCCCCTGAAGGAAACTGGCTCGCATCTGGTTTTGCTGGGAAGGGGCAAAGTCGGGAAACTTGTTACAGCTGCATCCTGCAGCCCAGCGGAGTTGGGTTCAGCTCAGTTCAGGCTGCCGGAGGTCTTTGCAAAACAAACCCCTGGCTGCCCGCCCTGCACCTTCGGCTTGTTTTTAAAAGCACGAGGCTCGGCTGATGGAAATAAAGCAATGTTTTCATGCCCTCTGCAGTCACCAAATTCAAATCCCTCTCCCTGTGGCTGCTCAGACTCACATTTCAGTGGTTAGGACACACAGTTGAGTGTCCAAACCCACGTTGTAGCTGTATTCCTGCTATTCCTGGTGCATGCCATTGAAAAGGTTGGCATGACACGGTGCCAAACCAAAAAGGCTGAGAAGTGCTCGATGAAGGGAGACACGCTGCTGCGTGTTCACAGTCCCGGAAGGCAGATTTTATGAAAACCTTTCAGCTGCAGTGAGAGCTTTTCACAAAAGCTCAGTTTAACTAAGCTTGAAAGTTGCAGAAGTAAAAAAAGAAAACACAAAACCAAACAAAAAACCCCACGTTGAAGTCAACAATAATTTGCTTTGACATTTGTTCCCGGTGCTCCCCAACCCCCTTGCTTGGAAAACTGCCTCGTTGGCCGCGGGGAAACACTGACCGCATCCCCGTGGGTGGGCAGAGACGGGGCGGGCTGCGCTGTGGGGCGGGCCCGGGGGCGGCCCCACGCGCGACCCAAAGCCGGTCCCTGCTCGGGAGTCCCAGACCTGCTCCCTCCGTCCTAGGCGATGGACTGCGGCGTGATCACCTCCAAGACCGTCCTGCTGCTGCTGAGCCTCGCTTTCTGGGTACCACCACGGGATGCTGGGACACGGGGGTGCGGAACGGGGGGACCCGGAACCGCCTGGTTTACGTGGGGGTTGCGGTCCCGGGTGTTGGATGCGACGAAGAGATGTGGCAGAAGGAGACGGTGTCGTGGGACGTGACTGCGTTCTGGTTAACAGGGTTTCCAGCGTTAATTGGGAATTTAGTTTACCGGTGTGCAGGTGACTTGTTAATTTCTATAGGAAACCCTCCATATATATTTTTACAGAACAGGAAGATTTGGGTTTTTAAGTTTCTGACAAAAAAAAAAAAGGTGTTGAAGTTTGAGGTTTTTTGCAGGGTGTTTTTAATGTAGTAGGTTTTTTAGTAGTGTTTTTAAAGGTGTGTCGTTAAAGCAATCTACAAGCTAATTTTGTGACTGGAAACAAATGGAGCTGTTTGGCTGCAGCAGGATGAGGGTATTAGGCAGGGGCTGCCCTCCCAGTTTGGGGTGAGGAGTGTTTGAGGGAGGAAAATGGCCGAGAACTTTGTTCCAATTATGTTTTGGTATAATTATGCCTTTCCAAATCACTTCCTCAATAATTATTTACAAGCAATCAAAAAAATGAGGGTGGGGTTGTGTACTTTTTGGTTTGGGGGGCTCAGCGTTGGAGGCTTGTGGCACGGCAGCCTGATGACAGTGACAGCAGGGCCTGGGTTAGGTGACCGCTCAGAAGAGGCAGTGATTATTCTTGCAACCAGTCTCGGGCTTTTCCCCTGCATGGGGAAGTTTGTGTAACCCCCCTGTCATCATCCAAGGACTCACATGCTCTGAGAGAAGGGGCCCAGTTAAACCTCATCTGTATCAGCAGCGTGGTTCGGGCGTTCACATCTGTTTTGTAGCACTTGAGTATTTTCAGAAGAGTGTTTTGCAAAGGATGCTTTCAATGTGCTGGTGGTAGCCCAAGAGCAAGGGTTGGGAGCTGCGCAGCCTGGGTTAAGGCTCAGCACAGCAGCAGCCCCCCGGGCTCTGCTCTTTCCCCATCGCCTGGCCGAGCAGGACTGGGTAATGGGGAAGGCAGAGGACTTTTCTAAAGCAAGGAAGATTTAAAGAGAAAAAACAGAGGTCTCCCAAAGAGAGAAGCTATGTGGGGGGGAGGGAAAAAAAAATAATTGAAAACTGCTTGAATTAAACCTTGAGGTCTCGTGGGGTGTCGTGCCCTGTTTTGTAAATATGGGGACCTGCTGCTGGTTGTAGTTAGGAGCTTGTCCCCTTCCAGTCCTGTGCCTCCTTTATAGGGGCTGAGCACAATTTATTGCTGCGTGTGTTCCAGGTAACTCTCATATCACTAGCCTGAACGGCGCAGGAGGCTTTGTTTACTGCTGCACGTCAAGTAATGTGATCTCACCGTGTATGCTTGTTTTGTGGTGATTTTTTAAAATACCTGCAGAGAAACATTGGAGCATCCCACTGTTTGTATGTGGAAATCCCCTGAGCTTCAGCTCAGGTGTACCTCAGATTAGCATTGTTGCTTAGCTTTTTGAAAATCAAACAACAGCTTTATGTCCTGGTCTCTGGTACCAGAGGTCTCTGGTACCTTTTCTTCTGCTGTAGGAGAACTCATTAATTGTGATTGAAGCTAGTAGGTCATCTGGATCCATGGACCATCAGTAATTATCCTTCTGCATGTCTGTAGCCTCTGAATGTGGGGTGACCCAAACCAGCCTTTTGTTTTTTTTTTATCCTAGGAAGAGCAATGCAGCCCCAAACCTTATGGCATTTAGACGCTGCCACCACCATTACGTGTGGTAATTGCATTCCTGCAGCAGAACTGCAGAACCTGGAATTCAGGTTTTAAGAGGGTGGGGAAGGAGGAACCGACTCTTTTATGCTCTTTCAGAACATTTCTAACAGTTGGGGCTCTACTAGTACAAGGCTCCAGATCATTATCAAAACATAAGATTTGCAATGAACGTTAGTCCTTCTCTAAGGAGTAATTCATGCTCAGGCATTGCATGCTGCAAACCTTGCCCAGCTTGGAAATGATTATGGAAAATAATTCACCACCTGCATATTCAGCAGCTGCTGCAGTTAATGGTGCTTTGACAAAGGTTATTGCTTAGAGATGTCCTAAAAAGGCAATAAATCCTCTTTTGGATCTCTGATTGTTATCAGAGTGCAGGAGTGAAGAAAGACAGATTTTGCAGAATAACAAACAATGGCTTCCTAAATGAGGTGAAAAAGCAACTTCTCTCTTACCCACCAGGCTCACCATCATATCTGTGGGTCGTTCTGCTATGGGGGAAAAGGGGGGGGGGGAAGGAGTGGAGGAGACGTAGGTGTGCATAACCCCCACAAATAGGCATTGATTGAAGCTCTTTAACTACAGTTACCAAGGGTGGTGCTTTAAGCTGTGGGAGGTCTGTCCACCTCCAATTTTGCTTTTTAGCACCTACTAATTAGGTCCAAGTGTGTGGTTATTTTGGTAAGTGGGTGTTGGCCTGTTCTAGGTAAAGACTGGGGATGCTGGTTTAACTCTGGCCACCTAAAAGAGGGATAGTGAGGGTTGGAGGAGACTCTGATCTTCTTGGTGATGTCTTGTGAGGGGACTTGGCTGGGTGGGATGTGATGATGATCCTTGAAGGAGGGAGGTGAAATACAGGGATTCACCTGCTGGTCCAAGGGAAGGAACTGGGAATCTTAAAACTAGATTTGAGTTTAATCTTCTGATATTTCTGTATAACGTGATCTGAGGGTTGCTTTTCTTCTAAACTCCCTTCTTTAATCCCAGAGCTGTGCTGCTGAATTCAGCCATTAGCAGCTTGTACTTGCTCACCTTTTTCAGCTTTGTTGTCACTAAACAGACCTCTGCTTCCAGAGAGGGTTTGGCGTTCACCAGGAGTCCTGGGGAGTTCATCACTAGAAGGCTACCTTAAGTGTTGCTGGAGTGAAAATCCTGTTTGCCCAGGTTTCCCATTCACTTTTTATCAGAGGTGGGCATATCCCCAGCCTTGCTTCACTTACCTTTATGCTATTCTCTGCTGTTGGGCAAGTTATTGCCTGGGTAGTCTTAGCAGGACTGGTGCATTGGAGACGTCAGAATTTGATCTGCTGACAGCAACAGTACTGTCCAAGGAGGATAAGCCCAGGAGAGTGATCCCAGCACTGGTCTATGGCAGGGTTTGGCAAAGTTCCTGCATCTATGAGTGGTTTGAAATCACTCATGCCAGTGATGGGTGGTTTGGGAATGCTTGCTCTGAAGCCTCAGTCAGAGAGAAATCGGGATACTTAAAAAATAAAACCCAATGAGGAGGAGAATTTTGAATCCCTCAATGGGATTAAAAATGTAGTGAATAGCAAAGGTTATGCTGGAGATTATTGGTGCTGGAAGCACATTTATTTTTAAGGATGGAGGTATTCTCAAAAGAGTCCTTAGAGGTCTGGGTGTCAGTAGCCCTGTGACCCGTTTCTCATCTTTCCTCCATCTGTTCTTAAGCAAATCCTTAATCCTGTCTGTAGCTGCCCACTGTGCGTGACAGTGAGGTATAGGCAGCTCTGCTGGCTTTTAATGCTCTATGTGATACTTGACAGGAAGATAGAAGAGCTGTGGAAGCTCTCCTCCCCGCTCTGGGTCAGGGAAATGATGCTAATGGGCCATGGGGTCAGTCTGACTCACAGTAGCGTCCGTGGTGGAAAAAGCTGCTTAACCAAGAGCTTTATTTTTTTAATTTTTTTTTAGCACATCCAGCGAGTAAAGCTGTGGTCATTCATCCCTTTCTGAAAGGGCTCAGGACGGGTTTCCCTGTGGGCTCCTTGTTTCTGCCCCTCTGGTGGTACTGGCTGGGGCTCCCTGAACCCCCCGGGATGAGGCGATGAGCTGGGGAGGGCTGGGGGACATCTTGACCCAGCATGAGGAGTGTTGGGTGGGAAGTGGTGGGTTTGTTTCCAGCACTCCTGTGAACTTGTTGCTGAACTGTGGGGGGAAAACCAGCCGCATGAACTGGAGAGGTCACTGGAGGGGGCTGATGCCAGGGCTTGGTACCGGACTTGGCACTTTGCATGATCCTCTTTTGCCTTGAAAGGGTAAAGTTACTCCTTATTTTAAAGTACTCTGCCCAAAATGAGGAAGCAGAACTTAACTGACTTTCAGGAAAATGCGCTCTGCCATATGCGTAGGGGCCTCATGGACAAAATTAAAACTGAGATGTCAGTGCTGTGTGGTCAGGAAATGGGAGGTGTTCAGATGGCGATGCAGACACAGTGCAAGAAACTTCACCCTTTCCTGTCTGCTTCTGGGGAACAGCCTTAGTCTGACTGTCCCCAGTAGTCCCTGAGGCTGTGAAAACGCTCCTGTTAGATGGCCGGGCTATGGGTCTGGTCCTAAACACACTTTGGTCTCTTCGCAAGTCACACTGTTTGCAGGTCTCTGAAACCAGAGGTCTGATGTTGTAGAAGTGCCTCTGATAATTACAGCTGCTCGAGAGGTCCCATTTTGCTACCCCTTTTGCAAGAAGTTCAGAGCTGGAGGATACTTCGTGCAGGGGGAATAGAAAGCGGCTCTTTCCTGTAGTTGGTGTATAAACTGGGCATTTCCTTCATTTTCCCCCAAAGTGTTGCACTACCAAGCTTTACCATGGAGCTGGCAGGATCCCTTTGCGGCAGGAGAATCCCAACCTGCATTTTTCTTCACAGGAAGAAGCACACAACAACCATGCGGCCTTGCTCCCCATGGTCCTTCCCTTTCAGCTGAGTGACAAGCAATATGTCAGGGCAGATTATAGAGGCATCTGTCCTGTTACCAGCTCCGAGAAGTTTCCCCAGGATGTAGGATTAGCTCTGCTGTGTTTTAGGTGCACTTTGCTATTCAGTTTAGTTGCAGGATCTGATGGCTGAGCCAGAAACAGCCTCTTAAGAAACTAGGGTGGTTCTGAAGGCAAATATTGAACTAGAGGGTGTTTTGTGTCTGAGCTGGACATTCAGAGCCAAAACAGTTTGGCAGTGGCTGAAAAATCCATCCATGCTCAGCTGAAGTTACACTCACAGCAAGCTCTTGCCCTGCCCTCTCTGTATTTGGGAGAATAAGAGTGAAAAGGGTGGGTTTGCTTTCTCCTAGTAGTGGTCCTGTTGTCCTCAGAGGTGCGTGATGTTCTGCGATTGTGGTCAGCAGCAGCACACTGACCCCAAGGCAGAGGTTTAAGCATTAGAAGTCAGAGGATTTGGGGCAGGATTCCTTGCCTTGCACTGGTGTGCAGTGTCTCCGCAAGGACATCCCACCACTTACACTTCATAGGATAGGTGTTGGCATTTAGGGATGGGAAAATAACCCTGGAGTTAGGCTCGGGAAACAGAAGACGACATGCTTGGACAACTCCTAAGGAAAACATTTATTTAATATAATTTGAAAACAAACCCACTAAAACCAGAATCACTTTTTGAGTGTGTGGGTTTGCAGCACGTAAAAACTGCAAGTAGATGCTGGTGTAGGTTTTCTTTTTTTCTCTGAAAGAGCGCCACAGGTTTTCAGAACCTTTTGGCTGCTGCTTATTGTTTTCATTTGAGGCAGAAAAGGAAAAAGCAAGCGCTTCCCACCATACCCACCAAGCAGCCCTGCGGTGTGTTTTGAAGGCTAGCTGAAACATGCCCCGTAGTTGTACATTGCAGCTGAATATTTAGATATAATGTACTTTGAAGAGTCTCCTGTGGATTTGTGTAAGTAGGCTCAGTACAGTTTTGTTAGTTAGGTCCCACCTCTGTACCTCACATGAGGTGACCATGGTTTAAAGGTGTTAAAATTGTGGCTAGTGACTGGCACAAGATCAGTGGTCTGTCTTTCCTGGTGCTGCTGGCAATTGAGGACAATTTGGTAGGGGTTCGCAGCTTTGCTGCTTTTTGCTCCAACCCAGAGCCAACTTGCTGAGTTCAGTATTTTTATTATTTTGCAAATCAATGTTTTCACAACTTGAGAGTCTGAGGGAACACAGAGATGTGTGCACTAGGTTTTTAAATTGCTAATTACTTTTTTTTTCCAGTAGAAAAAAGTGGAGAAAGAGTTGAAGCTATGGGCTTCCAAGGCCTCAGAAACTAAAGGACCTGTAGAACAGTGGGGAGCAGAGCAGAGCCGTGCGTGTCCTGGAAAGCAGCTTCCCAGAAAAGGCCCTGGGGGTCCTGATGGGCACCAAGCTGACCATGAGCCAGCAATATGCCCTTGCTGCAAGAAGGCGGAGGGTACCCTGGGCTGCATCAGGAGGAGTGTTGCCAGCAGGTGGAGGGAGGTGGTCCTTTCCCTCCGCTCAGCACTGGGGAGGCCATGTCTGGAGTGCTGGGTCCAGTGCTAGGCTCCCCAGTAGAAGAGACATGGACATAATGGAGAGAGGGCGATGATGATGATGAAGGGACTGGAGCATCTCTCCTGTAAGCAAAGGCTGAGAGAGCTGGGACTCTTCATCCTGGAGAAGAGAAGACTCGGGAGGGATCTTATTGATATACATAAATACCTGAAGGGAGGCTGCCAAGAGGACGGAGCCAGGCTCTTCTCACTGGTGCCCAGTGGCAGGAACAGAGGCAATGGGCACAAACTGAAACACAGGAGGTTCCCTCTGAACATGAGGAAACATTTTTTCATCATGAGGATGACGGGGCGCTGGCACAGGCTGCACAGAAAGGTGTTGGAGTCTCCATCCTTGTTGATACTCAGAAGCCACCTGGACGCGGTGCTGGGCAACCAGCTGTAGGTGGCCCTGCTTGAGCAGGGGGTTGGCCCAGATGACCTCCAGAGGTTCTTTCCCACCCCAACCCTTCCGTGCTTCTGTGACCTTGTACCTCACCGGTGCGTGGCCAGCCTGTCCGGTCGTGGCCGTGAGCTATGTGTGACCGGGAGCTGCAGCAGATGGTGGGTACATCCCCTCCGTAGCAGTTGTTGCCTGCACAGCCATCTGATGGGCATGCTGGAGCCTGCCTGCTCCTCTGTACCACAGGTGGAGGGTTACATGCTGCCCTGGATGAAGCCAGATCACACAAGTGCAGCAATTAATTGATTTATCGTTCAGAGAAATGAATACCATAAGCAGGGTAGGAAACAGTAGCCAAAGCCAGGAGGTCCCTCCCAGCTGGCAGAGTTTTAAACCTGGGACAGGAAAAGGGAGAGGAATCTCTGTAAGTGGGATGGGAAGTGCTGAGCCAGGGTTACCCTAAGTGCTGGGAAGAAAGAGCTCTGCCTTGAGCCAAGGGAGACTTCTAGGTCTGGGGAACTGCGTGGTCTGTATGGGCTAAGTGGAGTTTAAAACAGGAGCTGTGAAGTTGTTAAAGCACGCATAAAATGAAGAAGGCTTTTGTGGAAGTGCTCAGTGCCTTTGTTTTCTCCTGAAGTCACTAGAAAACCTGTTGACTCCACGGAAATGGAGTAACGCAGAAGCTAGGGAGGACTTGAAAATCTGGTGGCAAATGGGAAGAGTAAAACTTGTAGTACAATAAAGCAGCAAGGGAGCCAGAAAGAGTAATTGCCCTTGCTGTGCATGATGGCTGTTGGGTAATCAAATAAATTGTTTATGGAGGAAATGTTGTGCAAACCCTTCTGAGCAGAGGATTTACCTATCAAGGTAAATCAAAAACCATTTCTGTACACAAAAAAAAACCCAAAGATAAGGAGTGTCTTCTGTGTTAAGGGAGGTGTGTGCAGCTGTAATTGAGATCAGTGTTGTTGGAGCTTGATTCTAGATAAGGGGGGCATGGGGACAGCACGGTAGTGGCAAACACTTTGCAAACTAGTAAGTGAAGATGATATCCTAATCTGTCCTCTGGCAAATTAAAATTACTGAAAAGGTGATAGCATCTGAGTGAATGTAGTTGTTTGATGTGAGGGCAAAACAGCATCAGGTATTGTATTGGGTGAGGCGCTCTGACTTAAATCACTGCTACGCAAAGATACTGGTGAAAAAAGTGGTTTTCAAGCCTTAAAATTAACTAAAACACCTCTGTGAGCTGACTGTCTAACAAAGAACTAGAAGGAAATGGTTCAGAAAGGGTTTGCGTAGATATTAATAGTTCTTCCAGTACGTATTTGTAGTATTTTGCTGCAGAAAACAACTACTATTACTCCTTAAATTGTATTATTTACCCTATCTTTCTTTGCCCATAAAAAGTTAACAATATGGGGGAAAAGTCCAATCAGTCCAAGTTTTGTGCTGTGGTAGATATTAGTGTTGGCCCTGGGAAGGTTCTGTCTGAGAACTCATGTGGGAGAAATGCCTTTTTTTTAAGTGTCATTATCTCAGTTCTTTTACTGTATAGAAGATGCATGTGGCTGAACACACTTGTTTGGTGAATTTGCAATTTGCTCTGTTCTTACAGCTTTTCCTTTTAACACTATAGCTTTATTACTCTGTATTTAACTGACCAGCCTTTTAAAAAGAAAATCCTATACTGGTCCGTATTAACAGACGAAATGATCAAATCAACACTCTGAAATTGGAAGATTCTGGGATAAACTTTCAAAAAAAGCCCCAGAAAACCTCGAACCAACAAACACTGCCTTTTAATTTAATAGCTAGTAGGTTGGCTCCTTTACTGTATTTTATTTAGGTTTTGTGGGGGACAAAGAAGCCTATGCTGATAAATGCAAACGAACACAAACCTCTGTTCCCAGCCATCATGTAAGGTCAACTTACTAAAACAAAGAAGGAAAGGTAGAAAAGTATCTGTTCTGCTTGACTGACAGATGCAAACTTTGTAATTTTTTTTTTCTCTTTCTCAGAGCAGTGGTATAGAGGGAAGTTTAAGGGGGCCCTTCTATGGCTGTGACACTGATAAAGTGTCATGAAGTATTTGCATGGCTATAAGTATCTCTAGAAGGGCAGGGGCTCATGGTCATCAGCATATAAAAAAAATTCCTCTTCTGATGGTGGAACACAAAGTAAAAATCTTGCTGTACTTTAAAAAAAAAAAAAATTCTACTCTTTTCCAGCAGCTGCCCTGTTCTGCATCAGTGAGACAGCTTGGGCTCCTTATAGCCATCCAGTCCTATCCCCTCCTGTTTCCCGGGCAAGACTGAATATCACAGTGCTGTGTGTGCATTATGTGGCTGGAGAGAGTTCCAGCTTGTTATATATGTTCCTGCAGCAGAGCACCACTGTATACCTGCCTCCCTGGCTCAGCTGGCTGGGCTAAGTATGGAAGAGGTGGGTGAAGTCAGCTTGGTGAGTAACCCTGCCCAGGTCCTGCCCAAACATCAGCCTAGGAAAACCCAGTTGTTACAGCTTTGCTTTCTTTTTGCTCAACCCCAACAAGGAGTTTATTGTTCACACTCAAACAATTTAAGATCTCTGCTTTCTGTCAGAGGCACAGGATATAAAAAACCAAGTAATTCTTGCTTAGGTCCTTGAATGATGCAAGCTGTGGTGGGTGAGATGGCAGAGACAGTTGCAGCTGTGTCGCTCAGCTGTGAAAAGGGGTTTTCTTGCAAAATTTCCATTTGCCTCATCTCTTCAGCTTGTTTTATGTGCATCATCAGTGTTGTAAAGAAATACCAGCAGTGTTTCCTGGGGCCCCGGTGAGTCAGCTGGGGATGTTTGGGGAGGAAGGGTTAAGGTTAGGATGATGTTCTGCTTGCCAGAGGTACAGTGCTTGCTGGTGGACCACAGCCAGGTGCAGGCAATGATGCAGCCCCACAGACCAGGTGAACTGGTTCTCCCGTATCAGCCTTGCATCACTCCTTGGCTGCCAGTGCTGGGGTTTCTGCCAGCCACATTGTGCCAAGCCTCTCTGTGCATCGTGTGATCCTATTTTGCACTGAATTCTTCTGAAAGAAAACTTCCAAGCAGGAGAGGAAAAAAAATTGTAAAGAACAATAACAATTTCTAGTGTGAATTTCTTGGAATAATCCTGGCAACCTTGTATATAATTTTAGATGTGTTTGAGAAAGTGTTTGACTAATCATGGAGAAGGAATTATTTGATCTCTTCCTCACCAAAAGTAATTACTTAAACTGGCCTTTGTATTTGTGAAAATTCTTTTTTTTTGAGATCCAACAGAAGCTGTTTAATCAGGCATACTTTACACTTTTGACTTAAGGTCTATCTTCAGCAGTGCAAAGGACATTTCTTGTTGTACTTCTCTTCTAGAGAAGTTTCATGTTAGATCTAGGAATGGGCTGAAGGTTTTGCAATGCTGGGGGGAAAATCCCTCTACCAGATTTTGAATTTGCCTTAAGTACTGGGAAGGCTTAAGGGGAGAGCTCAGGTTTATGTTCCGAAATATTTTTCATCTTCGCTTTTGAAGTTTGGCCCTGGGACTCATCTGCAAAAATAAAACAGGGAACAGATCGTTAGCTGAAATGCCTTCCACTCCTGAGTGACCCTGCTCTTCAGTCTTCAAAACCTTCACTTTGAATTAAAAACCACGGGTGAAGTTGTGGCTGTATCTCAGTTTGTGGGGAAAAATGTGAACTTCCTTTAAGCCAGATCTTTACCCAAAGTCTCTTATTTTTACCTCATTACACTTCCTTTTTCTGCTTGGAAGCAGAAGTTTGGAAATTATAATAGACCTCTGGCTGGCTGTGTTTCATCTCTGACCAGAACCCAGACAAAATCTGAATGTCACAATAAAACCTACTGTGAAAGTGTTGGTCTATATTTGCGTTGATAAAGTTTGGACAAGAATCTCCTTGAACTCAACACTGGACCCTCTGATGTTGGCTAACTGTCGTGGAGCTTTGTTAGTCCTGGCTTTATGGGACTTCTGTGAATTGGCTTAACAATTTTTTTAATTTTTTTTTTTTAAATTTGTGGTAGCCCTTTACTAGCAACAAGGTTTTTCTTAGTTTCCCACAGCTGGTCCGTCTTCAGCATTTCCTATGTGTGCTTCCTTTGCATTGTGTGTTGAGCACATTGAAAATACGGAGAAAACTAGGCATAAAGTATGGATGAGAGATGAAGAACGTGCCTATAGTCTAAATCGCTTGCAGAAGGATAATGGAAATATTGGGCTATTCTTTTGTGTAAAACATCCTATAGGAAGATTAAGTTGTGAAGCAGACTGTCTTTAGAAGTACAGAACTACTGTGAAGGCTGGGACTAGAGTTACACAAAAGAGCAGGGCTTTGCATCCTCTGAATATGACAAACAATTAACTTTGCACTTTGCCCATTAACTTTTACACATTAACTAAGTCACAAGACTGTTTCATTGTGCATGTGTTAGACATGACATTGCTGCTGAATGCGGATGACTCATTTACTTGCCAAAAACATGGTTTATGCCTTTTTGTACCCCGGTTATTCGGCCTGTTCTGCCTTTCCTGCAGTAAAGTCACCCCTGTTCCATTTCCCCAGGGGCTGCCTTCCTCTATCATGATCCTTTCTGAGGGTCTCGCAGTCCTTCTGGTTTTCTCTTGGGGCTGTGGGCACTCAGTGGTTGATGACAACTGCAGTGGGACATCCCAACCTGGGTACTGAGCTGCACCAAAGGCTTATTGCCTCAGGAAAAACATTCTCATTAGTGGCTGTGCCCAGATGCAAGCGCCTGGTTTAAAAGTGCACGTGCAGGAGGCTTTGTGTTGCTAGTGGCCGGCTCCACCTTTGGTTTGGGGTGACTACCTGGGAGTACTTTCTCTAGCCTGGAATTTTTAAAGCCATATCTCAGCTCTGTGTTAGGTTGGCAGTGATGGCAGCAGCAGAGGGACCAAGGATGAGGTGATTTTTGGGGTACAAGCATGGTGGCTGGGAGCATCGCCATGTTGTATCTGTATTCATGGTGGAGGATTATGACTTGGTGCATGCTGTAGAGTCGTGGTGCACCTGCCTGAAATTTCCCCAAAACCTGAGAAATTAGAATGCCGTTACTTTCCAGACATACCCATGTTTACCAGGAGGGCTTCAAACCCCAGCAACAAATGCAGCCAGGGGTTACAGTCAGGATGGGACAACTCTGACAGTAACTGTGGCATTATTCGTGTAATATTTTTTGCCATGCAGAGGTAGGGAGAAGTTTTTAAGTCAACCCAGAGCATCCCGCTGTTCCTGCTGTGGTCACTAGGATGTTTTCCATGGCTTCCATGGGAGCAGAGGCCAAACTCTGAACCCTTTTAGGAACTGCATGAGCTGCTTTCTGAGCTGGTGCTGGCCAAGCTGAGCAGAGCATTTCTGTGTTTAATAAAAGCCCTGCATCCCCTGTCTTGAATCTGCATTGTTTTCACTGGGTTTGGGGCCAACATGGCCAATCATGGTGCTTGATAGTCCTAAAATGTTAGAAATAAAGCATACATTGAGCAAATCCCATCATCAGGTTTTCTCCAGAATGATGGATAGTTAGCTGAGGAGTGTTGCTTCCTTCTCCGTGGCTGCCCTTGCCTAGGTGATGCCATTCCAGAACGGAGAATAGGTGGACAGTCGCACATGCATCCCGCTCTCCAGGCCAGAAATATGGGATGCACTTTTTGAGTCATATGCCTTGCTCTTTTTGTGCAATTGAAGGCAAGGCAGGATGGATGTGCAGTGTCCCCAGCCCCACCTTTAGTGCTGCTACCACTCCAGGGACTTTTTCTGTCCCGCTTTCAGCACAAGAGCATAGTGTTGGAGGAGGAAGGGGTGAGGTTGTTCACGGTGGTGAAGTGAGAAGGCAATGGTGCCCTTTGAGCTAAAGTGGTCTTCATCCTTTCCCTGCATCCCTAAAAAGGAGTGGGAGGAAGAAGCCCTGGTTGCTGTATGCCTGCAGACAGGGAAACTGGAAAGAGATTTTTCCTCAACGAGAGGAAAAGTTAAAGGAAGTTTTAGGAACTGCTTTAATCATTAGCACCGCCTGAAAACCCAATGCATGTGGAGAAGAAAAAAAAAAAGCTTGAGAATTGGTGATCCTATTCCTTTTCCTGATACCTCACTTTGCAGAGGACCTGCCATATCTGAGCCCCAGCACAGCAGGATCTTGCACGATGTGTGCTAAATGTCTCTAAGGGTTAATTTGATCCTGGTTTCATCACTTGGTGCATCTGATCCCAGTAATTTTGAGGCACAGGCAGCGTCCAGGAATGTGAGAGTGGTGTGGACTGAGAGCTGTCTGAAATGAAGGATGTGGAGGTAATTGAAGGGCAGGCACCAGACCTGGCCGGAGGGGAAGGGGCCAAACAAGGTAAAGGAATGTCGTGGTTTAACCCCAGCCAGCAACTAAGCACCACGCAGCCGCTCACTCACTTCCCCCCCATCCAGTGGGATGGGGGAGAAAATCAGGAAAAGAAGTAAAACTCCTGGGTTGAGATAAGAACGGTTTAATAGAACAGAAAAGAAGAAACTAATAATGATAATGATAACACTAATAAAATGACAACAGTAAGTAATAAAAGGATTGAAATGTACAAATGATGCACAGGGCAATTGCTCACCACCCGCCGACCGACACCCAGCCAGTCCCCGAGCGGCCAAAAAAAAAAAAAACTGCCTCCCCCCCCTTCCCAGTTCCTAAACTAGATGGGACGTCACATGGTATGGAATACACCGTTGGCCAGTTTGGGTCAGGTGCCCTGGCTGGGCATGAGAAGCTGAAAATCCTTGACTATAGTCTAAACACTACTGAGCAACAACTGAAAACATCAGTGTTATCAACATTCTTCACATACTGAACTCAAAACATAGCACTGTACCAGCTACTAGGAAGACAGTTAACTCCATCCCGGCTGAAACCAAGACAAGGAATTAGCAAGTCCTAGCTCCAGTGTGAGGAGTGTTTGATTTAATTAAGACATACAGCACTGGGGCAAGTAATGAACTGCTTGTAAGGTGCATGATGAAATCCAGTTGTAGCCTATTGAAAACAAATAGACTGGTTTCCTTTGAGTTTCCAGAATGTGAGTATGGATGGTGCTTCATTTTTACAGGTGTTGTCTTGTGCTGCAGGATTATAGTGGGTGGATGAGCTGTTGTAACTCTTGAGAGAATTTTTTTATGCCATTGGTGGGGTATTGGCAGGGCATTGCTGAGTCTTTCCGTGTTATTTCCAGGGCTGTACTCAGTTCTGCAGATAAAAGCCTTTGGTCTGTAGGGCTGCTAGTTGGGCAGCTGTCACTGGTGCACTGTATGTTGGCTTCAATCGGCAAAATATCCTTTTGGAGGAGAGTTTATTTTACAGGTTGCAGAAATGTGTTTCCTCCAGAAAAAGGAAGGACTGTGTTTTGCTGAAAACAAGAACATTTATAGCTGTTTTAGTGGTTAATGGTGTTGCGAGAGTGGAAAGGATGAGTTTTTCTCAGGAAAAAAAAAAAAGCTCAAAACCAACAGCCCACCCCTGTAGTGATCATCTTAAAAGTTGATTCCTCCAAATGCAGGATGTAGGTGATCTTGGGTAGGAATTGTGAGCTTGGCCCTCTGCAGAGACACTGACTGATGCATGTTAATAGACTCGTGTTTTAGCTTGGCTAAAGTGGTGCTTCATAAGTAGAAGAGTGATTCATGGGAAATTAATTCTTTCTTCTGTGTTAAAGTTTGAATGGGTAGCTAGTTTCAGATGCAGCATTTTTTTCTTCTAGATCTTTGCATACTGTAGCCATTACTTCTAAAGTGGAAATGTTAATTGCACTGTTACAAAAAGGTCTGTATTTACTTTCCTGGGCAGAGGCTTAATAAATAACTGCTAATAACTTTATTGCATTTCAGGCAGCAGCAGCAGGTCTCAGCTATGTTGGGGCATATGTCATCAACACCTACAAGAGCTACGACAACTTTCTGCAGGACAAGTATGCTCTGTTGCCAGCCGTGATCATTATTTGCGTCGCTGTGGTAATGTTCATCATCGGGTTGATCGGCTGCTGTGCCACCTTCCGGGAGTCTCGAGTTGGTCTAGGGGTGGTGAGTGCTGCATGTTCTTGCATGTTCTATTCTTCACCCTGTTGCATGGTATGGGAAGTGCTACACTAGACCTTCTCAGGACACACAGAACAGAAAGTAAAAGATTATTCTGAAATATACTGCTGAAGCACTGCTCCTTCGTGGGAGTTACGTGCTGCTGTGAGGCACTGACTGATGGTGAGTGAGGTGCAGGCTAAATTATTAGTTGCACTGCCTTGTACAGACAAATACCCTTGGGCAGTTTCATGGCTCTGCCTCAGCTAGCTTCCTGGAGATAGGTGTGGAGACTAGCCAGTTTTGAGAAGAAGAGTGATGGTGAGGGAATAGGAGGAGATATGAATTTCCAAAGCAAGTGAAAAAAAAAAAAAAGTATTTTTCTGTTGACTTTGGTTCTCTGAATCCTGAAAGTATGCCCGCACTTCTTCTAGAATGATTTTTAAAACCTAGAAAGGTTCAAGCTGAGTAACTTCAGGCCCGTAGCTCATGCCTTGAAGGCAGTATGAGCTCAGCAAGTAGTGCACAACATACCCAACTCAGTTGCTGGTTTATTTGTGCAGTGTCCTGTTCGACAGCCACCTTGTGAAGTGTTTCATAGGCTCTTCACACAGATCACATTATGGCAGTGTTCAGGAGACTGCCTACATTGGGCACAGATTCTGCGGAACCACAGTCATAGTCCCAGCCAAGCACAGTGATGTCCTATTCTAATTTATTTTCTGGAAACTATTTTGATTGGAGAGGCAACAACAGATAATGATAACTTACGACTATAGATTAATGTGATGGGTAGTGTGCAATTGAATTCAAATGCTGTGGAATTCTTCCTTACAGTCTCTCTCTTTTAATTTCAGTTCTTGGCCATTATCCTGGTTATCTTTATTGCAGAAGTATCTGCTTTTGTCCTGGGATTTGTTTACAGGGAAAAGGTAAGTGAAGAATTAGCATCTCTGTACTAACCTAAAAGTAAAGAATAGATCTTGCATTGTTAGAGCGTTCCAATATATCCAGTTTTCTTGAATACATGAAGTACCTGGCAGGCATTGCAACAATCTCTAAGTTGAATTAAATAGTTGTTGATGCTCACAAAGGAGGGCTCTTCCATCAGGGGAGGCAAGCTTCTATCCAGGAATGTGATTCTGGTTAAGTGCTACCTGCATTTTATCTAAAACATCACTTGCTTTTTATTTTTTTTATTTTTTTTTCCCCTGACTTAGTTGGGATACAGATCTTCTCCACGATCTAGTTTCCACTAGATAAAATTCTTAGATCTCATGTTAAAACAATATGGTTTTTTTTTCCTCTCTAAATAGGTAAAAACTGATGTGCAAGGCACAATGCACTCAGTCTTTGAGAAGTATGATGGGAAAAATCCGGAGTCTGCTGTTGTGGATTACTTGCAAGAGCAGGTAAGAAAACTTTTAAATTGTCCTGAGAATTATTTAGAAAAGAACAGTGGGGTCCTAAACAAGGAACTTGGGCTGGGAAGGCTGGGGAGGAGGGTCAGTGTGATCATATCCTGAAACTTGGCTCTGCAGCAGTGTTTAGCATCTGAATCTCCAAGGCAATTGAGGGTGCTCCCCACATTGCAGAGTTGGCCTTTTCAGGCTCCTGGTGTGAAGTTCATGTAAATGAATGACCTTGTTGACGTGAGTGGCCTTTGCATCATACCAAACGAGTACATGTGAATAACTGCTGCTGCTGAGAATCCTCTATCATAAAATAGAAAGATGACAGAAGACTCTATCCTGCAACCTGTCACTTTAATATTAGATTTTTCACAAAGAATAAACCAATAAGGAGGTAATGTATGAAAGGAGGATGATCTATTATATCTACTGCTGTTTTCCTGAAGTACTGCTGCTTGTAAATGTGCTGCATACTGAGGGCAGCTCTTGCCCAGTATGCCTAGGAGAGGTTTAACTCAACACCAGCATTCATGTTTGTACATATTCATGCATCCCTGTAACTGTCCTGTGTTTGGCAGCTTCATTGTTGTGGGGTAAAGAACTACAGTGACTGGACAACCACGCAGTGGTTTAATTCCACCGGTAACAACAGTGTCCCTCTGAGCTGCTGCAGGCAAGATATGAAGAACTGCACGGGCCATCTGGATCAGCTACAGGAACTCAATACACGGGTGAGGATAAAGGGCACAGTTTCACAGTTGGGCCATGATCATTCTCAACCAGCCAGAACCAACGAGGAAAAGCACTTCAGACAGGGTTTAGGGATAACTTAATCCAATTCTTTTCAGCTATTTCCTCCATTTCACGTTGCTACAGAAGCAACATGACAAGGCCCCGGCACTAGCTACGGGCACATAGTTGTTCAAACAGATCTGGGGTAGGGAAAGAGACTCTTCTAGGATTGACCATGCTGAATCTGGAGAACTGCATAGCAGGTTCTTCAGTCTGGGGCACAAGCCCATAAGTTGACTTTTATAGATACCATTGCTGATCTTCTTGGCTCTGAGTTTTGGGCACTTCTTTAAGTGACCTGAGCTGGAGGAGATTGAGAAGCAGAAAATGTCAGTGAATTGCAGTTTGTCAGTGCCTCTCCTCAAGCAAGAGGAGAATGAGAAGCCATCAGGTCTGGAAGGCAAGAATGGAAGTTCTCAGGTCCGCAGTGGTTGGTTAGACAGGCCTTACAAGGTCCTGCTTGCTTTGAAGGGTTGGGGAGAAAAGAAAGAAAAAAAAGTCCAGCTGAGTTAGTGTCTTTTAACTTATTTTCACCTATCTCTTCCTTGGCAGGGCTGTGCAGAGGAGCTGGAGTCTGGGCTGCAGAGCGTTATCAGCTATGCCATGCTTGTAATCCTGGGGTTTGCCATTGTAAAGGTAAATGTTTCTATTTCTTCCCTCATGGAAGATAATACTGTTCGCCCTTTGATCTCAGGGCTTTTTCTTCTACCATGTCCTATTAGCCTGCAGCCTTTTTCTGGCTCTGAAGTAGACCTAGTCCTCTGTTCCTTACTTGTTATTTTCCAGCTCCCTCCATTTCATCTGCCTGACGATAAGGGGAGAGGAAAAAAATCACTTTCTGTAGATGTATTTTCTAAGTGGTTTTTAATATGGAAGGAATGTTCTTGCTATGATGAAGCCTAATTAACATATAGGTGTTGAGTTTGATGACCGAAACGAAAAATACAGCAGAACTAAATCTCTTGTGCACTCTCTCTTTTTCAGTTCTTCGGCATGCTGAGTGTCTGCGTGCTTACTTGCAAAAGAGAAGACAGTGGATATCAGCCTCTTTACTCAGGGGTGTTTGCTTAATAAAATGCAAAGATCACTCTTCTTTTGCTTCCTGATGATAAAATAGACTTGTAAAGATGAATGCTAAAGGACAATTTATGACCTTTGTGCTAAATATTTTATGTATATGAAACAGAAAGAACACTGTGTATTGATTTGGGAAAGTTTCTTGCAGGTGATGTGAAATGACAATTTCAGTATTCAGTGCCCTAAAGTAACGTACCCTGATCTTACATACCACAGCTTTCTGTAAGGTTGTTGTACATTTGGATTTGTGACTTTAGGTAGCACCAGATGGTGTAATAGACTCCAGAAAGAATCTTACTTCTGCGGTTCTTTCCCCTTGAAACATGCAGAAGAAATGTTATTTTTTAATCACTAAACTGATCGAGACCACAGGAGGGGTTTCAGCTGTCTGCAGAAACATCAAATGATTCCCATGGCATGGTTAAACAGCAAAAGAAACTTTTGAATGCCATGTTCAAATATTCTTCATAAGCATGGGGAGTTAGAATAAGTTTTCTCTATATCTGATAGTGTTTCTGTATTTTTTTTCACTCCTTTTTATGGTCATATGTTATAATTCAGTTTGCTGCAGAGGTCGTTAGTGCAAGACAACCCCACGTTTAAAGTCTAGAACAGACATTTGAGTTGTTTTTTTGAAGCAGCTAGCAAATGTGAACAATTCCAGGTTAGGAGGGGATGTGTGTTTTGAGCTTTTTGGGCTCGGGACATCTCTCTTTGGCTTGGTTTTTTTGTCTTTCTTTTAATTATTATTTTTTGACATTAAGAATTGCTTATGAAGCAGGGCTTTTCAAATTTTCTTTTTCCTCCTTTTACTGATGCTTTTATGGTTTGTCTACACAAAGACAGGCTATGTCTCTGTGTTTAATGTAGAGGTTGCCAGAGTTTCTGAGATGAATACAGGCTGGAAGATGGGAGTCACAGGACACATTGGCTCGGCGTGGTTGTGTAGACAGGACTGCTGGAGGGGTTAGTGCAGCCGTCCCTGCGCCACTGAAGGTCTGACCGCTTTTCACCGCTAAAAATGTTAAGATGATGCCTTCTTGTACCGAGCAATTTCAGTAACCTATTGTCTGGACTCCTTGTTTGCTCGTTCTTCCGTTCTCCTTAAAGGTCTGTTGAACGCAGTCACTTCTTGGATTGCATCACTGGTTTAAAAATGGTCCTTCTTTAACTCATTTGGATGTTAATCTGTTTCTCAGTTCTTTAGGGTTTTTGGGTTGTTTTTAGAGTTGGGGAGGGAGGGAGGGAACTACGAGCTATTCTTTATTAGGGAATTGGGGAAAAGCAACAGTTTTTGCATATTTTTTCTTCAGAGAGATAAGCAGTCTATCCTTAGCAATAAACCTTTATATCTGTACCTAATTAGAAAAAAATGAGTTTGGGGTAAGTGTAAGCTGTTTATTTATGGTGGGGTTCTGCCCCCCCGAGAAAAAAAGCAGTGGGTGATGATGATGTTCTATAGGAGACATACCAGTACGAGTATGTATATGTTGAAAAGTGACTTTTTTTTTTTTTGAGGGCTTTGTCTTCTCTTGAATGCCGAAATAAACTGAATTTATGTAACCACTTAACAAATGCTGTGGGGTTTGTTTGTTGGGGGGGTTTTTGGTGGTGCAATCCCAGTTTCTGGGGTGGAACCGGAGCGGGAGACCTCTCCCCTCAGCACCGCCCGCCCTTCAGCCCTTCCCGCCTTTCCCGCCGGGCGCATGCGCGGTGCAGGCGCCTGCGCTCTCCAACGGCCGCGCCGAGCGCGGCGGGTTTGAAGCGGCGCCGCCGCCGCTGAGGGACGGCGGGACCGGCCGGGGGTTCTCCGGCGGGGAACCGCTTATCCTCACCGCCCCGAGCCGGCTAGTCTCCGGTCACCGCAGCAGGGAGCCGCTTTCCTCCTCACCGTCCCGAGTCAGCTGGTCTGCGGTCACCGGCAGCGGTGAGAGCGGGGCGCCGGGAGGGGGTAAGTATTCGCGTTGGGTCAGGGCGTGAGGCAAAACGGAGGGCGGGGGGTGCGGCGGGTCGTAAGGGTTTCTCCTGAGGTACGGAGGGTGTGGAAATCGGCAAATCTCTAGTAACTCGTTCAGCAAGAGTGCTAGTTCGTAGTATTTTAAAACTAAAGCAAAACAAAAGCTGAGCTTTCAGGGGTGAGTTAGCCACCAGAGGGAGCCGTGTGAGCGCTGTGAAGACAAGGGCTGCCAGACGGTAGTATTAAATGGAGATTTGTTACACGGCGACTGGGGAAGATGCATTTCAGCAACGGTTTTTTATCAATTATTTTCTATAATATTTGCACAAGAGCAACCGATATATGATGCTACTTTTTGTGCCTCCGTACTCTGCTAGCAAGCAAGTGCATGCTCCCTTTTGTTTAATTACTGGTCTTTTTTAAAAAAGAAATCCAAAACAAAATACCGCTTTAAATATTGATCATCTGATGCAATTTCCCTGATAGAGCCTTATAGTACTATTTTATATAAAACAGATATTTCTTGCTTATTGCAGTAAATTTCCAACTCCCTTAGTAGCGAACGTCCTAGTATAATAAAGTCTTACCCAGTTTCATGAGGAATCGTTGTATTGATATTACAGTGCATTTAAATCCAGAGTTCAGGGAAATTGCTTTGTCTTGTCTGATGCCAGTCACTTTGTGCTGCCTCTCCTGCTTTCAGTTTAGTAAAATAGAATGTAGTTACTACATTTACTGCTTCATTTAAGTTCCCTTTGCTTCTTTGACAGATCAGGGCCCTTTTTAAAATTCTGCTTGTGTGCCTAGTGTTTGCAACTTAGGTCTTTCTTAAATTATGCATTCTTTTTTATTTCCCCTCAGTGTGATAATAGAGGATATGGCGTCCTCAGACCTGGAAGATTTATGCTTTCACATCAACATGAAGATTTCGACTATTAAAAAGACTCTTCAATTAAGGAACATAGGTAAAAGAAATTAAGAGTGGGTTTTGGTTTGCACCTCCTTGCAGAAAAAGGGAATGCTTTCATTAGACAAGGAGCGTAACGTGAAGTGGGAATCAAGTAAAATATAGACAACAACAACAACGTGAGCAAGGATGGCAAAATGGGAGCGTTATCAGGGAACTAGGTGCCAAGCAGAGAACACAGGCTAAGTGAAAGTATGTTCCTCTGAGGGACATGAAGACTGGTGGTTTGTGTACCTTTTATTCTGTATACTTGGTGGAGAAAGCTTCAGATAGGAGAACTAAAAAATATCTGGGCGAGTATGTTAAGCCTAATTACAAAAATGTGTAAAGGCATAGGTGGAGGTTTATACAGGTGTCTTGTCCTAGCATTCCAGGAGCGCCTGACTGTGATGCAAACACGCAGTGGTTAACAAACTTATTTAAACTGATGTACTGAAATTGATCTGAATGTTTTAGATTCATCTCTTATCATTTCCTAGGCACAAATAGAGGTTGCAGAGGATTATAGAAATGTTGATTGGGAGGGTCATCTGGTCATCTAGGCTAACCTCCTGTTGGAAGAGGAACTATAACCCTAAACAGAGGGAGATGACGAAGTAGAACAGGGTGCTGCAGCCAAGCAGTTGTGTAAGCCAGGCTGCATTTAAGCCCTGTGTCCTCCACCTGCAATCTGCAGTGGTAGTGTGTACAGCTTAGCGCTTTTCAGCATTGTGTTGGAGAGGGGCCTTTATTCCTGCAGCAGCTTTGAACTCTGTTGGCTGTATGGAGCAGGAGGTTGACTGTTTGACCAGCAAATATTGCTGCTTCTCCTGGAAAGATATGGTAGTTGGGGAGCATAGAGTTAGCAGATAATCACTGCTTGTGGAGGGAAGGGAAATGTGTATGGGTTTTGTGTTGGAGGTTTTTTGGCTTAACGTTCTCTCTTTGACAGGTCAAGAACCATCCCTCAAATCTATGCTCTGTAAAATAGGACATGAGATGGTTCTCTTGCATGATCTCCTGAATAAAATGGAAACTGAAGTTCAACAGCAAGAAAAACTGAAGGATTTGCTAAAAGTAATCTTTTTTTCCTGTTCATAAAATACTGAAAGATTCAAAGGAATCTTTGATAAGTGGGTAGTTGTTCTTTTCTAGATCCTCAGTGATATGTTTGGACACATGTGCTTATAAGAAAACTGGGGCTTGGAACAGGCTTACTGATGGTTTATTAAGCAGCTCTCCAGCATAGTGAATATTAAAAATTCTATTTTTCAAGGTTTATACATTGAAAGCATGTCTTTATCGTAATAGATACTGTGATCTAAAGAACAGTTCTATTTTTACATCCTTGCAATAGCTATGAAAACTATTTAATTAGAATATTTATTTCTTGTTCCAGTGTGTGTTTGCAGTGCCTTCATATGTTAAATTTTTTGTGAAAGTGTTGTTTGGGGAATGTAGATGAGTTTCCTGTAGTATCTCTTCATCACCACCACCATTCCCCTGCCCAGACCTGCTAGGGTATATTGTAAAAGATTTACTTCTTGCCCACTCAGATTTCTCTGACACTTTGAGGGCAAGGAGAAACCAGCTTATGTTTTCACACTCTTAACTTTGTTTTTCTGAGCTTTACTAGTTGCTCTTGGGAAATTAGGGGGTAAAGAGGTAAGATGATGGGGAGAGAGCAAAGAACTCTTAATGAAGTTAAAAATTATTTTAGCATTGCCCTAATGGTAAACTAATTTGATTTGCTTGACATTAATAGTTTCAGATTTCTGATGAAGTCTAACGTTAATTTCAGGAGCTCCAGAAGTCTGCTGAAAGAGATCAAAAAGAAGCACAGCACCTCCGTGAAAACATTCCTCCCCATCTGCCTAAACCAACTCAGAGCTGGTATGTGGTCCATGAGCATGGGCGTATCGGGCTGCTTCTGGCAGTGTCCAGCTGCAGCACTGTACAGCTCTGCTCCTTTTACTGTATATTAACTGTGAACTTTTGGGAGCCAAGGTTGTTATATGTATTGATTCTGGAGTTTGTTCTTGGCTGTTCGCTACCGGGCTTGTGCTAGCACCCTAACAAATCCCTCAGGTAAAACCTATAAAATACCAAGTTGTTTGGATGGAAGCTTCCAGTGGCAGGTGTGACATTACAGTAGAAAGCTAGTTCTTTGACAAATCTGAGCATTCCCTGCTTTAGAATTGCAAACACGCTGATTTGGTAGCTGCAGTGTATAAGGATTGACGGGTGGGTTAGTGATCCAAATGCTGGGTCACTAGAACTGAAGTTCAACACTGCCCTTCCAAATATAATTTAAAAAAAAAATAATCCTCTAACTCAGTCATCTTTCTGTGGAGATTTGAATTATTGTTGTGGTTATTCTCCTTTCCCTGCAGCAGCCTGGCATTTATTTTAGCTAGCAATGACATCCACCTGCCTTTGAGAAGGCTGTACTAAGAAGCTGTTCAGAATAAAGTAGCTCATGTGGGAGAAGGAGACACAAGTATGTGAAACAGTAGCTATTATTCAGAAGACTTCTAAGACATTATAACTGACTGGGTTTCTCAGTGGTCAGCTCTTTCTCTGGCCTGTTGGAATTGCTTTTTATTTTTGAGTGATGTTAGTGTATACCAGATGGGATTCTCTTCTAGAGTCTAACATCTGGAGGTCCCAGAACTTGTTTCCAGCCTTGTAGCTTGTCAGAAGGCAATGCATTAGTCTATTTGAATTCAATGCTTCCAATATGTGCCCTGAATCTATCAGCTTTACCTGGTCTTGCTCCTATTGCCAGACAAGCCTCAGGCTGAAAACATTTCAGGCATATTCCAGCAAAGTAAAAGGTTAAGGATGTGGAAACAGGGCTACAGAAGAGAAAAATGAACTGTAATTTTAGATAGCGTGTAGCAACATTCTCATCTGTGTAGGTACTGCTTGTATTGAAACTTGTACTAGTCTTAGCTGGTAAAGAGGTGACTTGTGCAGAAGCTTTTTTCTCAATGCAACCCTTTAGACATGAACCCTCAGTTTAGGAAACAGCCTCCTAAAATGTGTCTAGAGATATCTCGTTCCTTTTCAAGTTCCATTTCAATTTAGATGTTGTATTTTATATTTTGTGTGTTTGTGTGTGAAAGAATGGAATTTCTTCAGTTCTGCCTTCCTTTCATAACTTACTTTCTTAATTTAGGAAAACCCTTTGTCTTAAGTTTACATTAGCTCCTGGAAATTGTTTAGATGAAAATGAGTCTTGTTTAGTGACTGTGTCGCCTCTGGTATAAAAAAAGATTCTTTGGATGTTGGTTTCCCTTTCAGTCTTGTCCTGCTTTTGATCAAGAAGTTAATTGTGATACAACTTTAGCGGGTCCTTCCCTTTCTAGAGAGAACTACACATGTGAAACTAATCAAGTTTTTCTAATTTTCTACAGATTGTGCTCTGCCGGTTTACAACTGCTGTTCTGTTCTGTCAGTGTCAGTTTGTGGTGTTGGTTTTTCCTGAGGAATAATACATTATATGTTAATGCCGTTTGTCAAAGCACCCTTTCTCCTTTGTCCCCTGTTGTCACTGTATCGTGCAGTGGAGGATCAAGCAAGTGCAAGGCAGACTGTAATTGCTTAGAATCCATCTTTATCACTGTAAATAGGTCTTCAGTCCTCTTCCTCAAACCTTCCTCCATTGACCTTCTCCATATCCGTTCCTCTACATCCCAAAATGCTTGGGGAGCTGACTGCTAATTGTCTGTTGAGTGAATATCGTGAGATCAGTAATACAGAAAGCAGAGTTAGCACTTGAACGCTGGTGAGACAGGCCTTCAAATCTCAGAAAGAATGAAAACGCCCACACAGATGAATTGAACAATTCACAGCTTTAGTTATTGTTTCTCTCCTGTGTTCTTGGTTTTGATGTTCTTATTTACTGGAGGAATCTCACTAAAATATAAAGCAAGTGCAATGTGTCTTAAGCCGTTTGTATTCCAGGTGTTTATTGAGAGAGCAGTTTCTTACTACACAAAAGCCAGATATTGAATACAAGCTTCGGTTCTTTCTTTTCATTGTCCAGGTCAGCAGTGAGCTGTATGTGTACCATACTTGCACAGGCTAGGGAGTGGGTGGGAACCCAAAGCAGAAGTACCTGGGGGTGGGGAATCATCTAGAAAAGGTAAGAGGCTTGTTGCAGTGAGGAGGATGGCAGGAGACTGGAGTGTTTGGGAGGAGTGAAGTTTTAAGAAGCAAACTCGCCTCTCTCAGTCCTTGTGTTCATCCTTCTATTCCAAAGCCACCTCCAACACCACCAAAAAACCCCACCCTCCCCTTTCCCTCGTCCTTGCTGACATTCCCTGCCACTACTGCTAGCTCCAGGGTGCCAGGGTTCGTTTTGTGCAGGGCCTCACCTTGTTTTTCAGATGTTTACATCTGAATTAGTTTAACTGTTGGTGTCCTGGATTTCAGAAGGGCTCTGCATTGTGTCGTGGCACGGAGCAGAGCTTCCCCTGTCACTGTGTCAGGGACAGGACAGTTTGGGAGTCCAGCAGGTGGCACTCGCTGTCCCCTGCACTGCAGTCCTCTTCCCTGGGAAATGGGACACCTTTGGGGGTGTCACCTCGAGTGACGCATCAAATCCCGGCCCTCAGGTCAACTGAGATGAGGCACTGCTGTGCTGTTTGCTGACCATAGGGCTCCATGTCGAACGAAGATCCCTACTTTGATCTAACCTTCCCACAAGAAGAGGATCAGTTCTTTGTGACAGGTCAGCTCGGTACTGCTGTAGTTATTTCTGGTGCGCATCTCAGCCCAATAATGTCCTTGTATTCAGATTACAGTGAATTTGGCCAAATGCATCCTCTTTGCTGTCCTCCTACCGATCAGTAGGAGAGCAGCTAGGTGGATGGCTGGCAAATAACTCTGGGTTTGAGGCTTTAAGCTGAGGTTTTGGAGGAAGGGTGAATTTATAAAAATAATGCTCTAATAATCACTCAAAGCAGGAAATTTCTTGGCTTTTGGGATCTTGCCTAAAAAAATAAATATATATATATGTGTGTGTGTATATATATATATAAAAAATATCCCAGCCTTCTGGATGGTGTTGAATTTCTTTGCTTCAAAAGATTAATGGATGAGTCAGGCTTCCCAAGATTTGAACTTGTTTCAAAGAGCTGTGAAGTATTTCAAATCTGCCTGTTAGGCTGCAGCTCTGTGCTGTGGTTCATCTGATAAAAAGCAAGGCCTCATGTTCTGTGAAATGTAATGGTACATTGAATTCTTAACTGCTCTGTGCTGCATTTGGACTGCTTCCAATTCACCTGCTAGCAGCCTCTCTAGCAGACAAATGAAGAGCTATAATGAAGTCAGCTAAAATATGCAATTTGAAACAGAGTAGGATTTTTTTTATTTTTCTTTCAGGAAAGATCATGAATTGTGTTCATCCATCCTAACAGATGGGTTGGAACTTAGGTCTGTGAGTAAGCAGACTTGATAATTTAATGGTATTCTCCTTACTACTTATCTGCTATTTATACACTTCATATTCATTCATTTTACAGCATCATCGGGCCAACTGTGAAATGTGAAGAACAAACAAAAGTTGTAGAACCTGAACGTGCAAAGAAACTTACAAAAGAGCCAAGACTTATTAAAGAAGCACCCTTAATAACTGCAGAAGAATTTGAAAGTGTTCCTGCGTAAGTAAGCACAGCTTTTCTTAGACCCTGTCATGCCAATTTGTGTGGCAAACATAGGTTTGGGAAAGTAAGCACTTGCAGAACTGAGACTGATAGAGATGTTTTGAAGTTTTAAATGTTTCACAGGATGAAACATCATGACCATAGCTCCGAATAGTTTATATGCAATACTGGCAAACTTGAAAATGAAATTAATAGAGCTAATTAGGTTCTTTTTTTATGTGTATGTTGGGAAGATCAGAACTAATCAGTTAAAACCCAAACCTCTTATCTCGAAAGTCGCTTTCATTATATGAACAGAAATATATTAGCTAATAGATGGGTTCTGTTCTTGTTTTGAGACCTGACACTAAAAAAAAAAAAAAAAAGCCATCATCTCATAACATGTAAGGTATGGTTACACTTAAAAGGAAAAATAATGATAAATGTTCTTTTTATTTGACCTGACTATTGGTTTCTGAAAACTTCAAGTCTTGACTTATTAATCTGTGTTGAAACAGGAAAAGAAATCAGACTTATTAAAAACAAAAAACACCTCCCACTGAAATATACCAAATTTCTGGAGTAGAAAGCTGTGGGTTTTTTCCCCTACCAACAGAACCAGATTAATAGATGTCCTTGTCTGAGGTCTGTCATGTAGGAATAACTTTTCTTAAATGGCATTTTGGGGACAAGGACAAATATTTCTGCAAAAAGGAGAAAATTCTCCTGATGCCTAAGGCTAAATTGTTGTCTAGACTCTAGATTCAGTGTGTCCCCTGACAACATTTGTTTCAGTAAGAATTTATTTTTTTTGAGTCTGTGTTTTCCTTGAGGTTTTCAAATCATCTTTCCTATAGTTTTCAAAATTTTCAGGTAAGCAATGTCCATTTTCTTCCACCAAATTGCTTAATCCAAAAAATGAAGGAGCCTGAATGTCGAGCTCATGATAAAGGACTCTTTTGATTACTTCTTAAAAGTGCATGCACCTGATATTTTTATTCTGTAGATCATCTCTAGTATTTGGTGTATTTAATCCCTTAGGTACTTCTCTCCTGATAAAATTTTGGAAAGGTAAAGCTGGAGCGTGGGAATTTTTGGTCTTTATCTCTGCTAAGGCCAGATAAACCATTCCAGCCAAATGTTGTTTTAATCTCCAGTTAAAACTATGGTCTTCCCTGGTAGCCCCTTAAAGTGGAAAGTTTTCCACTGCTGTTTGTGGATGGGAGAATGGGGACAGAGGCCAGCTGGATCCTCTTATATTCATTGCTGATTTATAGAAAGATTGCATCTTAGACTGTGCTTGTGGGGCTATAGAACTATTTTTATTGAGATGGGAAAGGCATGTTTGTTCAGTGGAGGAAGATTTACATGAATTTCAATGGATCTATTAATCTACCAGGTTTTTTGACTCTTGCCTGGCAGTGTTATAATACAAGATCAGGGGAGTCTGCTAAGCTTTCAATTTCACACACTGTTTAATCAAATCTAAGCAGCAAATGTTTGTGACCCAAATTTTCTCACACCTAACCATACTCCCTTAGAATAATGAGGATTAGGTTCATATCCCAGTTCTCCAGATCAGCACTGGTTCTCATGCAGGATCTCTTTATACCTGCTGGCAATAGTAACAAGGGATACTACTGCATTTTTATGCAGCTCTGGTCCTGGAGCCGCGTGGCTGTGCTAGTACGGGACTGTGCCTATGCTAAGCCTGTTTGAGGGACTTAATAAAGCGCAACTGCATACGCGTCACATATGTGTCTAAATCCCATACCAGCTGGGTATCGTGGGTTTTGCATCTGCCAAGAGTCTCATTCCTCTCTCCCTTCCTACCACAGCTGTGGCAGGCTGTAACTGAAAAATCTAGGTGGTTTTGACCCCCTTTGTGCTGAAAGTGAAAGAGAATCTATCCCTAACATCATTAGGGCACTGAAAGGGATATACAGTCTTCAGTGACTTCATATTCTTACAACTCTGCAGCAGGTATTTAACAAAGGTACAAGCTGTGTTAAGGTGCAGATATGGAGTGCCTTGATCAAATAGAATACTCTTGCACAGTAAGAAACTTGCAAATTATCTGAGCCTTCAAATCGGTTGCAGAAAGACACTTTCTGGAGGAAGGAAAAGGAAATTGCACAGTAGATGTCTCAGTTAACTTTGAATTCAAGGCAAAGGAAAATGCTTGCTTTATTCTGTCTCTGAAATTCTTACCGCTTAAGATATTTTTAGAATCTGCACAATCATTATAACTCTAAAGTCTCAGAAGATGGTAACTGGGGGGAATATATGTTTCTTTTAGGCTAAGCATTTTTGAGAGTGCAGGATTGGCCATTAGGAGATTTATCTTTTTTCCAGTGGTATATATGTGCTGTATTGATGCTGTTATTTTTCTTTGAAGAACACAGCACTGTGCTTTGGTTTTCGTACCTATGGAAAAAAATGTTTTGAAAAGGGCTTCTGTGGATTAAAAAAAGAAATTGGGTCATTCTTTTTTTAAAAAAAAAAAAAAAGTTGAATGGTGTTGCTGTTGGTATAGTGAAGCAGATTTTAAAGTTTATTTTAAATCTAAATTAAACGGATGAATTTGGAACTTCTCAAATTTGTATTTTTATATTAGTGTATGTATGGATTGAAATAAATGTGAGCATTTATGGGTTTGCTAGCCATGGCTGGATAGAAATATGAGAAGCCTGTGGAACACCTGGAGTTTTTATGATCCTTACAGTTATGTACAGAAGAAAAATTCCAGTTGCTTTTGACAGAATTTAGTTTCAGATTAAGGCACCTACATTTCAGTGTCTGTGACATGGGTTTTTCCACGTTCAGCGAGTGCCCCCACTCTTGTCGCCGAATGTCTAGTCAGTACAATTGGCGAAACCAGAAAATGGCTCATCTGCCTAGCTGCTAATGGTGTGTTTCCGTTGCCTGAGCAGAGCTGTCTGGTGCCATTGCAGATGCTTTAGCATGTACTGCCAGATCTCTAGTTACTGAATTTTCTGTAAACCCCAGCACATCTGCTGGCCCCCTGCAAGCACCTTGGACGCCTGAGGCCCTCTCAAAGACCACTCGGTTCTTAGGTTTAGGCAACCAAATCTTGCTTCTCTGTTTCTGCTTCAGGATGAGCTGAGGTGTTCTGTTGGCTTAATTAAGTATATTCACTGTATGTCTATTGATAGCAGGAGCACAGGAACTTAAATACAGGTATTTTATACCTCTGGCCTTAATCTTCATAGCTCTGCACATTCCCCTGTGACTTTATAAATAGGCTAAGGGATGCAGATAGAGCAATAAATAGCGGTTAATGTATACAGGCAAAGGCCTTCTGTGGTTATAGGCTGTGTTACTTGTTTATGCTGAGCATGACTGCGTTTCAGGGGTGGTAGTGCTGCTTTTATTTGAAAAGATGTTATGTGTGCCAATTAGAGCGTTTTTTATAAAAATGGCTACACTCCAACTTTTAATCTGGATTAATCAAAGTATCAATAACACTGGAAACAGGCTGCGAATAACTCAGTGGCAATTCAGTCTGACAATAGAGCAATTGCTTTGAATTCAGGAGTTTTTACACGCCCTGTGCAGACCTGCCTTCCTGGCAGAGACTGACTATTTTTAAAATCTACAGCAAACACTTACTTGTAGTTGGCAATTGTAGAACGCCTGCCCACATTCTGGTTTGGAATATTGAGTTTGTAATTGATTAGCTACTTGTGCTTTAAATTCTTTGTATGTTTTCCAAATATTGAGTTTTTTCATTCAGGTTAAAATGAGGGAAGAATTTGCTGTTCATTGATCTTCTTAGTCTTATTGTCCTATGGCTTTTAACCGCCTGATGTACTGACCTCAATAACCCTATTCATTCTTAAAATGAATTGTAACACTTTTCTGAATTCCAGGCACCTGCAAACTGATACTGAACCAAACACAAACAGCCAAGTTTGGTTTGTTGTAGTGACTAAATGGTGATCACAGGATAATTCAAGTTGCAAGGTTGCCTTGGCTTTTACTGTAGTGTCTTCTGGGGTTTTGTTTTGTATTTAGCTTACTGCTTGTCATACGGGTTTCAGATTTCGTTTTTATACAATGGCTTCTCAGTTTGTAGCATGTTTCCTTTTCATTGAATACGTGCCTTTACATCTATAAATACTAAATAGCCTTACTTGCAAATGTTCCAGTGTTCTAATATTTCCACATCACTTTGTTTTTATCTTCTGTGCTTCCTGTACCTCTAGGCTGTTATCAACAGATCTTACTATTTTAGTACTAGTTTTATGAAATGCTCTAAAAGTTCAGAAGCAGATGTTGGTAGTGCAGAACTGTGTCTGTATAGCTTAGTAGGCTGCACAAAAAAATATAGAAAACAACACAAAACTGCTATTTCTTCAAAAAAAACCAAAGGAATGGCTGTAAGATCAAATACAGATGATTTATGATTATAATATGAACCAAATTGCACTCTTAGGCAGCAACATTTAATTTCAGTTTTGGCTCATGCTGTTTTCTGCAAAGTCGCTTGATTTTTCTGCGTTTGTAGTTTTTAAGTGCTAAGCTATGAAAGCAACCTTTATTCCATTTTGAAAAGCTCCTTACAGCTGAAGCACTAGATATTTTTTACTTCTTAATTTAGCTTTCTAATGTTTCGTCTCTCTGGTTTAAGTTTTATCATGGCTTTTTTACCTTCAAGATTATTGAACAATCAAAGAAATGAACAAAATTAACTACTACATTTATTCATTAACAAAAAGCAGAAGAAACTGCCTCTAACTAGGAATAGCATGTTCAATTAAGGATGATGAAAGAGAAAAATAAACACGGAACTTTGTTTGTGACTTTCTGGTTACTGATTTTTATTTTTATTTGTAGGTATATGAAAGGCCGCTTAACATATGATCAGATTAATGCAGTTGTTCAAGAGGTGAACAAGGCCGTGGTGGGCAAGTACAAAATCTTGCATCAGCCTTTGAAATCAATGAATGGAGCAGTCAGAAATCTCTACCACAGGTTCCTGGAAGAAGAAACTAAGGATACGAAAGGTATTTTTTTTTTTTTTTTTTTCCCCCATTGCTAGTACCAAACTCATAACACTTGGATATTGCAGCACAAGTATAAACATACTGGACAAAATATTGAATGACTCATGACAGCATGTGCTTTTCATTTTGTAGTGTATCTTACAGTATCTTATTCTCAGGAAATAGTCCATCCAGGCACTCTGGTAGTTGGTGGAATGGCCTAACCTGTGGGAGTGTTTCAAACTATCAGTCCTGAAAAATTTTAGAAAACCTGCTATTGCTTATTCTCAGATGCAGAACAGGAAAAAAAAAAAATCTGTAGATTTAACAGGGCTTTCCCTCCCTTCCCAGCATGGGGTGCCACAATGTAAATCAGATTTGGCCCTGAAAAATTCTTATCCACTGTGGGGGACAAACAACGCTTTGACTGTCTGGAGCAATGAAAATTCTGGTTCTACCTTGATATAAGGGGAGGAGAACAGAAATTAGATTCATCTCCAGATCAGATTCTAGGCCATAAAGAATATAAATTTCTTATTACTATACAGAACTGGGTAGTCAGTATAAAATCCTGTCACCTCTTCCGGATAGTCACATAGTGTAGCAACAAGGGTTATTGTTTTGACTTAAGAGTTTTCCCATAACTCATTTGGTTACTTTTTGTATGTTTTCACTGAAAACATGTCATGTTCACGGTGTGTTGTAGCAAAACCTTTGACTGCACAAAGATTTGATTTGGAATCACGACAAGTTCTGGAAACTCTTAGTTTGATAACCAAACTGCATGAACTGCATTTTCAGTTTTTAACCTAGAATAGACATGAACTATTAAAAATTTGTTCTCGAGCTGGGAAATCTGGGTAATCAGTCATGCTGCAGTGACTTTGTGGAAGAGACAGGGCTGTCTGATAACCTTACGTTTTCTCCTCCTAAAAGCATAGAGAGAGCAAAAATGCACCAAAATGTCTGTCTCTCAATTTAAAAGCAAGTCGTACTTACAGGTTAGTTTTTCCAAAGATATGTAGCACAGTAAATCTCTAATATTAAAATCTCCTTTTTGACATTCCTTTCCTTTTGAGAACAAGTATGTAATTATTCCTGGAGGGGTGTACTGCACATATCAAGCTTGGTGATGTCCTTAGAATGCCCTCGTGTTTCCAAGTTCAGACATAAAGTGTGGAGCAAACTCTCTTCTGTCTCACAGAAAGAGAGCTCTTTTTCTGACAACACCTCGGTGCCCGCCTCTTGATTTTTGTCCTGGACAGAATGCAAGAACATTCTGCCCTAAGAGCATTCACTGGCTACTCAGGAGTCACCTTATGACAAACGATGACTTTTTCTTCCTTCCTTTGAATTTGTCACTGATCAAGACTCTCTCAATATTTATGGTATGGTGATAACATCACTAACGTGTAGATCTAAATGCATCTCTTCTCTAGGGAAGGAATTCTGACATGATGGACATGCCTAGCACTTTATTTTGAGACTTAAAGGATAAACATGTCATATGAAAGTCAGTGTTGTAAAGGACTTTAATAAAAGCATGCTAAAGGCATGCAGCTAGACTACTTCACATGACTGGCTTCTGATGTGGGCCTGGATAGTTGTGGGGTTTTTTTCTAGACAAGTTCTGCTTCAGTCTAACAGTGGCTCGTATTAATCTGGTATTTCTTAAAATACTTGCTTCATAATTTTTAACTTGCAGTATCTTTTTGGTTTAACTGTTACTGTCCTCAGGGTGATAGTAAGGAGTTTGAGCCCATGGCTATAGAGGAGAGGGTAAACACCAGAAAGGCCCTCCTGGGCCTGGAATGCTGCTTAGTCTGCACCATGATCCACAGCAGCCTCAGCTGCAATGAAGGAGCTGCTCTAGCAACTTGAGAAAGCTACAACTAGTCAGAGATAATTTTCTACCAGAAAGTATTTTTTTTTAAGTCTGAAAAATTGACACTTTTAATTTCTTCAGGTACCTGAGAGACAGTCTTTGTTTTCTTGTTTGTGCTGGAAAGTTCAGTTAGGAAACTAGGACATTCAGCACCTGAGTGTGTGTGTGTGTCTGTGGTAGGTTTTTTTGTTTTGTTTTTGTTTGCTGTGACTAAACATCTAGGAAGTCTAGAGAAAAAGTCTGGCAGGCTGTCAGACAGTTCTTATCTGGCCAGCACAAAATGATTAAATGTCTTTATCCATTGCATTTTTCAGGATGAGGTTGTGCATTCATTGATTTGTTTGCTTAAATTTCTACTGTGAGTGTCTCTCTGCTTAGGATTCCCACAGTTTCTCAGCCTGGGCTGATTGCCAACTGACCTCTTCCTCTGATTTCAAGATGAGAAAAGATGCTGCCTGGTTTATCAGGGTAGCCTTCCAGCCAGTAGGGTGATTCATTTAGTTTAGCTAGTTATTTAGTGCGTGGACCTACTGTTTCCAACCAAACCACCACCCTTTATCCAGTTCTGGTTTATTCATAAAAAAGATCCTGCTATGCTGAATGTTGCTGCCCTGAATTCTGGGCAAACATAAGAAGAAATCATATTCTGCTCAGATTCAGGACGTTCTGATGCTCCCCCAGATATAATAGACTGCAAAACTGGTATGTGGATTATCCCTGGATTCCTAACACCATTTAGGTGTATTGCCCTATTACTGGAAATTGCAAATGGTCTCTATGCAACTGTAGTTATGTTTTAAGCAGTTACGCAGGGTTTTTTTCTTTTCCTAGTAAACAAACTTTCCACTTCTCATCTGTATGCAAATTTGGCAGTGTTGCAATCTCTGTTGAGAGTCCAGTATAGTTCCCATCTGGGGGAAGACCTCCAGCTTTTGACAGTCATTGTCTCTGGAAGATTCTGCTTCCTATTAGACATCTGTGTCACCAACTCTCAAAATGGCCCAGTCTGTGAGAAAACACGATCTGTTATTCTTCAGCTCTGGCTAAGCAATATTTTAGGGAACACTGCACTTATAAACAGCACTCTGGGACCTTAGTTCTAATGGCCGTCACAACATTGGATGCTACTTCAGAGTGCAGTGTGTGTCCTGTTAGATCACTCATAAGATAAACTTTAAAGTTGAAATGTTTACATAAAAGCACAGATTTGCCTGTGTAAAGCTACATTGTACTTGTTTTTATATAAAGCTACATTGTACTTGTTTTTATATAAACAAATAAAAGCTTTCCTGGCAGCTTTGGCTTTCCAGCTATGGTCAGCTACTTTCTCCTCAGTTAAACTGGAAGGACTCTCCAATAACTTAATAGAAAGAAGAGGTGCTCCATCTTATCTAAGATGACACTGCCTATGCCTTACTTTAAGGGTAAAAGGAGGAGGGAGAATGCTATCCTCTTTTTTCCAAGCTAGAACACCCCTAACCTTGTGACTTCTTTCTCATAAGACTTGGAAGCATGGTACTACAGAAGAGTATGTTATTTCCTTCTACTTCCTCTCCTTAAAGATAATTGGACATTTCTTTCTTATACCTTAATTAGCATGTTCCTGTTTTCAGATTGCTTTTCTTTCTTATGGTTTTGTGAAGATGCATGGTTAAAACCTTATGCCTTGTTACAGGAAGTATTAAATGTACAGTCATTTTACTAGATCTATAATTATCTCCTATCTGAGCAGTGTATAAAAACTGAATATGAAATTGCAGCTAGTGAATATAGCTATGGAGTGCTTAGAATAACTCCTTCCTTCCTTGTGTCTACTATTAGCTTGTGGGGATTTTCTCTTGGGGTTCTGTTGCAGGCATTTTTAAATGCTTTAACTCCAGTCAAGGCCTTGGTTTCTTACAAGCACTTGATAATGAGAATTTCCTTTTAGAAGTAGTTAATCAACTACAAGGAGGGATGGGCTGCCGACTCTGATGCAGGACCTTCCTATGCCTTTTTCTTAGAGAGACACAGGGAGGATGCCTTTCCATGTGGTTAGTCTCTTGCATTTTCTTAATTAACAAAGAATTATTCTTTTCCAAATCTGATGGAAGTCAAGGGAATGGTGGGCTGCATAGCTCTGATGTATGCAGGGCTCTGTCCTTTTATTTGCAAAGGGCCAATTCCAGAACTTGAGTGCCTGTTGAGAGAACGTCATCAGGCCACAGCTTATTTCAGACATTGCAACACAATTACTTGGGATTCAAATTACGCTGCTACTCAACTGTGTTCCATGATTGACACACTGAAGCGTGATGCCTTTCTCTGTAAAGCTGTGCTATGATCTTTAAGCAGACCCTGAGCATCTCTTTGGTTTTGCTCAGGTCCGTGCTTTGGATGTCACTAAATGCAGAACACCTGTGGGCAAGGCCTCAAAAAGAAGTTTGCTGTTAGGCATCAAGGCTCTTCAAGGTGTGCTGTCAATTGACTTTCTACTATCCACATCGTCTGGCACATCTGTGAAATGTTTCATATCTGTCCCTGGGTGGTGTTTGGGATGCTACAGACTTTATACCCTGATAGAGGAGCATGGATGGTTTGAGAGATGTTAGTAGATATAGCTGGCAACAGACGGAACTCGCTGAATGGGGCCTGTGGATGATGCTGGGTGGTTGAACTTAATTGGAAGGTTGGTAATTCTTCTTTCTGGTGACAAATCTGGAAAGCAGAACAAATTCTGAGATGGTGTGAGGCTGTCCTACTGCTGTTTGTATTTTTTCATCAGTGTATGGAATGGTTAAGAAGAGGTTGTATTGTTACTTGTGAAATGTTAAGTGTATGCTATAACATAGTCATTTCTATAGCAAAGTCATTATTTGTTTTCCAGGTGAATTTTTTATTGTGGAGGCTGATATCAAAGAGTTCACTCAACTGAAAGTGGATAAGCGCTTCCATAGCATCCTCAATATCCTGCGCCACTGCCAGAGAGTGAGAGAAGTTCGTGGCTCAAGACTTGTCCGCTATGTCATCTGCTAATGAGCTTTCCATATTCTGCTTACCCAAGATACGGAAAGCAGAAGTATTTTGAGATGCAGAGAAAGATTCTATGTGTGGGCATTCCTATCCAGCTCTCTTACTTTCTAAAAGGCAGTAGTGAGGACCAAGAAGTGTCTTTCAGACATCTATCCTAAATTAGGAGTGGCAATATCAAATGGCCTTGAAGTATTTGAGTTTTGTTTTGAAAACTTGAGAGTCTTTTGGAAAATTACAGATGTAAACCAGATAGGCAATTGGTATACCTGTGGTCACAGGCAGTTTTAATCACATTTTCAGGTCAGCACTTGAAAGTTACATTCTCTGCATGTTAATAATGTTCCTTTTGTGTTCATGAGTTGGAGACTGTGTTTAAGACTCTGTAGCTACTCAAAGGAAGCATCTTATATTTTTTTTTTAATCCCTCAAACCAATTTCCAGATTTCCTGTTTTTTAATCTTTTTCTTCTTATCCTAATTGTATGTTTTGGAGTTTCCTGCATCACTTGAACAGGAAAGATCTGAGGTGGTTTAAACATTTCCAGACTGATGACTGGTAGTTCTGTTAGCCATGTGGTTTTCATACTGCATCATGCAGCCAGATTTTTCCCTCAGACCAACCCATTAGACTGAAGCAGTAGAGCAGTGAGGTTTTTTAAGTGAAAATGTTGTCTTTTGCTTTGAAAATACTGGTCAAACTCATCGCAGTTTTTATTGTAGAGGGTTGCTTTCAAATGACCTATTAGTGTAGTAAGTTCCAGAGTAGAATTATTGTGATAAATGTCAACTCTGCAAGTAATCAAAACTGTTTTGATATGAAAAGCTATGGTCCTTTTCTTCCATGAGCCTATATCTGCTGTTATCCTAACATCTAATCTAAAATACCTCCTCTTGTACCCTGTCAGTGTTAAGATGACAATTTAATGAGCAAAAGACCCTGAATGAACATTGAACTTTCTCAATAAAGAGATCCTGGTGAGTGCTATATAATCTTAGATTCCCATTTGTGTGTGTGTGGTGGTTGGTTTTTGGGGGTTTTTTGGTCTTTTGCTCTGGGATGTTGAGATCCAAGCTGAGGTCCCTACTCTGCATCATATTGGAATGTATTCCATGTTCAGATAAACACACAGAATAAGAGGATGTGCAAAATCAGTTTTCATAGGTGTCAGTTGAGTCCATCTGGTTTTGGCAAAGCTTATTTTATATTAAATAAAATGTAGAGGTTAGGGTCCATGGATCATCAGGTCCTTCTTTTTGCTATTGTGTTGGGGGCGGGGGGGGGGGCTTCGTTTTGCCCAGCTTCATGTACTGTTTAAGAGTCTTTCAAGATTCAGGACTTGCAACCCTCTATTTAATAAAAAGAAATCTCCTCATAAAGCAGTTGCACGGGCTTGCCCTTCATTTCATGTTTGGTTTTGACATTTCCAGGTGACTGGCTCCAGACTGTCCAGCAGCCTAACTTCTGTTTTCATCTGCTTTCGTCTGATCATCTGACTCATCAGCTCTCCAGCCCACACCAGGAGGAGATCCTGTTGCATGGGTGTCCCTAGAGGGAAGTTGGTCTGTTGGACATGGGGCTATTTCAGTATTTACAGCATGTTGACTTTTCTTTCTCTGCAATTTACTTTGTGATTATATGGCTTTAACTTTAAAAGTGTGGGGAAGAAGCAAAAAGAGCCCCAAATGGATTCAGAAGAACCATGTCCAAGTGAACACTTTGTTGTAATAAGAGGTCCAAGTATATGGGACAGTTGTGGCAGGCTTAAAAATGGAACTTGTTGATGGGCAAACAAGACTGAGAGACAGGTGTCTAATGTTTCAATTACCATTATAATTGAGGAAAGATGAGAAACCCTTTCTTAACAATTGTTTCAAAGTCGCTGTTCTCAAACTGATTGCTCAGTGTTCAGATGAGCAGGGCTTTGGATTGTCAAAGCTCTATGGTACCTGTGTAGCACTAGGGACAGAAAACTTGCAGCTGCGGCAGCTCTGCGGGACCTTCTGGCCCGGCGCAGGGTCTACACTAGCAGATTGAAAGGCTGGAGTAGAGCGAGAGCAACAGAAATCGGCAAGCTTGCAGCAACTGTGCCCTCTGACAGCTGGTGTAAATGCAGACTGTAGTCAAAGACTAACCTGTGCTTCTAAAATGGCCGAGCATTACTTGTGCCAGCATGCAATGTGATTGTGTTCACCACAACCTGATAGCTGCTTGTTGCCAACAGGGTGGTTTTTTTTTTTTAACTTAGGTTGAGGCTGGGATCCTAGAGGTTGCCTTCTGCTAGATATTAAAAAAACCAAAACTTGGTAGTGTACAAGATAACCTTGGTTTTGGCTGTTCATGGTAATGTCCTGATAGACTCGTCAAAAGTTTTTTTTTTTTTCCTTTTCAGGTATCATCACTATGGTGGTTTTTTATTATTTTTTTTTTTCTTAGTACTTGTTTTGGTCTGGGTAAGCTTGGTTGGTTGCTTGCATGAATGTTTTTCTCCTGCCTGTAATTCCTTTTAATGTTTTGTTGTGAGGATTGCAGTTTGTGATTAATTAGACGTTGATTAACAGCTTTCAGTCTGTTACCATGGAGTTTTTAATTTTCTAAACTATTTTCCCTCGGGCAGATTCTCACAAATGTGCTCATTATTTTAATCCCCTATCCTAACATTGTGTTTTCTTTCTTTTACTTTTCACGAGGAAGTCTAGCCATGGATCGTGGTTGCTCACTGTACCCTTCCACCTTTCTTCCTCAAAAAGTTCACTCTGGCTTGTGAGCTGGAAAAGCGTAATGCCCTGGTGTCCCAGGTGCTTAGTGAGTTCCTGTCCCCTCTCTTGAATGAGTTTTTGCTGTTTCCAAAGTGTTTTGGGGACAAAATGTTCATCTCCAGGAGTTGCCACAAAAGATGACTATCTTCTGCTGTATGTTTACTTATTTCTTTCTTTGGCTAGTGCTCCCCATATCTTTCATCAGCATACAATTGGCAATAGCACTCAATATCAGTAAGTGTTTCTGACGGTCCTGCCAGATGGTTTAATGTAATACTCCTCCAAAATACAGCTAACTTGCAGCTTTCCAGTGCCAACCTGTGCTCTTCCAAATGTCAGCTTCCCTGATATTTCAGCTTCTGAAAACAAGGAAATGAAACTGACATAACGCAAATTTAATTACCTGATATACTGGAAAGGAATTGTGATCTTCCCGCAGCCTTAATCTGTTCTCTCAGGACATGGCTCGGTTTGTACTTTCACACCCATTGCTCTCCAGCCCCTGGACATAGCGGGAGCTGTGAGGAACAGAAGAAGCTGTTGATGAATATGTATTTGGTGAGCAAAGTTACCTCCTGGGGCTGGTCTAGACAAAACATGGAACTTCACGTTTGCGATAATCTGATATGTTGTGGTAAATGTCTTGGGCAGAGGCGGAAAGGAACGTCTGTTAAATTTGGCCCTGATGGTCAGAAATCAAACTGAATCCTACTGCCCCGTTTGCGATGGGGGGGTTCCGAGGACAGGAAAGATGCGGTCTGACAGGGAGAAAGCAGCGTTGCACAAGTTGCTTTTAAAATGCTCTTTGTTCCTGTTGCTTTGTTGTTTTGTTGGATAAAAAAATGCATTTTTTGTTCTCCTTAACTCCTCTTTTGAAGAGGCACTAATGGAAATAATTATCTGTTGAAACTAATGCTCAAAGCGCTCTTACCCGTGAGTATTTAGTTTGGTGTTTAGCTGCGTGTTATTTCAGGAGGCAGCGATTTCCATCTGTGAGAGCACATGTTCCCTTTCATAGTGCCCACGAGGAGGAAGAGAAAATGAGCATTTCATGTCATTCATGGTGGATCTTTGCTTATAGGGAGTTAATACTGAACAAAGCTGAAAAAAATTCCCTGTGTAAGGGAATGCTGCATAAAGAAGGTAACTGATATCAAGGACTTTGACAGAAGAGTCTCTGAGTTGAGGAAGGTGTCTCTCCCCATACACAGTTTTAGCAAGTGACCCTCTGAATTGTTCTCTTAACTTAAAAAAATTTTTAAAACTTTTCTCTAGGGTGGTGCCTGCTATGGCTCATGGGACTAAATAATCTTGACGTATCCTAGCGATTGCAATCACAAATCTGCTTGCCTTCCCTGCCCCACACCAGCGTGTGTATGAGCTTGCCCTCATCAGAGGAGTGGTTTTGTGTTTCAAACAAGCTACAAAACCATTCAGCTATCTACAGAGAAACCCTGTGCTGAGGATCAGCATGGAAAAGCAGGAAACCTTGATTTAAATCCAGTTTTGCATTTATAGGGTTTTTTTATTCCTTCAGTGCTTGATCCTTACACTGATCGAGACCCCTTAAGACATGTTGACTGCAACTAAAATCAAGAGCTGGGCTCAATTTGGAACCTGTGCACGTGATAACCAGGAGAATATGTATTTAAGTAGCTGTAAAGCTTAATATTCTCATAATTAAGCCTACCATTTTCCACAGTAAAGTACAAAAATTAAACAGGGCTTTCTTATTAAATGGTTGATTTTTTTATTTTTTATTTTTTTTTAAATCTAGCTTGTGTCACACGGAATTTCCTGGGAATTGGGATGCAGTTAAAATGCAGAAAAACTTGTTTAAATGAAACCACTTTAAACATGCTGGGGTTTATGTATAGGCAGAAACACACATTTTATATGTATAGACAGAAACACAGAACAAGTTTATTCCTATATGTGTTGCTTTCAAAGCTGAATAAAAGCAAGTGTTTTGGAAAGCTAAGATCGAAACCAATTAAGTGTATTTGTACTTTGATGTAATAGGTCATGGCCTCTGCTGCTTCGTATTGAGAATTGCACTAGGAAAATTGGTTTTCCCATTTCCTCAGTTCTTTGTGGATTTACTGAATGCAAACAAACTAGTGGAATATCATAGCAGTGAATAGCAACTCAATGGCTTTAAAACTTTTTCTATTCCAGTTTAGCAGTGCTTCTAATTTAACTGATGTGAGATTAATAAGTGATAATAAGTCCAGGCCTTTACGTCACTTTGTGAACTCTAGCTGCTTGGACTCTCCTGGCAATATTTGAAGGCTGTTCCATGCTCAGTGGAAGTCTTGTGGATTGATCCATTCCGAAGTTTGTCTTTTTTCCTTTTTTTATTTTCTTTTTTCCCAAATTTCAGGGGGAATTTGTTCACAGGAGCTCAGTCCTTGTTCCCACATATCTCTTTGCACTGGCCAGCCTCATGTCATTCATCCCTGCTGATGCAGCTTCTCTTGCCATGTGCTGAGCACCAGCATTTCGATTATGAACTAATGTTTTATGTTTGGTATTTATGCAGCAGCCGAGAAACCTAAATAATTAAATTTCCCTGTGGCCCAAGCAGGCCGGGAGGCAGACGAGCTTCTTCATAGACGTGAGCTGTGCTGGCTTAAAAGATTTGCTGGCGTAATGGTTGCTACCTGTATGCTTGTTCCTTAATAGAAGCGGCAGCGCTAATCATTAATAATTCAGCTGTGGCTCAGCAAATCAGATTAACCTTTGGGAACGCACTGAGGCTGCTTTTCTGTGCAGCCTTCGTTTTCAAAGTGGAAAAATGATTCATTCAGAGCAGGGAAGAGACCTGCAACTTGCTTCTGGATGGTTCTTTTGGGGGAGATGGCTGCAAGTAAGCGTGACAAGGTCAGGTGTTGTGCGAGTCTGAGATTTATTCAAACTATTCAAATGTTTGGTTTTAATAATCCATATTTTCCTATTTGTTTTAACAGTCTGGGTTTTTATGTGATACTTTCAGCCGTGCCACAGCACCTCTGCCTTGAGCTGCACAGGGATGTCGGAAAGACTTGCAGAGTTGCTGTAATTGCGTGATACCTGCTATGGGAGCATACGGGTGTTAAATCTCTGTCCAATTTCTCGTTGCTTACATCTCACCTTGGTCTTTCTGAGAGACCTCATCTCTGGGCATCCCTTTCTTCTCTTCTCAGTTACAGCTGGATGCAATGAATTATGCAGAAGTTCAAGGTGCTGGGTTGGTGAATTTTGTTTAAAAGCAGATTTGTAGGCAACCCTGCTTCCCTAGCTCATGCACCTAACACTGCCTCATCACGTCCTCATGCCATGTCCTGGGGTGATGACAGACAGAGATATCCATGGGAAGGAGAAATCGGGGGCAGGCTGGGAATGAGCTGGCCAGCAGCGGTATGTCAGAGGAAACCTGATGATCACAGTGGAGCACAGACTAAAGTGCGAATCATTTCATGTGGCTATTGCAAAGCAAGCCGATAAATATAAAAACTGGGTTTACCAAATGGGAATTCTATGTTAGAAATGGAAAGCAGTTCGTCAACCTACTAATTAGAATCACAGAACGGTTTGTGTTGGAAGGGACCTTTGAAGGTGACCTCGTCCAACCTCCCTGCCACGAGCAGGGACATCTTCCACTAGATCAGGTTGCTCAGAGCCCCATCCAGCCTGACCTGGAATGTTCCCAGGGATGGGGCATCTCCCACCTCTCTGGGCAACCTGTGCTGGTGTTTCACCACCCTCATTGTAAACCATTTCTTCCTTACATCTAGTCTAGATCTCCCCTCTTTTAGTTTAAAACCATTACCCCTTGTCCTATTACTACAGGCCCTTGTAAAAAGTCCTCCAGCTTTCTTGCTGGTGGGGACTCAGCTTGGACTCTGTAAGATTCTTGTTGCCTCTTTGGACAAATTAAAGAGAAGCCAGAAGGTGGAAGTGAGGATTGCTAAAAAGGTTTGATGTAAGGGAAGAGAAAGGAATTGGCGTTACTTAATGTAGAAAGATGATTCAAGTGGAGACAACACTGTTTGAAGAAGTTGTTATGCTGACCCCGCTGTGGGATAGATGGTCTGGGGTGGGAGGAGGGACAAGAAGAATAAACTGAAGCCACCCCTGGGGATTTCCAACCTTGGTGTTTGCAGAGCCCAAAACCTTGTAGTGAAGCTGTGGGCCCTTATCGGTGGGTTCAGGTTTACCCTCATGGAGCTTAAGGATGATAAAACATGGGAAGGTGCTATGGAGGGATGATGCACAACCACTGGAGGCTGTTGGCCATGGTCTAGATTGCACCAGGCCTGGACCAAGACCTCGGAGGAATCATCATCCATCCTCTCAGTACTGTAATCTCAAAATCTGCTAGTTCAGGCTAATTCTTGCTTGAATGGGCTTGTTCCTCCCTTGTAGTGGCAGTGACTGTCCAGCCATCCTGCCCTTCCCTCTGCAAGATCTCAGGAATAATTGCAAAGGGAGAAAAAGACCTGTTAACCTTTAGCATCTGTCTCTTCTCTGTGTAATCCAGTTGGTGTTTGTCTTGATGGTGATAATTACTCAGAAGTATGTAATTGCAAGACAAATGTTTAATTAAGAGCAGGTTTATCGCTAGTCTCTTGTCTGCTTCCATCTGGAAAGAGTGTGGTTGTGTGGGTCGTCTTGGCAGCCTGGATCGAGGGTCTGACGGCCTGATTCTGTACCCTCACAAAAAAGTAAGGAAATAAATTAAAATACAAATGGGACCCTTCGTTCCCTGCTGCTGCCATGGGAGCTTCCAATTTCTAAATAATACTTTGCCCAAGATCCACACTTTCTGATGACCCCCACTATGGATAAACCAGGTTTGCCTTCAAATGAATCCATAATTTGGGATGGTGTCCTCTACTTGGTCAGAGCTCCAGGTGCCTTGTAAGGAAAACTGCTCTTCTAGCTGATGCAGTTATTTGCCTCCAGATGAGCTTAAATCAAAATTACATTTTCTAGCTCTTTAGCTGCATCCAGTAATGTATTCCTGCAATATCCTAGAATTTAGAAGGCTTTCAAAAGCCAAAAAAACTTACACAGGGTGTAAAGGCTCCTCATTTAAACATCTCTGAATAAATAGGCTGTAAATTATCAGCCTGTGCTACCTCCTGGGAAGACTCAACAAAGTGAAGGTGGCCCATAACCTGACTGCACGGCAAATTAGCATTAAAAGTATTCCTCCTCTTATCGCTCTCAGGTGCTGTAGGTGTCTGGGGCAGAGCCACCTCCCCACTTTACAATAACTGCAGCGAGCATCAGCCGCTGAAGTAGTTTAAATATGTTTTCCCTTTGGGAAATCACACTGATCTTAATAGGGTTTTTTAATTAAATAATGTGCTGACTGTTACAAGCTGGAAATACGTTGATTTTTGTGTTTATTCTTTGCAGCAGTGTTTCCTTCTGGTTGTTGCTCAGTTGCTTAAGGAGAGAAAGGCTCAGGATTGCTCCCCACTGGGAAACGGCCCTGGGACCCCGCATGCGGGCTACATGTGGGAGGATGTGATATATGGGAATGTATATATGAGCAGCTGGGGAAGTGCTGACCCTACAGCTGAGCTGTTGTAGGGTCTCATCGCAGGGTACATCCTGAACCTGGCACTGTGGCTCTCCTGGTGAACCAGCCCCACCAAGCTCCTTGCTTCTCCCCTCCCAGCAACTGGGAAATTTGGAAATTGCTGGAGTTTCAGTGTTGCTTTCCCCTGCTGATAATGAAGTGGGTAATTAGGCAGAATGGCGGCAATTTCACTGATTCTTTAAAGCCCCATGAATGTAAAAAACAGCCTGTTTTCCCCCGTGCTGGTGCATCCTGGCTGTGAACCCCCCGCTCTCGCTCAGCAGCACTGAGTGTGAATAATCCAGCAGCCGAACGCTGGTGCTTTGGGGCTGGGAGATGCCATGGCAACATCTCAGGCAGGAGCTGGTTGGGTATGAATGTATATGCACACACCAATTAAAATTTAAACAGCCTTCGATGTGGAAAGCAAGCCAAGCCTGTGGGGTGGGACCTGTGGTTTATTAATAAAGTATAAGAGCATCGAAGGGATGTCTCTGTGCTGGTGGGTGCCTGGGGATGCGCTGGCTCCAGGGATCCTCCATCCCTGCCCAGTCCTGAGACTGCTTATACCTCCCTTCTGGAGGGGTTTAGAGGTTTTGAGATACTTCGGCTCCTCCATTGCCTGCAGCAACATGCTCATGGGGTTTCCTACTGCTTTGGGATGGGCTGAGCTCTCTGTCAAGCACCTGAGTGTTTCCCACCTCCAACTTGTCACAAATGACTTGAAGTTATTAATATTTTGTGCTGTAACGCAAACCAGGAGGGGTTCTCTTGTGATTATGCCTTAATGTTGATGTCTGGAGTGGTTCCTAAGCATGGATTAGTATTATTGTCCCTATTGTTCAAAAGGAAATGAGGCATCAGGGCATTGAAGTAATTCCCAAGGCCACAGTGCAAGCTGACAGTTAAGATCACAGTGCAAGGAGTGTCATTCCTGGCCACCACCTCCCCACAACCCCCCCCCCAGCTTTTGTCTTGCAAATCCCTTTCTGAGAAGCAATGCTTTTTGCTTGCTTTGACTTGCCAAGCTCCATGTTAAACCCACTTGGCTTCACCTTTGCCCCTTCGACTTGTGAAGTCGATATCTTTCCAACTTAACAGAAAGAAACCTCTCCCACTATCCAGCTTAAATCCAGCCATGGCTGAGAAAAACCTCTTGCCCTTGTGCCCACCCTTGGGAGCTGCTTGGTGCAAGCTCTGGCCCCGTGTTTCGCCCTCTTCTTTAAGCCGGTCCTGCTCTCCTTCCCTGTCCCAACATCTCCTCTGCTGGGAATGCTGCTGCCAGAAATTGGTAGGAATCTGCCTTCTCCTTTGTTCCACGGGGTTTAGTGACACCATTTGTGGGGCCAAACATTACAGACTCAGCTCATGGTTGTGGACACCAGGCTGAAAGTAGCGAATCTTCTACCAGCATTCATTCGATTACCAATGGTTTGCATCTTTTAATTTGGGTCCTTATCTGAGCACGTGGGATGTGCATTTTCTGTGATTCTGGGTTTTTCTCCATTTTCAGACACTTCTCCTGGTTATGGTTGACTGTGGCTTTGAGGAGTCTGTGCCCAGAAGCAGGGAAGAAATGGGAAACTTCACTGTCTCCGTGGCTTCCCACCTCTGAATCCTGTTCAGATGCTGCTGCAGGAGCCCTTCCCCACATGAAGCTATGTGCATCCGTGTTTCTCCCACCTGCACCTCAGATTTGCTCCCTTGCCTGTTTTTCTTCAGCCTTGTGCCCATATTATTTATTAACCGTGGGAAGCTCACCTGGAAACGGAGCGCGTAGGAGAGATGCACTACAAAATAGTATCAAAAGCATCAGAAAACACAGCAAAACACCCTTTCGTTTAAAGCTGGAAACACGCTGTGCAGAGGTGGTGGGGAATGCAAAGCTGCTAGGCTTTGCAGAGCCAACTTTCAGAGCAGATCAATCTTAAAACGCAGGTTTTTGAAGGATTTGTTCAGTTCACTGCTGCCACGAGGGTAGCACAGCTTTTTTGATGCCAGTTCCCATATTTCCCTTCATCTGCCTTCAGCTGGGATATTTTCATCCAGTCAAAGGTCCCAGTTTTTCAGCAGCATGGGGAGAAGCCAGGCTGCCTTGCATGAAGAATGGGGAGCCCACGCAGGAAGATCTTCCTTTGGTGGCTGGGGAAGATATTTCCTATTTTTTCTAGCTCTACAAAATACCACTTCAAGGCACAAAAGAGCATGGAGGGAGGTGACAGAGGGACCATGAGATGGCTTAAGCAGCACCTCTTATCCTTTGCTTTCTGCTGGTTTTACCTCCTATCATCTAACTCTGGTGTGGGGCGATACAAAAGCTCTACAAAACTTCTCATCCCAAAAGCACCAGCGAGAGAACAGGCTGAAATGCTGGTTCTTCTCTGCACCCGTGTCTGGGGGACGATGCCTGGAGGGGGACCCAGGCCCTGGTGGCAGCACTGGCTGCAGGGGGTGTTCTTGCAAAGGTGCTTCAGAGATGGTCTATCTTAACTTATTCCTGTTTTCTGAACTTAGGGGCAGGCAAGCGAATCCCCAATGACCAGAAGAAGGGTGCTTAGAAGTCTCCAGCCCAACCAGTTCATTTTCTTAACCGGGCTGATGGGATGCCCCATTACACAAAACTTTACCCAGGTCCAGCCACTGAAGAGTCTTTCTTGCTCAGTGTAGCCACCAAATCCTCCATGCTCTGACTCAAAAGCATGTCCTGGGCTTCCAGGCCCTCGACCCCTCCGGTTTTCTGGCTCAGTACACAGCAGCCATCAGAAATCTGGTCTGCACTTTCAAGAGACTTCTTCATTCTTCTAAAGCCTTGATTATTTTGCTTTGACTTTTCTTGCTGGGCCTAATATCACTTGAATGGCTCACTTATCTGAATTAGCTTGATTAATGACAGAGCCCAGACACAAAGCTCCTTAGCCTGTTCAAGTCATCTTTTCCATGGAAACATTTATAGTCTTTTATTCTCTTTTGCTACAGCCAAGCCTTTGTCTCAGCTGTTAGGTGGGAGCACACAACCCACAGACACATAGACAATGGACAAATTGGCCACAGAGTTCCTCAGATGATGAGACAAACAAAATTTCCCTGGCTGAAAACATCAAATTACAGATTAATCTGTTGCATGTATCTTAGAGGTCTCCTCTGAAATCCTGCAGCACCTTCCTCCTCCTCCACATGCCTTGTTGTCAACACAGGTGGACTTCAGCAACAGCAATGCCAAGGTTTGATGCTTGATGTTTTCTGTGCCTTCTGCAGGTTGTTCTGCCTTTTCAGCTGGGGTTTCCAGCTTTGTTTTTCTTTTTCGCTGTTGCAGCATGACCTTCAGCATCGCCTTCCCTGCTGTGTCCTGTCTCCCCTCCCCAGCCCATGTCTGTGCCATGACAGGGCAGGTTTCCAGAAAATGTCTTGGTGATGCCAACTGGCTCTTCGGTGGAGGAAAGGAGTTAAAATGAACTGGCTTGACTCTACATGCTGGTGGTAAATGTCATTCAGATGGAAGTTTTCAGTCCATATCATGCAAAAAAAAGGCTGTGCCTTGTTTGGGAGCTGCAGAAGCGACAGGTCATGCACTTGGGTTGAGGTGCACCTCTGGATGTGTGGATGGAGCTGTGGCCACCTTGATCTTCCCAAGATGAGACTTCAAGCAGAGGCTAGCAGGTGGAAGGGGCAGCTGATCCAGAGTTTCTTTAGGTTTGAGTGAAACCCACTCCTGGCCTCTGAGCTCACACCAGCTGTCGCAGAAAGGAAGCTGGAGGACTGAAGTCCTCCAGGTGAGTGTGAGGAGCAGGGCTGGTGGATGCCAGAGCACAGACTTCCAGAGCTGCTGCTGGAGCTGGGATGGAGGCCGGGCACAAGGAGCTGCGTGCACGCTGCTGCGCTTCACCCCACGCCTCAGGAAAGAGAAATTGCCGTAGAAAATTGTCTCCTTTTTTACAATAAGTAATGCTGTTGTTTTTTCACCAGTGCTAACAGAGGAGGATGTTGATTTTTCTCCACCCAGCCATCTGTTAGGGAGTTATTCTACAAGGGAGCTACACGAATCCTCCTCAGGGCCACCGTGAAGCCCAGAGCAGGTTTTGCCTCTGCTCTGGCAGAGGTCGAGCATCATCTGCTACCGCTACCCTGCCTGGGCTCCACCTGCCATCAAAGGACTTGCTTCTGTAGAAGCTGTCTGGCAGCTGGAGTCTTCTCCAGTCTGTAGACATGGGTTGGCACTGGTGGCCCAGCTGGTTATTCTGGTTTTGTTCTTCAGCTGGAAATGTATTCCCCACCTTGCAAGCTTGGGAGGACCAGGAAGGTCAAACCAGCACTGGAAAAGCCTTCAGGGCTCTGCATGGCCGTGTGAGCCAGGGCTGATGCTTCCTTCAATTCACATAAAAGCAGCCCTGGCTGATCCAGACCCTTTCCTGGTGATGAACAACAGTGTGCATCACAAAAAAGATGTCCAGGTGAAATCACATAGTTGTTGCCTTTTCTTGGGGACCACTAAGAGGAAAAACATGGGAGTGGGAGCCGCAGGCTAAGGGGTGAGCCCTAAGCTCTGCTTTCCACCCCGGCACAGCGAAACCTTTCCTAAGAAAGGAAAGGATGGGAGAAACAATCCACATGTCCCCACCAGCAACTGCCGATGTCCCACGCAGCAGTGGCATTCCCGGGATGACCTGCTGGTCAGTGAGGACACACAAGGCTTGCTGGCTAATTCTAGGCACAAAAGCAGCATCTGGAGCCCACCGGCAGAAGGCAGTGGGGACATGAGTGCAGGGGGAGTGAGGAGCTGCCTCCCCGTCCCTTTTGGACAACAACTCCAGTAAAAACCAACTCCAGGGAACTGGGAGGAAGGATATGATGGGGACAGCTGGGGACCCTCGGCTATCCTGCTCTGCCCCATGGACCATGCCTGATTTGGGGGTTTAAGCCCTGTCTGCACACCTCCAGTGGCAGCCGGGGCTTGCCAGACTTGTCCAGCACCATATGGCCAGAGAAGACCTGGCTGGTGGGGAAGATCAAGCTCACAGCTCTGTCACCATTAACACCTCATCGGCAGCCAAATTCTCCTGCTCTGCTGGTGACCTGGAGCCTGTGATGCCAGGTCACGGTGCCGCCGGCTGCCATGTGCCAGCAAGCTGCAGCATTGCTTCCTACATCCCGTCCTCGGGCTGCCCACGGGCTGTTGCTGGAGGCACACTGAAATCTGGAGGATTGCAGCTGGTGTGTGATAAGGCGGGTGCCGTCAGAGGGAAGGTTTAAGCAATCTTGGGCTAAATGGGTGTCTTAAGAGCTATTCTTCCCCAAACACCCATGCTGCTGTCATAAGCACATCAGACACAGGGTGTTTTGCATTTTCTCCGCTCAGGATGGAAGAGAGCAGCTCTGCATTGCTGCCAACCTTGCCCTGCTGAACTCCCAGCTAAGAGCCTCTAGAAAAGACATAGTAGTATTAATTAAAAGTTCATTTCCCAAACTACCTTGGGCATTATCTCAAATGTGGTCCCCGTGCGGCATCCAGATGCTGCTCCCAGCCGAACTGTGTTGGGCTGGGAGACTTCTCTGCAGGGATGTCATTGTCAGCGTCTGCTCCTTGACCCCTTTGTATTCCCAGCTTTGGAGGGTTTGGGGTTGAGTTGTAAATTCAGGTTGACCCCCTGTTAAAAGGCTAACACAGCTAAATACTGCTCGGCTTCAGTCTGTCATGGGATCTGAGAGGTTGGAAGGTTGGGCAGTTTGCACCACTTCCAAACCACCCTTTTTAAGCTTAAAAACACTATTTACAATTAAAAGAGCAATGCATGGAAATGGCCAGTCTTGGGGTGAAAAAAAAAAATTATCTTGCTGTGCACTTGGCGTCGGTTATTTCTCACGTTGAAATATTCCCCAGACGCTGGATCTAAAACACAAAGGGCTGGATGATGCCTCAGCTGGGTTGTTCTCGGAGGAGATAGCATCTCCTGGCGCAGACAGCGCAGCTTTCCCAAACCAGGCTGCTTAAGGTCATTTGAGAGCTTCGCTTGCACATGTTCAAACAGCTCCTTCATTATCATCCATCAATCCCTCTGTCCTCGCCCAGTCCCTCGGATACCCACTGCGGCTGGTGCAAAGCCATCCCACTTAATTGGGACCTCAGGGAAGCTGTTGCCATTCTGAAGCCTGCTCTGCTTTAATTAATGGATAAAATAATCTATGAATAAGAAGACCTTGACTAACTGCCATTTTTATTTCCCTTCTGCTTCCCATGCTTCTCCCAGGTAATTTTGAGCAATGCTTTGTGAAGGTCCATGCAAAAGATAACCTGGCTGCTTGTTTTCTGCAGGCTCAGTCCTGCAAACAAGCAGGAATGCAAATGCTGGGAGCTGGTAAAACACTTAAATACCCATGTGAGCAGGTGAGTTGGTTTTGGGGTAGCTCCTTTGTTAAAGCTAAGCTTGGATCCAAGTACTGCAAGGGATTTGCCCTGAAGGCTGGGGAAATGGCAGTTTTGAGGTCATGCTATTTAATCTGGGCATCATCTGCATTTGACATGCTGGGGACAGCCATGGCAAAAGAAAGGCATTGGCTTTTAGAAAGAAAAACACAAGTTTTAAAATAATTCTGTTGGTTTTCTTTCTTGTGGCTGGATTTCTGTTATGGGTACAAAACGGTTACAGCAATCGGGAATGCAACTGATCTGGGTACCAGTATTCAAAATTGCCTGCAGCACCATAGACCCTGCGTGGTAGCTTCCAGCTGTGCCTGGGCTCCTCTCGCCCATCGTGGCTTCAGTAGTCACGGCTAAACAAGCAAAACCGGGGGGTATGGGCAGGCAGAGACTGTGCTTTTAATTAGAAACTTTATTAATGATCGAGATGCCAGGATGAATGGCTTGTGTAGTAAGCAGGTAAGCGGCGAAGGATGCTGGTTAGGGAAAGGGAGGTGATGCTGCGGTATGCGGCAGCTCCTTCTGCTCGGGCACGTTGGTGCCAGTGCTAATTGCTCATGACAAACTGACTCTGGGGTGGGAGAGAAACTGGGAAGCACCATGGCAAAGTTTGGGCTCTCATTCCCGAGGATTTACAAAGGTAAAATGCCTATGACATGAGAGAGACTTCATCTGTTTTCTTTGCTTTGGCAGTTTTAGGTCAGTTTAATAAGACAGAATCAAAAAGGAAAACTTCAAGAAAGTTGATGCAAAATTGGTGACAGTTTGGGAAATGAGAAGCTTTGCTCTCAACTAGTTTTGTTGCCAGTGAGATGGCAAGAGCAGGCTGGGATCCCTCGCAGCCAGGGAGCAGCAGCAGTCGCTGCCCTCACTCCAGTTTGGTGGGTGGGTGCTCTGACACCAGTGATAAATCAAATGTGGTGTGGGTAGATGGAGGAAGAAGTGAATAAACAGTGTTATTTCAGGATGCAAGGAGGGTGCCGAGGCCTGGGTGCAGCTGTGCCGGCGTGGGGACAGGGAGGGAGAGCAGCAGGGACAGGCTCCGCGGGCACAAGGCAGTGAACAAGCATTTGCAATAAATAGAAAGTAAATGGGTTGTGCTGCTGACACTGCTTTCATTACATGGGCTCATCCCCAGGAGCTCGACATCTGGGCATCACATCTGCTCAGCCGCTCGATTATTCTTCGAACTGGCCGCTCCACACTGTCCTCTGCCACGTTATCCAACCCGGGATTCAGTGCGGCTCTGAAGTATCTCAGACCCCTCCTCCTCCATTTGATTCTCCATTCCTCGTGGAGCACTCGAGGAGCTGGCAGGGGCTGGGGGTAATACTTCACTTGTGCCTGATAGACCTTGTACTCTGACATTTCCTCCTTTGAAGCATTCCTGTTTCGAAGAGGCAGACTATTATGAGCTGTTTCCTTAGCGGACAACTCACCAGTGTCTCTTGGCTGATGTTCTGGTGTCCAGCAATGGTCTGTGCCCAAAGCCAGGGTCTCGCTGCCGCTGCAGGCAGGGCAAGGTGGGCAAACAGGCAGCTCTGCGCACAGCCAGCTTTGCTACGCAAAAGTAAAGCTGAGCCAGGGCTGCAGCAGTGGCTTGTTCCTTCTAAGAGATATAAACTCAAACCCTTAACCTGTCTTTGGTGTTTTAAAGGTAGGGAAGAAAGAGGAAGGTGTGGTGCCTGTGCCAAAGAGCTTGTGTTCATGGTTTTGCTGTCCTCGGTTGTAGTGGGAAGGGCACTGTGCACCGACGGCAGTGTTGGACCATCACAACATGATGGGTGCAGGCAGATGCTGCAAGGTGAGCAGCGCAGAGGGCTGCTTTGCTCCACCACCGTGTCCCCACCAGCCAGGACTTACCTGCTCAGCTACTTTGTAGACACCGACGTTTAAGTATCTGTTTGATTTATAACACTTTGGGGAGAAAACGGAGCGCACATGGAGGGGCGAACGGCACGTGTGGCGACTTAGAGTGGTTTAAATTCTCCAGCTTGACACTCACAGCACTTTCCTGTCCTGCTGTTTTTAATGTCCACTTTATTTTTGTACATTAATACTACTCTGGGGCAACTGATCACACATTACTGTCTCGCATCCCCCTGGGGAATTCATCTTTTCCTGATGGCATCAGGGCGATTGCAGAGTAATTTCAGTGGAGCTGCCATGGCTAATGCAGCCAGGCCGCGCTCGAGCAGTGCCTTACTGTGTTTATACCATCACCAAAGCACGTCCGACGAGCTGCACCAGAGCTCTAAGCAGGGAAAAAAAAGCATATGCATTATTAAATGGCTTTTTTTTTCTTGTACCAAGACCAACTAGTGTGTGCTGCACTGAACCTAGAAATATAAACTGTCCTTTATGAAGGCAAACTTAGTTTGAATAGGAAACATGGACGTGGGAGAATAGCTCTGGCCCAGCCATTAATCAGCCTCTCTTTTTTTGGTATTTTTGTGCATCCTTTTTCTGCATGAAAGGTTAGGAAGTCAAAGAGCTTTTTAAATATTTTATATTGTCCTTTTCTTTTTTCAGCCTCTGTTTAGAGAGCTATTCACTTCATACAGTTTAGGGTTGAGACGATGGCTAAGGCAAGCACTGTGCCCAGCTCTCTGGGTAGCTCCATGTGGCTGCTCAGCTGGGGTGAAACCCCGGGGGTTTGGGTTCATCCCCCCTGGTTGAGCAGACAAAGTGGCACCTTGGGTGAGAAGCAGAAGGGAGACAGTCTCGCAGGTGTGTTTGCCACCCTGGGATCTGTACGGAGCCTGTCCAGACGAGCGCTCCACTAATTATCTCAATCTCCCAAGAAGAGGGTTCAGCCTGGACAAGGTTATTCTACCCATGGGCTCCCGGCTGTCCTGGCCCCGTAGCACCCGCAGCTCCCCTTGCTCTGCTGCTCCAGTTGCGTGCTTCTCCCAGAAAGCTGGGATTTGTTTACTATGCACCAATTTATTTTATTTTCAGTTTAAAATACAAAAAGTACGTGGGTTATAGCAACATAATTTGCAGCCTGCTGATTAATAATACAGCTGACGGAATGAAATTGGGCTGCAAGCTCAAACTGCTGAGGAAAGCTAAAATTTGGTGAGCAGCGTGTACATGTGGGGTAGGCAGCCTGCAGCCTGGAGAGGAGAATGCCGAGGCAAGAAACACTGTTTTCTTTTTTGCTGCCTCACACAGGAAACCCGATTCAGTTAAATCCCCTTCCCCCACCCTGCCGTACAACCTTCCATCCCTGGAGATGGTCAAGACTCAACTGGAAAACTCTGTGAGGAACCTGATCCGAGGAATCAGGCTCCAAGTGGCGGGGGGCTGGGCTAGGTGACTCCAGAGGTCCCTTCCCACATAAATTATCCTGTGGTTCCTCACAAGCACATGAAAGCAATTTTAAGATGGGAAATTCTTATAACCCAGAGCAATTCCTAACAATATTCCCCATCTGCATAGAGAAAAGGCAACCTATCAAGTGTTAATAAAAGCATGATTTTTTTTTTTCATGGGTTCTGAGATGCCCCCAAAGCCCAGCAGCCAGCCAGTCTTAGCACCTCTGGAAATATGGCCACTTTTTCACTGGTTCTTCATTTTGTGGAATTTGTCATGAAAAAAGAGTCTTTATTCTCTGCCTGTTGTGTACGGGCCTGTGAAAGCGTTAACGATTCATCCCAGGGCATGCTACTACAGGTCACTAATAGACAGAGCAACTACCGACTTTTTGCACCCTCTTCCAAGGGCTGATAAAACATCAGGGATATGTCTGGAAAAGGCGGCGTTACGTGTCAAAAAGGATGTGCTGAATCTACTGTATCCAGCAGGAAACAATGGCACCAGGCTGACTTGTATCACTTCACTGACGTCGCCGAGTTCAGATCTGGCCGGGGATTTCTGAAAGTCATCAGTGCTGTAGACACTCAGGTCCTGTTTATTTTGGTAGCTAACAATTTAACTTCCTAAATATGTTGGATAAGTCCTGTAACTGGAGACAGAATAATATTATGCAAGACAAATATTTTGCAGTGGGTGTAACGGCATCATTATGCAACTGGAGTGAAATCTACACCCGGACAGGGTGTAAGTCCCCCCAGTACAGTCTGAATGTCACCCCTGTGGGTTTCTGCTGCTTTGCCTGCGGAAGGGGTGAATTTCAGGCTCTGAATAAAATGCTGCACATGCTGTGATTAGACAATAAAAATGCCCCCTCTCTCAATGAAAGTAAGTGCTGGAAAAGGAGACAGCAGAGAAAAGCACCCTCTTCCTAAAGGTATCCGATAGTCCAAGCCTGCAGCGGGAAGGCTAAATTGCCGGGTTTCAGACAGGACTAATGCTATGCCTCTCTGCACTTACCTCACCTGTGCTTTCAGCTGTCTCACACAGGGAAGGGAGAGAGCCTGGATTAAAAACCACATTATGGCAAGGTGGAAGAAAAGAGATTCTTATAGCTCCCATTATTGGCATATGCTTCAGGCAACAGTGCTGCCTGCTTTGATCAAGTGCGCCGGGTCCCTCCTCACCAATCACGGGGAAATTGATGTAAACACTCCGGCAGGTTTTTGAGAGCTTTGCTTCTCCCCGCTTAGAAAGAGATGCAATTCCTCGTGCATGAAGATGCAGCACAGGCCCATGATTATCTATTCAGGCCCCATAGTGTTTAATTAAGTCGCTTATCATGTTATCACCCTGTCTTTCTTCATCCTGCTTGTAAAGACGCACCCTTGCACCCACCTCACGCCGGAGAGCAGCAGCTCCTCTGTGTGTGTTTGTGTGTGTGTAACGGCACCATTACACACCCACAGGTGCCAAAACCTGCAATTTATGGCGTACAGTTTGAGTCGCACCAACACCGTGTACCGTAAATATGGTATTTCCATTCATTACGCTTGTTAGCTTCATGATGATGACGAGCTAACTATAGCCGCCTGGAGTTACTGCCGTTTAATCACCCCGTTTGAACGGAGGCCCCTTTATCTCATTAGTGTTTTATCTCGTTAGTCTCTCGTTTGAGAACGTATTTGCCCAAACACCCTAATTTTCCCCATTGAGCTCTTCCCAGGAGGGCCCCAGGACGCCCTTCGCTCTCCCTGGCTGGGCGTTTGTCAGCTGTGTCAGCCAGGGGAATAACCTCCACACTGGGCCTTGAAAGGCACTGGGAAGCGGCACCTAAGCTCACAGTGATGCAGGGCACACGACATCAGCTTCCCTGGGAGGTTTTAACAATAACTGTTAATGCTCCTATTCCTCTTTCTTCTGATTTTTTCCCCTTGCATTCACAGGCATAAGCACCAATTCAATACCTTCCTGCTCACAGGGTAACCGGACGGGAACGTTCATTTTAATCTTAGCCAGTGAAACAGCGGAGCGGTCTTGTTACAGATTACTGTACCACCAAAAATTGTTTATACACCTTCATTTCCTCCTGTGTAATTCCCTAAGAGTTTAATTTACTGGACCATTTTCTCTTTTAGTTTTTCTCACCATTTCCCCTGCGGAAGACATGGGAGGCTCGGTTCCTCCAGCTCTAACAAAGCAGCACGCTTGTCTGGAGGGATCAATAACTATCGAACTATCGTGCTTCCTCCACTTAGACTGTTGAAGCAGCTTCCTTTAATTGTTCTTTCACACTGCAAATACAGCGTACGGTGAATTTTTTTCCATTAAGGCTGCACAGCGGGTCATGCCACCCGGGGGTGGAAAGACCACAGCTACTCCACCTGTAATAGCCCTCAGCCCTTCGGGGCACTACCCAAAATCCATTACACCTTTGTCCTCGGGAAAAGCCCAGCTTCAGCGGGGACAGACCTCGGGGAGCGGACAGACGGGAGGACGCTGCCATGTTCCAGGGCTCCCCGGGGCCAAAGCAGGCCCCGGTGTGGCTCACGGGCTGCTGGGACGCTGGTTTGGTGCAGACCTGGAAACCCACACGTTAATACCGGTAAACAAAATACACCTTGGCTACAATGGAGGGGGGAAAGGGCAGAAAGCCCAGCCTGGGTTGTCTCCACGTTCAGAGTGAGGCTTCACCTCAGGCTCCCTGCCCCTGCTGTGAGGGACACCCTGAGGGCGGGGGGCCAGGCGGGATCCCCCCCTCAGCAGTTCCTCACAGGGACTATGGCGGGAGCCCAAACCCCTCAGGCAGCTCCTCACAGGCACTATGGCGGGAACCCAAACCCCTCAGGCAGCTCCTCACAGGCACTACGGCGGGGAACCCAGTCCCCTCAGGCAGCTCCTCACAGGGGCTGGCCGGCGGCGGGGGACACACGACGCACACCGGAGCCGCTCAGGCGGCTCCTCCCGGGGACGGCGAGGGGGACGCCGGATCCCCTCAGGCGGCCGCTGCCGGGGACGGCGAGGGTTAGCCGGGGTTGGGGGGGACACAGGGGCTCCCCCGAGGCGGCTCCTCACCGGGGATCGCCCCCTCCCCCGGCAGGTGGCCCCCGCGCGGCGGCGGAGGCCGGTGGGTGACGTCAGCGGCGGGGGCGGGCGCGCGGTGCCGGTGCGCCGAGCCGAGGCGGGCTATGGCGGAGCGGTGCGGCCGCGGTAAGTGCGGCGGGTCCGCCGTTCCCTTTCATCCCGCGCCGCGCCCCGCTCCCGTTTACCCCGGCCTGAACCCGCCGGGGACGGGCGGTGAGGGGATTATGGGGCGGGAAGCGATGCGGTGCGGGGTGAGCCGGCCGGAGGGCGGGCGGGCGGGCGGGTGGGTTACGGCGGGGTTCGGTGAACGGGTTCGCTGCCCGGGTTCCCGCTCCTGTCCCGTGTGGGACCGGACCTCGGGACCGGCAGCCCGCCGGGACCCGCCTGGGGCGGGGGGGGAGCCGTCCCTGGAACCGCCCGTGGGTCCCGGTGCCGGTCCCGGTGCCGGTCCCGTCTCGCCCTTCCCCGGGGCTCAGCCCGGTCCGGCCCCGTTGCCACCGCCGGGCCTGCCGGAGACACCCCCCCCCCCCGCCTCCTTGGAACGGTGGGTTTAAAATCCGTAAGGAGCCTGCAGCGCCCAAGAGGACGAGCGAACGCGTCTGCTTTTGCTTCTCCCCGGTTCTACACCTGCTTTATGTGTATGTACGTGCTTTATGTTTATATGCGTACGGACTTGCGGGCTTGCACAGCTAAATCTGCGCGCAACCGAGCTGGCGTCGACGTGCCCGGCAGGTTGCCGGCTCCCTTCCCCGCATCCGGAGAGAGAAACCTGCTTCTCTCCCTCTTTCCCCCTCCAAGGCAGGCTGCCTTTGCTCTCCATCTTATTTATTTACTCCTAGCCTGAACTAGACCCTCGGGTCTGGAGATGGCAGGTGGCGACGGTCCAGGCTTTAATGGCCATCAAACGTGCTCGATGTGTGATGAACGCATGCTTGGCTGCTGCGCCGGGAGGCACGGCACCTCGGGAAGATTCATCCCAGGCTGGTGTAGTGTGAGTACCAGAAAGCGGGGGGAAAAAACCCGACCCCGATGTCCCAGCGGCTCTGACGGGCTATCCCCGCACAGCGCTTTGCCCGGCCGCGTCCTCCAGCGTGGAGGCGTGGGGTGGGTTAGGGGAGAGGGGTCCCCCCAGGGTCCGGTGTACACCCCGAGCTCAGCCTTTTCGGGGTGTTGGAGGTGTTTGGGTACCTCCGCTACCTGTCTCTTGTCTGTATGCCTAGGGGATGTTGCGGCTAGAGAAGGTGATGTGCAGTATCAAGGGCTTCTCTTCACGAAGCAGGTGGCTTGGTTTTGGAGACACAGTGCTTGGATACTGCTGAGAGGGGTTTCGGTCCCTGCGTTCAGCTCTGTGTTGCTTGCTCCTCACTGTTAATTAGGCGTGTCTAATCCTACCTGGCACCGGGAACTTCCCAGGAAACGCAGAGTGCTTTTCCCTCCCCTGGTCTGCAGCAGAAGCCCAGCCTCCTGCAGAAAGAGGCCTGGGGATGGTGATATCATCACCTTGGATATGATGAAGGCATGCAACTGAGACTCAGATTTGCAGTGCACTTTCCTCCTTTTGGATGGACAGATGTCCATCAGGTTGAAGGTGACAATGAAGCTCTGTGGAGGTATGTGTGGGAAGGATTGCAGGGAAAAGGAGACCAGGACCATAGCGAGGATATCGCAGGAGCCAGGGCTGGAGTTGCACGTAATATTTTGAGGATAAATCTCATACCCAGCAGGTGAGCATATCAGCATTCCCCCTCCCTGCAAAAGAGGTGAGGGTAAAGGGACGTGATAACCCACGTACCATCGATTCTCCTGTGCTTGGGAGACCACCACTGTGAGCCTCCACCTGGGTTCAGAGCCAAAGCAGAGAAAAGTCAGGCTCAGTGCAGTCCTTTCCCTCCTCAAGCAGAGCCCAGCCTATTAGTGAGGACCAATAAGGTCTGAAATCCCAATCAAATAACCCGTGTTCAGAAAGAAGGATGCTGAACTGCGAGCATCTCAGCCAACCTCAAGCTCTCCAGGTTGAGTGCTTCATGCATATGGTCTCTGTTTATCTCTTCTTTATACCTAGAACAGAGACATGAAGACCTGCCTCCAGGTGCTGGAGTAGCTTTTTCTCATCCTGCTTCTGCCTCCTGGGTGCTGGGCAACTCAGCAAAGCAAAATTGCCACAATTGGCATTACAAGCCAAAATTGCCTCTCGATTTTCCAGGCGGTGTGAGGCAGCTCACTTGCAGTGGAAGCTGTTTTGGTGGATGCAATTCATTTGCCCTCACTTGGGCATCTAAAAGTGTCTGATCTGAGCTGCCGCCCACCAAATGGAGGGGATAGGCACCTCCCGAATGGATTTTTTTCACCCTGTGGTAAACCTCAGTCACGGCGCAGGCGAACGTCCTTCAGGGTGCTGGTTCCGACTTGGATATCTGAGTTTAAGAGGTCACAATTTAAGTGAGATGAATCTCGTGCAATGCTTGCAAATCTTGGTTTTCAGTCCTTTCACCTTGATCTTTCCTTTTTTTTTAGCATGACCCTGCTGTTCTCCTACCACTCAGGCCTTTTTTGAGGCATAAATAATGCTTCTGAAACTTTCCACGTCCCCAGGTGGGAGGTGTTGCAGAAATGCAACTGCAGGGAAGTGTTTGCAGCTCATCCTCCTGCAGACACAGAAGGCTGGGTTAAAAACCAGCCCGTTAATTTTGTTTTAATGGCTCTAAGCAATGGTGAGGGCCCCCCCCCCCCTTCCTACCTTGTGCCAACACTTAATTGCTCTCACTCTGGGGAGATGCTATCTCATTTCAAGGTTGAACTTATCTAGCTTCAACTTGCAGAGGGGGGATGTTGTTGTGCCCTTGTCACAAAGGTGACTTGTCACTCCCAGCTCCTTGCCTGCAGTGATCGGGTCACCTCTTCACCTGCTCCTCAGGAGGCTGAAGTATTTGAAGGTGCTACAGCCTCACGCCGAGAGGCTCCTGCTCCGTTGTGTATGGGTTTTGTGGCCGCCCTTGGGACTTGGCTGGTGCGACCACATCATCCAGGTGCCAGTCTGGATGCAGCCGTGACCTCGGCAATGCCGTGTGTTGGTGTGAGCTTGCTTTCCGGCTTCTAATGGACATGTTTCCCATTGCACCTTCAAGGACCACCTCCTTTTTGCACTGGCTTTGCTCTGACAGCATAAACAGAAGAGATGCCCCACGCTCAACCCAAATCCTTTTCTGGCTTGGGCAGAGATGCCTTTTCTGGCCTCATGTATTACTTGACCACATGAAAGCATGGTCTGTTGGACTGTGACCTCCACCGAGGTGATTTGGGTCTCTGTGCAATTGTGGCATCAGCCAACCATCCACTAGTTACCAGTTTTTTTTGTGTTACAGGTTGACATTTAATCTCCCAGAAGGAATCACAGATGAGACTGAGCAGCAACAAAAATCCGAGGACCGTGCTTGGGTGCTGGCTTCCTTCCCTGGTCTCACCCCATCAACAGCCACGCTTGGGGCTGTGCTGGCACACACCTAATGTGTGGGTGTTCATTACACCTGGTGTGAGACTTATCCTCAAAATATTATGTGCTTCGGAGAAATGCAGGCAAACGCTGTGTCGAGGCAGTTGCCTGCGTCATGCAGCCCTGTTGGCTGTCAAAGAAAAAATAAGTCTTTTAAATAGACCTAATTCCAGGAAACTCAGCTGGCTGATTGGAATTGTATTTTTAGTCTCCAGTTCGTGTATTTACCTGAAATTTCTGTCCCGCTATTGTAGTCGGAGCTACCCCAGGTTGCCTGCTGCTCCTGCCTTTCACCTTCTGTCCTTTCTTAAAATACTGTCACTACACAAGTTTTCCCTGTGTTTCACTGGTTGATTTTAAAATGCTTTATTTTAGTGGATGTTTGGCAATACTGAAATCTCTGTCATTAAGGGGTGTTAAGGCAGGTTATAGAGGAGGTTGTTGGGAAAGACCCTGCCTTTGCACAATGGGATGCACATGGTTAATCTGTAGGCTGAGTTTCTCTTGTCCTCTTTGGTAACTGTTTTGTCCCATCCCCAGCATCCCATCGGCAGCACAGGTACTCACTTCCAATGTTACTGATGGTACCTAATAGTGAACCCAGCAGCTATCTAATTCCCTATTGCTAGCATGCTTAAAAAGTGCCTTACTTTACAATTAATTCAGTTGGCTGTTAGGATTTAATGGATTCCTTTAGAGGTCCTCATTAGTCACCAACCCTGGACATTTCAGTGCCATTTCTTTTTCCTCTTCCTTTTCTTTGTCTTTTAGAAAGATCATGTTTCCATGGATTTTCCACATCTCATTTTTGCCAGAATGGTTTTTGCCTGATTTAACTCTTGCTGCTTTTCTGGATTTGTAACTTTTGGGGTCTTTGGTAGATGCTTCGAGCGAGTCCCTTACTCTCAGTGATGCTAATGATTGCTTTTGGCTTTGTAAAACTTGCCCTTTTAAATTGAGACACGGCTGCTATTATTTTGGGCTCGTAGTTTCTGTGACTAGCACGGAAACAGAAAGAAACTATAATGGAAGAGGACTTGCATTAGACATGGCAGTTCATTTTGGCTTCATCCTCATCACATAGATCTGCTGCTGCTCCGTGGGCAATTAACTCTGAAATGTGAGCTACTCCACATGCCAGCAGCAGCTCTTCATCTGAAAGACTTACTGGTGTGTTCCTTGGGTTTGGTATTGATTATTCATTAGTTTTTTGCATTGTGGTATTTTTATTTGCCTCTTCGGGTGTATGTATGTGATGAATAGTGGCAAGATGTTGTCCTCTTTGTACCCATGCAGCTGAACGCATAGAAGAGAGCGAAATTTGGTGCTTCTGGCCTGCGAATGCCCAGCAAATGGTCTTTGAGTGTCTTTGACACCACTGCGGAAGAAAATCACATACTGCATATGGTTTGAATTACTTTTGCACGCTTAAGCACTGAATCTCCTCTTTTGTGCCTCGACATCTTCATATTCCTCTCCTAACCGACCGCTGCACCTTGCAAACCTCACTGGCTGCACTTCCCAGGCAGGCACGATGCCGACCGGTGCAGCCCAAGCTTGGCACAGGGAAGCCTCTCTGTGTTTCCCGTGATCTGTGCTAGGGCAAGGTTAAACAGTGATCTTCTTCGAGGGCTTTCCAGGCGGAATTGCATGTGGGGATTTACAGGAGCCGATTTCAGCCCTGCTGAAAGGTGCCAGGTTGACCTTGCAGGCACTCCCTGTCCCTGGGAGAGGGTCAGGAGCAGGACAAGCTCCCAGATCTCCATACTGAAAACTTCCCCTGGCTTGAAGGCTGCAGGGGGAATTAGCGCTGCTTGTTCCTGCAGCACTTTGCATCCGAACTAAGCCTGTCTTTAAAAAGCAGCCGGGGTGGTTGTGCTTGGAACAAGCAGCTCAGTTTCTATATTATACACAACAGTCATCTCTGTAGGAAGCTGGCCAGCCCACGCCACTGCAGCAGCCCAGAGCTACATGGCTTTTAGCATGCTTATCCTCAGGGCGTTCCTGGGAGGAAGGGAAGGAGTGGGGGAACTCAAAGAAAAAGCTTTCCAGAGCGCTGATGTGAGCATTCCCGGTGGTGTGAGAAGCGGTGCCCAGGTACGTGTGTGTCCGTCGGGTCACTGGCAGGGGTGCTTACGTGTTTTTCTGGGTGCACAGCCGCTCTGTGGCAGAGAGAGCGGTCCCCTCCTGGGACTCAGTGTAGATCTGCCACGTGCAGGTGGGAAATCTGCATTCTGCCCTTGTGCCCTTAGTCTTGCATCTGCTCTTGCACCCTTAGTGCATTCCCCACCGGCCGTGACCTGCCGGGGATAAAAAGTTACCCTCTGCTGTCCTGAGCTGTTGTCTTACTCCCAGGCTGAGCAATGAGAGACTTTCTGAGTCCATATGATTTCCCGGGGAAGTGGCTTGCTGTGTCTCGGCTTCATGTTAGGATCCCTTCGGATTCAGGGAAGAGCAAACAACCCCCAGGGCCGATACCCGTTGGTGTCCATCTGTCCCAGCTGCTCGGATTGTTTGCACAAGTCAGTTCTTGGCTACACCTGATTTTACAACAGTATTAATTACATGGTAACCGATACACCTGCAACAATTAGCTATGTAAACTAAGATAAAAAGCCTAATCAAATGTCATGTTTCAGAGTACAGGTTGCTTCCCTCTGGATGCTTCCTAAGCCCTCCTCCCAAAATCCCTTCCTAAAGGAAACCCTACAGATCATCTCTGGACCCTGAGAGAGGCTTGTTCCTATGTGTGAGTGAAGCGGGGCAGGGGGAATACAGCACATCAGCTATGGAGGCATGAGCCTTTCTGGAAGGACTTGTTCCCCCTTCCCCATATCTTATTTTTTGTGGCTGTGATGCTGCCAATCCCTGTGGAAGGAGCTGGGAGTATTCCCAGCCCCAAACTGCATGCTCCTGGTCTGGGGGTTTATGGAGGAGAGGAGGTGGAAGAAAACGCAGGCTGGATCACATTTGCAATTTAGGTGGAATATCATCCCACGTCTGCCGTCACAGCACCGGTTGTACCCGGCCCCTCGCCGGGGCTGTGTGCTCCATTAACTCCCCCTGCCCCGTCCTGTGAAATACGGAAAGTTTTGAACTATTAGAAAGTGCCTTTGGGTAAAGGTAAATTAAACCTTTGCATGCTGTGAGGAGGCAGGGCTGGAAATGTGAATGTGGAAATAGGTCCCAGCTTAAAATGACTTCAAGGACAAGAGGGTAGGTGCTGGGCTTCTCGGGATCTGATTCAGCTGGGACCAGTTCCAATTAAAATGAGATCAAGGAGAATGGGAAGAGGAAAAAAAGGTTGTTTCTTTGCATTTCTGTCAGTATTGCAGCTTGAAACATGGGGACTGGTTTGCATCTCTTCTACAAGCAATGAATCTGACCTGGAGAGTATTTCAGATAATTTCTTTTAAGAACTACAATTATTTTGCTTTCTGGGAATGCTTTCTCCCTGTTTTTTTTTTAATTCATTGAGCCTGAAATGAGCAGGCCAGCCTTAGTTTCCTTCCATATATCTCCCAGGCTGAGTTTGCTCAGAAATGCCATAAATTAGAAATAAATATGTGCTTTTAGTAAGGCAGTAAGCACGGAGCAGACTGCTGCTGTTTCTGTGAAGGTAGTCGTCTTGCTAAGGAAAGCTGGGAGTGGGGAATGGGTGGCCAGGGAGCTGGCGGGGATGTGGGAATATGTGGGAACCAAGAAGGGAAGCCTCATGAAGCAGAAAAAAAGCTTGCATGGTGGAAAGGGGCAGGTCTCTTGTTGCTCCTGGAGTTGCTGCTAGGTTGAAGGGGATGCTGCAGGACTGGGGCCAGATGTGCATGCAGCTGTGCTAGCAATGGCAGCTGGCATGTCTTCCTTGCTCCTGCATGCCCATGCCACCATTTGCTAAACTTCAGTGAGATAAGTTTTAATGCAAAGTTGAAATTTTATATGCACATTTCTCTTTTTTTCCTGTTTTTGCTTTACACTTGAGGTCAATTTGGGTTTTTTTGGTACAAGGGGCGAACAATGAGACTCTTTTAGGAAAATAAAGCTCGAGTTGTAACTGGTGGCTGTGAAGGGATCGCGATGCGCACGGTATCATCGCCGAGTCATCTTCTGTCTCGCTGGAATAAGGGGCAGGGAAATCTCAAAGGGCATCTTGATGGGCTTTACGTTTGCTAAACAATATCAATGGCTGATATTACTGACTTTTCAACTTGTCTCACATCCCAGCTTCACCTGAGTCTTAGCCACTCTTGTTATTAGACAGAGGCTCATTCTGCTTATTTAAAAAGAAAACAAAAATTATGAGAGTAGTGAGATGGCTGCACCCGCTCCCAAAATACCTGCTTGATTTTAGGTATGACAGACATCCGCGCCATCTGCGTGCCTCTTCGGTGCTGGGTTTTGCCCGGGGTTAGTGATTGCATCGCTGCATCCCCTGACGTTAAGGCAGGTGAGCAGGCAGAACAGCTCAGCACAAGCAACCTCAAATTTCTGGTAAATACCAACTGATTAACAAAGTGTAAATGCTGCAGAGAGCGCTTTGCTGAACTGGGTGAGGATGGTGGAGACACAAGCAAGATTGTTAGTGGCACTAATCAGGCTGGTAGAAAGGAGTTTGATCATGGCACTTGAAGGGCCTCATTATCTTGTGTGTTTGGAGAGCGTGGAGGCAATTCTGCATTCGGGAAAGGCTTTTACAGTCTTTGTCTCTTTAAGTCATTAGAAATGCCACAATCTCATCTGTTAGAATGATGGGTCTAAGGATGAGAGAGAAAAAAAATAAAAAGTATCTCTGAGCTGGAAAGCTAATTGCTGTCTGCTTTTCAAATGCAACAAAATGGGCAGAGTGCGTTTTGGAAAAAGGGGAGAAATTTGAAGGGAATTCCAATTATAATACTTGCAACATCTTTTCAGTACATGAAAATGTTGTGTGTTTCAGCAGATTCCCAAGAGCAGTCACAGGATAAATGCAGTAGCTGAACAACTAGGGGAAAAACTGTGATGGCAAAGTTTGGAGAACTTCTCCTTTTTCCCTATGGAGCAGCACGGGTTGGTGTTTTTGGTCATGTCACCCGTTTCATTTCACTGGTGCCATGAGACTGAGGAGGGCAGACAGTCCTGCAGACCCTGGGAAAAGTATGGGGACGCTGCTTTTAATGCAGGAATTCCTCCATTGGGGGGATGCAGGATGCCCATTCCCCGTGGAGTCTCTAAATCTTCCCATGATTTAGGTTTACACCCTGGAATATAAGCTTATCTCCTACGCTGGCCTCTTTTTATCTGAATAAATCTCATGTGCCTGCTACTACTCAGACAGAAAATATAATCTTTATTGCCATAATATGTTTGTCAGCTTTCCTTTTTCCCAGCAAAGTACTGTAAGATCTGCAAAATGCTTTAGAAACATAAGCATTTTTTGAGCAATAGATATTGAAAGGGAAAAAAAAAATAGTAAGTCTCCAAGACTTGAGTCTTGCAAACCAAACCACTCAGCCAGGTTTTCTTAGCATAATTCCTTTTGCAAAATGGGTATCTTACCGCCCACTGGAGCCAAAAGTGAAGAAATGGATTAAGGCTGTGAAATTGCTCCATCCTGATCACTCTTTTACGGCCCTGTGCAGGGCAGAAGGGATGTTTCAGAGCAATATTTAGCTAAATGCTGGGCACTGGTGGTCTAGAGCCCAAGCTGGTGCAGAGAACCTCAACTGCATTGCTCTCAACGAAGCATAGGGCAGGCTGATGCTCTAGCCCTGCATTTAAAGCATCAGATCTGAAAATGGAGCAAACCAGCCCAAACCTTCAGCAGCCTCCCAGTTTTGCCATGGAGCTGCTGTCTCACTCCCTCCTCCCTTCTGAGCACCCAGCTCTTCATGGGGAGCAGGATTGTGCCCAGTTCAGATGATCCTCGCATAGCAGGCAGCAGGCAGGCAGTGCTCCGCTGTGAGATGCCTTTTGGGCTTTGCTGCATGTGCTTACCTCCTGTTTGCATCTTTTTTTCAACAAAATTGTGGTGGTGGAACATTTCTCCTCTGAGTAGCAGTAAACGTGGACACAAAGTGATGGGCGAAGTCTGAGAAGCACGAGCCCCATGTGGGATGGAGCAGATCCTCCCAGGGCTCTGGAGGACCACGGCATAGTTGCACCCTCTCAATTTTCTCATCTCGGTTAAGACTCTTTCTGGCATGAAGAATATCAACTTCGTGACTGTCTTAATTGCATCTAGGCAGCAGCCTGGGTGGTGTGTTCCAAAACAGACTGGGTGCCTGCAATGGGAGCCCATGGTGGAGCAAACCCAGCAGAAGCGAGCCTGGTCCTTGTTGCGGAGGAGCTGGGTACAAGAGCTGGAGGACTGGCTGGATCTGTTTCCCCCCTCATCATGACCCCATTAAAATTTAAGGGTAGAAGTGGGAGGAATGGAAGAGAATTTACAATTTAAGGCTTAATTAATTTTTAACCTCGAGCTGGAGTTTGTGCAAACCACTGGCAAGGCAATTAAAGTGACTTTTTAATGGGTTATTTTTGTTGCTTCACCAGGGTGGGAGCTAAAGATCCCAGGCTGTGAGCTGCCTGCGTAGGGGCCATCCTTTTGCTGTGCTGTTCTGATGCTTAATCCCTAATTGGCTTTTATTCACAAGCCCTGTCTGAGTCACGAGAGAGAAGGTGCAGAGCTGTGGCTGGATAGAACATGGGAAGTAAAATTTCCAGGCTTCAGTCCCCAAGGCTCCAGCTTGGATCCATCCTGGAAAAGAAGAGTAAAAGACTTTGGACTGTGCAGCATCCAGCTTATTTTGAAGTTGCTGGGTGTTTTGCAGGAGTAAGCTCCAGGGACAAAAAGCAATGAAAAAATGGATTCTCTGAGAGTTCCTCTTAAATCATGAGGTTAGTTAGTAGAAAATGAGAGCGAGGATGTGAGCTCTGGGTTTTCCGAGCAAGAGTGCAATGACTATAAAACAGGCCCGTCCCTCTGAGTGCTGGGCAAACACATCTGTCTGCACCTCGGTGGACTGCTACCGCCGCTCTCTGCGTGGGATATAGCTACTGCATCCCACATGGTGAAGGATGCCGTGATGATGGTGAAGTCTAATTTCAGACTTTGGTTGGGGGGCACCTTCCCAGGCATGTGCCCTGTCTGTAGCCGGGGGGGGACTTGAGGGCACCAGGCACAAACTCCAGCGCGTTCATCCTGGATCATCCTGGCCTCATGTTTTCCTCTCTTAGCAGAGTGCCTCCTGAGTTGCTCATTCCCTCCAACATTTGTGTGCATTTCACAACACAGCATTGGAGGAATACACGCTTGGGTCCAGCTGAATTAATTTCTTGTGCAACTCGGCCAAGAGAAACCAGGGATAAATCTGTTTTTCTCTGCAACGTTCATTCATTCAGCTACTGCCTGCATTAATGCACCTCTGTTGCCTTGCAATCTCTCTCCACCTAGGTTATTTAGAGGAATGCTTTCTAAAAATAGCTGCCTTGGTTTGATGTCTTTCTGGTATTATTCTGCGTAGCACTAAAAACCTACCTAGAAAGGTTGTCCAGTTCATTGATGTTCCCTTAAAATACAGCTAATCCACGTAATCTCGTTATAGTAGTCAGTGATTATACTGAGAGCAAGCTTTAGCAGTGGTCCAGCAAAGCCTTTTATTCCCCATCTATTATCTGGATGGCTAAAAGTCACTAGGAGTGTGTTTTGGTTTGCTTGGGCTATTTTAGACCAGGACTTACAACATTTTTGTTTTAATTCTCTAGAAAATCTCCTGCGTTATTTTTCACGATGCCAGCACATTTCTTCCACTGCCACCGGCTTTCAGCTTTGCTGGCTGCTGGCATCCCACAACTACGCACCACGGTCTCCCAAAATCATGAGACTGGGAAGCATTAAAACAGCAGAGACTTTTTTTCCCAGAGTCGAAGACTGGGAGCTTTGCTGTGTGAAGTTGTTCCGTGTGGGATTCCTGGTCTCCAGCATCTGTTTGCAGGTGTGGGACCTTGTGGCCCTGTTCTTTAGGGAGTCAGACCAAGGAAAGGGCTGAAGTTTGGAATGCCGAGTCCCCACCGTTGGGAAGGACCTGCCTTGCTCCCCAGGCAGATTGGATGTATGGGGCAGGCGGGCTGGACGTGTGGGTCAGGCTGGAGGGGCTGCCCTTTCGGTTGTGCCGGGAGATAACACGGAGCAGAGGTCTGCGCTGCAGAAACCTGACCGTGAGCAAGGGCTTGTGTCTGTAGGAGCGATGAAGCAGTCTGGGCTTGAAACGCGGCTCAAGCCCGCCCTTGAAGAGGAACATCTTCCAGGAGGTGTTGCTACCTAAACCCCCGTACACATCGATCAAGGTGGCCGAATATGACAGAGCGTATGGTGAAATACTAGATCTGGACAGTCTCCTGGATGTATGATTAATTCTTCTTGAGGTTTGAACCTATGCCTGTGCTGTTTACGATGGGTTACAGGTCACGTTCTCTGCGTACTCGGTCTTGCCGTGCTCAGCAAGCGTCAGTTCGGCAAAAGCTGCTGTCACCCTCCCAGAGGGTTGTTCGTAGATGGACGTCTCTGATCGCTCGCTCCTCTCGAGGACGAGGGAGGCAAGAGCATGTGGCTGGAGGTACAGCTGCCCCGAGCTGCCTGGGAGGAGAGGGGGGCATCAGGGGGATGTTTCTGGCTGGGGCACTGGGCAAATCTCCGCACCGCATAGTTTTACCCCCTTTCCTCTCTCAGTTGCTGGGGGGAGCATCTCTTTTGCTGTGTTGGGGCTGCAGCAGCGTGGGGCCATCACTGCGGGATTGCAGTGGGAGGAGTGGGAGTGGAAACCTTTTACAAAGTGGTTTCTGCAGACAAATGCAGGGTGGTGGGTTTTTTTTTCCTCTCCATAAAGCCTGTCTTCGTTGTTTTCCCAAGCTGAGCATGCAGATCTGCAAGCGGTCCAGCCTCGTCCCCCAAAATAAACTGGATGAGATTTGTCAGTGAGCAGAGGGATTAAGGGAGAGGTTAATCTCCAAGAGACACAAGTGCAAGCACTTTTGTGAGATCCCAGCGCAGTGTTTTCAGAGGACATCAGGCGCTCTGCTCGCAGAGGTACCTCCTGGGGCCCACGGAGGGTAGGGGCAAGTCAAAGGAGTTGCTCTGCCATCTCTCTGCCTGCCGGCGCGTGCTGCACATACCTCCTTTGGGGCAAATTCCTGGTGCAGGATCCTCAGTCACAGTAAAAAAACCTCCTGGGCTGTTTCTTTTTCTTTTTTTTTATTTTTTTTATTTTTTTTTTTTTTTAATAACCATCCTGCTTTTGCTTATCTTGGTCCAGCCCCTCCAGTGATAACACAGGCAAAGTCCTGACCTGCGGTGTCCTGGGGAGCTAAGACCTAGCTCTCCGACAAAGCGCCGGCAGAGAGCAGGTCTTCTCATCTCGTTTTTAGAAGAAAAGACTGTAGGTGCCAAACCAAAAGGGCAAAGTGATTTGCCCCAATGAGGTATCGTGTTTCCGCTCTGATTTATGGCTAGGGGAGTGGCTTCTGAGTCATCCATTCTAGGAATTGCTTTATTTAGGTAATGGAAATAATTCTGCTGGTTTTAAATCAATGTGTTGTCAGCCATTAAAAGCCCATGCAGCACGAAAACCACAGCTGGCAAGACTAGGGCTGAAGGGGCAACAGGATGGAGGCTACAGGTGCAGCAAAATACGCCGGCTACGATGTTTGTCTGTCTGTCGTGGACAGCTTGACACGGGTGGATGCCTTCATAGAGATGGAGCTGGGCTTTTCCAGCTTAATACCATGTCAAACAAACGTACTTAGGCTGGTGGGAGAGGGTGCACTGGCTGCGGGGCGCATGTACTGAGCCCTGTTTGTTCAAGGCACTGTCTGGTTGCTGGCTGGCTGCAGACTGCCAAGCCCGGAGCAGTTTCACATGCTGGTCCCCCTGGGAAATGAGACTTTTCCCCACGACTCGCCTGTGTTCAGCCACTCGCAGCCCCCTGCCATGGCTGATTGACCAAAAACGGCCGTCTGGCCAGGGGCAGCCGGGTGGCTTTCCCGCACTGCTTAAAATCCCTGCGAATGTCAGCAAGTTCTTCATTGTTTTCTGTTCTTTCTGTGAACTAATGAGCGTTGTCTGATTTTTTTTTTTATTTTTTTTTTTTCCTGAGTGTAAGTTGGCCTAGCCACAAGTGCCCTAGCTGTTAAGGAGGAAAATTCCTATTTTCCTGCAAGAGGCTTGGGCAGCAGAGGTGGCTTTGCAGTGCTGAGTGATGCTGCTCCGCTCACTTAACGCTACAATGGTATGCATGGGAAAATTGTGTGTGTTTTACTACTGTTCAAGCCAGGACTCTGGGGTCATTTTTGTGCTGCTTCCCTTTGGTTTTGCCTTCTCCTTCCGGCTTTTCCCACAGGCTTATGGAGATTTCACCTTCCTTCTGGGAGTGCTACTTGGTGCCTTCTGGCCTTTTGCTGGCGGCAGCTCTGCTTGTCTCCTCCTCAGTGGGTTTCTGTTTGGATGCTGGTATGAAAGGTATCTGATAAGTACTTTTTTGGGGGAAATAGGTATATGATCCAATCCTGGGCAGGTTGCATGGCTGTTGTTTGGTACAGCTGGGTTGTCAGGGCATGATAGATCCCCAAGGAAAAAACTCTTCCTGAAAAACGCATTGCTTCAGATCACCCAGGGTGCCTGATGTGCCGTGGATTGGCAGCTCTAGTGAAGCTGGGAGGATAAAACCCATGTTCAGAAACCCAGAGTGTGCCCATCGATTTGACTTTAGTAATCTCTGACTCTTTGCTATAAACAGCTCTGGTGTAAGAGGGTCTGATTCTGCCCAGGGGGAGGACTCTGCCAGTGGTAATTAGTAAGAGCTTCACTCACAGGAGTTCACAACAGCAGCCCTCTGACTTTGCAGCTTGCTTTGACAGGTCCAAGTGCTTGCCAGTATCTGTGTACAGGCTTGTGATGCTTTTGGGACAGGGTGTGTCTGGCGGAGACCCCAGCACTGAGGTAGCTGAGGACACACAGCACAAAAGCATCGCTTTATCTTCAGCATCCTTCGAAGGCTGAGCGGTCGACCGTGTTCATCCTGAGGTTTGGGGAACAGCTCATTCCTCTGAGATAAGACTGGTTTTGCTGGGATGGGTTCTTGCCCCCTGTTTTGCTGTTTCCCTGGGATCCCATCTGCCAGATCTGGTCTCCTGATGTGCTTGCTTCTCCCAGGGTGCCCAGTGTGGGGCTGGTGCAGAGCACAGCAGATAGGTATCAGGGTGTGTGGAGGGTCTCAGGACCCACAGGGCATGGGGCCCCCAACTTTGTGGTAAAAACCTTGTACTCCTGGGAGGTGTGGGAGGCTGCAAAGCAGGGAACCAGATCCTGTAGTTTATAGCTTGAACCGCAGGAGGTAAGGAAGGGAAGAGGCTGTTTGCCAAGACAAAAGCAGAAGCGTTATCTTTACCTGCATTCAGCCCCGAAGAGTGACCCTCCCCGGGGCTCTCTGCAGGATGTTCCTGCAGAACTGAGCACCAGGAGCCCGTGTTTATTGATGGGAAGGACTAATTAAGTTTCAGCCTTGAAGCAGTCGCTGGCCTGGGAGCTAAGAGCTACAGGAGACTTGCCCATATTTCCCTCTGCTTCAGCAACTCTGTTGCTGTGACTAAAGCTTGGAGAGATTTCCTAAAGAGATGCGAGTCCATCACGGGAGCGGTGGGCACCAAACTCCCCGGTCTCGGTCCGCTGCACCCTCTGCCGTGGGGTCTCTGCTGCTCGCCTCCTCCGGGTCGGAGATGGCCTCCACCGTGCACAGTGGGGATGCTGCTGCTGCAGCGGCGCGGAGAGCAGCGAGGCAGAGATAAAGGACGTTTGAAAGGCTTTTGCTGGGGTGGGGAGGGATGCTGGGGCGAAGAGAGGGAACGAAAAAATGAATCTCATCGTGCTCCTGCCAGATCTACCCGATATGGGAATCAATAAGCTAAGCCTGTACGATGAACACAGCCCCTGCGAGACCCCTCCTGCTTTGCAGCACGGTGTTTAATCTTGGGTCCAGTTGAAAAGGCTGTTGGGATGTAATGGTTTGCAGGATCTGGCCCTTTACAAGGTGTTGAAGCGAGAGATCACTGTTATCCTCCTTTAATTAGCACCTGTGGTGCTCTGCTAATAACAGACATCTTGTTACGACACTTGAGCTTTAATGAATTCATCCAGCTAGAGAGATCGCCGCTGCTTGGAGCGGGTTCAGTGAAAAAGAGAAGTTCATCACAACGTCACGGTCGCGTCTTATGCTGGGAAATGCTGGGAGCTTGCTGGGATCTGGCAGCAGAGAGCCCACGCGAGGGCACACAGAACCCCCCCTGCGCCCGTGCAAGGGCACCCAGAGCCCCCCGAGCCTTCGGAGGAGTGAGGGGAGCAGAAAGTTCCGTGCAAATCCCAGCAGCAATGCGAGGGCAAATGCCTTCCTTGCACAGAGTGGTGTGGGAGAGAGAGAGGAAGAATGGAAGAATAAAAGAAGACTTCTTAATTTCCTAGTCCTTGTATTTTATGGCACAAGGGGTCCTGATTATAAAAATCTCTGTTTGTCTCTGTGCAGAGGCAGCTGCTGCAGCTGCCCTTAGTGAAAAAGCAAGTGAGAGGTAAATTGAAACTGTAAAATGTGTTCAGTGTTCATAAAGAGGGAACATGTTTCTACATTTCCTGCATTATTCTTATATGCACAATGTTTCTTGGGAATTTAATTGTATAATTAGCCATATAAGCAACCGTGTCCCTTCCTTGGTCACTCCTCTGTGCCGGGCCGTGCGACTGGAGGGCAAGCTGGTGGGAGCATGGGCATTGCTCCTGACCCTTCCCTCTGGCCATGCTGCAGGTTTGAACGATGACTTTGACCTCACACATATTTATTAAATTGGTGGGATTTATGGTCTGCAAAACAGGAGAATTTTCCAACACAGAAAATTTTTGGTATATGCTTTCTGAAAGTACCCCAAAGCTTTCCTAGCCTTAAACTAAGATAGGTAGGAGGTGGGAAGGGGGATGGGAATAGTTAGCACTGAGATTCCTTAAAAATAGAGTCCTTTTGTGTTTTACTGTCTTCCAGCACCCCAGCAAAACCCTCTACTGAGCACACGAGTAAAAGATTGGGGTGACTCCACCAGTATAAACAAGTGGGATGTATTTTCCCTGCATGTCTTCTTGGTGTAACCACAAATTTCATTACTCTCTATTGCTCCTGACCCTCTGTTGTGCTTCAGGACCCCTTGGCTGTATTCTGCTGCAGTTTGCCCTGAAGCTCCCATTGAATTCGGCTTTTCAAGTGGGTGGCAGATCCTGGGCTCATCAACTGAAAAACCCCTGGGACTCTGGTTCGTAGTTCCTTGAAAATAGACCATGTTTTCCGTCATCTGCAGCCAAATGGCATCGCTGCTGGTTTTATGACCACTGTTAGTCTCGGCAGCTATTTTCATTAGGCCACTGAAATAATACTTGTTCATTACAATAGACTTGGAGAACCAAGAAGAGAGGAAAAAACGGGATTGCTGATGATGGGGCCAGCATCCCAAAACTCCTCCTTGGTTAGCTGCAGTACTGCCCCAGGATCCAGCCCTTCATTGGAAATGCACATTTAAATAGTCAAATGGTTGTTCCCTCGCCGCAGTGTCCAGGCATCAGCTGCTCGGATAACTTGGGAGCAGCACCGAGGCTGTGTGCGTGCTTTATTTCATTTCTTTAGTGCTTCTAATGAAATAACTGGTCAGAAGTGATGTCTGATTTGGATAATGGAGAGCACTGGAAAAATAACTCCTGTAGCCTTTCAGGGAAGGCTTGTCAGCCTGATCCTTTGGGTTTGCTGTTGTCTCAATTGGAGGAGGCAGAGATAAGAAGGACAAATGGAGACGGTGGTCAGTCCTGCGGGAGCGTGTTGCCTGCTGGTCCCTCGGCTGGGGAGCGTCTCCCTGTATTCACCAGCAGCTTCTCCCTGGATGGTTCAGTGAGAGGGACCAAGCCACGAGAGCGGGGACAGGATCACGGCTTGCCATCCTCCAGGGCCATCCTTTTAGGGATGGTTCTCCCTTGGTCCCTCTGTAATTGCAGCAGATGCTGCAGGGTCATCACTCAGCTGGGGACTGAGACGTAGCCAGGGGCACCGAGAAGCCCATCGATTTGCTCGTGAGATAATAAAACAGGGCTCTTTCTTCCCTTTTAGTCTTATGCAATGCATTTTCCCTTTCAGTGCTTCTAGAACTGTACTAATTATTAATAATTAAGCTGACGAGGCAAAACTTGGTTTCCTTCCATTGCATCTAGAGTAAGCCAAGAAGCTCAGCGTGGGAGCTAGCACCGGGTCCTGTCCAGCCCTACCTGGTCTCAGCAAACCCCGTGGAGTTTGGCTTGTAGTGCCAAAAAGCTGAGCAACATGGTGGGTTCTGGATGATGGGGCTGAGAAGTGAGATATAGAAACAGATCTCAAACCCAACATGGCACCTTGCTGAAGCATGTTGGCCCAAGCCCTATTTGACAGAGTTCCCCTTGCCAGTAGGAAATTTCTGCTACTTTTCTTGTTTTTTTTTCTCACGCAGAGACTGAGGTCTTCAGTGCAGGCTTAGGAAACTCAGGTTAGTCACCACAGGTGGAAAAGCTCCAGTTTTGCCGCAGCCAGGTGTACCTCTTGCAGCCCTCTGGTTGCCCATCAGGTCCCAGTCTGCCCTTAAACCTTCCCATGGTCCTCAGACCCCCCCACTGCCTTCTTGAGGTTTAAGCAACGTGTGCTCCCTTTCCATGGCCATGCAGCTGGGTTGCAACGCAGGGGTAACCTTCCCACACAGGGTGCTCTTTCCTGCTGTCCTTGCAGAGCCTTAAGATTTATTTACCTTCTTTTTCCCCTTCACTCCTTGTTTCTTATCCTTTTTTTCCCTCCTTTGACTATGGACCAAGGCACCTCTCTGGCTGCATGTTGCCCCACTTCCTAGTAGCAAGAGCGTCTTTCTCTGTTCAATCCTTGTGTGCAAAAGCCAGCATTAGATAATTGCTGGATTGAAGAGAGGCTGTAATTATTTTTGCTTCCAACTACAGGAGCAAGCAGTGTTTGCCAAACGGCTCAGTAACTGCTGGCAGATGCTCTTCGGAGGGTATCCCTGCCCTGCCTACATCGCTCACCACCGTCATATGGTCCATATGTCTTTATTTTAACCATTAACCGGATCCCTCTTCAAATGGCTGCTCCGTGCTGGCCTGAAGTGTTACGTTTCTCTTCCATCTTTAATGATTGATGGTCCCAAACCTAAATAAAGGTCAGCTTTTAATACTTTCTATCATTACTCTGGGTAACTTCTGCCAGAGAGCAGGAGGGTACCACTGGCGATGCCCGATGCTTGGGGAGTGCAGAGTAAAGGACCAGGCTGTGAACCCACTGCCAAGTTAATGGAGCAGCTCTGCTGATTAAGGTCTATAACAGAGGCATTCATCTGGCATGGAGAACACAATGGGAGCAGACCCACCATAATTTTATTTTATTTTTCCGCTCTGAGCAGCACTGGGACTGGTTGGTAACCTGGGACATCCCTGTGCAAGGTCACAGCCCTTGCAGCTGGCTGGAGATTCATAAACATCTACAGGGAGACATGGTAGGTCCAAAGCTTTGACGAACTGATCATCTGGACAAAAGAAAAAGCCCGGCCATTTTCTAATGCTTTGTGCCTTTTGTTATTTCTAAATGAAGTAATTGCAGGTGAAAAATTGCAGTTTATCTGCGAAACTTGAAGTGCTTTGAGGGCTTTGAACCATCTTTTCCCAACTGGACCATCTGCGAGAGGTGGTCCCTTGCCCATGGCCACCCCTGCATGGTCACCTGCCACTGGAAAATCACATTTTGTCAGGAAAATCCCCCAAATATTGGGATCCTCTGGCTAAATCTGCATCCTCATCCCCAGCAGACGTCGGTATTTGATTGCCAGCAGTGGAGTGGGGGGTCTGCTGTCATGCCGGAAGGTTCCTCTGCTGCTTTTCTTTTCTTTAAAAGCCAGTCCATCTTGTTAAGAGATTCCTTCATCACTCAGAGGAGCATGTGTTAGCACAGAGAGGCTTTGAAATATGGGTTATGCTCCTGAGACGCTGCAACTCACTGCTGTTGCTTACTTTGCTTGCCTTGGGTCCATTTGTTCCAGCTTCTTAATGCCAAGGGTGTCGTTAAGTCTTTTCATATTAATAGGGGGTGATAAAACCACAACTTAAATGTTACATCATTCGTCTCTCTCTCTCTATTTATATATTCAGCCGTACTTTCAAAGAGGACCATAGGACCCTATATCTATCTTGTATATATAACTTGTTTGCATGGAGGAGTTCTTGGGTCTGTGAAACCACGACCAGAAGAGAAGAGCAAAGCTTGGGAGGCTGCAAGCTGGCTCATGCCTCTGCAGGGAGTAGCTGCTAAACTTGGACAGATGGGGGAAATGTTTTTGCAGCGTCCGGGTGCCGAGCGCATCCTTACGAAGGACGCGGTGAAAGATGAAGTCAGCTCCTATTTTCCCACTGGCTCATCCCACCTCTGCGTTCATCACCGGCAAAGCTGTTGGAGAAGCAGGGGGATGGCTGCCCGTGCCGAGCGACTCTCGGCAGAGCCGGGGGCCTGAGCTGTGATCGCAGGCGCTGCTGATGGATGGCAAATCCCCGCAGCTAACAAAACGGCTCGTCCATCTTAATGAGGATGCTCTCCTTCTTCCCTTGGCACACTGGAGGTAAAACGAGCCCTGTCTTTAGCTGCTTGTGCACCCCGGGCTGAGCAACGCCGGAGCATCTCTCTTTATAAATGCACTAAAATGGTGTGGTTTGCTGCATGAGGGAAGGGCTTGGCAGCTTCCCGCGACCGCAGGCACAGAGCCAGCAGCATCCCCAGGCTGCTGTTGAGGTTTGCTGTGGGACCCCAAATTCAGGGTCTGTCCCACTCTCGCAGCTGGTTTTTAAGGCTCTTTGCAAAACCGGCCAGGGTGGCACCGTGTCGTTTGCCCAAGCAATTTTGGTCGTTATAAGCTGAAAAACTCTGTGGCCCTCTCTGCTCTCAGCTGCTTGGCAGGGAGGGTTTGTACCCTCATGGGCTGCTACCGTGCTTTCCTTGTGATGTGCTTTAAATGTGCAGTCGGAGACATAGTGTGCTGTTGAACCTTTGCCTTCTGCAAATCGCTTTGTAATGTTTTCAGACAGATTAAGATTAAAAAAACCAACAAAGGTGAAAGGAAGAGTTACAGTTTTCTGTGTATTACAAATCGAAAAGGAAAAATTAATCATCTGAAAAATGCTGGTAATGATGCATGATTTTTGGAGGGGATAGCTAATGAATCTCTGAAAGGTCACAGTTTTGCTCATGGTTAACCTTCAGCAACCCGTTACGTAGGCAAGGCATAGGCAGTGCCAGCATCAAATCAATCCATCTCCTCTTTTTTTCCAGGAGCGGGGCTGAGACCTGCTGAGGGATAAGCGGTCTGTGCAGCGCAGGGAACATCTCCGGCAAGCTGTAAAGATCAGATGGTGCTTGACTTCACCAGTGAAAGACGTACAAGGCGAAGGTGTTGGAACTGCAAATGTGGAAACTTGCTGTGCTGAATGCAGCCGATAAAGTGAGTTTTGGTCTGCAAAACATTTGCTGCCATCGAGATTTCTGTCTGCTGATGGGGCAGATGGGGTCTGCCTGTACCGAAAAGGGAGCGACGACAAAGGCGAAGCTTTGCTGACTGCTGGGGAGCCTGGCCAGTGCCTGGATGCGCTTCGCTGGTGGGGAAAACGCTGTCAAAACTTGTGGGCAGGGAGGGTTTGGGGCAGCGGAGGGGCCATGGGACTGCTCTGGGCTTTGCCCCGTGGTGGGGCTGGCTGGCTGCCCCAGCACTGAGACACCGGGGACGTGGGACTGGGCATCCATCTGCGCCGCCAGCCTTGCGCTTCAGCATCGTCTTGAGGACGTCGGAGAAGGAAAATGAGAGAGTGGCTGAAAAATGTAGCAGTGCTGATTTTTTAGTCTCAAGAAAATTAACCTTTCTGTTTTGCTAGAGATCTCTGGGCTGCGTTTATCCATGCTGCTTGGAAAGTCTCTTCTACCCCTTGATTTCTCAGCCAGTTTAAAACATTTTATTTGTGTGTGAGTGCTCACATCTATTTTCACTGCATCCACGCGTCATCTTGAAGCGATGGGCTCGGAGCGAGGCCCCCCCTAAGCATCTGTAAGTAATAATGAGGCACTTGATTTCAAACCACATTTGTGATCTGGAAGCCCTTCGACTCTCCCAGCTTTTCAAGTGACAAAGAGGAAAAAGCTGAAAGAGGACAGAGCACGCGATGGCAGAGAAGTGCGACTGTATCGCCAGCATGTACGGGTATGACCTGGGCTGTCGCTTCATTAATTTTCGCCCCTTGGGTTTCGGGGCCAACGGGCTGGTGCTGTCAGCCCTCGACAGCAAGAGCTGCCGCAAAGTGGCGGTGAAGAAGATCACCATCGGCGACGCGCGGAGCACGAAGCACGCTTTCCGGGAGATCAAAATCATCCGCCGCCTGGACCACGATAACATCGTGAAGGTGTACGAGGTGTTGGGGCCGAAGGGGACCAACTTGCGCGGGGATTTTTTCAAGTTTAACATGGTATACATCGTCCAGGAGTACATGGAGACGGACCTGGCGCGGCTGCTGGAGCAGGGGAAGCTCGCCGAGGAGCATGCCAAGCTCTTCATGTACCAGCTGCTGCGGGGGCTGAAGTACATCCACTCGGCCAATGTCCTCCACCGTGACCTCAAACCAGCCAATATTTTCATCAGCACAGAGGACCTGGTGCTGAAGATCGGTGACTTCGGGCTGGCCAGAATTGTGGATCAGCATTACTCGCACAAGGTAGGCGATGCCAAATCGACGAGGCCAGTGCTGTCTCGGCGAGCTGCTGGCCGGCATGGGGAGGCATTGAACGCATGTAGGCTGAAGCGGTTGGACTGTGGTGAATCTTCTTGGGAGAAAGTGGTCCTTGAGGCTGTTCGGGCAGCTGTAAGCCCTGCTGGGGTGGTCGTTGCTGGGGTGGTCGCTGGTGGTGGTTGCCCTCCCTGCCCCAAGCTAAGTTGTGTTTCGCAGGCAAAGGCAGTGGGTTGAGCTCTGCCAAGCGTGCCCTAGGGCTCTTCCGCGCTGCAAAGCAGCAAGCAGGGCACAGGAAGGGTTCAAGTGTCTTTTGTTGCTTTATATCATATATATTAAATATATACTTAGGTATTTTATTCCATCCCAGCAATGGACTGTGGGGGGGAGTGCGTTTGCTCACTTTACTCAAATGACTAAGCTCTGTGTTTCCTGCTTTGCTGCTTTTATAAGACACGAGCTGCTGTTCATCCCCGCAGTGGAAGCATGTGTAAAGGGTACCTGGCTCGTCCACAGCCACTCTGCTTGTCTTTGTCCTAACTTCTGTGGCAACCCGCTTCTTAAAATCCCAACTCTATCTGAATTACACTTACTTAATCATAGAGAAAGGGGGATAGGTCTTTGAGATACAGTCATATTCTTTCAACCAAGGTCAAGATCCAAATAACCTATATAATTTTTTGCTCTTTGGTACTGACATACTGTATTATAATGCAATAATAATTGTGAGTGGCCGGGTGCAGCCCAGGGCAGCCTGGAGTGCCCCACCACTGCCCTGCTCGGGGCAGGGGATGCCCAGAGCCCTCTGGGCCCCCCAGCCTGAGCATCCCCTGTGGTCCTGTCTGTTGGTCCATGCATGCCTTCATGTGGCAGTCTGGCTGGGATGGAGAAGGAGAGAAAAGAAGAATGAAGGAAAAATCAGGAAAAAAAACCCCTGCCCTTGAGTAGGTGAAATCTGTCCCCTCCTTAGGGGGGTCTTTGGGACTCAGTTTTCTTCTCCTGCTGCTGTCACCAACTTCTCTCTGTCTGCCCAAGGAGGGCTGAAAGTCCCCCAAAGTGTCACTTTCTAACAAGGAATTAGTGAGCCGTGGGCTGTGGGCTTCTCCGTGAAGGGTTGCATTCCCAGGCAGCTGCCAAACCCTGCAAAATAATTTAAGGTACTGAAAACAGTTCTATACTCAGGCAAAAATGCAGCTATTAAAGGAACTGCATTTTTCCTCTAACAGATTTAATTCAGCATGGCAGTCTTTTGCAGCGAAACCCACCTGGTGGGATAGCCCTGGATGTGGTGTTCTCTCTTGGGACAGGGGGCTGGGGAGGGATCTGGCATCCCACGGCCACCGTGACCAGCCTGCCCTCAGGCTCTCCCATGCCCTCGAGAAAGGGAGGCTGGAGCTGGGAGCAGGTCACGGGGGCTTTGCTGGTGGAGCAGCTCAGGGTGGGAGCGGTGGCTGTGGTGACAGTGGGCAGGCAATGTGGGAGGGAGGGAGGCAAGGAAAACGGGTGAGAAGTCTCTGTAACACACAGTCCTGACGCTAATGGATTTTGAAGGGAATCGCAGATGTTTAATGCAGGTTGGTGTCCAGGCTGGAAGTTTGGAGCAGTGGAGGAGCGCGGTGGAGGCTTCATCAGCTCGCAGATCCACGTGGTCCCAGGAGAAAGCAAAGCATTGCGTGGTCTGCACCAGTGGACGCGATGCAGTCTGCAGCCGGTTTCTGGTTAAAGTTACTATTTGGTATTGTAAGATAAAATCTATTTTTTTAAGCTGGATGTTTGTGTGGACAAGTTCAGTGTCCTCCATGGACCCGCCATTGCGCCTGTGCAGAGGTTTAAATGCACTTTGCATTTACCGATGGATTTCTGCCCAGCACGGCTGATTTGGGCACCATTGCTTTGCGCAGGGAGGCAGGGAAGGGGAGAGGGAAAAGGATGGCGAAAAGATGATCTTGTGATCCTGAAGCTGAGCCCTGATCTATTCTGGTTTTGAGTCTGGGGTCTGGGGAGAAACAGAGCCTAGGAAGAAGGAAGAAGGTTGCAAGGAACATCGGGGAATGAGTGCGGGATCCTTGTCACTGCTTCCTGCCCCTCCTGTGCTCCCTTCCTCACCTGGGTTATTTATTACGCAGCTCAGGAAGAGGCTCCTCGCTTTTAAAGTGTGTGTATTGCTTTTTTTTTTTTTTTTTTTTTAAGTCTGGTGCCTTCAGAGACTTTTCCCAAGGGAGGGTAACTCCCAGAGAAAACCCCTGCAAACAAGATAGTGCTACGTGAATGCAGAAAGTCACTGATTTAAGGAGCATCATTTTGTCAGAGACTGCAGGATCAGGGTAGGAGTCATCGGTCGGTGTCTGCTGCAGAATTATTGTTATTTCCAAGCAATTCTCTGTCACCTTAATAACAGCCAGTGCAGTGGGAAAGAGCTATCAGGAGGATGACCAGGGGTGCAGCTTCATGGTAGGATGTATTTTGCAAGATGCCATTGCGTGAGCATCCTCCGATTAATCCTGGGGGTATGAGTCTAGAGCATCAGTGCAAAAATCCTGCAGATCCCCACTGTGCAGAGGGACCTGAATATGGCTCCAGAGCAGAGCCAAAAATAGCAGCACTGTGGTGAGCATCCAGCATCACAAATAATGTCAGTTATTTGTAAATTCTGGTGATGGGGAGGACTGTGTTTGCTGAAGCCGGGTGATGGGCACCGCAAAGGCAGAGGTATGATAGGAGGGCTTGAATGGGGCTTGGGTCAGTCCTGCCTTTGATTTCCAGCTCTTCTCAGATGACACAGAAAAATCAATTCCTTTCCATACTTCCCTTTCAACCTTCGCTTTCCTCAAGGGCTCATACAGATTTATAAGCTCCTTGGTCTGTGCTCTTGCAGAAAGCATCAGCAAGAGGGAGAGGACTGGAACATCACCGTGTCTGAAGCTGCTGAGCCTCCACTCCGTTGCTGACCGGCATTAAGCAGGACAGGGATCCTTACACCCTGAATTTTGGTGCTACCAGCAGGTGCTAATGCAGAGCTGCCCAAAAGCAGATCCAAACCGCTGAAGGTAGTGCAGAGCTATACCTCTAGCGTAACGTTTTCTTGAAAGCCTTTGCGGCAAGGAAGGGTCATCTTAAGCACTTGGGGTTTTTTTCTCTTAGGATATTTTGTATCTGAAATGTGCTTAGACTGATGGCTGGGTTCTGCTAACATGGAAAATTGCAGGTTGTGTGTTGTTATTCGTCTAAAAGGTCACAGCTCTTCTGACCTGATTTTTCTCAAATCCCAAACCATCCTGCTGAGTGTTAAAATGGCAAATAACAACTGCGGTAGATTGTGAGCAGAGTTTTAAACACAGTTTAGAAATACATATACCACCAAAATAATAGCCCTTACTTGGCAATGTGTCTTGTTTACATGGCTTGCAGCAGGCAACCTTTTAATTAGGATAATTTGGTGGGAAAGGGAGAGCTCTCCGACTCTGGGAGACGCCCTGGACCACAGCAGGGAGCTGGCCTTCACCAGCTTTGAAACAGAGCAGCTTTGCCTGCATTTGTCCCACCACTTGGCTGGTGTTTGCTGCTCAAATCCCTTTCTCCATGTGATAAGAGCAGTACGGGGGCATCTGTTCATTTGAAACTTCACCGTAACAAGATGAATTTCAAGCTGCCAAGGTCATGTCCAGATCTGGGTCTGTACCTTCACAGGCTGCTTAGACCTGACAGCTTAAATTTTAGCCCTGTCTCAGAGAAACACACTTCTAAGCTCCCTGGGTGCTCACATACTTGCAAAGATGTCTTTAGGGCACAGAATATCAGGTCTAGCAGAAGAGGACCCTCGGGAGATGATCTTGTGCATCCACCTCTCTCTGTCACCCTGTCCTTTCCCTGATGCTCTCTCCATCCAGCTGTGCAGGCTCCTTTCTCTTCCTTCTCTTTTTGTCCCCAGGAGTCGCTAATCCTGCTGTTTATCCCTCTAGAACATCTCCACATTAATCCCTTTTTTCCTCAGTCGCTGCTGTTTGTAATCCGAATGCTTTGCCGTGCTACTTGGTGCCCAAATGGTGAGCGAAGGGGTGCTGGAGATGAAGATAAGGAGCAGCTCCGGCCTCTGTGAGGTCCTTATCCTTATGCAAAACAGTCAAAGCCAAGCATTTATCTTTTCATCAACCACCTCTTTATTGAATGCAAGCATCTCGCCTTCACTATCGGAGCGCTCTGCAATGCTCCCTCCATCTGCAGCCTCGTGGTCCTGCCTGGCCCATACCTCGCTGCCTTCCCCCTGTGGTCCAGCCTCTGCCTGCATTTCTTCAGAGGCTGCCTGGATGTGTTTAGCTGCCCATCTATCTGTCCATCCCTGCTCTTACACCTTAATAAATATCTTTGGCTCCAAATGAGAGTCCAGATGTGATCTTCCCCAAGTTTGGGGGGGGAATGGGGGTGTAAAACTGAGATTCTGAGCACCCTCAGCTCGTGGTGACAGGCGGGATGGGAGAGCAGGGAGATAGCAAAGTCAAGCATTAAAAATTGGGGTAAATACTAATGAATGTCTAGACTTAAAAATAATAAATGTTTCAGAAGGCAAACTCAGCCCTGGCTGTGCATCCCATGTGGCGTGTCGTCCAGCGCTGGTCAGAGAGGAGCCGTTGGGTTGGGTGGTCCTGTCTGGAGAAGACGATAGAAATTCCTGCTATATGGGGATACTGAGACATTCTGTGTCTCTTTACTCAGGTGACGAGACAGCGAAGTGGGACACTCCTTAGCCTGCCTACATTGTACAAGATAGTCAGATTACTTCTTCTGGGGGTCTGGGTGCTCTGCCTGGTGCCCCAAAGCATTTGGGGGCATCTGCATGGGGCTGCCAGGGGACTCTCTCTCCCTTTGTCTATTGGCAACGTTTATTACAGAATTAATTGGCAGAGATTCCATGCTAAGGAGGCTGCAGCAGCCTTATTAGGGGGAGATCTCACCGTAAATAGTTTCCAGAACGTCTTCAAACCTTTGAAGTCCTCCCTTCGTTTTGTACTTGCTGATCAGTGCAAACATAATAGCTTCCAGTTCATCCGGTAAAATAATAAAATTCCCAGGTGGGTCATCATGAGGAGGTCTTCAAAGGAGATGAGGATGTGGGATGTTGCTCCGTACTCACCCCGGAGGGGACCACCCTCCATGTTCAACCCTCGGGCAGCTGCCCCTGGCCCCGTGCAGCCAGCGTGAAGCCTCCCCGCTGTGACCCCGACTCGGTCATTCTCCTTCTCTGTCCTCTGATGAAGCACGTAATAGTCTGTGGTCCTGAAATAAATGCACTCTGTCATCCCAAAACGATGAGAACACACGTCACGTTGCTGGAGCCATGCACAACGGCTGTTCTATTATTTTATTATGGAGCAATGTTCCTGCAAACCCTGTGTCTTTTCCAGCCTCTCCTGGAACTGCCCTACCTGCCTTTTAAAAAATAAGCTTAAAAAACATGCTGTGAAGAGGCACCAGCCTGCTGTTGCACCAGGATTATTCTGAAAGCTTGGGGTTGTTGCTATTTTGAGTCCCCACCTTGGTACCGCAGCCGCCTGCAGCAGGAGACGACCGGGCTCCCACGGGTGCAGCAGCAGAAATCCAGTTCCTGGCTGTGGATGGAGGTGTGGATACACAGGCTGTGGCTGGATCCTGCTGGATTTCCAGTTCACAGGCACCTCGTCCGCACCTTTGCAACTTTTTGAGTGCAGGAAGATGGATTTTGGTGTGAAATACTCTCGAGAGAAGCTTTGGGTTGCAGCGTTAGGGGCTGCTTGGTTTATGGTAGATGGGATCCTGAATTTCGGTGTCTGCCTCGAGGAGACCTGCCTTTGGTTCCTCCAGCTCCAAGGAGGAGCTCTGGGCTTGGGTGATGGTTGTTTCGGAGCATCGGTGGGTCTTGCTGTGCTCCCCACATGCTGCCGTGCCGTGCCAGCTTCCCTCGGCGCGCTCGGGATGCAGGTGGTCCAGTGTGCCGTGACCGCTGTGACACCGGGATGCAGCAGCACCCACCCGAAATTGTTTCTCCTTCTAGTGTTACAAGCAATGCATGAAATCCGTTTTCTGTAAAGATGAGAAAAAGCATTTATTTTTCTTTGCTTTTCAGTTTCCTTGCTGTGCTGTTTGATCCGACTTGATGCTTATCCTACCTGTAGTGAATTCATCACCTTTATAGATTGCCTGAGCTGTTCCTGCACATGCCACAGGAGCAGAGGAGAAGCAGGAAAATGATACTTGAGAATTGCAAAAAAAATAGCATGGGAGGGCTTGAGAGCAAGCCTTGGACTTGAAACTATTTCTGGTTTTAAATTAACTCTGTTACATTGGCTTTTAAAGAGATACCAGTGATTTTTCAGCTCAGAAAGGGCTGTGCTGAATCCACAGAATGTTGTCGTGAAGATGTATCATCTTAATTAGAACTAATTAATATGCTTCTGCTCTCACTCTTTCTGTCTGGTAGAAGCTACATAAATGATGAAATTCTTGTGCTAAAGCCCATGCTTTGCATAGGTGATGGCTGGAGGTGCTCGAGCTCTCCATCCTGGCACGGCTGATGCCCTTGTGTAAGTCTTGGCATCACAGGTAAGAGCTGAGCCCGCACCTAACCCAGGTTTAGGTGGAACCCACGGCTGTGCTGGCAACTGCATGATCCCGGCTCCCAAAGCTGGGCTGATATTTCTGCATAGGACTTGATAGTCCACAAGACTGTAGTTACTTCCTCCAGGTGGTAGGACAGGAACTTATCTTATGTATTTTATAAAAATAAAGATGTAGCCCATGTTTTTAGCCACCGTGGAGGCAGAGCAGACATAGATGTTGGGGTTGTATAAGCTGCTCAGGACTGGGGTCCCGTGCTGCCTGGCCAGGGAGCATCCCCAGCCACTCCTGCTTGAGGACCTCGGGCCATGTCAGAAAAGTCTTGATTTTCAAACCTCCCATCAGCCCTTCCTAGTATTTTTCCCCTGAGAAAGAGGAGGGATAACCCAGATCCCAGCAGTGGAATGCCATGGGAAGCAAGGGGGTGTCCAAGTGTACGGTCCATGAGTCGGTGGGATGGAGAGAAGCTGTCGGTTGCTCCTCTCCACGGGTCCTTCCTGGGCTTGGTGGTGGGTGACCCGATGGTCTGGGTTATTCAGCAGATGGAAGCAGGGAGATGACAGTCAACTGTGATGGGTGACAGAAGAGGGAAGCACAATGAGAAGCTCTGCTAATTAATTACCACCAGTAACCTCACATGGCAGGGGAGGGGTTGGAGATACGTCCAAAATATTCAGTGAGTTTTTGCAGGGAATTTTCTCCGATACATAAGAGATGCCTGGGGAAGAAAAGGTTTGGTTTGTTGCAACGTGTAGATATTTGCAGTATATTGCTCATACATTTTGCATGGTGCACGCACCCCCGAGAACTCAAATCCATCTTGATGTCAAAGAGGAGAAACGTATGAATCGAGCATTAAATCTGTAAGGAGAGTGACATTCCTTTGCTGGGAAGGGGACAAAATTGCTCCAGCTAGGAATTGCCCTAGATGACTATCCCCAAAGTTTATTTTCTTAGGGTTTTCCGATAAGTACCAGTGTCTCCATTGCTGGGAATAATTGCAGTAACTGAAAAGCGGCAGTCTGATCGGATAATGCCTGGGAGTTTTTGTGCTGGTTCTGATTCAGCAGCATTAGCAAAAATATAACAGCATTAAATGAAACTTCTCAGCTAATCAGTCTCCATTACAACTTACCTTAAGAAGACCAAAATTAAAATGTTCTTTTAAAAGCAAACCTTTTATGATTAAAAACTTGACAACTTAAATGTTTGAAAATTGGAAGAAAAACCTGCATTGGGGGAAGAGGAGCAGTAAAAAACCTCATGATGGTGCACAAAGAAATTTCCTGGGTGCTGTGAGAGGAGAGGCGGGTGGACTGACATATCCGCCACTGTGGAGGGATGCTCTGAGGTGCCGGCCGTTGTGCTTTGGGAATCTAGGAGGGTAAAGAGTCCTGTTAGCATCTTTGCTGCAGCCCTTCTCATCATGAGCAATAAAGAGTAAAAAAGGAATTAGGAGTAAGAGCTAAAAAAAAATCAACCTGGTTGCATCATTTCTGATGGGAGAATCGCGGTTGTATTGCAGCTGAAAACAGTTTATGAAACTATATCAGTTAGGATGGAGTTTTTGACTGAGTTTCTATGTTCTTACTGCATTTTGATACCCTCCAAATGTTTCAGGGCATTTAAGTGCAATTCAACTTCCTAATTTAATTTATTTTGTCTTTTCTACTGTGTTTCAATCTACCTCGTTCTGTTAATGTGTTATATTTAACATAGAAAATACCACTTCTGAATATTCCAGCATTATCCTGATGAAATAACCATTCATGTCCAACCCCGGCACGGCACCCGCGCATCCGGAGCTTGGCCGGCAAGCTAAGCGGGGGGGTGCTGGGACATCCCTCAAGATGCCAGTGTTATTTACAGGCTTGAACGCATCCCCTTGATTTCAGCGGGAGCTGCTGAGCGCTTGGCACTTGTGTTAAATCTCCCGGGTGAGTTCAGGAACGGGAGGGCTGTGGTCCAAAGAGACGACGGCGCTCTGTCTTTTGTCCCATGGGGTGCTGGTGAGGGCATCTCCTTTAAAACCAGGTCAAGCATCCCAACCGACCATCCTCACTGTAAGCAAAGTAGGACGGAGGATGAGGACCTGCCCCACACCACCCGGCTGCCGGAGGTGATGCTGGGGCCCCAGCGGTTGGGTGGCAAGGGAGAGAGGCGATTTATTAGGCAAGACTGAGGCTCAGTGCAGAAAGGGCAGGGTTTCCTAGCTCTGCATCAGCTAGCTAATCCCCAAAAGGGCTTTCCCACTTATCCCACAGCGTCTTATTTTCAAGAGTCTTGGCTAGGAGCCCTTGCAGGGCTGTATTACCCGCTCAGCGATGCTTTAAGACATCTGCTGGTCCAGGAGGCTTTCCTTCCACATGGTAGTGATGTTCCTCCCTAAATCTGTTTTTTTCTGCCCGCTCCCTCGTTTTCCTCTATATTACAAGATCCCACGTCTCACCCCTGTGAGGTGCTGCCTGGGCTCATCCGCAGTTCCCAGCACACGCCCCAAACCAAAACAGGGTTCGCTGCAGCAGCATCCTGAGGATGCAGATGGGGTGAACGCGCCTGGCTGCTGTGCGAGGCCGGATCCTGCTGAGCGCTGCCCGCTTGGGAGCCCTGTGTGCTCCCCCTGCCACCTCTGCTCCAGTCTTGTGTCCTCCCCTGGTTCTCTCTGGGCTGACCCACAGGCACCTGCTCTTGCGTGGGCTCCCCTGGGAGCTCCTGCCTTTTAAAAATTCGTTTTCAGCGTCAGTGCTGGGAGTCGGACCCATGGGAATTCAGCGGTACATAGCTTGCTGTTAGCAGTGGTTTAGGTAGCTATGGAGGGACTATAAATACAGGATTAACTACAGATGGAATCAGCAAAACATTGCAAACTGGTAACGTTTGGAAATTGAAGTACTGTGCTTGGGGTACTGAGCTGGGAAAGGCTTCCTTCACACACTGCTGGCTTATAGCTGGAACCCAGCAAAGTACTTAAATAATGTGCTTACCTTCCCAAATGTCTCAAATGGTGCAATTGGGATTTATATAATACATCTAAGTCCTCTAACAGTGACCTGAAATAACTTTTGCTAGTATGATCTGCAAATCTGTGCTATTAAAGCCATCTGTCCTTTGCAGAAGATGCTTCAATACCATGGTGACAAACAGCAAATAAGTTTTTGGGGAGCAGCAAGTGCTTTGCCTCCTGGAGCACCGAAGCATCTGTGTTTCCAGTGGTGTGTGTCTCACCTCTTTGCTTCCTGCAAGATATACAGCTGCAGCCTGCCATCGATGCAGCACAAACGTGGTGGGCAGGTTTCTTGGTGGGATCTGATGGTGGGGCCACAGTGGGCAGCGAGGGCTGACCGGGGAGGAGCAGAGGTGCTCTCTTGCAAGGTTGCTGACGTCTCTATCTCTGCTTTTTCAGGGTTACCTTTCCGAAGGCTTAGTAACAAAATGGTATCGCTCCCCCCGCCTCCTCCTCTCGCCAAACAACTACACCAAAGCCATCGATATGTGGGCGGCCGGCTGCATCCTGGCTGAGATGCTGACAGGAAGGATGCTCTTTGCTGGTAGGTTTCTGGCTCCCATTGATTGGTTTTTTTTCTCCTTCCCTCCTTCCTTGCTACCTAATTCAAAGGCTTTTTAGCATGGCAGAGGGCATTCCCCTCCCCTTGCCAGTCAAGGCAACGCTTGTCGCATCGCTACAGGGATCCTGCGGTTGGTTATGAGACATGAGAACTGTCACCAGAACAAATTTCACTTGCACAGCCTCTGCTATTAGAGGGTCCCTTGGTTGGTGCAAACTTCCCTGGTACAGGCAGGCCCTTGGGGACAGAGAAGAGTTACCGTCAGCCTTCTTGTGCTTGCCTGGGAAGAGCACACAGTGGTATGGATGTGATGGCACCCAGTGGGAAGCCACCGGCCGGTGGGGTGCCTGAGGCTGGCTGGGGTCAACAGTGCCTCTGTGCTGAGCCTTGCTGGGCAGGGGTGGTCTGCTGCCGAAAGCAAAACCCCAAACAAAGAACAGTTCTGATGAAACAACAAAACCTTTTTCTGTTTCTGGGTTTCCAACCAAAAATAAGAGCTTTTTGTTGGGAGGGAGGATGCTAAAAAAAATATCATAGGGTGGAGTATAAGGACAGGAGATAATGTGGCCCTGTCCCAAGAGGTTCGTACTCTATACCGTGGATTTGAATTGTGATTGGTGTCTTCAAGGTATTTCTTTTCCTTGAGGGAAGACATTTGAATGCCTCTACCCATTTTCAGGATTTTCCTATAAGTGGGTATTGGAGTTGTAAAGGTGCAGTGCAAGGAAAAGAAGACAAAAAAAGCACGGGCAAGGAGCACATAATTATCAGTGCAGCATTTGAAGCTCTCATCTCTGATGTTCTTGAGAAGCAAATCTTTATTTAATACAATTCCAAAAATGCTACTGTCAGGAGCAAAGCTGTGCTTCCCAAGCTGGAATGCGGAGTTGTTCATTCAGGAATAAAGCAGCCGCTCTTTGCCTGTTGAACAAGCTGCCTCCCTGCCCAAGGTCTGCAGCAATGCTCCTTGTTGGTTGTCAATCCATCTCCCATTAGTGTTTTGAATGACAAGGTTTAACACATTTCGTGAGCAGCTGTTTGCAGAGTTGTGTAAATAAATAATTAGACCTATTAATAATGGAGAAGGACATTTTCTTCACAAATATTTCAGTGCACCGCAGAGCTCCGCAGCCGGTGCTTGATTGCAGCTGCTCTGTCACTCCCTCCCTGCTCCCGCTTGCAGCTTCCATATTTCTTTTGTGAAAGCTGAAAATTAAGCAGTCGGTATCATTTCGGAGAGATCATTAAAATTGCCTGCTTCTCCTTCCTTCCTCTTGTCCTTGGTGTCTCTTCCCAAAAATTTTCAAGTCCAGGGACTTCAGCTCTGAAAATTATGCATCAGACCTGGCTGCTCCTGCCACATCCTCGGGGTATATTCCAGGAGTGGGGTCATCTCCACGCTTGTCCCTGTGGGCGCAGGGCATTTTCTGGTCTCACTGGGAAATGCTGCATGTGAGTGAGCTCCCGAGGCAACTCTCCCAGCTGCCTCCCCTTGCCGAGCCGTGGTTTGCACCGTGGAAGGGTCTCCAAGGTTTTGGGGTAGAAGCAAACTGGATGATGCCTTTCCAGGGCAGAGCTAAGGCTCTGCCGGTCCAGGGCACCAAACTAGCCCCAGGTAAACCAGAGCAGCAGAAGCAAACCCCAGCGCAGATGGCAGGGTCCTGGGCCTGCAGGAGTTGCACCAGACCAGAGCAACGCGCTGCCTCGTATTAAACGGGGTGTAGCTGGAGCGCCAGGGAAATCCTTTTGGACTCTTAAGTCAATCTCTCTTTTCCTGTACTTGCTCCTCATGTCAAACAGCAAAACAAGACTGGCTTGTCCAGATTCTTCTCTGGCCATCCCCATCAGAGCACCCAAACACTCATCTTTATCCTGGTTTTCCAAACTGCTTGACCCCTCTCTCAGCCCCAGCTTGGTTTTCACACTGTTTGTGGACCCCAGGGGTTGAAGCTACATCGGCTGACACCAGCAATCTACCACCTAGGTGTCCAAGCTGGTCCCTAAAGCTCCGATCATGGTCAAGGCAGAGGCAAAGGCAGCTCCAGGATGTGATTCATCTGGCCTCTGGTAGCTGTCTGCCTTCAGCTGAGATTGTGCCTTAGAAATATTTATTTTTCCACTACTGCTCATAAAGAATGTCTGGAGAACAAGCTGAAGTGCCACGCTGGTGTTGCATGTGGCTACAGGTTCGTCAATTCTGTCCCGGCTGCCCAGGTGAGATGCCCCAGAGCAGCCATACGGGAACCTACTTTGCACGGTGGTTCCTGAGAGTCCACAGCAGGTTAAAGATCAGGAGATGGGATTTAGTAGACCATAGACTGGGCTCAGCTGGAGAAGTGCTGTGACCATCCCTGCTTCTCTGCTTTCTAGCCCTGTGCCATCTCTTAAGAAGCCCCCAAATGATGGCAGGATACTTAGTTAATGGGTGGGGGTCAAAACCAAAGCTCAAAATACATATTCCTTTTGGGTTGCTTTAAAAATAGTCCATAGAGTTGTTACAGGGCCCTGTGCCCCTTTTTTCTGGCCTCCTCCTATACCAGTAAGTAAAGAAGAGCCGGGGTGGGAGCCTGGCAGTGGGGCAGGGTGCCTGTGGTGTCCCATGCCTTGTACCATCTTTCATCTGCTGGTATCCAAAGAGGAGGAGAATAAAACCCAACCACTCAGAATAGCTAAAACTGGCCATCACTTGCATGACAGCATGGGTTCGTCTTTGCTTTTGCTTTTCTCCTCTTTGCTTGGGAGAAGGAGTTTGCCCCCAGCCAGCTGCAGCCCCCATCACTGCAGGACAAGACTTTCAGAGTCCTGGGTCACCACCAAACACCACGTGGGAAATAACAGCGATGTAGTTCCCAGAAAGTTGCAAACCTCCAGTAATTGCCTTACACTGGATAAATTGTTTTTTGAGTATGCGTCAGTGCCACAATTTAAATTGAGTGCTTAGCATAAGTCAATATAATTAACTCAGTAGTCTATCTGGGGTGCTTAAGCAATGCAGTTAAATTAAGGCGATCAGTTATTCCTACACAACTTAATGAACACACAGCAGAGAGAAACCCCCAGCCCCCTTGCCCTCCCCGCAGCCCCTTCTCTGGGTCATGCGGTGGCAGGAGCAGCTTTGGGTCTGGCAGAGCCCTGGGAGGGCACAAGAAATTTGGCTAACCCAAAGCTCGCAGGAGTGTAGCATGTCTCCAACAGCTAAAATCTGGTTCGCAGACCTTTAGAGAGCTCCCACCATGAGCAGCACAGAAAACAGCGAAGAGCATCTGTAACTGAGCAGCTACAGCTCCCTCCAGTGACTTTTCCAACTTCTGCTGCCAAAGCGCATCCGAAAGCATCGCCAGTGGAAGCAAGAGAAAATAGGAGAAAAAGAAAAGCTACCTGTCCTTGCAGATCTCTGTGGGGTTCACCAGTGGGGCTGCAGCCATGACCAAGAGCTAGGAGGTGGCGCGGTGGCTCTTCCCGTGGGAACGGTGCTTGCTCCCAGAGGATTCGCTAGCAGGGCTTGGGTGCTCACCGGGGGCTTGGTTGCAAGCCTGAGGAAGGGTTCCCTTTTCCAAGATACAATGCGGAGCTCCTCGTGCTCTCCTCGGGTAACGACAGCACATTGCGTTTATTCTGTCTGTAGTTTGTGTTTTTCTTTTCAGGAATTAATGCCTCCAGAAGGTCCCTAGGAATTACATATATAGAGGGTAATGGTGCAGAATTGGGTTCCTGAGAGCCATAATTCAAGGCTTCCAGCGTTGCATTAGCAGCTTCTTTGTGTCACTAAGCATGGTGCCTTTCAGCTGCCAGGTGCCTTCAGCGAGCAGTGGCTGGAGCTGCACTGAGAGGAGAACAGCCACAAGGCCTTTGTGACTTTTAATACCCTGTAATTTTGATCACAGTTTGGGAAGTAGCCTGACTAACAAGTTGTTTCCTGATGGTCATCTTTAGTTTCTCCTGGAGCCATGCTGCGAACCTCTAGATGACTTAAAATTCGTTTTTCTATGGGAAAGTGAATTCATTTCCCCAGGATTAATATTAGGACGGTGTCCCTCTGTCTTTTTTGCTTTTCCTATTGCTCTGTCATCTTCTGAGGCTTTGTTCTGAGCGGACGTGTGGTGTGATGGTGATCAGCTGTGCTAATGTCAATGTTGCTTTGGGGTTGTCTCAAGTTCATTGCCATGTCCTGGCTCAGAGCTCTGCCATTCAGGGTGAAAGTGGCCACAACAGCATTGACCCAAACCTTGTTGGAGTCATGAGGCCGTGATGGATGGAGACCCTTTCCCAACCTCAACGTTTGGACCTACCCTTGCCCAGGGGAGTGTGTTTGGGGTCAGCTCCATGGATTTGAGTCTGGAAACCTGTTGCAGACCCACAGGGAGCTCTGGGCTGGGGAGGGCAGCCCCTGGGAGGTGCCAGAGACCTCCAAAGGGACAGGGTTGCCTGAGGCCGCGAAGCCAGCAATGGTCTCCACTAAAATGTCCCCTAAAAGTTGGCCTCTCCACCCTCCCTGCAAACTGATCAGAAGTCCTGTCCCGTAAATAAGGTTCACTCCTCTTGCCGTGGATCAGCTGGGTACTGCTTGCCAGTGAAGCAGCCTGAAATCCATGACTTGGACGGCAGGGACTTGGTAGCCCAAAAATCCCCACTGGTTTGTCTGCCCCAGCCAACTCGCTGTCTTAATGCATAGTCCTGCCTCTAATGACAGAATATTTATAACCGGCGTTTCTGGCAGACAGAAAATCAATAGTGCGACTCGGTATTTCTGCCAGGCTGCTTCTCTGTACACGTAGGAAACTGGAAATCAGCCACGGAGCTCTTGGTCACATCCGATAGTGCGCTAAAGAATGGGATTAACGTTCATTAACGAGGTGGTTGGCTCCGCTCCGCTGGCACTGCTGCTTCTCTCCTCTCACTGACTGGTAGCCAGTCCTGAGCAGGGGCTTAGGAATGCATGGATAAATATGTCCTGAAGGAAAAGGATTAAAAATATATGATTGCTCATAGCAGTTGTGGACATTGTCACCATCAGAGCCTTGACTTGGTGCCCAACAGCCAGCAGGAGCCGGTCAGAAAACACCTTTCCCATCAGGATTGCGCAGAGGTCGGGCACTTGCATTCATTTAAAGATGAAGCTTTGGGACCCCTGGAGCTGGGTTCACGATCTTCTCGTTATCGTTGGGGTTGTGGCGGCACTTTTTGTCACCGCAGCACAGAGGAGCTTTGCTTCTCAGCGTAGCACAGCGCGTGGCAGGGACACGTGGTGACGGCGTCGGGCAGCGCCCTGCCCGGCTGCAGCCGTGTGAGCTGGGATGCTTCATTTGGGGTTGTGAACGATCCCAGCCATGGCGTTGCTTAAAGAAGAGAGTTGTCAGTTTTGAGGCTGTTAGAGCCGATATTCATCTCCTTCCATCATGCATGATGGAGCCCACGGATGGATAATAGCTCCCACCTCCATGATTTCGGTTGGGTACAGTTTCTGCTCAGCCTGTCAGCCTCAGGGTGATATGCCAGGAGGGCAAATCATCTAGGTTAACTCTTTCACTCTTAAAATGAGGTGACCCAGCTGGGAGTCCTACCGACGTGAGTGGGAGAGGGAGGTATGGGGGCTTTGGGGGCTGCACAGCCTGCATGTGTGCAGGTGGAGGCATCTCAGCTGAAGCTCTGCCTCGAACACGCCTGAGCGGTCGCTCCGTGTGCTGCTGTGTAGAGGGAGAACCAAAAGGTGAGCTCTCAAAACGGGAGACGGGATGGGAACAGAGGGGTAGGGAAGTGACCTGGGGACATCGTTGCACCTGGTTCTTAAGAAGGTGGCAAGGACATTTTCTTTGGAGCAAAGAGCGGTGGCTAATGCCGGGAGGCATCAGTGCAGAGGGGCTGGTGGGAGATGCGGGGCTGCGGTGACGTGGCTCATTTCAGAGGGGTGGCTGATAATACACACACCCCACACCCCCCAATTTAACTTCTGGATCCCATCTCACTGTTTTCTGCCTGCTTAGGGGGTCACGAGCTGGAACAGATGCAGCTTATTCTGGAGACAATTCCCGTTATCCACGAGGAAGACAAAGAGGAGCTGCTCAAAGTGATGCCCACGTTCATCAACAGCACCTGGGAAGTGAGGAAGCCGCTGCGCAAGCTGCTCCCCGAAGTGGACAGTGAAGGTACCGTAGTGCCCGCTGGCTTCAGCAACGTCCTTCTCCTGGGACTTCCCCCGGCTGCCGTGTTTTCGGACCTATTGCTCCAGGGGGTCACAGGAATCGTCCTCTAAGTCCAAGTGCATGAACGCTGGTGAATGGGATTCAAGATATCTGGGGGTTTGCAGTCTATGGTCCCACCTGTAGCTCAGCACGTCCCCACTGCTGTCCCACCGGGGAAGGTGTGGGCTGCAGGACAGCACTCGTGATGCAGTAGCTTTCTCGCAGGTAGCTCATACAGAAATAAGGGTGAAATAGTCTTCCAAGACTATTCCGAGACACTTTCAAGGTGCATCCCTGCCTTCCTGTGCCTCTTCTTGAGCTGTAAGTGAGGGTTCAGCCCAGAGGTTATTTTCAAGCCCTGTTCATTTTCTTGCTGTGCTTTTTGCATGAACGCAATTGTATAGTACAAGAAAATAAATGCTTTTACTTCACAGATACCTGAACTCCCTGAGATGGTTGCCACAGGCAGAAACGTTGTCCAAGTGCTCCGAGGCTTGGACATCACTCGCATCATGCTGTCGCAGCCTGCAATGCTCAAATACCACTTCAGCCACTTCTCTCCTTTGGCTAAAGCTTAAAAAAAATCAGCAGTGTGTTGTTGCGAGGGGGCTGCAAAGGACAGGCTTTTGGACCTGAACTTTTGCCTGGGGCAGCTTTGCAGGCAGTGAGAGCTTGCAGGGAGGCAGCCAGAGTTGAGCAGTGAGGACCAGGGCACGTCAGCTCATCTGAGCTCTTTCCAAGGCTTAAACCAGGCTGGTGGACCTGCCCACCTGCTTTTGGGAAGACGTCAAGACCAAGCCCGGAGTTGTTTGCTGGCGTAACTCTTCATTATAAGACATCCGCTCTATGGGCTTGGCAATGCGATACCCATCGGCCCGGGTTACCCAGGGACCGTGTCAGCCTCCAGCAAGCAGGAATGGATTTATTCCCTGTCATTACTGCGGGAAGAAAGGTCACCTGCGCCCCTTACATAATTCATCGACATTTTCCTGCCTCTCTGACCCATGATATATTGTAATACATAACTCATAATATATCGTTCCACTGTGCTTCTTGCCCGCAGTCGGTGACCTTATGAAGCTATTGATTCCTTCCTACTTAATTAGTCCAAGCAATGAAATAATCTTGTGGGACACAATCGGATATTGGTTAATGTTTAAGCACTGAGGCAATAGGTACAGCCCGCCCTTTCTGCTGAGTGATTTTGCCCCTAAAGAACTGTCCCATTCACACAATTACATCTTTAATGGGGATATTTCTGAAAGTGCAATGCAAAAGTTGTAACTGAAGAAAGGAATATTCCTGTTCACATTATCTGAACTCTAAGGGACTCTTCCATGCACCAAGAATCAAGCAATAAACAACATCTTTAATGACAGGATTTGATTTTTTCACGTAACCTCAGTAAAGGAATCATCATCAAAGAAATCACAACAAACCCTCTGCATTTAGATTTCATTCTAGTCACTTTAATTGCACTTAATTTCCTTCTTCATCATTGTAGAAAGAGTTCATGCTCCACAGTCTTTCTAAAATAATTTTAGGCACTTGGAATTCTTTAAATATTAATGAGTAAAATAATTTCATAGTGTTGGTCACGCAGAAGACTCTTAAAAATTGCACTTTAAATCTAATCCCACTTCAGTTGCACATAAAGATGTGAAATCAGTTGCCTGAAATGCAATGTCAATGTGCTTGTCAAATGGATCTGAGAGCGTGGACTCAAATCCTGACACTGTCCAAAGGTCTTTTTGGTGTACAAGCTTAGTGTTCTGGCCTGGGATCGCAGCACTGGGTATAACATGAATAGGCTGTCCTGTGGAGGGGTGATGCTCTCACAGTCATTTCTCCTGCCTTGCTAGATGAAGTGACACCTGCGGGCTGCAGGATTGCTCCACCGCAAGCACACAGCTCAGGTGGGGGGTGAGATGGATGCAGCAAGGACAGAAGTGCCCGTTTTAGATGCACATGGGATGTGACCTTTAATTCCTTCCTTACTTTGAGGGGATTTGGTATGGGGGATTCACGAGGCTCATCCTGGAAAGGAAGCTGGTATTGCTTCTGAGGAATTAGTAAGCTTGTTTCTCTCTGCTTCACAGCTATCGATTTTCTGGAGAAAATACTGACATTTAACCCTATGGATCGATTAACGGCTGAGATGGGTCTGCAGCATCCTTACATGAGTCCGTATTCCTGCCCTGAGGATGAACCGGTGTCTCAGCATCCATTCCGGATTGAGGATGAGATTGATGATATTTTACTGATGGAAGCCAACCAGAGCCAGATGTCTAACTGGGACAGGTATGGTACCCAAGGCTGGGCCAGAGACTAGATACTGACCTAAATCATTTAGGCAGAACTTGACTGGTGAGTCTCTGACCTGCTTTTGATTGGGTTCAGCCACACATGTTCCAGACCCATGAAAGACACCTGCTTTTCCTTCTTTATGCCATATTGTAATTCTAGCCCAAGCTGGCACCTTGCTGAAGCCAACGAGAGGTTCGTCATTGATTTCCACAGGCAGCAGATGCTGAGTCTGCACGTTCCAGTTACTGAGTGTCTTTCTGCTCTTGGTTTTATTCACAGCCTATATTGTCTTCCATTTGAGTTATATCTGTTTAAATAATGCTACGATTCTTCCCTCTGTCCTCTGTCTCTGTAATACAAGTTCTAAAATAATGTAATTCTTGTACCTTTTGGGGACCAGGCCTGATTTGGAGCTCTGTATTTATCACTTTTCAAGGTGTGTAAGCCCCAGAGGCCACGGATCTGGTGTCTTTTAAAAAATCCTTAATTGTGTTGACTTCTAAACGGTTTGCTGAAAGTCATACAGGAAGTTTAGAGTGGGTCAAAGCCTTAAGCTGAGGTCTCCCATGTCCTAGGTGATTGCCCCAATTACTAGGCCAGTCCCAGGAGTGGAGCAGGCAGAACAAAATAAGCAGCTAAGAATTAACTAGGTTCACTTTCCTATAGAGCTCCTTCCAGCTGAGCGGGGTGAGCTGGCTGAGGATGTCTGCAGCATTGTTCCTCTCTGCATAGCAATTAAATCCCCTCGCCTTCTTAATCCTCTATATTTCACCAGCATTGAAAAAAATAAGCTAAAGAAATCCCTTGCCTTCACTATTATTAATCTCTTGCCTGGGTGAACAAATATCAGAGTGGTGGCTGCGGGGGACAACCAGATAAATTAGGTAAAGAGGAAAGCTGGAAGCTTTTCTCAGATTATTTATCTTCAGTGTTTCCCCACAGCTCCAGCATGCCTGCCAGTTACAGTCACCAAAGCAGCAGATCAGTTGCTGGAGGTCACCTTGTCACCCTTTTATCTCTTGGCTTTTATATTTCGTGGTGCGGTGCAAGAAGCTAGGACCTAGACTGTTGGTCCTGCCACCCAGCTGGGGACAGCTGCTATAGGGCTGAAAATTTTGCAACACAGGCCAAGTGTTTTAGAGGTGGGAAAAGATTTTGCCTGTGTGTTGTGGGACACCTGAAGAGCGTTTCATTGCTGGGGCATAGAGACCCAATACCTGGGACAACATGTCTTTTAAAGGCAGCTCAGTTAGGAACCAGTAAATTAGATGTCACTTCGAAAACCGTGTCTAAGAATGGGTGTTGTCGGGTAATTGCAATCAAGGGAGTTCGAGTGGCTTGAGAAGTTATCACTTAGCAAGGTGACCCTTCAGGGATGCTCCTGGTCCACAACATCAGAGTAAACTGGTGTTGTCCAGTCTCAGTGGGGATTTAAGCTCATCTTTTTTACTTTTATGGCAACAAACAAGGAGCCCTCGTGCTGCAGGTACTTGTCTGTGGGCTGAGAGACAGTTTGATTATTAATATTGTTAATCACGTTTTAATCCCAAGTGGAGGGAAGGGTACGAAGGGCTAAATGAAGGGGCCAGTTGGTTTGGTTGTTGAGCTTTTATTACCACTACTGGTCATGTCTGTGCAGCCTGGGCAAGCCTCAGACTCCTCATAAATTACTCAGCTCCCCTGCCTTTTTTAATGCACAAGAAAAAGGTCTCTAATATTAATAAGAACTTAGAGATCTGTAGGTAAGCAGTATATTAGCAAGAAAAAGGCAAAAATAGCAGCAGCAGCATGCGTATCTGTTTGAGCACTGCTGTTTCTAGTGAAGCCATCATCTACATGTCTAATAGCAGTGTATCTTTCGCAGGTATCACGTCAGCCTCTCCTCTGATTTGGAATGGAGACATGATAAATACCACGACATGGATGAGGTTCAGCGGGACCCCCGGGCAGGGTCTGAATCCATCGCTGAAGAAGCACAAGTTGATCCACGGAAATACTCACAAAGCAGCTCAGAGAGGTTCTTGGAGCTATCCCACTCATCCATGGACCGAGTATTTGATGCCGATTGTGGGAAATCCTGTGATTACAAAGTAGGGTCACCTTCCTACTTGGACAAATTGCTGTGGAGAGACAATAAGCCCCATCATTACTCGGAGCCCAAGCTGATTTTAGATTTATCCCACTGGAAAAGAACAACCATAGCACCTGCAGCTGAGCTATCGCTGGAAGAAGAACCATCCAACCTTTTTCTGGAGATTGCTCAGTGGGTGAAGAGCACGCAGGTGGGTCTGGAGTGTCCCAGTCCTCTTCCGGAGATTCAGGAACGGAGCCTGCCATCTTCTCCTCACCACCTCCACAAAGAACCCACGGAGGTGAACAGTGAAACAGACCCTGAGTTTGACTTGGACGTCTTCATCTCCAGGGCACTGAAACTTTGCACAAAACCCGAGGATCTTCCAGACAACAAACTCAATGACATCAACGGGGCCTGCATATCTGAGCACCCCGGTGAGATTGTACAAACAGAGGTGTACCAGAAAGAGCGATGGTGAGGATCCCACACCCGGGAACCCCCACTGTATCTCCCTGTTCCTCTCTGATGGTGTGGCCATTGCCCGGGGCTGAGTGGCTTCCATCTGTCATTGAGCATCCGTTTTTTACACTATACCGAATGCCTTTTTCTGAAAAGGCAAGCACAAACCACATGCCCCTTTTGATGCCTTAGAAATACCTTTAAGGGAATCAAGAGGTGTGAATGAAATACTGAGTTTCTTATACTGCCTTAACACTCTTGCCTTGCAATCTCTGGGACCTGTTTGAAACTTAAATGTACGAGGGAGAGATGACAGTACATGGTAAGTTTACAAACAGAAGTCAAATCAACTTATTTCCCTTTCTTTTTCTATAGCATCTTAAAATGACGAGGACAAAATCAGCATTTTCATTATGGTCAGATACCGTCCTGGTTTGACGGGTTCCCAAAACGCCAAACTTCGAGGTCCTCTGAGGCACCTGTGTGAGTACAGGCGGTACAGAGAGAAGCGATGCCAGGCAGTGTCCGTGGTCAGCCGTCAGTCGGCAGAGAATGGAACTAGAGGTAGTTTGGCCCTCAGACAGAAAATAACTCTTCGAGAATGTTAATGGGGAAGGAATTTGACCTACAAAATATGGGCCACTTGGGATCTTATTTTATTTTTTCTCATTGGAAGAGAAAATTTTTGCTAAGCATGTTCTCCTTGTTTGGTTCCTCACACATAAATTCTCCCTTCTGTTGCACGGGGTAGATCCGAGCTCTCCAAGTACTTAGGAGGCCCCATACGATACATTTCAGTGTAACAACCTGGTGCTGCAAGTCCTGTCTCCGGCAGCTGCCCAGCAGACCAGCAAATTCTGGTGGTAAGGGCTGGACAGGAGTCGAGAGCTAGAAACAGGGCATCTCATGGTGCGATGCTGCCTGGCACCACCAGCTACACAGACTCAGCAAGGGCACCCACCTTTGCTAATAAAAAAAAGGAATGAAAGTACTACTATTTACCTTCTGACAAAGGTGTTGTGAAGAAAACAACAGTTCCTGTGGCATTAGATTCGTAACTAGCCACTTTGCTTCCAGCTTCTTTGGAAGATGCTGGTGTCAGCAGGCAACTGAGTGCGGTTTGTAAATAGACAAAACCACAACTGATCTACTGTAACTTCTGTTTTCATCCACACTTCTGAGCACCTTAATAATTAATCAGCTAACAAGAGTTTGTATATGGAAGAAATGTTCTATACTTATATTTAATCAAACTGGGCAGTTTTTTAAATGGAAAATCTGTAAATAGTGTCATAAAAGCCAATCTCCGCTTTCCTTGCCATCGTGTCGTTGTGCTCTCCAGCATGGCGGCACTACTTTCATTTGTAAAAGAGAAACTACTGTACTTAGTAACTCCAAGGTCCGTATTTAACTATTGTTCCTATACGAATTATTTCTACCCTTTCAACAAGCAATCTACTAACTGTTCTGAGATGTGAAGAAAACTCACGTGAGACTCGGATGATAACTAACAGCAGCATTTACTGTATTAACCCTGGTTTCTGTTCTTGGTGGGATCAGGTACAGGTTTAGCTGTAGGAAAGCTTGTGCTAGGCATTGACAAGCCCAAAAACTTGTTCTTATTGTGAAGATCTCTCCTTAGGCTGATTGAAATGCCATTACTCCAGCTGATTAGCAGCATAGGTGTGAAGGCTGCCGGCTGCATGGATGGGATGGGGTGGAAGTCCTGGGGCGGGGGTGGAGAAGGCATCTGGAAGGCAAAGCCATTGGAGAAGGCATCTGCAAGGCAAAGCCACTGGGCTCTGGTCTTCGCCTCAAGCGTTTGGACGTCCCCCACAATGGTTTAGAAAGGGGAAACAAGGGAGAAACAGAGGGTTGGTTTCCAGTGTGTTGCAGATAATTGATATACCTCAACTAAAGCTCAGCACTTTTACTGGTGGTGGGAGAAATTCAGACGCCGAAGAAGCGGCCACCCCTGCAGCGGAGCGGATCCAAATCTGGCCCCGGCAGCCCCCGACTCACCGCCCGTGGTCCTGCTCAGCTTCGCCGTGGGCCCGGCAGCAGCCAGCAAAGGCTGGGAACGGGATTGCTGGCGCTCGGGTGAGTGCGTGCCGAAAGAGCAGCTGCGGTCGTGTCCCATCGCTCCTGGTGCCACCCGGGAGAAGCGGAGCAGATAACGCCCAGCCTCTTGACGGGAGATGCACAAACGCTGCAGCTGGAGGCATCAACTGAAAGTTAGATGTTTGGGAGCCGACGGAGTTTAAACCTGAAGGATAAGATCAGCAATGTGAGAGCTGACTTTTAAAACTCTCTTCTGACAGATTCAGCAACTATTTTCTACCATTGTGTTAAACATGGGGACATGCTGACATGTGCAATCAGCAGCAACGTAACCACGCCAGCGTTTCCTTGATGGACATCAGTCGCCACGTGCTCTGAAACCAGAAGCCATTTTCTGTGGGTTCTTACATTTGGGCTGAACGTCTTCACCAGAGGCATACGGGACTATTTATTATGGCCATGAAAGTAACAGTTTTGCTTTTGAATATTTTCTTCTAAGGAGGAGTGGGAGCTTGAGGGCCCGCAGTTAAAGTGTAATATTAACTTCACATAACTTCACTTGCAAGAAGCAAACGGAGCTTATTGCCACTGCTCCGGATTTACCATCTCGGTTTGTGAGCTGTTCTTTAACATTGTTCCAAAACCTCGGCGTCATGTGCTGGGAAAGGGGGGAAACGAGAGGGGTAGCTTTAATTTGTTACCTGAGTGTGCTCAGCCGATCACAAGCCAGATTTATTTCTCATCTACAACAATAAAATTTAAGGCCTGAGCCTTCCTTGCTTGGTAGCGTGTAATTATTTTGCTTACTATGAGACTTGAAATGTTTATTCCAGTACTCGTGTCTAGGTTTCTTCTGCAAATTAGAGAATCATAGAATCATTTAGGTTGGAAAAGACCTTTAAGAATGATCACGAACATCTGCATTTGCGCATGCGTTGCATGAATGTTTGCATTCTGGGGTTATATGGTGTTGGGTAACTTTTTACCAAGCTTTGCTTTGGCTGGTGCAGGCTGTCTGAGTGCTCAGGGTCACGGGGAGGGAATTTAGACCTCGTCACCAGCACGGCGACTTCTGCAAACTGCTGCTTCTTGCAGTTCTTTGAAGAATCGTTTCAGCGCAAGGTTAACCATCAGGTATTTCGATAAATTTGCATGTGTTATTTATTTGAAAAAGAGAAAAAGAGCATTGCTATCATTAATAATAGAGGGTGTGATGGGGCACTGAGGGCACGTGGCAGTGGGATGGGTGGACGCCCTGGATTTAGAGGTGTCCCGGCGTGGGTGTGCTGAGCAGAGGCAGGAGGGCCGGAGCACGCTCCTTGTGATCTCCGAGGCTCCGGAGTGAGCGACGTGGTCCTGTTTGGTGACGTGGAGAGGCACCGCAATGACAACGCAAGGGACTGGACTGGCAGAAGCGGAGGGACTGCCGATGTCCCCAAGCTGAGGAGGACCTCAAGTTTAGAGGCTGGCGTTTAAGCCAGTGATCAGGTACGTAAGTGCCCTTGTGGGTCCCAGCCGTTGTGGCGGGCCTTTTATATGGTTTTATTTGAAGAAGAACAGAGGGAGCAGCATCCCCCCTGCCCTGTGGGAGCAGCTCGTGGTGGCGTCCATGCAGGTTCTTCCACTACAGCCACCCACTGGCCACAAGTTGGGGACTGGGAGTCCATCAGGCAGACGAGGGTGCAGCTGCCTGCTCAGCTGCTCTTAAAAACACCTTCAAACAGCAGAATGATGCCTCCGACGGTTCGGTTGCTGGCCCGGTAGTTGTTCTTCCCCAGTCACAAATACATGACTATTTTTACTGCAGTTTATTTTTAATCGTGTTGGGATTCAGCAGCTGTTACACCATCACAGAGCTGCATGAACCAGATCTTCAGAGCTTTACCATTAGTCACAAAAAAAATCAGCTTACTTTTAAATACAGTTTCAGGGACATCCTGGGAAGCGTTTCCTATGCAAATCACACCTGGATCCCAGAGTAAAACCACAGCATAAGTGTCGATGAATATTACATGCAGAGCTATTGCAGACTGGACTGCTAACAATCATTTCTGTCCCTTTTAACCCAAGACAAACGTATTTGAGCAATTTCATGCCACCATCTAACATTTTGGAGAGCTTGCAGTGAGAACACTGTATAATGTGGTATGCAGACATTTCAGGTCTGAAATGTTCTTTTTTTCCCACTGATTGTAAGAGGACTTGAAGAGGACAAATACACCATATGGTGTTTGCTTGTGAATGCCTTTGACATTTTCAAAGGCAGAGTTTGATTTTGAAGTAGTACAATACTCGGGTGAATGTAGTCCTCTCAAAGTGCATCTTCACTTTCCAAGACCGTGCTCATTTTGAACTGCCATCTGGCTGCTGTCGGAGCTGGTTTATAACAATCACGTTGCTAAATTCAGAGAGTAGGATTTTATTTATCAATAAAAGGAGAATCTGTCTTAAAAAGACGACCTTCTCTCATGGGGGCTTATTCCGTCGGCTCTTGGGCTGCAGGAGAATAGATTGCAACAAAAGGACCTCAAAGGGGTTGCTTTGATTAATCTTGCAGTGCAAATAAGGTGGTTTAGGAAGCCTGTATAAATTTTTATTAAGCGTTGGAGAGGATAAATCCAAGTACATCTTTGACAGGACAGACTATACCTAAAAATATAATTAATTCCTGGGATATGTCACTGCTTCATGAAGTGTTTGTGTGTACACACAGATGGTATATTGTTTTAAGTTTAAGCAATATATAATATTTCTCCCAGCAAATGGCAATAGATGTAGGTAAAGGTGATTCAAGGTGTGATTTGAACTCTCTGCTTACCCTCTGTGCTTCAGTGTCCATGGCTGAGAACCACGCAGGGCACATCTGATGACCGCTTAGTGCTTGGGCACTAGCTCTGTCCTCATGGGAATTCCTGCCTAGGTCATACTGGTGGTGGGATAAATATCTGGGGCAAAATCTGGGGTAATTAAACAAAACTTTGATAGTCCAGGTTGCAGAACAGAGCAGGTAAGAATAACGGGTGTGTGGGATTGGCTTTGTGATCAGGGACAACAGAGGGAAGAACTGTGATATATTTGGAGGAGGGGTTTGAAGAATAAGGAGTTTCTCAGAGTTTCTCATGATATCCTATTTTTATACAGCTCTGCACTAGAAGGACACTTTATAAAACCGATTTCAACAGCCTAAGTCTAGTGCCAACTCTAATGCAAACAGTCCACAGTGGAGCAGCTTGAACCTCGCAGCTCAGCTAAAACCACCGTCACAAAACAGCTGCTAAAAATACAAAATCTTCCAACTCTGCAGAGCCTTCACCCCGGTCTCACATCCACCCTTGGCACGGGCTGCTTGGGCACCTGGGGCTGTCACCACCTCGTCCGTAGCCCTGTAGACCCCCGTGAGTGACTGCCAGCTCTGCACGGGGAGCAGGAGGGAATGAGCTGGTGGCGATGCCGTGTCTCACTGCCATGCCCGTGCTTCTCCATCCCTCACTGCCTGTTACAGCTTTTCCTTCCATAACTGCTACCAAAAACCAGCAAGGCACCACTGGGCAATTCTTAAAACTATTTAAAAGGAGCTGGTCTACATTTCTAACTGTACACAAACCAGTTTGGGTTTTTGACTCAACAAATGTGGGTGTAATGCCAACCGTGTTCACATTTTTTTTCCCTTGTCATTTCTCCTCTGCTGCACATTGATATTTCAGTGCAGGAAGGGCAATGCCAGGTTAGCGGACACCCTGGGAATGCCGTACCTCCGGCGGTGAGCTGTGTGGCTCCGGCACCGAGCAGGCAGTGCCGGGCTGGCTGCTTCTCCGTGGTTATTGCAGCAACTATTTTAAAATCCTGGGGCGCTTCTATTAGTCCCGCTGGCGCTTCAGGAGGGAAGTGGAGATCAATGGAACAGCTTGAACTCAGCCAGGTCCAATTATAAAGGGAGGCTGAGCTCCAGGATGAGTAACCATCTGGCTGCGAACGGGGCTGGGTGATGGGACAGGCAGCACCATCGTGTTTCCGTGCAGTCACCCCGCTGCTCTTGGAACAAGAATAGGGTGGGTCGATGTCAGATGGATGGGTTTGGAATGACAATCTAATAAAGAAAAATTTCCTTTAAAAATAAATGCTGTCTGTCCCCAAATCCTGCTGGCCACTGTTAACTGCCTAAGTGCCAGCAGGAGCATGCAGGACAGAGCCACGGTAAAAAGCCTCTTGCCCTACACAAGTTCAGTGCTGCATCTCCCCATGTGAGAAGAAGGACAGTGAAAACACGCTGCTGATGGGAGATGGGATGGGGAAGAGAGCACGTGAGCATACAGAGGTGATGAAATATCCCTGCTGAGCAATAACGCTCAGTAAGGGAAGGAAATAGTTTCAGCCTGAAGCATTTTTGCTCTGTTCTGCAAGGGACCTGCGCTCATGAGCGGCTGAGTGCTAGGAAGCCGCTGGTCATCCAAATAAATCCTTCTCTAAAACACTCAACAGCGTTGCGAGAGGTGGAAGGTGAAAGGAAAGATGCCCCGTGCATGAACTGGGCTCAGCCAGGCACAGCACAACTTCTGTGCGTGTGTGCACATATAGAAATGCACGTGTTTCATGAGCTGAATGCCTCGGGGAGCCTCTGGATCTGGCCTCTGGATTGGAAAGGTTTGTTTCCATCCTTATAGTTCCATCTTTTCCTCTCAGCACAAAGCTCAGCCACATCTCTTCAGCCTCCTTCGCCTCTGGAGATGTGATTTCCTTCTCCATGATGAGAGCTTCTTGGCACTGTTGTAGGAATAAAACCACAAATGCAGAGGATCAGAGCTGTCCACGTACAAATCATCTGCTTTTTCGGCTTGCTGGAGGTGGTTGATACTTGAGTTATTCCATCCCAGAGTCAGTAGCCCATATTTTTAGGAGTTTGATGAGCCTAACCATGTTTGTGGATGGGCAGCATTCACATCCTACCAAAGAAGACCCATCAGTTCCCAAAGCTGTCACTGCTGGGGAGGAGGAGACCTTCAACTGAGAAGGTCTCCTCAGGCTCAAGAGTCAATCGTTTGGCCCAGCTGGGTGCAAGGAAGGCTAGGCAAGGCAAGAGGGACGTGCGGACTCCTGCTGTCTGTCCGGTGTAGATAAACAGTCCCCAGGGAGGTCTAGAAACAAGAGACGACCCTCCTGGAAATGGTTAAAAACGATTTGGAGGGGCCTTCAGATTTTCCTTCTGTAATCCCATGCAACTGTCAGCTGTGAAAGGAAGGAAGAAAAGCCTCTCTCTCCAGAGAAGATGGTATATGATGGTTATTCATTGCACGCTGAAAAGGCTGTCACTGCAGCAAAACAAGGCCTTACATTTGAGTGCTTCTGCCGCTAATTCAGTGTGCCGAGCAGCTGGAGCCCTCTGTGGTCCCACCAACCGAGATATAGCTCATTATTCTCTTCCTACAAAAGGATGCAGAGAAATTAGCTTTTCTAGCCAAAATTAGCAGCAAATCAGGGGCTCGCATCACCCATGCATGGCCCGTGCTGTCTCTCGGCCACGGCTGCTGTACATCTCATCCCGCTGTCTGCTTCTGGAGCTGCACCCCACCGCTTTCTGAGTGTCACCGGAGCAAGATGGGCTTTGCCTGGGCTGGGTGAGCTTCTCCATCCTCCCATGGCAGAGGGACAGGCTTGGCTGGGGACAGAGACGGTGCTGGCACGTGGAGTCGTGCATCTGTAGAGAGCTGGCAGTGGCAGTTTGTTTGTGTGTCACCTCTTAATCCTCAGCCAGGCTGTGCCTTCGCTCAGTCTCTGATGGAGAAACAAACGGGAAACTGAAGGCAATGGTGGCAAAAATGTCAGCCCGTGAACTGCTGAGCAACAAACAGAAGTATTTAATCACAGAGTCATTTACAGAGCGGCTGAACAGCAGGAGCCTTAGTTTCTTCCTCTGGCTGTGACTTCTCTGTCTCCAGAGACACCGACTGACACTTCGCACCGACTGAACTGGCTCATTAAAAATGACACATGGGCAAGACCTGTTTGTCATCTCTCCACCGGGCGAGGGTCCGTTCCCGCAGCAGGTACTTTGTTGCTCTAAATGATGTTCCTCAAATGCGCAAACGCAGTAGCTGCCAGTAAATGCTAAGATCTTCCATCCTCTCACCTGCCACTTTAAGTTGTTCCCCCAGGAGCTATGTGGTGTCTCTGTGCTGCCGCATCTTCGGATGAGCATCCCTGTGCACATACTCAGTTTCCATTAGCGATTCTTACTTCCCGACTCGGTGGTTAGGAACAAGGCAGAGTGCTGCTGCGGGACTCACTCTGCAGCCTGCTTCTCCCTGGTCAGCTGAGCACCCAGGGGTAAAATCACCCCAGCTCTGTGTGTGTGTCCTTAATCTCATCTGTAAAATGGGGGGAATGCAAAAAAATGCTTTGAGACCGGTTGATGAAAAGCGTGAGGTATCCTCTGGTTTTCTTCTCCAGTCATTAAGCTTTTATAGAATCATAGAATGGATTGGGTTGGAAGGGACCTTTAAAGATCATCTAGTTTAGGGCAGTGAAGTTATCATGAGCGGGCCGAGTGGCAGCCCGCAGGGAACCCACCTCCTGCACCAGCGCATCCAGGGAAAGGGCAGACACCGAGCCCGCACACCCCAGCTACTGCGACTCCGCTTCTGGTCCCGTTGGACCTGCTGAGCTGTTTGCTCAGCAGCAGCCATAAAAGAGCCAGGATCTGCTCTTTGAGGAGATGGATAGAGAAAAGAGGGGCTGGAGGGAGAAACCGTGGGAAGCCATGGGTAGGCAGATGGAAGAAGAGGAGCTGAACGGTGGATTCAGGGACTCCCACCAGGTACCAGAGGCCTGTTTGCACCTGGGGTGCAGAACTGCATCCTCCTTTGGGAGGATGTCCCCAAGCCAGGGCTGTCGCTTTGGAGGACAACTCTTTCCCAGCCCCTGGGCAGGCGGGAAGAATTGTGTTTCCCAGTTAAAAGTCTGTTTGATTTCAGAGTTGTGCAGCTCTTGGAGCTGTGCGGTGTCTTAGGCGAGGACGGACCGCCCTCTGCAGGGGAGCTGATAAAAGTGGGGTTCCTGGCCTCTCTAATCATCGCCTGGATTAAACCCTACAGATCAACCCCACAGGGGACCCAAACTGATGACAGCACCCAGGGCGAAAGCTCTGCGATGACCTTAAACCCTCCAGGAGCCTTCCATTTTTAGTCCTCATGATGTGCAGAAGAGCTGCAGGGCGAGGGTGTACCAGCGGTCGGTGATTTGACATCGAGTTTTTTCCCGCTGCAGGGAGAAATAGTGGGATCACACCTATTTGGCATATGTGTGAGCAGCGCAGAGCGGCTGTAGGTCTGGGTTTGCAGGGTGGTGAGTGTTCCCTGCTCCTGTGAACGAAGCCAGGAGATGCTTTGTCTTGCTGAGTTGCATCTGGTAGGTTTTCTCCAGCAAAGTATTTAAGCACGTCATCATCAAGCAGGTCAGCAGAGTCTTTTAAGTCAATGGGGATTATTCTTGCACTTTGTTTGTGCATGTGCTTTGTTCGCCTGGGTTGGTATTTAAGTAACAGAGGTTAGAACAGAAAAGGAAATTATGCTGTTTCTGGTGACCTGAGTCCACCCTGTGCAGGCGCTGAGGCCACCTGGATTGTATCAATGTGTCTAAAAAACATAAATTCCTGTCTTCAGCTTTGACAGTACATTCACTGCACTCTCTGACAAAGAAGGCAGAAGGGAGGAACCTCTTCCCATGTGGGACTGAACACTGATAGGTGTACCTGCTAAATTAGGTGGCTTTTAAGACCATATATTATTTATATTTATATATTTTAAAACTAATATTTTAAAACTATGTTGGAGACTGCTTTTTCTCTCATAGAGAGAAGCCTGTGACCTACTGGGCAAGCTCAAAATAAGAAGTCCAAATCTTTCTGAACAGTAACCTGGTGCTGCCCCCAGCTTGCTCTTTAACTCTGCACTCCCATTCCCCCCCCCAATATTTGGGACAGGGCTAATGTACAGCTCACACTCAGACGGGTTTATCAGCAGCTGAAAAAGTAAAGTCTTGTTGTTCAGGCCTTTGTATGCACTGCTGGAAAGTAAGACAATATCCAAAAAACAACACGTACAGCTGCTAGCCCTCTGAGTATTCTCCGACAGCCGCAATTTGGAGTCTGCAGGAGCTGTGGGGATCGACTGAGACTGAGGGGAAAGTAATGAACTGACTCTCCTGGGCTCAATCATGCAGAATATACAGAGTGACTGCAGTCCTGCGCTCCCACTTCCAGGCCTGGCCACACGCTTTCCCTGGGGACTCCGGGGGACCGCTGCGGTGAGGGTTGGCATCTGGAAGGTTTTGCTCCTGACAGCGTCTATTCTGCCGGCAGTTTCCCGATTAGGGACTGCCAGCGCCTTTTGCCTTCAACTGACTTCTGGAGCGGTGAAGGAGCAGCCCTGGAGGGCATTAAATGAAGACATTAAATAACAGCAGGGGTGCAAAGGGACCCCAAAACCCTCCTGAGGACAGAAGGGATTGCTCGAGCCTACAGGTCAGGCAGCCTGAGCTGAGGTCCTGCAAAGAAAAGGGAACAAATCCTCCTGGAAGCCATTTCCAAACACCTGAAGTGGATAAAGGTGGTTGGGAACAACCGGCATAGATTTACTGAGGGTAAATTGTTCCTAACAGCTTTTTGCGATGGCTGCCTGATGGCTTTCTTCTTTCAGAGTGTTGACTTTAGACCTCTGGCCAGCAGGCTCAGAGCAGAGGTAAGATCTGTGGCTTCTACAGCTCTGTGTCATGCCATCTTTTAGCCTCAAGTGCCTTTCGGCAGTGGCTTCATTCAGCTTCAGCCCACCTGATCCTTGGTTTGGGGAAAATAAGCCTAAACTGGAAAAAAACCTTGCTAGCTAAATAGGTCTGGATTTTCAAGAGGCTCAAGTTCCCTCACTTTCAGAAAAGAGAAAAATCTTGTTTGTGGAAGCTGTCAAGAATCGGAGACTTCCATTCACAGCAGTGCTGATGAAATCTTGATGGCATTAGGTTCTCTGTAATTTAAACTACAGAAGAGCTTCTGAATAAGTGCCAAATCTCACTTTATAACAGAAGTTTTGTAGCTGGCTCATAACTCTCTATCCAGATATCTCATAACTAAGACGTCTGACGCTGTTCCAAATCCAGATGTCTGCACATTCTAGAAAGTGATACAATGCACGAATGATGTAAAGGTTTTATGGCTTTTATTGTTTGTATAGATACAAAACCTCATCATGTAATTGTTTCTCCCTGATCACATTTTTAATATCAACCTTCTTCTGCGGGAGGAGTTAGATTTTATGATTCAGCTAGCAATATGCGGCCAGTGAGCATATCTGTCAGATGAGTTAAAATACAAAGGAGTCTGAGGAGGACACAGATGTAACACCGTGGGTCAGCAGCTACAACTGCTTTAGCAGAATCCCATGGATTGCTTTGCCTTCCGCAACGTTCAGCAGGTAAATTGCAGCTCCAAGAGGAAAAGCCGATTCTCTTTAGGGCCGAGCTGGTGCTCTGCTTATCAGCCCATAGTCTCTTTTCTCACTTCTTTCATAGGAAACTAAGCTGATTTGCACTGGTTAGGATGCTACCCTTTGCTAGCCTTATAGAGAAGTCAGGGTGGAGATGATGATATTGTGCTAACAAGTACAGAAAATTCACTCTTAGGCCTTTCAAGCCAGTACAATTTAGAGACCTATGAAGGTTAATGGATCTTTTTTGGCAATTTTCTCTATTATTTTTTCTGTCACTGCCACATGGAGACAAAAGCACACTGCTCTCATTAGAGAGAGTTTCAAGCCTGAGACACCAGTGTAATTGCCTGGGAGCCCAAGCTGAGAGTGTGGTGTCCATCAGCTTAAAAGCAGAAGCAAGAGTTATCAAGAGTGCATATGCTGATGGCACACATCCTTTAACTTTCAAGTCTCACCACTGGCTCTGATCAGTCCCTGCGAGGTCCATTCTCATTCTGCAGCACACGCACACCCCATATTAGAAAAGAGAGAGGCAGAAAAGCGCTGTATGCTGATTTCAAGATCTTAAACCCAGAGGCAATGACACCAAACCCTTACTGATGGAGTTAGACTCTCCTCTGAGGTGTCTGAGGGACACCTCTTTCCAGCTTAAGTCAAGACAGTGGACTTCTAAACTCATAGTGAGTTTAGTGTTAAGTTTTCGGTGCTTTTTATACCCACTTTGGTCAAATAAAGGCGTGACAATCCCCACTTGGTATATACTGAGCGATCAGAAGAGGGCAGTCCTTCCCCTCAGTACTCGCTCTACTTTATGCTTGAATTAACAGTCTCAAAGCCACAAGTTGATGCTGCAGCCTTGTGCTGATATGGTTACACTGGTCAGGGATGTGGATAGATGCAACCCCTGAATGACACCACTGCGTTGGAGTAGGCCCCACTGCCAACACAATTCTATCAACAAAGCTGCACTTCGACCTTACTTGCTATTTTAACTGCAGAGCTGCAAGTATAGAATAACTGCGAGGATTACGTTAGTCCTCAGCCCCCTCCCAGATCATCACACAAAAGGGAGACAGAGCGATAGACCATTTGAGCCTCATGATGAAAATTAATTCGTTACTTCTGCGGTTAAAGGAGGCACATTAAAGACACAAGTTTTCTCTCCTGAGCCTAAATTGCCAGCCTCGGTTCAGGTCCTGTGTCCTGCCCTTCCACCAAGACAGTTAAGGAGCTCAGCCACTAGAGAAGAAATATAAGAAACATGATGTCAGGGAAAATGATTCAGAAGGGCAGACGTAGGGTGCTGTAGATGATCTCTGGAAGAAAGCTCCCAGTTATGAGGATGATGTGGGCAAGGGTCATGTGTGTCTGCCCCAGAGCTGAGAGCTGTGACCACAGCACATATAAACCCACCTGGTTTTAATGCAACTAATACAACTGAAAGCAGTGGAGCAGAGGAAGGGGTTTACCCTGATTCCCAGCAGAAAAGTAGATCTATTAGGGGATGAAGGCACCAAAAAGGCTGTGGCCTCCCCCTGCGAAGGCCGCTCTGTGTGGTACCTGTGGTCTCTGCCCCAAGGGCTAAGGCAGGAGCTGGGCAGCCTTTCCTTTACAGGGCACTTGCTTCTGGCCCCACCACAGTGGCCAGATTTGCTCCAGTACAGGTAAATCTGTGCAAACTGCAACCTTATATTCTAGTCGCTCTGTGGCTGTATTAATGGGGCACGAATGCAGAGGGAGGAGAGAGTCATTGGTCAGGATAAGTAAAGTAGCGTGGGGCAGTGTTGAAGGTGGACTGAAGAAACTGAAAATTGATGGAAGCGGGGGAAGAGCCAGAAAGGCAAGATGAAACACCACCTGGTTAGACCATCTCAGGTTTTGTCACCACGTCCGTGGCTGTTCAGGAGCTCAGCAGAGTAAGAAGCAACTGAAGATCTGAGGTCAAATGGGTCACCAGCCTAAAAAGCAGGTCAAAAGCAGAGAAAGTAAAACATAAATTAAAAAGCAGCAAATGCCAGACCTGTTAGTCTACAATGACAGTTATATGAATCACTGACAAAGGAATTCATCAGAACTAGGGAGGGACCTGTATCCACGCACGCCAAAGCTCCCTGACTGGGAAGACCTACAGACGCGTATGGATATATGTTTAAGCAAAGTCATCCTTAATCAAGACAGAATTAACAGTGCCACAAAATGTCCCCAGGAGCTGGAGCTTTGTCATCTACACCATTAAATTGTTAGCACAATCCCAGGCATAGCTCTGGATCCGGTCAGCTAGCATTTTCCCAAACAATTGCTGGACACAGTGTGGGAATTAGCACACTATTCCCAAAACACAGTCTGCATGTGAATGTTAGTTTGGATGGTAAAACACTTTAATAGCATGGATGTGGGCTGTTCCCATGTGAGCTGGGGAATAGTCTGGACACATTTGATTGCAAAAAAGCTACATGAGGAATTTCAAGCAGGAAAAATTTCAAGTAGGAGTGTTCTACTTTAAAAGGTAGAACAAAATTACTGGGCAGAAGTAGAATCAAAATAATGGAAACAGGGTAAAGGTAATTAGCAGTGTTGTTGCTACAAAGATGTAAAAGGGGCAAGGTTTGTGGAGAGAAGTGATATCTTTTAGTGGAATTGGTCTAATAAAAGATATTCTTTTTCTTCAAAAACCTTGCCTGGAGGTAACGATCATCTTTACTGCCTAGTTCCTGCTATAGTCTCATAATGTAAATGAGAAGAGTCATTAGGGTCATCTCTCTCTATGAGGCTTAGTCTAAACATATAGTTAAACCTCAGCACTTTTTAACAGAAATAAAAGAGAAGAAGGTAAAGATGCCAGTTTTTATCAAGCCACAGAAACTTTCTTACTGAGAGATGGCTTGTCTGCTAGTCTGTAGTGTAAAAATTTCTGAGACTGGAGGTAGATAAAAACTAACATGACTGTTTAAATAATCCTTTGTTCCATAGCTGTATATATATAGCTACTTTATCAGTGTATTTATGGGAGTGACAGTGTAGGTGGTGAGGCAGCACTATGGAGGGAAGGAAAAGAGCCCTGGATCTAGGTGAGTAGAACAGAGAAGTGATTTTTTTTTTTTTTAATTTACATTAAGCATCAGTGACACAAAAAACAAGAACACCAAGACCAGCTCTGGTGATATTGCTTTAAATAGGATATTTGAAAAACTGGAAATGTTACAGAAGGGAGAAACAAAATTATCTCAAGGATGGGAAACAAAACTCTTCTGTTTAATTTATCAGACAGACTCGGTTACAATCAGTAAGGTTTATCATGAGAAAAATGAAACAGGAAGTATCTGACTCTGTGATTTACAAAGAGAGACAGAACCAGCAGCAAACGATCAAAAGTCCAGGAAAACTCAAATGGGAAATACAGCATGGCTTTAGGAGAGTGGAAGTGATTTAAGAAAAATCACCTTGATATATACCTTCAAACTACACTTGGATGACTTTTGGGAGACGCATTTTACTTCAGCACAAACCACTGGCTTCCTCTGAAGAGGAACCCCAGTAGAATGCAATGGCCTGTATATGTGGGAAATCTGCTATTATAATCAAATAGTCTCCTGTTGTATTAAAAATTTCTGAATGAATTCACGCCCTGTAGCGAGCGAGCTGTGAAACTGCCTGAGGCTGCTCCTGTACAGCCAAAAGAGAGAGAACAGAGCCGTGACAGTTGGCTTTAAGGGGTTGAGGAATGCCAAGGGCTCCCAGTTGTTCTCTTGGCAACAGCAAAGCAACAACATCATGTGCGCCAAAAGAAACTCTTCTGCGCTGAGGACCAAATATGGTGATAAAAGTCCTCAGGAGGAAGAAGAAATGACTGCTTCTCTTGTTCTATAGCACAGGCTGGTTGCATGAATTAGCTGTAAATGTAACAGTCGCTCGGTGGCTATGTAGTAGCGTGAGATGAAGAACAGGCTTGGGAAAGCAGGGTCCCGCGCTGCATGGGATTGCTGTCCATATAGATCAGACATAAAGCACCCCTGTTGTCTCAGGACAAGACAAATCTGCGTCATCACGACATGCTGTAGCATGACAGATCGCTACGGGACGCTGCTGCCCACCTGTACGAGGCTGGGGTTGTGTTAAGGCACGAATCGTGGTACAGACCTCCTCTCCACGACGACGTGTAGCTTTAAAAAGCTTTGGAGGATCGGAGTCTGGATTTGAGAATGAATGTAACTGATATGAAGGGGCTGCTGGGAGAAAAACACTGGTGCAAAAGAAGTGGGTGTGCGCTCTAGAAATGAAAGGTCTCCCTCCCATTAAAAATTGTTGCTGGGAGTTTCAGACCCTGCAGCCCTGCCAAATCCCATTCCCTGGGGTGGAGGTTTTTCTCTTCTGGGACTAATTACAACACAGCTTTCAAGACAGTCGTTCTTTCACAAGGAACTGTTATGCAGTATATCTCAGCAACGTGTTAACTGTTCATTAGATACATTGGGCAAGATCCTCAACCAGCCTAAAATAACATGGGTTTACAGCAATATTGATTTATGCTATTCGGGTATGAAGTCCAGCATTTTTAAATGCCTTCAATTTGGGCTATTTTTTAGGCAGGTACAAAGTCATGACTTTGCACATCTTTTTAGCAGTCTCCTTTGTTTATAGGTTCAGCACCACATTATTCAGAAATGTTTCAAAGCCATCACAGTCATGCTGGTGGGGGGGGAAAGCAGCAGAATATGCCCTTCATGACAGGCCTCAAAATCATGATTAGAAGAGGAGGTTTTGATTAAGTGGGTTTATATATTGTTACGGTTACTATAGCAACTCTGCTTCTTTTAACTGCACAGTGCTCCTCTGTACATCTAACAATTTAAATCACGTTAAGTGCCAGGAGAGGATTAACACTGGAAAACACCTCAGAGTTTGGGCGGGAGAGGAGACGGACGGAGCCTCAGGTGAGGAGAGCGGTCGCGTTTCACACCGCCGTACCTTCCCGCTCCCAAACGCTGTGAAAGCTTAGCTGGGGAAGAGGAACATTTCTATGAAGAAGGCGAGACCAGTGTGAGGACAAACAGCCCGGCGTAATTATTAAAAGTGACGCTTTCTCAGACCGCAGCTCTTTCCTGGGCCTGGCAGTTTTCGCGCTGGCCTGCAGCATGAGCTGCCTCGCCGCCTATCTACCAATGGAGGGGATCTAACCCTGTGGCCCCGACCACTGGGAACCGGCGTCCATCTTGCTTCAAATAACGATACCCAGGAGGGGAACCCCTTCTCCCCGCCACCTTCCTCCCGCTTCGCCTTTCCCGCCCAGCCGCCATGTTGCCTCCCCGTCCCCTCAGGCGACCCCCTCCGCCCCGCCCCCTTCCTGGAGCCCCGCCCCTCCACGCCGATTCGCCATCCCGCCTGGCCTAATTAACATATAACAGGCCGCGCCCAGCCCGCCTTTTCCCCTCCGCCTAGAGCGGGGAGCCGCGGGGGAGAAGGCTCGTTGGCCGAGCGCCGCCGCCGGCTTCCTTTTCATTGGCTGGCCCCGATTGTCAGTCATGGGGAACGCCCCGCCCTCCGGAGTGTCCCTCCCTGGCGCCTCCTTGTTCGCTCCATTCAGTGGCGGGTTTCCGAGGCGGACGGAGCTCCGGCGGATGGGAGCTGCTGTTGCACAATAGAAACAGGTCCTCGGCCAGCATCACTCAGAGGGCAGCAGCCGCAGGAGGAGGTAGATCCCGTTCTGGTAACAATTTTACAATTGCAATGGCGTACGAAAGGCCTCTGTCTCTTTACAAACCCGTATCTTGAGGGCGTTTTCTCCAGAGCCTCGACCCTCGCTGCCTTTCCCCCTCCAGTGCCTCCCCCCCTCTGAAACCTCTCCCCTGCCGCCTGCGTGTTGCCAGGGTGAGGAGAGGGCGTTCGCTTCGTGCCACCGAGCTGTAGCCGGAGGTGTGCGGTAGGCAGGACCGGGCCGGGACCGGGAGGGCCGGGGCGTAGGGCCGGCCCCGTCCCGCCGTGAGGGGGTCCGCGGCCCACCCGGGAACGGGAAAGGAGGGGATGGAGGGAGCTCGGTGTCCCTGGGGCCGACCGAAGTCGTTCCTCCCCCGTTTGTTGGGAGGCCCCGAGGCTCGGCCTGCTGCGGGGAGCCCCCCCTGCTTCCACCCCGGGGGGCAGCGGAGGCCGCCCGCCCGCTGCGGCCCGCTGCAGCCCGCTGCCCTCGGCCCGGCGGCAGGTGGAAACCACTAAAAGCGGCTGTTTTGCTTCGGAGAAAACAGGACGTGCGCTGCCAAGGGCCGTGCAGCGGTACGTGTTTACCAGCTGTCAAAATGGGTGAGAAATTCAGCTGCCACCCTTTGAGAAACACCACCCCCCCCCCCCCTTCACTGGTGGCAGCTCCTGGGGTCAAGGCTGGGAGGATGCTCCCCCAAACTTGCCAAATTCAGGCTACAGCTGCTTCTGCAGGTCCTCGGCGTTGGCCGACGTTCCCCCCCTCATGCCGGCTTTCAACCCGTGGTGAACTTTTATGGCGCGGCCCTAAAAGCCAGAGAGCAAAAGTTGGGAAGCGACAGAGCGTTGGGAGAGGAAACGCCGTCAGGCTGCCCGGTGGTTTTTAGAGCTGGTCTCTGCGGTCCATGGGGTTTTTGCCTCTCGGCTCTGTGTTAAAAGAAGCGGCGGTGGCTGTTTGAAATGCCACCGTCGCAGGTCCCGTGTTCCTCTTGGCCTCGCTGCAGCGTAACGTTATAAACGGTATTAGTCAAGTGCTGGTCTCTGAGCGACTTGGTGTGTTACGTCACGGCACGAATCTCTTAACTAATTGAAGAAACGGGAAAACTTGCAGCGTGTTGTTAAAGGGCTGGTAAAAAAGGACGATCTTGCAGCCGAGCGAGCTATTAATTATTTGGTATCTTTGTGTTCTTCGTTCCAAAAAGTTAGTAGTGAACAGCAAAGGGAAGTTTTCTAGGTATGTGTGTAAACACGTGGGTAATAGAAAGAGCTAGGCAGAATAGCAAACTCCGCGAGTAATCCGTGTGTGTGTGCAGCCAGCAGTGTCTAACGTGATGTTGGCTCTATTAGACGTGATAAGGTCTGCAGAAATTTAGACTGAGCAGGTGTTTTTAAGAGAAAGTGTGTATTACAGTCCCAGGACAAAACTTCTGATAATCCGGTGCGGTAGCGTTACAAGTCAGCAGTGTTAGTACGGACAAGATTTGAAGCTTTTTCTTCTGCAAACTGAGAAAGAAGCTGTCAAAAATGCATGGTGGTGTGCCATGCTTGAGTGAGTACTAATTGGGTGTTCATCTTTACTACTGGTGGGAGCACCTTTATTGCGACAGAAGGAGCACTTTGCTGTTACTAGGGCTGGTAACTAATTGTCTATGGATAGTTTTTCAGATTCTTCTGTAATTTAAGCAGGATTTTTTTTTTTTAAAGCCCTAACTGTAGTGCATACCAAGGTTTATAAGTGGTTGGCAGGCTTATACTTCACCTGATCGGCACTGAATTAGCAAGCAGCTCAGTTTCTCTGTGCTTATTGCTGAGCTGTTCTCCCAGGAAGAATTCCCTTTTGTAAGTGTGCAGCAGTTGTTGAGAACATTCTCATTACTCTCTCAACTTATATCCCCAAAAAATCTGTATTTTTGAACTGAAGAAAACAGCTCTAATACAGAGATGTACCAGTTCTCCAGAATAAAGCAACAGTGGCTTTCTCTTTATTTCTGCAATCTTTCTGAGGGTTCTGCAGGATAAGGCCTTTGTCCCGCACATGTAGATGCGCTTGCCTTTACTACCGGTAGCCCTCCCAGTTAGACAAATGGAATAAAATAAAAAATGTGAATACATTTTCTTGTCAGATTAGGCTAAAAATACTGCTGCTGCAGTTTCCACAGTACAAGATAATGGACTTTCTGATGCTTAAGAAACATATTTAGGTCAGATCCATTAATATATAAAAAAATAGCTCTCTGATGTTGTGTGGTAAGAACTTTTATGAACCAAGGCTCCAATACCAAACAATTTAGTCTTACTTTCTAGTTATGCTGCAAGAAGTTTTCTAATATTGTAAGTTAAAGTAATTCAGAGAACATACGCTCTTTCTACAAAGGTTTCCAACATTATTCTCATTTGAATTCGCCAAAGTGTGCTTTATTTGCTGAATGTTTCAAGCCTCAAGTTGTGAACTTACTTACCCTACTTAAGTACTTTATATCTAACTCTTCTCCTTGTTGAATTGGTTGCCTTAGAATAAGAGGGAAGAAAAGTAGTTTCAAGATCTGCTTCCAAAATGATAACGCTCACCGCTGCCGAACATTTTATTAGTAACACCCACCCATACGATTGTTCCTTTTACTTTGCAGATCTCAAGGTACCTTAGAAATGTCCTTTAAAATGATGTCTCAGGACTTTGCTGGAAGGAACCTGAAATGTTATTACCACCATTTTCTGCTAACTTCCCCCAACAGCATCTGGTCAGCTCGGGGAGTCAGAGGTGCTGAGTTGCTGTGCAGAACTGCATTGCCCAGCCTCGTCTCTCTGCTCCTTCATCTGCACATGTACGCACTGGGGTGGTCCCCTTGTAAAATGGAAGTGTCCCCTTTCCCCCTTGATCTGCAAAGCACCCGCTGCAGGTGGTGGGTGCAGGGAAAGCTGCTTTCTTTAAGCAAAAGTCTCATTGGGAGACACATTTATAGTTAATACTTGCCTAATGTAATAATTCTAGACTGCTTTATCATTACTGAAGTGATGAAGCCAGCTAGTGTGTGCCTGGTTTGTGTCATGCTTAGGTAGGCAAGGCTCGTCTGTTTATTAAAAAAAAAAAAAAAAGGTAATAGAGTGCAATGGTGCATCGACACCAGGCTGGGGATAGTGGAGACTCATGGTATAGATTGCTCTGGGTGTATAAGAGAAAATGTTTGTTGGCTCTAGAGCAGTGCTGCTTAAAAAAACCACAACCATTTCAGGCCAGAAGGATTGGAAACCTTGTGAGGCCTGTATGGTCTTGAATTAATAATTCCAGCTTGTGTTATCAAAAACAAGTGTCTGTTAGCACACAGGTCTTGGAAATTTCTGTACATGAAAGACTGGAACTGTTCATTTACACAGGATTTCCAGAAGACTTGAAATATATTTATGTTTAGCCACCTTTCAAACTGAAGGAAGACTGCAAAGTCATCAAGTGCAAGTTGCTGTCCACTGAGAGATACTCCTTACTATTAAGGTGTAATCCACAAGTCAGGCAGCCTGTGCAGTAATTGAAGCAGACCTTGCTTTAATTGAGACTGAGCTTCCTGACTCTCTGAGCAATGTAATTGTACCTTTTAAAAGTATGATGAACCTTTCCCTTAAAAGTAGCTTTTGCAATTTAACAAATCCATAATTGCAGCAGCAAAACATTTGCTTCTAGATAAGGGCACTTGTGCAGTATTGGTAATTAGTTTGACCTGGCCAGATGCCTCCCGATAAGGCACAGAAGAGAGCTGTCATCTGGTATGCTGAAGAATTTAATTCTCTTAAATTGTGACACAGTATGTATGTGATCATAAGTCAAAAATTACCAGTTGTATTGGATTAAATCCAGTGGTGCACCGCAGTCTTGTTTAGTCCTTACCATTGTGAGGTACTGAAAAAAGAAAAATCCTTGTTCTGGTTATGCTGACACATGTTTTAGCAGGAATTTCATTCCTCTTTCAATTCTTCTGTTTTCTTCCCAATTCCTCCTCAGAGGACATTGCACAACCTCAGTCCTCTCTGTATGTTGTCACATCATTGCAACCCCCTATCTTTCCCTCAGTTGACATCCCTCCTCCTTCTCTATCAGCCTCTCCTGTCAAAATCATTTCTCCTTTCTCTTACAGTTAAAGTACCACCATCTCAAGCCTGGCCTCTCTTCTACAAAACCCATTACAAACCATTGAAAAACCTTCCTGCAAAGCAGCGGGACCCAAGCCTTATCTCCTTGAAACCAGGTATCGGTTTGGGGACCTTTCTTCCAGACCTGTCCTTGCAGCTTGCTGCCTGCCCCAAGTGCTTCCCAAAAACAGGGCTGGCAAATACGAGCCACTGGCCATGAGGCTTCGTGTCCCTTCTTCCTTTCCCACGAGGCCAGAGGAGAAGTGATGCTGCCCAGGGCTGCTTATGCGTTGTCAGTCGGACCATGCTGCATCTCAAGTATTTTTATTGTCTGGTGGTATCTTTCATCTGAGGAGCTGTTAGCTGTAATCCCAAACTCCTGGTGTGAGCTGGTTTTATGGGTGTCCCAGTGCTGCATCTGGCTCGAGCCATCCTGTGAGCTCTGTTTTAAAAAGCATTAAGCTACTAGTGGCATGTATAGATGTAGCCCTGGTTTTTAATCATCAGGGTTACTGGATGTATTCTTGGGAAGGAGTTAGGACTTTTAAAGCAGAAGGAACTGGGCAGATGGGTGGTTGTTCTTGGCAGGCTGGTGGCCCGCAGAGCCGGGAGGAAAGGGTAGGTGAGTCATGGAGAGCCACGGCCACGCTGGCAAAGCACAGAGCTCCTGGAACTTCTACAGAGGAGCATGGACAGGGAATGGGGAAGGATGCTTGCTTTGTGGCTTCAGGGTAGGTCATGTTAAGGTGAGTTTTGAAGGCAGATTCCTGCTAAAACATGCTTAAAAGTCCATGACAAAAGGAGTTAGAGGAGATGTGCGAGATGAGAGGTGGAACAGAAATAGGAAGCAATTAGAAGAGCAAGGAAAGGAAAGCTCGGGACTGAGTAACCAGGCAGGTTTTATGCCGGATATAGATTAACTGGGATCATATCTCTTGGATCGAAACAGAGGGACTGAGGGGAAAAATGAAGCCTGATTCCCCTCACTTGCTGTATGCATCTGAGAGACCTCCACCAAGAGAATGATTTTAGGTGCCTGTATGGCACCTCAGGGGAGAGGAGCAAGTCTCCTTTCTCACAGAGGAGAGAAGAAAGTAAGATTTGTACAATTTGTATCACACCCCTGAAAAGTCAGTCTCTCTCTCTCTCTCTCTCTCTGATTAGAGTTAATTGATCAAGTTAGGAGAAATCTGGGCCACAATCTTGTTTGGTTCTTAAACACTCATTAATTGCAAGGAACTAATTTAAATTTAATTAGAGTAAGATAAGGTGTGGTGTTTGGCCTACTTTTTAATTTCTTGTTTAAGGTGTTTGCTCGTGACAGATTGAAGCCACCCTAACACCAGACTGATGGGATGCGGGCTGAGGTTTGCTGCGATGCTGTAATCACAGATCGTTTTTAGCCTCACGTGCATGAGGAGATGGACTCGCTATTGTGTAACGATGGCAAATAAGCAATGAGAATTAAAACCAGTTAAGATGGAATTTGCCATTCCTAAAGGCTGGTTGTTTTGCAGCACAAATTCAGTTTTGCTTATCTGATCCTGATTTTCAGCTGCCCTGAGTTCTGGCAGACCAGCTGTGTTTAGTCCACTGCTAGCTGGTTTAGGGAGGAATTATCATGTTAAAAGCAACATTTGTTTGTAGTGCTGGCAAGGCTTCCATTCATCCTGTCTCCACACAGTAAATTTATGTTCTTTACCACGAAACAGCTAAACACATGGGTTTCGAGTGGAACTTTTTTCAATTGCAGGGCCTAAACAAACAAATAAAAGGATGAGAGAAAGGGATCCCGCTGAATGTCAGTGCTGCTTTCCTCTATGCTTTATGATGGGTAGAAGAGAAACTCGGGTATAAGTGATGATGAAAAATATTGAATGTTTGCATGTTCTTCTAATGCTTGGAAAGATTTTGAAGAAAATCCTCAGATTGTAACTTGTAAGATGAGTCTGCCATCTTAAAAGCTGGTTATGTGTAAATTTGATTATAGAAAGGTCTTCTAAAGTATTCAGGCCATATTTAAGGTAATGAAGTTTTGTTCCTTAATCTAATTTTGGCTTCCATCTGGAAGAAATTACAAATCCAAACCATGCATCATTTCATTCCTTAAAAATGTCTCATACCTGCTTTACTGTCCTTGTGTGCCTTGGATCTGAGCATGCAGCAGGACCGGGGGATGATGGAGCACTGGCCACGGGGGTCCCTCACCCAAGCCAGCTGCAACGGAGAGGGAGAGGGGTTGCCTGCCACGCTGATCCTGGATCTCTGCCTTCCTCCGCTGACTGCATAGGCCTATTGCTAAAGGGATCTGGTTTTTCCCTCTCCCCGTGTCAGGATTATGCACGATACTTCAACTGGGCTGTGTACGTCTGTCCCTTCTGACCAACCATCTTAATGTGTCTTCATACAGTCAGGGGTCCTGAGTAAGGTCTCACTGTGGTTGCTGTTGTCTCTGTGTGCTGGTGAAATAATGTTTAGAGATGAGTCCAGTACACATTCCCTGGTGGTACTGCGTTATTGAAGCATGTAATAAATTATCATTTCTGCTCCAAAGAGCTTGGAATTAATAGTTGAATAAAACGGGTTTGCGAGTGGATGTCACCTGGCAAGATTAAGAACTAAGCTTTTGAGTGGTACTAAGAAACTTTTTATTTTGTTAGGGAAACAGATCTTTTATTGAAAAGGATATATTCTCTCTGAAAATAACCTTTTTGGAGGGGGTTGGAATTTAGAAAGTCTAAGCATGGAGTTCAGAGTTCAGTGAATTTTTGACCATTTTAATTCTACATTTTGTTCTAATCTAGTTTTAATATGCTAATAGACATAGTTTCTTCCCTTTCTGTTGTCCAGGCCACAAGATTTCATTGTCAGAAAGCTACTGGAGAAACTCAGCTTAAATTTTCTTGCTGCACTGGCTCAAGTAATTCTGTTCTCCCTGGTATTTGCACTGGTGCCAGTTGCATGGGTCGCCATGGAAGGTTAATGTTTGCTAACGGCAATTTTGCTCTGAGTTTATGGTGCAGTTATAAGACAACACCTAGTGAATGCTGGCTGACTTGCAACCCACAGCATAATGCTAGCTCACATTAGTATCCTTGTATGTTCTCTCCACTCATTCGTGCACTCTCGTTGTTGTAAAGCCTTCCTTCTTTTTCTTCCTCCTGGCTGTCACAAGGCAATTTTGGGTCATTATCACGGTGTTTGAGGAAAGAGTCGTATCTAACATGTACCTATTTCTTTTACAACAGATGGCCTACAACTATGAACATTGGTTCCACAGCCTCTGTATCTGAATGACTTTCTTTTCCTTTTCCCAGGTGCAGTATAAAAAAAAAATGTTCTCCCGACTACGAGTAGCTGCCACTCCCTGTGCGATGGCGTATCGCAGTGCACATACGAAAGAAAAAGGCAAACCACTGATGTTAAACCCACGAACAAACAAGGTTGGTAGTGCATGATCATCAGATACCTTATCTTCATCCGGTATTCGTCCAATGGACCTTGTTCCGGGGTTAAACCACCTCCAGGACGTGTACTGGGCCACAGCCAAAAAAGGGTACAGAAGATGGAGGGGTCAGTGATCATTTCAAGTTTACTACATGGATATCTACAGTACAAGGACTTCCAATAACACCTTCTGCTTCTGTCAGCCTGTGCTTCCCCTGGTTTGTTGTGGTTTACACAATCGATGCTGCTGCTTCCTTGTGCCAAATGAAGAGAGGCTGATTTTTGCTGATTACTGGCTTAGTTTTGGGGCTGGTTGAATTGAAGTAAAGCTTTAGCAGATAAAGGGTCTTATTTCATAGTTTGCAAAAGTTAATTCTGAATTCAGTCTTGCTAGGGATAGAAAGCGTCAGCCTCTCTGTCCTAGTCCTGGCTGTTTCCTGCAAGACTGTGAATTGGGACCGAGCCATATCAGTAAGAAACATCCCCGTGCAGAGAGTCGGACAGAGAGCATCTAAAAATAAGCCTTGAATGGAGCTAGCTGGGAGGTAGAGATGTTACGTTAATTCCATGCATTGGGAGGAACTTCTCCTAAGAAAGTAGGGGTTTTTTACCTTCACAAAAATTTTCCTATTTCCGCTACCCATCCCCAGTTTCTTTTTTTCCCAGAGTAGTAGTAGCCTTCAGGAATTTTGTAACAATTCATATGCAAACTAAAACTAGTAAGAAATGAGATGAGTGCTTTTGGTAGCTGACCTGAGATGTCTAAAGTGTCCAAGAAAGGTGACAAATCTAGCTGCCTCTGACAGGGTATTTCATGAGCAAAGGAGCTATGGAAGCTGGACTTTCATTGTTTTATCCTATGTTTTTCATGTCTGGCACTTCTCCGCTTCCACGTTCTCTGATTTTATTTTTTCCCCTCCACTAATGCCTTGTATATCCCCTTCACTGTAAATTTCCTTCCTTTTCTGCCCATGGCCCTGACTCCTTCTCTCCCCCTGTATTCTTAGCTCCTTCCCATGTCCCCTTTGCCTAGATGCAAAGCAGCATGTACTGCTATAAATTGGCCAGCTGGCAAGGCAGACGCATAACCCTGAGCCTTTCTCTCAGCAGAAGGACTAGGCTGGCTCTTTCCTCTGCATGGTTAAACCTTGCCACCCCTGCCCCTTTTTTTTCTTTGTCTCTCTCTTTTGTCAGAATTAGAAGTTGGCCAGTGGGTTCAAAATATCTGGGGAGGATATCAAGCTAGGAACTGCAAGCTGCATCTCCTTGTATCCTGCCCGTAACTACAGGGAAAATTGCTCACGTTTCTTTTGGCAAAAGTGATTCCTCAGTGTCCTGAAAAGAAAGGAAGGAGGCACAATGTAGACTTGCAGTCATGTTTCTTTCTGTTTCTTGTACGGTATAGCGTAGTGTGAGATGCCTTGATACTGCATGAATGCAGGTTGCATATATAGAGAGCAAGCTGTAGAAATCAGACTGGCTGATTGCAAAAATAAAATTGGGGTGGCCATGTTGGGGAAGTAGAAAAGAATAGTTTGGTGTGATTTACTAAGGTCAGATTATCTTGAGACTTTTCTGAGCTATAAACACTTTGACATGCCAGTGGAAATTATTTCAAGCCCTGAAAGCTTTTCCAAGTGCTGATTATGCAACAGTGTTCAGAAACAAAAACAATAGGTCATTTCTTATTGTTTTTGTAGTGGGAATATCTTTCTAATTTTTATTTTCTTTTAGGCCTGGAATTCTCTGGTGGACTGAGCACAATGCAGTATTTTTTATGGGGGTTTTTTTGCGGAGTAGGGAAGAGCAGAGAGCTGCTTATTAATAGCAGTTGATTTTTCTTTTTTTTTAATGTCTCCAAGAAAAGACACTTGCGAGAGGAAAAAACTTTTCGCATTTGTTTGGCTCTGTTGTATCAGTCTATCATTAAGGCTGACACCTGTTTGAATGGATCTATAAGCTACTTAAGTGCTACTGCTTGATATTGGGTGCAGTATCTGTATAGAAATGTATTTTGGAACTTCAACAGAGAAATAAATGATTGACTAAATATGCAAAGTACTTCACCCTTCGTGTTTTTCTTGCCCACAATGCCTCATGTGCATGTATATATATATATATCATATACATATGGGCATGGATAAAGGGCTTTATCTCTTGCTGGCAGCTTGTTGAGATAGTAATTTTTTGACTCATGTTTTAGTTGCTTATGTTTAGTTTTTACAGTCCCTATCAACTCTAAAGAACATTTGATCTCCTTTAATATACAGGGGCCCTAAAACAAGAACTGCAAGATGGCAGCGTCACTAACAGAAAACCACCCCTTCCCTTTGTGCAAATTAATCTGCTCCGGTTCTTTGCCATTGGAGTAGGTTTTTCTCTTACCATTTGTTTCTTTTCTTTTCTTTCCCATCCTTACCTGTCTTTTGCAGATGCATGTTACACCTACATCAACTGGTTTGGTTTTTGGTGTTTGAAGGCCAGCTTTCAAGTGTTCACTGTCAGGGCAGCTCAGAAAAGGTCATGAGCTATATCAGTAATGCCCTTGCTGTTGCAGCCAAACAATTGCAGAACATACTGTAACTGCATTGCTGGCAACCATGTATATTTATGATCTTCCATGATGTTTGATTTCTACTCTGTGACAGGGATTCAAATTACAGTTAATTGGTGTCAGGACCTTTTATTCTACTGGAGATCCTTGCTGTGCCAAGGCAGCGTTTTAAGCTTTTTGGGTGCTTGGAACACTGTTAGGACAAACTCATTTGTTTAGTGCTCTCAATTAAATTGTTACTTATATTGTGGTAATGCTTCGGATTCTCAGTCAAGGGCCAGGATTTCTTCTTCCAGCACAGAACAGATGATGCATGAGTAGGTGATCCCTCACCTTGGCGATGTCCATTCTGCCATGTAGAGTGGCATCAGTATGTCTTTTTCCTCACTGGAAATATGTGACCTGTAACATTATTCATATGTTTGTTTTCTGTGTGCCTGCAGCAAATTTGTGACTGAATAATTTGTGACACTTTCTGTGTTTTTAGTTGGTGATTTTTCTACCTCATGGCATCAATTCTTCTTGTTACTATCTGAGTGTGTGACTGTATTTTGTACAGTTGATTCCATTACACCTTTTTCTATTACTCTGTTCCTCAATACTGTTTGGTTATTTAATTCTTTAACATCATTCTGTATTGACAATGCCTCCCAAATTTTTAGCTTCTGCAGATATCTTTAGGACATTGCATTAAACGCACACATATTTGTATGTGTGTATACGCCTGGGCACATGTGCATGAGAATACATGATAAATTTCAAAAAAGAATTCACTGAAGGGGTCACGAGTGGCAGTTTAATCCCAGGCAGATTCCTGAGGAACTGTCCCAGTGTCTAACTTCCATATGGGTGGTCATCTTCTCATATCTTGTATTTAGCTAGACCATTAATCACAGTTTCATCTGTATTCATTCCCAGCTTTTTTAGCCCAATTTATTTTCATCTATGCCTTACTGAATACTTCCAGAAACTCTGACAGATTACCTTTGTTTAAAGAATCAGTTCTCTTAACAAAGATGTATGTGACCTCACTGACTTCTGGCAAATATCTGAGCAGTGTGTTTCCAATTCAGAATAAAAAAAAACAAACAAAAAAACCCAGCCCAAAGTTAAAGCTAGTTGGACAAAATAAATAGGATAGGACAAGAGAATGTGAAGAAAGATTGTATGAACTTTAAGATCTAAAAGCATATGCTCCCTTTCCCCTTCCCCTACTCTTTATCACTGTGCTGGTTTCTGACACATTTGATTTCGTCTGTTTTAATACTTTTTAGACTCTTGTCAGTTGAGTTGAGCAGCCAGGGTGTAGAATACACAATGCCTATCTACCTTCCAGGGGAAACCAGGATAAACAGGATGTGGAGATGTACTGCAAATGGTAATTGTGATGTTGCTAAGAAATGCAGTGCTTGAAATACTACCAGAAGTTTCTGATCAGTCACGAAGAAAGATCCTAGAAGGTGGGAAACTGATAGAAACTGCTAGTTCCCTTGCGTACACACATACCCAGCCCAAAAGTAACACCACAAGTTTTGTGTCCTGCCCAGCTGGTTTGGAGATGGAGGTTGCACAGCGATGCATCATCAGCTTCCTTGAGATCTGAGTGCTTTTAAAGGGAATTAAATGTGGAAAGATGGAACTGTTTAATCTGTAACCAGCTTTTATCATCCCTCTGAAAAGGTGCTCTTAAGTGCTAAAGGTAGTATTACACCTCATTTAACTTAGATCAGCTATTCTGCTCAGGACTCGAGCTGCTGGGATGGTGGGTGGAGAAAGGAAGGAAGCTGTCTTGGTTTTGAAATGTTTTGGTTTCTTTCTTTTTATTGTAGGATTAATGCCGTTAAAGGAGTGGCATCTGCTTAGAAAAAATAGCAGTTTAATGAAATGTCTCTGAGGTGTTCAGAGATGCTATATGGTGTAGATGAACCATTTCAGTCATCATGCTCGTGATTTGCAATGTACAGCTTTATCATAACCGTTGTGCTTGGCAGCAAACCCTAGAGAGGCTGAATGACTTCCTTGCTGGTGTGTAAAGGCTTTCTGTTTCTGACTTTTTCCCATTTTCTGCAGGGGAATGCTTTTAGGTGAAGCCACATTATTAGTAAATGAGAGCTACTGCGGGTTAGCTAAGTCTGGTTCAGCAGCCCAAGTGATTTACATCTGGTTCCACACATACAGAGGCGGTACAAGAACCGGTGGCATCTTTGCCTGCAAAGAGACTGAGGTCTTTAAAGGCTGAATAACCTGGGGAAGGTCTGGGTCACGTCACTGTTGAGCAGGGAGTAGATTGCTGTGCTGTATCAGCCACACCCTCCACTATGTATATTATGCTGTTTCTGGAAGAATAAAGATATGAGATTGAGTTTAAAAAATGAAGGGGGAAAGAAATCAAAGGAGATTTCCATATTCTACACTGCTCTCATTAAGACAGAGAAACTTTGAATCTATGGTTGAGATAGCAAATACACCTTTGATTCATATGAGTGAACTTTATTAATTTGCAGTTGTGCAACAGTGAACTTTGTGATTTAGCAGAAGGAAGCAGAGTTAAGAGAAGCAGCCCACAATCCTATGTAAAATCTACTTTATTTTAAAAATGTTTATGACGCTACTTCAAAGCCTACGATATACTGCTGAATATGTTACAACAATGATTAGAAGTTACATGAAAACCATTCGATTAAATCTTCCCTGTGAAGTAGGCTAACTCATTTTCCAAACAGTGGCACATTTGGATATATTCTGCATTTACATCTTTATCAGGGGCTTTGAATGTGTTACTTGTTGTCAGCTGTCCAGGTTTTCAGAACGCTTGTGAGTATTTGTGGTATCAAGTAAAAGTATCCCCTCCTGTATGTATACCTCCAAGCCTTTGCAGGTGGGGAAAAAATTATAACCACTAGTACTTCTCTGCTTAGAAACCTCTCAGTATTACTTACTCAGTGGTGCTATAAAAATCATGCTTGCAGGATTCAGGTCTCCTGTTCACCTTCATGCAAAGTAAGCAGCCAGAATTCTCATATGCTGGTATTTATAGCACCACTCGCTTTGTGTAGCAGAGCCCAGTTGTTAGGGCTAAAGTAAGGTCCCAGTGCCAGATAGTTTGTGGATTAAAGACACAGTACGTGGTGATTCAATGTGAGCTTGTCCTGACTGAAAAACTGTCAACGCTTCATTTTACTTGCCCCCCCCTTTTTTTTTCTTTTTCCCACGTCAGTACGTTGGTTTTGTTGCAATAAATTTGTCCATGCGTATTAATTAATTCATCTGTGGTCTTTGAAGTGTGCTGGGTTTTCTCCTAGATGTGCTCCCTGCTTTGTCTATACTATCTTTGAAAGGACACTGAGCTGTAAAGAGGATTAAGGAAACTAATCTAAGTGAAAGTCAGTGCATAACACTCAGAGGAAGGACACCTAGCACTGTGGGTCAAAGGAAACCAAAAAGTGAGCCCTGTGACTTAAAACCCAAATCATTACAGTATTTAGGCATTTAATCCCAGTGGAAACCAGCGGGAATTTGGCCCTTAAGTAGGTGCTGGGATCTTAAGTGCCTTTGAGAACATCAGTCCCACTGCTGGGAATTGCTGGGTGCCTCCTGATTCACTGGAACCTGATCACTGGTTCTGTCAGACTGTACTGGGCTTTATAAAATAAGGGAAAAGGCTAGGAAATTTGTAATACTGCAGCTCCTAGGCACACTAGTTTAAGGAACATCTCCATCCTGCAAGGTGCTGTATGGGGAGCAAGCCACAATCCCAAATCCAAAATGAGAGGGAGCTGGTGGTCATGGACAAAGATAATGAATGGGAATACAGCAAGTGGTGGAAGAGCTCTGGGTTTTTTACAGTGCTGCTCTGTACTAAACTTGTTCTGTTCTAGTTGGAATGAGGATTAAATTTCTGTATGGAGGCTGATGGCGTTCAGGTTCCTGAGTTAGGCCTGGGCAGAAATTACAGTGTCTTTTAATATGGTAAGATCTAATTGTCACGTAAATAAACAGCTGGAAGTACTTAGTGCCACTTAAAAATTCACTGTGTTTAATGTTATTGTAACTGCAGATACACTGAAAAACCAGGTTGCCTATAGACTGGAAAAAATGTGAGTAAACTGAATAAAAATGGGTAGCTGTTCTGCTTAGTACTAACCTCAGGGCTCATTTGATATTATTAATGACCCAGGTAGTTTAAGGTCACTGGTTTCACTGTACAGGGAAATTAAGGAAAAGCAATGTCCCACTGTCATGCTAATAGTGGAAATTAGAAATTAGGTAGACTTTATTTTTAAGGGACTTGAGAGTTTCTGATGGGGAGGATGTAGATTTTGCTAGTGAGATATTTCAGCTAGTTTAGAGTAAAATGTCCACGTAGCCAGTACAGTACCACTGAAGGGATTCTGGCCTTTGACATGCCTTGAACTAGTGACAGTAGTGGCTTTACTGACCAGTGTTTATATATCTTCTGAAAAGAGGCTAAGCATTTTTTTTTCCTTCTTCTTAATATCTTAAATCTTTTGGCATCACTTCTGTTTTTATAGTGCCCGAAGCAACAGTCAAAATATTACAGATGTTTACCAGCTGTACTCAGCTTTGTACCCTCAATCACTTGCACTGCAAATACAGTTTGTGTTGAGAAAGAGTTGTTTTAAAAAGGCATAAACTGCTGATGGTAACAAATTAGGGGGTGGTTAAGGAAAAGAGGAAGACAGCTGAGATGTGTGTTTGCATGGTTCACTTCCATGCAACTTTGGAAGATGCATTTACATTCCCAGAGAATCTTTGAATATTTCTTGTGAAGTATGCAGAAGTGAAACTGAAGTAGATTCTTTGCAATATAGGAAAAAAAATGCGGCATTCAATGTGTGTTCCTTGTGTTTTTTTTTCTCATGCCAGTGCCGCTTACTGGTTGTTTATCAGTGAAAATTTTGGATTATTCAAATCAGTTTTCAGAAAAAATGGTCACGTGGCTAAAGTGACTATTACACCCAGCAAAAGACCAGCAGCCAGGGTAAAAAGTTCAGGAATAAGCTGTCATCTGAAATTTATTTACAGACAATATTGGAAGAATACTTGAGAAAAACAATTGCATGAGGAAAGAAAAAAATGGTTTGCAAATGACTCTCAGATAGTAGAAAAAGGATATAAATTGAGTTCAGTATTTAATATCAAATCTACTACATGGAAGGTTGTCAGAAATATGAAGCATCAATATATTTTAGGGTTAAACACTTAGAATTTTTTGCAAAAAATATTTTCAAGAGTTTTTTGCAAAACACTGAAGTGTTTTGTTGGTTTTTTTTCCTGGGAGTAGCTTGCTTTTAACTCTTAAAATATTTTATTACGTTAGAACATAGTATAGAATTAGTATGGAAAAGCAGGTGGACTGCTTAACTCAGTGTAGTCAAAACGATTGATATTCAAAACAATTGATATTCAATGTGATTCAAATAAGCAAAGAGAAAAATGATGTAAAAAATATTAATCATTTTAATTATCCTTTTTCCTAAGGAGTAGTTTTATTGGTTATAAACCATTCACGTATGCTGAATTGTACTAAGTATAGCCTCTAAACTAGAGATATTTTGTTAATGGGCATGCTTTCTACAAATACCTGTGGAAGTCTATTCAAACATAAGGAGAGGTGAAAATATGTAATAGTAATTTATGTTTTTTTTATTCTAAAGTGGGAAAAATATTTTTTTCTTGTGATTTTTCTGATTGCAGAAGGAATTTGGAATGTAATTACAAGGCATAAAACAAACTTTAGAAAGCTTTTTTTAAAGCCTTTTTTTTTTTTAACTTGGCAGTAAGAAGCCGCTTCCAGCATGGGGAAATTTGAGAAAATGAGCTCTTGTTTTTTAATCTAGCTGCTTTAGTAAACAAAGGAAGTGTTGTTTATGAGCAGAACTGATCTTTCTTGTTCCTGTCTCTTTCAAAACATTACAACTAGCAGACCTTTCCCTTTCGGATTCTGCTTTTGCCCACAAACTGATGCACAGCCTTGGCACAGCAACGGCTTTCCTGGGTTTTCAGCTCCTGCGTTCCCAAATACTCATTTAATCCTTCACTGAACTGACCTGATTGGATACAGTGAAGTAGGGAAAGTTTATCATTGCTCTTTTGGAAGTGGCAAACTTAAAGTGGGGTCAGTCATTGTCGGAAACAGGGTCAGCACTTTGAGACAGGTTGGCTGTGAATCCGGGCTCGGATCAGTTAACATTTTGCAAAGTTACGCCTAGGAGTTAACTGCCCCGTGAAGATGACTGTCGGTCTCTGCTAGCAGATATCTCACAACTGGCTGTTTTGGGTAGTAAGTGAAAAGCCAGTTTTATTGAATGTTATTGTTAATAATTCAGATTAGTGTTTAAATAACAATAAATTAAACTCTTCATCCACCTTGAAACAGAGAAGAATGGAAATGATGGGCTATTTTTGCAGTTTAACTCCTCTGACGCTTAATTTGTTACAAATGAGGCTTTTTGGTAGTAGACAGCTACAGTTGAAGACAAATAGATTAGTTCTAGCCCTAATTAAAAATGAAGGATTTGGGCTGAATTGTGATCTCGATAGAAGCATTAAGGCAATTCAGTAGCTTTGGGATCTGGCTGGATTACCGAAACTATGTAGAAAAAAGCAGCAAACGGAGCAATTCAGATAAACCTCTGCAGACTAAATGTAACTGTCTGTGATTGTAGGGACCAGACCGGGTGACCCACATGTTCTTGGTCAACGTTACGTTCCTATGAAACAATTCAAGAAGCAGCTGTTATTTTACTTTTAAACCTTAGACTGTCTGCAGTAGGATCTCTTAGTTGTTCTCCAGTTTCACAGAGGAAAATGAAATCTGCCAAAGGGTGTGAGGACTCAGAGATGTGGAAAAGCTGTGGTCGGAAGGGATACCCACAAAGGACAAGGAGAACCCCAGCAGAGGCAAACATATCCAAACCCTCCCTGCTGCGGCACCTGCCATGAGAGAAGAATGCAGTGGATAGTCAGAAATGGCAGATAGAAATACATCATAAATAGAAATGCTAGAGGAAGAACCGCTAATTATTTCTCACCTCTCTTGTTTTCAGGGTATGGCCTTTACACTACATGAAAGACAAATGCTTGGGCTGCAAGGACTTCTACCTCCTAAAATAGAGACGCAAGACATTCAAGCCTTACGCTTCCATAAGAATTTGGCAAAAATGACTGACCCGTTGGAAAAGTAAGTACTCCTCTGGCCTTGTTCTGTCCCGCAAGTCAATGGAAATTGCTGTAAAACATTGCACGGGGATAACCAAACAAGGTTTCTATGCCTCCACTGGGTTTTTCAGTTGTTGGAGGTTATTTTCACTTTGCACAAAAAACTGTTTTCCATCAATCATGCATTCATCATGTGGCTAAATGAGGTTGGGGAGCTTTTTTCTCATGTTCCATGGTCACAAGGTAATGAAAAAGAACATGCACAAATTGGCCAGGACAAAGCTGCACACCGTGCTGTAATATGTAATGCATATTTCTGTAGTGTGTAAGATTCAGGTGGCAGGCTGTTAGAGCACAGAACTGTTGGGGGAGAGGAAGGGACGGCTAGCGCATGCTAGAAAAATATGTGAGAATGAAAGTAAATTGAGGGTTTGATAATTAGGTATGAAAAACAGTGTTTATTATATAAAGTAGTTACTGCTAGAAAGGAATTACAGGGTTAGAATTTTGAGTCTCAATGTGTAATTTTTTACATCAATCTTTTTTTTTGTTTAACCCACTGGTTTGTTGAAAAAAATGTGAAGGATTTTGATTTGGTTTTTTTTAGAATGGCATGTTTTTAGCATCCTGTTACTGTTTCCATATAAGCCTATGTATATCTGCATGTAAAAATATGCAGTCTCCTAAAGGCGAGAGGAGTGCTGGAATGGTTTGAGGCTTACTGGACCACATCAAAACTCTTTTGTTCTCATGAAAACCGAAAGATGACTTTTAAATCCACATCATGTCACTTGCTGATCGAAACAGTCATGTCATCTGTATTGGCAAAGTGCCCAGTTGCTGTAGCCTAAGACGGATCGCTAATTCATTATCTTTATGTTGTTGGGTCAGCAAGACCGAATATGAATTGATACACGGTAGATTGGTAGTTAAATTTGAAAAAATGCAGGTTTAATTTACATACCTATGTAAGTCCTTCAAAATGAACTTTTTCTTAGGAGTTAATTTGTTTTACAACTGTGTTAATGTTAGGATTAACAAGACTGTACAGTCAGGACCTTACTTTTTCTTGGATGAAAAATTCTTTCATTAATGATTTTTTTTAATAGTAATGAGACTTCCAGCTGCATCCTGTAATAAATCCATGGGTTATCTTTTGTCGCAGTGCATGTTTGTGCATTAACTTGTTAGCGTGCGTGGTATGCAATATCCAGTATTTTTATTTCAGCTTTTTAGTACTGCTGCCCTCTCTTTTCCAACTTTTGTTTAGCGCTCAAAGCCTGACTTGAGTGGAAGCAAGAATTTCATGAAGAAATAATATGAAGCAAGCTTGGTTTTTGCTTTGACATTTGTCACGTTTTAAATAAGTATAAATGTGAAACAGTAAATGTTTTTTTTTTCTTTTGCTTAATTTCAGGTATATCTACATAATGGGAATCCAAGAGAGAAATGAAAAATTATTCTATAGGGTATTACAAGATGATATTGAGCGGTTAATGCCAATTGTATACACACCAACAGTAGGCCTTGCCTGCTCTCAGTATGGACACATCTTCAGGAGACCAAAGTAAGAAGAATAGATACACATTGCTGCTACCTTTATTACCATTTTCTCTGTATACTTCCCTGAGGTCTGGAAATGTTTTATTTCATTTTTGTTTGGATTCAGCTACACAAGACTTGTGCCAGTTCAGGGCAGTAAAAGTTCATTAAATAATATCTCAAGACCCAGTTTACATTGGAAAACAGAACATCTGAAAACAGAATTGGTAAAGTGTCGCGTAAATAGCACAAGTGCAGGGCTTCAGCCCCGTTTCCAGCTCTTCCTAGATGCCATACAGCTCTTTAATTCCGAGGAGAGTGCTGTGACTTTCTCGGCTCTCAAAATCACATCTGTGAGTCTGAGGATCTGTATCAGGACAGAGCATTTGGAGAAAGTGTAGATTGAAAGGGATTTCCAGAGGTCATCTGATCTCACCCTCTGTTCAAGAGGGGTAACTTCGGGTAGATTCATTAGCTATATCCCCCTGCGCAACCCTGCACACATCCCGCACAGAGGCAGAAACACGAGTGCACGCACACCCGTACAGCAGATTTGCTGGAGGAAGCTTGGGCTAACGGCAGCTCTGGCAGAATCGAAGCCGTGACCAACATGTTCCTGCTGGTGGCAAAAAAAAAAAAATCTCTCGCAGTGCTGGAGAGATTCTCACGATGCTCTGCAGAGCGGCACAGCGTGACATCTTGGGTGCAGGAGCAGCGTGTGAAGAGAGATGTTGGCAAAGCAGGAGAGGAGAGGCTTGACTCATGGTAGCTCAGCAGACTCCGTTGGGTGCAGGTAGTCCCTGTATTAAAGCTGTGCTACTAGGAGTCAGCTTTCAGTTATTCTGACACAGTAAGTATGCTTGGCTGGCATCTGGTTTGGGTTCAGCAGTGACTTCAAAACAACCATTCAGGTTATTAGCTCTGTGTTGAGGAAACCGGTTCAGGCTGGCAGTCATTTCAGCTCATTTCCATGGTACTCTCACTGCAATTCAAAGTGTATTTCTAGAGTGCTCTTGCTTGAGGGCTTTAGTGGTGTGTGGAGGAAGGGCTAATCCTTTGCTGCCATGAGGACTCGGCTGCATAGTGTGGCTGCTGTGATGAAGACAGTAAGAAACTCACAGTTTTGCTCCTGATCTGGGGCAGGGGATGTGAAGGATGTACTCTTCGTTCTCACATACTTTCTTTCCTCTTCCACGTCTCTGTATGTGTTATATACCATTTTGAAAACTGTCCCCCTCTAGAAGTTGTCTGTACGAGAAACAGCAGCATGGACTGGAACTCAGGATGTGCCCCTTTCTTTCTGAGAACCAGCACTTTCCAAGCGTTGGTAGTTTATCTGTTAACCATGTCTGCTGAGCCTTTCATGCCCCCTTTCCTCCAACAGAGGAACAACAGAGGACTTGCTCGAGCAGAAGAAATCAGAGACTTCTCATCATCTCTGCTTGTTTCTGCTCCTTTGCCTCCCCTCCCACGTTCCTGTGGAGGAGCACTCCGCAGTGGGAAGCACTGTTCTCCTCCTGGTCTTGGAGAAGACAATATGCTCAGTCCCTGTCTTTCTCTTCCTTTCTTTTCCCTCCCCTCACGTTGTGTAATGTCATGAACGGAGATTCACTAAGGTAAAGCCAGGCTTAGGATCGTGTTCCCTTCTCCTTACAGCGGAGCGTAGATCCTGTCATGTCTGATGCTAACACCAGAGGTGTTTTGCCCTAGAAGAGTACTAAAGGTGAATATCTGTAGTAGTGTAAAATCCACGTAGCATCATGAAAAGTATTTTCCCTGTGTTATTAGAGTGTCAAAGTAGCTGAATAAACTTGTGTATTAGAAATTGTCCATTGAGTGATTTATGTCAGTGATTGCAACACTTTCAATTTTAAGAAAATTGTACTGTTTGACATTTAGTTTTACAAAGCAAGGTGAAATTTCTAATTGCCACCTATAAAATATTTCTGCTTTGTTTTTTTCTTTCAGAGGATTATTTATTTCTATCTCAGACAGAGGCCATATAAGGTCAATTGTGAACAACTGGCCAGAGAACGACGTTAAGGTACTGCCACTGTATAATTTTTTTTTCTAGTTGTTATTTAATCTCAGTTGAACTTCTTAAGATTTGTTAGTATTTGGTGGAAATGTAAATACTAAATAATGCATCCTTGGCTGTTTCATGATGATGGCAAAATACAGCTAATGAAGATAATGCGTATCTTGAAGAGCGGTGTTTTATCCTAAATACGAGGTTTATGGTTTGAGTAAACAGTGACGATGAGAACTAGACTTGCCAACCTTTTTATTTTACTTCATTATTCCACTTTTTGGGGAGGTGTTGGGGGATGCACCTCTGGGTCTTACTTATTGTGTTACATAGCAGTAGGAGAGGTGATCTTATCCTCTCATTAGGACACAGAAGTCGTAGTTGGGAGGCCCAGATTGCCATTAAATCCTGTATGACCCAGTCGGATTGAGAACCACAAGGGGAGATAAGGTGAATGATACTTACACAAACTTCTTGATGTCTGGATTTACAAGTGGAAATCATAAACCCAAGTCACAAGCTGCAGTTCCACATGGCAGCTTGGATGCTTCCCACTTAGCTTTCAAGGATTTGGGCAGTGGGTTTCAGCAAAGAAAAAGGAGCATAGCAGATTCTAACATTAAGCATTACTGTTTCAAGTAAAATATTCCTTGTAATCTTTTCCTTGTTTCATTGTGCAAACATACCTGAATTGTTGCCTGGGAAAAAACCCAACTGGTATTGCTTTCAACTTTATAAATTTCAGCGATCATATATAATTTCACCTCCTTTTGCTTTCAGGCCGTTGTCGTCACTGATGGAGAAAGAATATTGGGTCTTGGAGACCTAGGTGTGTATGGGATGGGAATTCCAGTAGGAAAACTGTGTTTGTATACAGCCTGTGCAGGAATACATCCAGATAAATGCTTGCCTGTGTGCATCGACGTTGGAACTGATAATACAGTGAGTTTGACTGAACTTTGCCTGCCATAAGCTATCCCTATGAAAAGTATTTATTTAAGAGTATTTAGTACTATAAGAGAAGATTTTTATTTGAGCACTTTTATTTAAGATAAAACCAAGTATTTTTATGTAAGGGTAAATGATTTGGAATTCACTATACAGTTACATATCAGTGATTGAAAAACATGAGTTTATTTGTCAGTGAAATGGTACATTTGGAAGTAATTTGAATGCTGGAACACTGTAAAATAGACAGTCAGGTTGACCTGACTTTTAAGAAGCTGGAAATGTGAATCAGATTTATTAAAGCAGTTTATTGTTCACGGTATTGATTTGTTCCATTTTAAAAGCAGCCATCACCAGTCTCAAGTGCCAGCTGAAATTACTGAATGTAGATATAGACTGGAGGCAGTTACAGTGGCTATATAAATGCGGTTATCTTTGGTGTGAAATGTGTTACTGTGAACTCTGGAAAGTGTATATTGAGGAAGTGATTCATCCTGCTGCTGTCTTTGATTTACTCTTTTTCAGACACTCTTAAAAGATCCATTTTATATGGGCCTATACCAAAAAAGGGATCGCTCACAGGTCTATGATGACCTAATTGATGAATTTATGGAAGCCATTACAGACAGGTATGACACTGAATATGCTGCACAGAAGTATGGCCAAAACTGCTGGCAAAAAACCCTCTGTAACACACTGTCCTTGAAACAGTCATTTAAGTAATAAGGATAGGACTAGAAGTCAAGAAACACAGCTGTATTTCTGGTTCTGTAGTGATTTTCTCTGTGACCTCGAACATGCTGCTTGTACTTATCTCTTAAATATGCACAGAACGGAGATGGAACTATTTTAAGCAGTGAAAGGCCTGAAGACATCTTCTTTCCAAAGATAATTGATTACATGCAGGATTTGTTTTAAAAGGATTGTATTTCTTTATGTGTCTAGTGATAGGAATATTTCCCATGTTCTGTAGGTATGGCCAGAACACATTGATCCAATTTGAAGACTTTGGAAACCACAATGCTTTTCGGTTTTTAAGAAAATACAGAGAGAAATATTGTACCTTCAATGATGATATTCAAGGTATACCCTTTGTTTATTTTCCTTAATGTACATACAGAAACTTTGCCTAAAACCATAGTCTGCCATATAGATCTGTTCAGCTCACCTTAGATTTGTACTGCTTTTACAGGGACGGCTTCAGTGGCCTTGGCAGGACTGCTGGCTGCACAGAAAGCCACTGGTAAACCACTTGCAGAGCAGAAGGTGCTGTTCCTTGGAGCAGGAGAGGTGAGTTCTCTTAAGGGCTCTAGAGCAACAAGAGACTTAACTGTGTATTTTCTGGTTCTGTAGGACTCATGGAGATTCACATTGTCTGAATTCCATTGCAGAACTTTTTATATAAGGCCAGCTGAAACACATTAACAGAAGGGACTACCTGCTTAAAGATGACCGTTTGAAAGGTGTTTAACATTTGCAAGGACGCAAGTTTTTCACTTTCTTACATGGACTTGAAAAAAACATCAGGGACTTGTCTGTAGTTGAAGGGGAATTTACCATAAAATTATGATTTAGTAAGAAGGAGGGTAAGAACATCTTGTTAATTTTTATAGCGTTGGAGAGAAGTACACGGTGGTTTTCTTAGCAAGTTAAATCAGTGGCTATTTGCTGCAGACACTACTTAGTTACTGGGGCAGCAGTGTCAGGACCAGCACCATGCTTCTTGGTATATCAGCAAAATTGCTTCTATGGTGATGACAAAATAACTTAATTAGCTGAAAATTTCTCCAGCTGGGGAAGGTCCTGATTGCAGTAATTGGCCAATGTTGTGTTGTTGCCTGAGCACTGAGCCCTGCTCTGCACTTCCCTCTACCTTATTTCTCCTGCCAGACTTAGCAGCATGTGCCGTGAGCCAAGAGAAGGGACATGGAGGGAAGCACTGCCAGCATCTACTTTCTGCCCTTTGTCTGCAAGGCCTTTATCACAGGCAGCAGAGGCAGAGAGAGGTTCTGAAAGCACTTGGGCACAAAACGCTATGCCGTGGTTTCTTGGCAGGAGGGCTGCAGCACTAACTTGTTCTTACTGTCTGGTTGGGCTGCTTTATTGTGGCTGCTGAACTGGTACAGGCAGGGGGGCACAGTACCCAGAAGAGCTGCCTCTTTCTTTTGCTTGAAGATGCGACACTCTTGATCCCAGGAGTCTGCCCCCGTCTAGGCAAACATTGCTTGTGTTTCCGAGCTTACTTACTAAATGATTTTTGTGGGGATCTTGAACAGGGTGGTGTTTGTGATGACAGACCTCTTTTGTGACTTGTTAAAAATCAAAGTCCTTTTATCCACAAGGCCGCCCTGGGAATTGCAAACCTCATTGTTATGGCGATGATGGAAAGCAGTGTTTCTGCTGAGGAAGCCTATAGGAGAATATGGATGTTTGACAAATACGGTTTACTGGTTCAGGTAGGGGAGCACCATGCCTTGAAATACCACTATACAGATGGCCACTGCTCAATGTTCCCTTCTCACAGAAGGAATCAACTTTTTATCTATAGGGCCGAGAACAAAAGGTAGATTCCAATCAAGAACCATTTACGCATCAGGCTCCAGAGCAGATACCAAAGACGTTTGTAGAGGCAGTGAATGTACTTCGGCCTTCAGCTATCATTGGTAAGTAAGGTTATTTTTGTTTCTGTGTTTCCATCATTCGGTTATTTGCTGCATTTAATTTGCTAACGTGGCTCCAAGGAGGTTGGTGACAGTGATCTGTGTTTCTGCTGGTGTAAAGAAGACGAAAATGTGAGGTCAGTTTGCTGCTTGAAAATACACTGAGCTGCAGGTTAGCTCTCAGTGCATCCTTCATTGCAGCTGCGGTGCTTCTTCTGCATCTTGTATCCTTTTTAACTGCTTCCTCTAGTCCTTGTCCAGCTGGTGTTGGACCTTTCTTAGAAAACTCTGAGCACATTCTCAGGGACTGCATGGCCTCAATGAACTGACACTGTAATGAAGGGCACTAAGTCGGGAAGACAAAAATATAACCTTTTTCCCCAGACACGTTCCTTACACCAGCAGCAAGAGAGAGAGCAGTCACAAACACTGAATTTTCTGCTTTACAGGAGTTCCCTAACTTCAGTAGCTTTTGTTTGGGTTTTTTTTCTGACCTTCCTTCCCCCAGTCAGCTTCTCTGGCCAGAATCTGCCACCAGCATGGTGTGAAGGAGCTGTTTCATACTGCAGATCACCAATACCTGTTAGGTCCCTGACATGTGTAGGTATTGATTTATAACTGTGGCTGTCTGCAGAGGTCAGATGGGATTACAGGTATTTCCTGGTACAACTCTGCCATTTCCTTTGCACATGATTTATTTGGAAAAGAAAAGTTTTTTGGCTGAGTAGCTACCCTGAAGTTTGTAGCCAGCATACAAATGTACACCATTTTTATGTATTGGTACCTATGTGTTTGGGTGTGGTCAGAAATACCTGTATCAAGGGAATGCGCAGTTAACACCCAGCTAGGATGAATCATCTGTGAAGAACCTGGAGTTCCCACTTGCTTATCGAGGGCAGCGATAAGTGTTCTTTACACAGATCAGTACAAAAAGTCATGTCAAATAGGCTTTTGGAACACATTAATTAGATATTCCTGTGAAAATGAGAATTTTAAGCAGCCACTAACAGAGCAGTGCCTGGTTTCCATCTCCTGCTGCTAGAAAAGCCTGTGATTCTTTGCTCTGAGTGGGAGACTTCAGGGGTGACGTGAACTTAATCTACAGTCATCTGCCCTGAGGCAGTCAAGTATTGATTCTATTTTTATGTGTTTCCATTTACTTCAGGAGTTGCAGGAGCTGGGCGGCTCTTCTCTCAGGATGTGATCAAAGCAATGGCCTCTATCAATGAGCGACCCATAATATTTGCACTAAGTAACCCTACAGCGAAAGCTGAATGCACAGCAGAGGAAGCATATACGTTAACAGAGGTATGTAACGTTTAGAAATGTTGACCTATTGGCACTTAGTGATATTGCTGCTTACTGAGTGTGAGAATGCAAGAACTCAAATTATTTTATTATTACTTGGACTTACTGACATAATAATACGGATCTTCCTTGTCTTCTGGCAAAAGTAAATGGTGGTGATTTGAAAAGAATTCTTGATTTTTAAATAACGACATTCTGCAAAGCTTAAAATAGCCTAAATCTTGTTAGACTTTTTAAAGGAATGACCACTAGGTACTGTTTCAGAGCTTTGATCAATTAATGGTTTCCCACCACGCTTTTTAATTATTTGGAGTTTTAAAGAAACATCTTATGTTAACATAATAGAGACTAGGTGCAACCTTTAAAATGTAACAGCTGAGTGAAGTCCTTAAAGCAGGTAATGTCCCTGCATCAGTCCAGGAATTCTGCTTTGCGCTCAGTCATTTCCTAGTGTCTGCGGGTCAGAACTTGTATCCCTAACAGTGACCCATGAAGACTTGTGCTTCCAGTGCAGGAGTTGGTGGTGGCCCTCTATCCTCGTGTTCTGCTCTCGCAACGCCTGTGTCTCGTACGCTGGCACCACCAAACGTTGAAATGAGTGAACGAAGACTAAACACACCTCATTCTGCACCGTTACCTCAAAGCCATAACACTGTGGGGTGCTTGCAGGGGGGTTGCAGGTTGGGGTTTGGGGGTGTTTTTTTTAACAACACTATCACCAGCGCATCCAGACCTTGGTTTTGCCTTTAATGAAGCAAGTCTTTTATCCTTCTGCACAACTTCTTATATAAAACTAATCATCTTTGAAGAGAGCCTGAGGGAAAGGAGGTGAGGGCAAGGGAGCATCAGGCAGACACAGTGCTGGCTTTAACACTTTGAACTGGCTGGTAATGCCTTCCCTTTACATGGTAGACTCCAGCTTGCTGTGATCTCTCCCCTGTCCACAGGGCCTGCCTGTAGACTTCAGGGGTGGGGTTCTCAAAAAGACTTTTTTTTTTTTTTTTTTTTTTTTTTTTAATACAGTCCCAAATCAAGTGACTCATATGTGAAAATGAGTGGGTGGAGATCTTTCCTTGTTTCTTGATGCAGAACAATAACTCCTTCCTTCCACTGTTAGTGTGGCTCAGCTTCCAGCATTACAACCTCCCTGGTGTTAGCTTCACACAGGGAAGGGTAGAACTGCATCGTCTCCAGTTGGCACCCAGATTCTCCTCCGTGTTACTAGGCCCATCAGCTTGGAGGGAACTCTTGCTACAGAGATTTGCAGGTCCAGTGTGAGCCCTAGGCAGGAATTACAGCCTCTGAACAAAATCTAGACCTTAGCTTTTAATAGTAAATGAGAACGCTTTTAAATGAAGATGGTTTAATATCTCTCGGGTATCTTGCATTAGCCAGAATAGTGAGTTGGGCCGTGTTTCAGTATAGAGAATTAAATCTCAATATCTTGGATAGAAAGTGAACAAGAGTTAGTTATACAGCCAAGCCTTTAGCTGGCATAAATAAATGTAAAAACTCTGGCATCTCTGATGGCTGAAGGAGGCCAGAAGCACTATTAGAGGGAGAATCAGCCTAGTTTTTGCTTGCACTTTTTATAGAATATCATCAGAGCAATACATGTTTTAAGGGAAGAGGCTTGCTTGTTCCCCCTGGCTGTGTGTTGAGTCCCAAGGAGTTGGACCTCAGGGTAGTTGTTGCTATCAGATGCAGAAGCAAGACAGTGCTGGTTACATTCAGGTGTGGTAATGTGTCTTCACTGAAGCAGCTGTATGAGCATAGTGCTATTTTAAAAGTTTGTGCCAAATGGAGAGAGGATTTCTGGTTTTTTTCCGGTATTGGATCCATATGTCTTTTTATTTGTCCACATGTCCAAATAAATATTACTGGTCAGTAAATGAATGGGTGTAATTTTATTCCAGTCCTTATTAATAAATTTTGTAATGTTTCTGGCTCTTTAGACTTTTCTTCATATCTGATGTTTATTTTCATAATGCTCTTCAGTTTTCTGAAATGTACTCAGTTTACCCATCGTTTGCCCTTTAAAATGTGTAATATTTTTCCCTTCAAGATACAGTAATTACCTAGAAAATCCTCTCTGACTTTACTTACTTTGTTGTTTAACTAACAAAGTTTGTCAGGCAATTAGGGGTTAGAGCTGTTAGCCCCATGTGTCTCCCGGCCTCCAGAATAGCCTAATCCTGGTTGGTGTGAAATCTTAGGCTAAACTAGCAAGTCAGTAAAGAAACGAAGGCATCATTGCTAACCTTTTATTCTTTATTCTTTTTCCACTAGATGGCACCTGTAAAAGCACATTAGTGCCCTCTGCCACTGTGTATTGTGGGGGCTTTTGTTGTGTTTTATTTTCATTGTCTTTTGGTCCTGTCCTCAAATGCATCCATATGTTTTGCTCCATCCACAAAAAGGCTATTGTCATGGGTATGCCCTAACATTCAAACATAATTCCTGAGTCTTTAGCTTCTTCGGTAATTTGTTCTCAAATGTAGTGGTCCTGGGGAGCCTTAAATATTTTAAAATCATGTTTTAAAACTGTTACTCAAAAGAAAGTCAAGATTTTTTGCTTACAGGGGTTTTACTGCCCGAGGAAAGGGTCATTTATCTGGAGGGTATATTTCACACTCCAAAGTCTGTATTTGTTTTAATATTTCAGGCAGATTAAAATCCTTTTCAAAGGAAGGGTAAGCAAACTGTTTTACTCCTCTCGGAGCTCTCAGCAATAAAACTATGATACAGCAGTTCCTCCCTTCACCCTCCCACCCATCAGTAAACAAGTGCCCTTTTGTTACTGGACTTCTATTTCAGTCTTCTTTTGGAAGTGGCCATTATTAGCTGTCTTTGTACAGTCCTGACAGTGGTGGGTCCTGGCTTGTGGCCATGGTTCTTGATACATCGTAATGGTTATAATAATGGTTAACACACAAGTACTTTATTCTGTGTGTGAGTAGTTCCTCTAAGTCATTGCTGTCTTAAAGAACAATGAATGATAAAACAAATAGATTGCTTCCATTCCTTAGAAAGCTGCACGATTCGATGTGTGTGCTTGCCTCTTTGGCTTTCCAGATGTTTGCTGCAGAAACATTGCATTTTCTGCAGCTGCAGAAACATGCAGATGCTTACTGATTCTTGTATCTGTTCCAGGCCCTGCTGGAAAGGGTGGGTTTGGTTGTTGTCATTCTGGGATTGTAGAAATTGAGTCAGCAAGGGATTTAAGTATGTGCTTGAACCCAGTTGCGTTCAGTAGGGCTGTTTGCCTTTTTGCATTTGGCTGCGTGCTCGAGTACCTTCCTGACTCGGTCCTAGAGCTGACTGGGAGCTGTAGGATTCTGGTGTCCCTGTATTTCATAATGACTGCATTGCTCCATACGGTTGGCTTTTCAGAAGCTGCCTGACTGTGATTACTCCTCTGTTTAACAGGGCCGTTGCTTGTTTGCCAGTGGCAGTCCCTTTGAGCTGGTGACTCTGAAAGATGGAAGAACCTTCAAACCAGGCCAAGGAAACAATGCTTATATTTTTCCAGGTAATAAATAAAACTGTCTTCTTTTAATCTTTAAGACTAGGCTATTGGCATCTCTTCTTGGTGCCTCTTGCTACACTAGGCGCAGTTAGTGAAGCAGCATGAAGAGGTGTTACCAGCATTTAAAGCTGAGAACAAAATCAGAAGAATGAATGAAAGAAAAATCAGTTAAGGATGGATGTTAGGCATGTGCAGCTACATATGCGACATGCACACAGTGAGCTCTCCTAGCTGTATACTTCTAAGAAAACAAAAGGGTGTTATAAAAGGCATTGAAAGCTGCTGCATTATGGGTTCTTCTTGTTTTGGGAGGAAGGAGAAAATAAGTGTCAGTATGTTCCTCTTGTACCCTCACTTGTGCAGACATAACTTCAAAAGAAGCACTAGGGATATTTCTCTGCCTTCCCCTTTCTCTCCCTTTCCTCCCTGAGCTCCTAAGCTCCAACCCTTTGTCAAAAGCCACCTATTACAGTAAATGACTAGCACACATGGTAATAGTTTTGTGAATGTGCGTAGAAAGCTATGGGAAGATTTTTAAAAATAACATTCTAGATGACTCGCAGCTTCTCGGCAGCAGGCTGCATATTATAAAACGATGTGGCCCTAATTGGCAATAATTTTATTGTAGGCGTGGCTCTCGCTGTGATCCTCAGCAGTGTTCGACATATTAGTGATAAGGTTTTCCTAGAGGCTGCTAAGGTAAGTGTGGAAGCAGAGTAGGCTGTGGCTTCTGACATGATGGTGGATGACATGGTGGGCAATTTCTCAAATCTTGCTCAAACTCTATGATTTCCTGTTTGATTTCTGTTGGTTTTATCCCTCCCCCATGGAAAAAAAAATGGATTTTGATCCCTCCCCCATGGAAAAAAAAATGGATTTTGATCACACAAAATTGTGAAAAGTATCAGCTTCCATTGCAATTTCTAATTTTTTCATCCAGAAACCAAACACCCAAATAGGAAATCTGTCCATGTGTAAATTGCCTCCCAGCCTCGTTGGTCTGGCAGCAGGCCTGCCTCCTCCTCCTTCCCTGCTCTGGGTTCCTCAGCTGGCGATGGGGTCAGGGATGCACATGGCCCCCAGGCTCCCGTCCTCTCCTGCCTTTCCACTTTGGAGCAGGAGCACGTACCACATTGGAGTAGCCAGTGAATCAACTGGCCAAACACTTGGGCAGTCCTGCAGGTGTGATGTGGTCTTATAACTTCCATGGTTATGGGTAGTTCAGCCTCCAAAAAAATAGGATCTTATTTTGCTAAATGCTTACAAGCAGAATTTGCTGATATGGGCACAGACTGAAGAGTTGATCTTTGAGAATTTTGAGACGTTGACTGCCCTATTCTAGTGCTTTGGGAGCACTCTAGTAGTAAGAACACTGCAACTTGTTTCTCTCAGGTGGCATGTTATTGATCCCATTCGGGATGCAGTAAATAGACCTTGTTTGTTTTTCAAACTCAGGCATTGGCAGAACAGTTGACCGATGAAGAACTTGCACAAGGAAGACTTTATCCTCCACTGTCTAATATCAGGGAAGTTTCTATTTATATTGCTGTCAAGGTGAGTACGAAGCATAAAAGTAGACTGTACTAAAAGTGTTCTATGTATACATTAACCTGCTGAATTGCACGGTATGACCCTTAAACACTAGGTGCTTGGGCACAAAATACCCAGTTCTTTGTGCCTTTAATAAGAGACACTTAGAAAAATGTTGAATTTGTTGGATGCTTCAGTTTGGCAGTGATGATGGGCCAAAATTATGCTCCTTTGATTTCTGAAATTAAGTTTTCAGATCCCCAGTAAGGCATTCAGGAATTGTAAAAAGACTTTGGCGTTTGTCTTTATCCAGTTTGTGAGTCCTGAACATATTGCAGTGGAAGCGTGGCTGTTATGTTAATGTAGTAAAAGGCACAAACTGCGTCATGATTTAACTTTTCAGGTTATGGAATTTTTGTACGCAAACAACATGGCTTTCCATTACCCTGAACCTGCAGACAAGAACCGTTACATTCGATCAAAGGTTTGGACCTACGAATACGAATCCTTCATGCCAGATGTGTATGACTGGCCTGAATCTAAGGTTCACTGATGCATCAGAAGATCACACTCCTCAGGCAGTATCTTCTACTCTGCAGGGATCCCTTTTTCAGACCAATTTAAGTCATTATCTTTGAGTCCTGTAATTTATTTTTGCTCATTTTGTTGTCTTTTTTTCCCCTTCTGCCCTCTTCTTCACTTGATGTAGATTTCTCCCCACTCTCCCAAGTACCTGATAAACTGTATGGATGATGGTATCTGTCACAGCAATGAGAGAGCTCTGCAAAATTAATTTAAATAATGACATTGCATTTCTAGCTTAGAGCCAGCACCACACTGAAGAATTCTATTACTGATGTTTTAGCTACATGCATTTGATGATGAACTATAGCTCTCTCATCACTGCTGATTTCCAGGATGATTTATTTCTGTTTTTAATAATCAGTCTTCTAATTGTCCTAGTGTTGTCACACTGCATTATCTGTGACATCACCAGAGAGCATTTGTCAAAAAAAAAAAAAAAAGGAGAGCTTAAGACAAATTTAACAGTCTAATGGGCTTTCTGTTTTGTCTGATGTTTAAAGATGCCCATGTCCAGACTTCTTGTGGCATTGGCTGCTCTTTTTCTTTGTGCATTGAGGAGCAGTGTGGTCTGCATGCAGTCTGCAGTGGAATCTGCAGCAGTGTTTGTATTTCGTGTTTTCATTGCTGTGTGAAATCTGTTACCAGGAAAAATGTGAACTAGTTAAAATTATCCTTGGAAAGCCTGAAAATAATATTAATCACTTAATAGCTTTTAAAAACAAAGCTGTGCTGTTGCATAATAAATTCTATCATATAAAGGCAGGATCTGAAGTAATTTACAGAAATCTTTTAGAGATTTTACGAGGAGATTTTCTGCAGTGGACTCCAAGGTGATGTACCAAAGGATTTTTTTGTTTCTTTTTTTTTCCCCAAGGTTTTGTTTCTTCTAAGCTAAATTGTTTTCTCCCTTGCATACCCTTGTTCTCACAAAAAGACTTGTGTGATGTTTTCATGACATCGCTAACTCAAAAACTCTTAAATGGACTCACTTGCCACTTTGAACAACCCACACACCCCCCCCCAGGCGCTGATGAAGCTGAAACAGAAGTTACAGGCAGCTATTGACAGAGACATTTATAGAAGTTTGACTTGAATGTTTCTTATGGTCTCAGTCCAGTATATTCAGTTCAGTTTGAATACAGGACTCGAAAGATCTAATACTTAGAAGCTCTAAGTTGATCACTTCATCTTCCTCACTCCATTTACAGGTTTAATTTGTCAGGGGATTTGTGTGAAAACAAAAATTGCTAGTTGAATTTTTCCTTGAAATGAATAGTACTGCACATTGATAAGAGACACCACAATGTGCATTCCTTTTCATTTTGTTCCTATCAGGTTTGAGTGCCCTCCATTACTTTGTATTAGCAAGCAAGGACACACAGTGATAGTTACAGTCTGTGACTTCTCTAAATCTGGCCTCTGTAACAAGAACAATGGTATGTCGGGAACAGAAATAAATATTACGTGCTGTTCCATAGTTTGCTGTATCAAGGCAAAAAAGGATTTTAAAAAAAAAAAAAAAAAAAAAAAAGTAAAAGGGCTATACTGGCAAACTTGAAGCCAGAATCCAAAGAGATGAAGTAAAGCTTGCTCGGGATTTACCGATGGCAAGCACCTCTTTCATATCCTCATTTATTTTGGAAAATGCAGTCTCCACAGAATAGGCCCAAAATAGAACAGGGAAAATAGTCTCTGTACCCCCTTAGACATGGTCTCTGTTGCTAGTCTGCCTAGTCTCTGATTTTAAAATTAAGTTCATGTATTAGATAAAAAGAACAGTAAACTTTGGGAAGGCTTTACTTAAGTGAGGAAAGAAGACTGATTATATAAACACAGAAAATAGTGATGTGGGGAAAAGACTGTGTATTCAAACTGTGGTAAAGTGCTGTCTGGTGAGGCTTGAAATGCTACATTGCCAAGTTGGGCGACGTATGTGGTTTGCAACTTGTATATGTAAGTATATGTACAAAAAAGACCAACACACACATAATGATGTTTTTACAAAGAATGCTTTTTTTTCATCTATTTTTGCTATGCCTCGTTTTTATTGTATTTAAATTTGTGATCTTACTGAAGAGTTATTTATTTAGTGTACAAATTATTTTTACCTTCTGAAAATTCAACTCTAGCTGAAGCCTGTTGCAGTGTGTCAGTGGAGTTCTGCATCATTGGATTCAAGTATATTGGGAACGCACAATTCCTCGCTTCTGCCAACATACTAATTAGGCAGAGGAGTAACAAAAATATCCCATGCACTGATCTTGTGTCCCGGCTGAGAATGATCACAGAGGCAGGGCAGTCGGTCCGTAAATACAACTCTGTCTTACAAAATAAAGATCTACATCCATCTATTCAGTCTGATTTTTTATTTTTTTTTTCTAGGCAAGAAGTGCAGTCATGGTCTATAATCAGTGGGCATTGATAGTACTCAGGAAAACCTGACACGGGAAAATGGTGTTACCTGTGCGCAGCAGGAGTCTTGCTTTGGGCAAGAGTGATTTTTGGTTCCCAAAGGGAGCTCCCGCACAGGAAATTCGCAGTGGCTGCTGTCAAGCCGAGGCAAGGTGCCTGTTTCATGAAGTGCAGTCCTTTCCCTTCTTGGCACCAGCTCCCTGCTGTCTTTAAGCAGATGCCGAGAGGGATTGTTCAGAACTAGCCAGCAGTGGGACTTTCCCAAGTAGAAATGTTCCTGCATAATTTGTCTGGAAATCCCACTGCACAGGTGAGGAAAAACCAGTCTTTAACTGACTTGGAGGCTCCAGTTACAGTAGAGCCCTGCCCTGGTGGGGCTGTAGATGTATCGGAGCTCTAGAGTAGAGAAGGCCTGACTGTCTCTCTCTTAACCTGTCCCAGTTACGGCAGCTAAGCGATACCAGTTAGACTTCATCTGTGCATATGCCCCCGTGGATGTTGTTTAATCAGGTTCTGTGGATCATCTATAGCTTACAGTACAGACACGGAGGAATTTCACCTGTAATGTACAGCCGTTGTTTTCTGTTGGCAACAGGTAACATGTCAGCTCACAAAGTTTTAAGTGCATTTCACTTTTTTTGATTTTTTTTTTTTTAAATATAAAATACATAGATTCATCTTTGGGTTTGTGTATTCTTCAGATCTAATTAATCTTTGAATTAATTACAACTGCTAATCTTGCCACTTAGTAAGGAACCACAGTATCCTTTTTCATATTCTACTTAACCTGATTTTTTCTGTTTGCTGGCTTATTCAATAGCATTTACCAATCTTTATCTATACAGAAAATTCTCTTACACAGTATGCAAAGGGAAACAGTTGTCACCAGGACACATTTTATAATGCTACATAGCTTAAGTTAAGCTTATACTGTTCCTTAAGAAATATATCATCTAAAAGATGACAAGTGTTCTAGCTCTTCACACAGCCCTGGTGACTTTTGCCCTCCAAATGGTATTTAAGTCTGTCTTCCCTGTCTCTTCTGTGAGGATACTATTCTGGATGTACAGAACACTTCTGAGAGGATCAGAAGCTCACACTGAATCTTTTCCAGGACTGTTCCAAGACTCGCTTCCTTAAAATCAACAGGAGCAGGACTGAGCCTCTTGGCAGCAATGTATAGAAATGTCTAGGGGAGGAGAAGAAAGGTAGCTAAGGGAGCGCAGCCTTTTTTTTATCAAGTATGCGTGTTCTTGTTCAAAGATGCTACAAAGGTTTGTATGTTCCCAAAGCGTGTGCCCACTTGGCAGCAATTGACATTAGAGGAAGACTATTAAAATGTCGTGTCTGATAGATTTTAAAGCCCAAATGTGACTCCTCGCATAAGTTCTTGGTTATGTTTGTGAACAGTGATGTTTTATGATGTTGTGTTTGTTTTCCAAGCTTAAGACAGCAACACTTTATGTGGAGATTGGTGTTTAACAGGTTTCCTGTGGTAGGTGTGTGTCTTCTCTGTACTGTTGTTTCCAGCATGCTGTTTTGCAGGAGGGGGCATAGTAACCCTTTGGCACGCTCCTCTGGTAGTAACTGCAAAGATAAATGATACACCTTTTAGTTTTTCATTAGCAGCTCTATTTGGTGACTACTCCTGTAGGAGAGTGGGGATCACTAATGTACAGCTATAACTGTGAATTTTAGTTCAGCTGACTCTGGGCCTAAGTAAATCCAAGTTGTCATCTTTCATTTGGGGCTTGCTCCGGGTCTTCGTGACTTCAAAGGTGCAGATTTGAGCACTTCTGTCATTTGGACAAAAGTATCTACGAGACTCTCAGATCGGACTGTAAGAACAGTACAGTTTGGACTCCAGTTCTCTTGGCTGTAAGTGCTATTCCTGAGTTTAAGAAAACCACTGTAGTTTTTGGACTCTCTCTAAGATGATGCATACTGCTATCCTGTTTCATAACAGCCGTACATAATCGGCAGGGACTGGTGTTACATTGAACACTGGAGCAAGGAGAAAATCTAGAGCAAAGCTCTAATTGCACCCACTTGACAGCTGAATTTGAGCAATGTAATTCAGTTGCGGCTGGGGAAGGGACATCTAATTCTGTATGGATCCACCTTGACCTACCTACCTGCTCCCGAAATACGCATTACCATGGTATCGGAAAGCCTGCAGATGGTCTGGATGATCCGCGAGGAAAATCCAGCATGCTTTAGACCTCGGCATCCTGCCCTCGCTTCCCGAATCGCAGCACTCTGTGAGGATGCAGCTTACTTGTGCCTGCTCCGGAGGGAGATGTGCTAACAGCTAGATGGTACGTGGGGAATCTGGTACCTGGTGGCACGGTGGACCATGGCTGCAGCTCATGGAAAAAGCTGTCTCGCGTCAGACGTTCGACTCGCAGTGCAGGAACCCTCTGGCGTGCATTTATATTCCCTGCACACAAAGCAGGCGCTGGATTGAACTTGATTCTCCCAGTACCTTTGACTTTGACTTACCTGTCCTTTAAGTAGTTCCTTTCTAACAAAAAATGGAAATAAAAATACTTTTAGGACTATACAAACATAGTAAGATGGCCAGTTTGTCAAGAAATAAAATGTCTATTTACATTTATTTCTATCTTGAACATATCTACCTTACACAAATAAACCTAAGTCTGCTGGAGTGTTTGTGAGCACAGTTCTAGCCTGTCTGTCAGGGGTTGACTTTACCTGGGAGGGTCGTTGCTCTGCTGAAACTAAAATTGTACTTAAATGTGAACTGGTTGGGTTTTTTTTTTTTCTCCTTTATAATGTTGTAACTCTATTGAAATGTGTGTTCTGGTCTTCTATTTTCTTAGTAAAATGCATTCCCTTTGCCTAAATTAATTTGATTTTGTTTATTCTGAAAAAACAAACGCTTGACCTGTACAGAATCGGTATGCCATTGCCTATGTCACTGGCATTATTTACCATTTTTTTTCCTTTTGCCCCTTACACATAACCAGCACCAACAGGCTGCAGGTGAAGCAATGGCGATTTTCTCTCAAAACCGCCTTTCTCGAACACCTGCCTGTCCCACAGCGCTTTTAAAACGCTGCTTTGTAACGAGACTTGAGGATCTACACCCGTATTTTCACAGATAGATTGGAAAAAAAAAAAAAAAAAAAACAAAACAGGGACCTTGCCAGCGGCCTGTGCCATCTCCTGTCACAGCCGGGACCCGCCGGCCCCCTCTGCCTCCCTCCCCCGCGGGGCCGGGACCGGGACCGGGACCGGGGCAGAAGCCGGGCCCGCCGTTGCCCGCCTCCCGCCTTTCCCGTCCCTCAGCACCGCCTGAGAGAACGAGGAGGCGGCCGGGGCCGGGCCGCGGAGCGCGGGCTCCGCCTCGCCGCCGCCCGGGGAGGGGAAGGTAGGCCGCGGGCCAGCTTCACGCGTTCCGCGGTCTTTTGACTAAACCCGGGCGGGGAGGGTGTCCCCCTCACCGCGGCCGAGGAGCCTCGTCCTTCCCCCGCCCCGCTTGGGGCCGTTCTCCGCGAAGAGGTTCTCGGGGAGCGGCGGAGGGCCGCGGCCCGGTGTGGGGGGGGGGGGGTGGAAGGCGGCGGGGCAGAGGCCCGGGGCGGCCTGAGGGGCGGGGGGTCGGGCGGTTTGTGAAGGTTTTTGGGAGAGGTTAGACCTCGGTAGGGCTCGGGGGGACACGACACGGCTGGCCTCGGGTCCCAGCCCACCGACACACCGGGCCCGAAGGCAGTTCAGCTGAGAAGTCGTTCATCTGCTTTTACACCGAGGAAGCGAAATGTTTATTTCTGCCGGTTTGGGGGTGTGGTAGGGGTTTATTCCTCCCCTCTTGCCCCCCCACCAAGGTCAGGTAATGACATGTTGCACCTTGGCGGGCTTGGGAGGACCCAGCTAGCGCAGCAGGGAAAAGGGCTGCTCCTCTAAAAGCAACTAAACCTGAGAAACGGTAATTCTTCTGTTTGAAAGGTATCTGGAGCTGTTGAGGCACCTGGAGTTTGAAATGAGGTGGAAATACATCTGAAAACGAGGTGGGAGCTAAGTCGGGGAAGAGCCCGGCTGGAGAAGGCAGACCCCGTAAGGCCAGACAGCCTTAGAGTCGTGGACCTGGAAGTTCTCCTCCTAACGCAGCTTTGGGAAGGTTGTCCTGCTCCTACGGACCGGCCGGCCGCTTCGTCTGGACAATATAGCGGATACGGAAACAACAGAGGTACAGCAGCTGATTTTATAGATCCTTCAGCCACTATAGGTGACCTGTGATCTGTCACGCAGCCTTCAAGCTACGTAAAGGTTTGGTAGTGTTTAATTTTTTGCTTAACACTGCTGAGAAGTAAAACTCTCGTCGCTTTCGAGGATGCCGTTGCAAAGGCAAAGTAAATCTGGTTGCTCCTGCCTTTTGCCGTCTCTGAAGTTGTTTTGAGGGGAGTGAATCTTTCCCCTCTGCGTTGCTGGGCTGGCCGCTCCTGACATCCAGTAACAGCATTTAAATGTCAGCGAGTGGTTGTTTGGTGTTAGTCATTCTGAAAAGGCTTGTAGAGGAAAGCGTATGCAGAAAAATTCAAAGTTTCAGTAAAGGGAAGAAGAAATAAATAATAGCAGGTTTAAAGATTAGAGCATCTCCAGCTGGCTAGGGCTGTTTCTTCAGGTAACAAACAAAGGTCACGTCTTACCTTTGGGCTGAGTGTTTGCAATCTTCCACTGGCATAAAAAGGAAGTCTGGTGCTTGTAAATATGTGTTGTCCGAAAGTCGTATGCTACTCCAGGGAGGTTTTATTTTTATTTTTTAAGTGAAGGGGAATTTGATCCTCACACTAAAGTAGAGAGGCTGCGTCATTTAAAGCAAAAATGTTTCGTTCCCAGTGTAAATACGTATGTTCAGCAGCTCAAAATCTCTCTTTCAGGTGGCATACCGACGTATTTAAAATGTCAATGGATATAACTTTCCTTGGCACAGGCTCAGCGTATCCATCTCCAACAAGAGGAGCATCGGCATTAGTGCTTCGCAGGGAAGGAGAGTGCTGGCTCTTTGACTGCGGAGAGGGAACTCAGACACAATTCATGAAGAGCCATCTCAAAGCAGGTTTGTGCTGTTGAAAGGTATTGTGATGTAGGAGGGAGAAAAGTTTCATGAGATCTAAACAAAATACTTTGTCCTCGTGCTCACGGTATTTGAATATGTACGTACTAAACATGCATGAGCATCTGAAGGTGCTGCGTAAGGGTGGGAGTTGCTGAACCTGCTGTGCAGTAATGCTTGATTGCCCATTGGTAAAGAATTGTGTTCGAGAACCAAACTCTCCTGCATTAATTTCTTAGGCTTTGTAATTTCAAACGTGGACCACAGACCAGCTTTTAACTGGCACAGTTTGTATTTGTCTGAAGGCAGATGTAGGCAATACCTGCTGTGAGTCTTCCTGGCAATAGATATTGTGCTTTTGTTTTCAAGTGAAGTTGTGTGTATTCGCGGTAACTTTCACATTTGAGCAAATAAAGTAGAAACCAGACTTAACCTTCAGTTGCTGCGCTTTTGCGGTCTACAGCGGCAAGAACAGACTTTGGACTCTCATGTTATAAAGATGGAATTATCAGTTATAAACAGAAAACCAGCCTCCTGCTCCTCCAAAATCAGAAGCTATCAGGGGGTTTAATGACCAAGTGAATAGGCCAATTTTTACTAAATTTAGTGATTTTTACTAAATTGTTCTTAAAACAAATGTCCTTCCTATTGCTCAGTCCTAAGAGATGCTGGAGAAAGTGCCGTACTGCGAAAAAGTGGGAGCTCAGCTAGCAGAGGAGACTGAGGCAGGCTGATTAAAGTACATGTGTCTGTAGTGAGAGAAAAATCTGGGCTTTTTTAATCCAGCAAGGGCAGGGCCTGGTGCCTGAGAGCTGGAGACCAACTCAGATGCGAAACAAAGCCCAGATCTTTAAGTGCAATTTTCATCTGTTTGAAACAAACCAGTTGGGAACTGTGGGGTTCATACCTTTTAAAAAAACTTTGAAATCAAACCTGGATTCTTTTTCTTTTTTGATTATGTTCATTTCATGTGCTAGATTCAAAACTAGGAACAATACAGATTCCACTTTCTCTTTAGTCTACAGTTTCCATGTAATGTATGAAAGCGCAACCACTTTCCGGGACTTCTTTGTGTTTTAATGTGGCAGATGTCACCAGTCGATTCTGTTCCATGCTTGTAGCACGTTTTCCTTAGGAGCAACTAAAACTTCTGTCTCGGCAGCCTTTTCATGACAAATCAAGCCAAAATAAACCTTGTGCGGAAACTTAATCGCTACTGTAGAAAAAAACCACTTTGTGGTTTGGGATTTATTTCTTCAACACTGGTTTTATTTTCATTTCCCTCCTTCTTTATTTCCTACTTCTTGCCAAAAAGTGATTATTTCTGACTTGTTATGGCGTTCATTTATTTTCCTGCCTTTTTCTGTTTTATTTTTCTTTTCCTGTTGTTCTAATCAATAGGCAGAATTACCAAGATTTTCATAACTCATCTTCATGGTGACCACTTTTTTGGACTTCCTGGCCTGCTGTGTACACTTAGCCTCCAAAGTAGCCCTGACCTAAACAAACCACCTGTTGATATTTATGGACCATTAGGACTGCGGAACTTCATATGGAGGAGTATGGAGCTCTCCCACTCACAACTTCTATTTCCCTACACTGTTCATGAGCTGGTGCCTACACGGGACCAGTGCCCCGCAGAAGAATTCAGAGATTTTTCTTACTTGGACAGAGATGAGGTATCTCCCGAGGGAGCACAAGGGAGAATACTCCACCTGGATCCAGTAGAAGATTCTTACTTGCTGATTGAAGATGAGCAGCTGGTTCTGAAAGCATTTCGCCTATGTCACCGCATTCCTTCCTTTGGCTTTGTGGTGGAAGAGAAGCCCCGGACCGGTAAACTCAACGTACAGAAACTGAAAGACCTTGGTAACTACTTTGACTTATTTTTCCTCTTCTTAATTTTTTAAACGCCTAAATGCGTGTGTTCAGGCTGATTAGCGACTCCCATTTTCAGCAAATGTAACAAAATCGGGTTCACAGGCAGCTGAAATCTTTTTATGGCCTCCTTTCTAGGGGTTCTAGCAAATTAGAGCTGCTGTATCTCTCAGTAATCTGTTTTAATTCCATTTTCTATTAAAGAAATTTTAATACTTCATACCAATGCAGCAGTCTGAATTGGTGTGTAACACTAGTGCCAATAAATATCGCAGGCTATTCTCATACTGGGAAGAGCAAACAAGTTCACATGTTAAAGTTTAAAAAGCACAACGTGGCTTTCAGGGAAATGTAGGGCCAGTGTATTTGCATGACTTTATTGACTTTAACATAAAGAATATAGTTTTTCTTCAAACACACTTCCTGCTAATGTTCCAAGCTCTTTATTTGTATGAAGTGTGTGAGATATCAATTGCTATTGATACTGAGGTGGTATTTTTTCAGTGAGACAGCTCTCTATATAGGATATCTCTTCTTAAATGTATTTTGTTTTGTTTTTTTTAAACCTGACACTCATCATAATACTTAGGGCCTCTTTTGCCTTTATTTACCAGGAGTTCAACCAGGTCCTTTATATGGGAAACTGAAGAATGGAACTGCAGTTGTTCTAGAAAATGGAATAACGATTTCTCCTTCTGACGTCTTAGAAGACCCTATTCCTGGAAGAAAAATCTGCATTTTAGGGGATTGTTCAGGGGTGGTTGGAGATGCGGCCGTGAAGCTTTGCTGTGAAGCAGATGTACTGATACATGAAGCCACTTTGGATGATACCCAAGAGGAAAAGGCCAGAGAGCATGGTCACAGCACTCCAAAAATGGCAGCAGATTTTGCAAAATTGTGTAAAGTTAAGAAACTGGTTTTGACTCACTTCAGTCAGCGGTATAAACCGGCTGCTCAGAGAGGTGAGGGAGATACGGGCATCACCGAACTGAAGAGACAGGCAGAGTCAGTGTTAGATGGTCAAGAAGTAACACTAGCTGAGGATTTTATGACAATAGAAATTCCAATGAAAAAGTAAAAATAGTAGTGTTAGCAAGCTCTGCATGAAGACAGAAAGTAGGATGGCATTGGATAACACTTTAAAATAATGGTAGGGTTTCTGGTATCCAAATTAGTTCCCTTCCGTGGCACGCAGAGACCCATTGCAAACTGGAGAGAGTGCCAGGTACAGTTAGCGCTGCTTTTGTAAATCAACAAAAAAGGATAATCAAATGTTTGGAACTTGGAATAAATTCCTAAGTGATGGTTTCGGCCACTTAACCTCCCCAGAAACCGCATGTGTAGGCAGGCCTTCACAGTCCAGGGGTTTTCCTTGGACCGCAGGTTCCTAGAGGAGAGCACTGGATCATTTGGCTTAATATGGCCTCCAGGAAGGTTTGTATTCTGCACCAGAATTTAAGATACCTTGCTTTTGAATAACACATACTTCAAACTTTTATACAGTCTTTTGTAACTGTTACCTGATTTCTGTGTAAGGGGACTATTGTACTGAAACTAATAAAGTATTTATAACTCTGCCAAGTGTTTGTAACTGGGGGTGTTGCTATGGTGAAGTTGAGGAGCTCTTATAGTTCTCCCTTGCATATGAAGTTTCCTCATAAATAAATATAGTTTAGGCTTCCTGTCAAAAGTGAATCACTCTTAACAATTTGATTCATTCAGAGCTCTGAGGCGTAAGCCCTAAGTTTGCATACCTATTCCCTGCATCAGTAAAGTTTTGGAAGTATGCTCTGGAAGTCTTTGGGCAGATGACAAGCAGTCTTCCCTAAAGTGTTCCTCCAAGTGCATTTTCAAAGACAAATTATCCTGATAAAAGTATATTTGCGCTTGTAGAAATACCCCTATGGGAGGAATTTCACCTGTGTATAGCTCAGTCTGTTTCTGCAAGGACTTTATTCTTTCAGTTAAGGGACATGTAGACCAGCTTTATCTCCTTTTCATCCCACCTCAAAACAAACTAGAAGTTGGAGTTTCCCAAATTGTAGCTCAATTTTCTGGTCAAAAGTAAAATCGGTGTTTTTGAAAAATCTACCCTAACTATGTTCCCCCTCGCATGGATTCATGAAAGCTGAAACACTTCGTAGCTTTCTAATAAAACACTGAAAACACTGGCAGGTTTAAGTACAGCTGCTAGAGTTTGTGCTTGTACTTTTGTTATGTTGATGGTAGTACAGGTGGAAAATAAATCAGTTTTAATACGCAATTTCCCTCCCTGCTTTAAATGCAGAATAACAAAGCTCCAAAAAATGAAAACTGAACTATACCAACATTAATACTTTGTGCTTCAAATATGCTTCAAACGTATAGGAAGTCTTTGATTTCTTAAAAAAAAATACTGGGAAAAGTTGCACACTTTAATAACGTGACTTCTGGAGCAGAAACTCACTGATCTGTGTGACTTCTCTCTTAAAAATGGTGTAAAGCAGGCAAGAGTTCACAGATCATGCAGTGGCACATTCTTTGCCCCGTGCATTGTTTTTCTTTTGTGGGATAAAAATCAATGGCAGGTGCAGAGATCTTGATATCACACTCTGCTTTATGCCATCAAAAGCTGAGCGGACTCCAGCTATTCAATGTTTCATACAGTGAAAGAATAACTTTGTTGTCCTGACCTGCTCTGCTACATCTGCTTCCACACTGGAACAACCAAAAATTGCTATTTTGAAGCCATTCACAGTTGTGATACGAAGTTTAGGGAACAACTTCAAGGCTTTGTGGAAGTTCACTGGATACCACCTGCAAATGCCAAAATTGAAGGATGGAAATAATAACAAGGGACAATCTGAAAGCCTATGCAGCCTGAAATGTGTGCATGCACCGCTGCGGCTCATCTCCCCGCGGTGCTGGATCACGCTGCTCCAGAGCTGGGTTATCCATCCCAGCAGTAAATACATTTTTGCATTCGTCTGATTAAGTTAATTGCTGTGAATTCAGGAATACCTTCAGTTCCCATTCAAATGACGGAGGGTGTGGGTAGGTGTGTGAAATGAATCGATGGCGCAGGCTCCTGGCATGGAGGGAGCTCCTCCGTGCCCCGTGGTCCCAGTGTCCCTGTGGTCCAGCTCAGCGTGTCGGTCCAGCACTTGCCTGGCTAAACGACCACTGGTTCTTGCTAGCCTGCAAGAAAATGGCCCCTGGGCTAATTTTTGGCTGCATTACCAAGTCAATTAGCCAGCTGTCTTGCTGCACAACTTGTACGAGGGCTGAACGGATGGACCACTCGGTGGATTAGGAGTTGGCTGGATGGTTGCACCCACAGAGCTGCGGTCGATGGCTCGATGTCCAAGTGGAGACGGGTGACGAGTGGTGTTCCTCTGGGGTCGGTATTGGGACCGGCGCTGTTTAACATCTTTGTCGGCGACACGGACAGTGGGATTGAGCGCACCCTCAGCCGAAGTTTGCCGAGGACACCAAGCTGTGTGGTGCGGTCGACATGCTGGAGGGAAGGGATGCCATCCAGAGGGACCTCGACAGGCTCGAGAGGTGGGCCCGTGCGAACCTCATGAAGTTCAACAAGGCCAAGTGCAAGGTCCTGTGTGTGGGTCGGGGCAATCCCAAACACAAATACAGGCTGTGCAATGAGCGGACTGGGAGCAGCCTTGTGGAGGAGGACGTGGAGGTGTTGGTTGACAAGAAGCTCAACATGACCTGGCGATGAGCGTTTGCAGCCCACAAAGCCGACCGTATCCTGGGCTGCATCACAAGAAGCGTGACCAGCAGGTTGAGGGAGGTGGTTCTCCCCCTCTACTCCGCTCTGGTGAGACCCCACCTGCAGTACTGCCTTCAGCTCTGGGACCCCCAACATCAGAAGGACATGGACCTGTTGGAGCAAGTCCAGAGGAGGGCCACGAAGGTGATCAGGGGGCTGGAGCACCTCTCCTGTGAGGACAGGCTGAGAGAGTTGGGGTTGTTCAGCCTGGAGAAGAGAAGGCTCTGGGGACACCTTACAGCAGCCTTCCAGTACCTAAAGGGGGCTACAGGAAAGATGGGGAGGGACTGTATACAAGGGCATGTAGTGATCCGACAAGGGGTAACGGTTTTAAACTGAAAGAGGGTGGATTTAGATGAGATGTAAGGAAGAAGTTCTTCACTGTGAGGGTGGTGAGGCACTGGCACAGGTTTCCCAGAGAGGTTGTGGCTGCCCCATCCCTGGCAGTGTTCAGGGCCAGGTTGGATGGGGCTTGGAGCAACCTGGTCCGGTGGAAGGTGTCCCTGCCCATGGCAGGGGGGGGAAACTCGATGATCTGGAAGGTCCCTTCCAACCCAAACCATTCTAGGACTCTGTGATTCTATGAACGAAGGAGGGCGCAGAAGTGCTTGGCCAGAAATTGGGAGCTGCTTGGGACCCCCCTTTTTAGCAGTACTGAGCTGATACACTGGGTCAATCCTACCACATAGCTACATCCTAAATATGGTTCAGGGTCTAAATCCTAAATAAGAACGGGTCAATTTGGATAAAGAACAGCAAGGGGAAGAGTGTATCAAATCGAAGCAGCAGGCCAGGTCTTCTTCAAGTATTAGGTCTGGGGACTTTGTTGCACCCAGTTGATGTGTTAGTGCATTTTTTTATGGCAATTTATTGTGTATGGATGATCAAGGGAGGAAATGCTTGTTTCATCTAAACTGAGAAGAAAAGGTGCAAGCTGCCTGGTCTGTATTGAAGGCCAGATTAACTATATGGCTGTCATTTTTTAAAATGGTTTCTTTTTGGTATGTTGGTGAATGAGGGTACATTTAGTGCTGGAGTTACGTGAAATCCCTATATTTTCAATTTAATATATTTCAGTGTTTGTAATCAAGTTATAGTTGTCTCTTTCTTAGCAGACTCATGTGTCTTTGCTTACTGTGGTCCACTCTTCTCTCATATCTAAGTCTGGATACTAAATTACTTCATAAATCTGACTGCTAGTGAGACTTGAATTAAATTAATGGGAACATGTGTGTCAGAAAAATTTGGACCATATTTTTGCAATGAGTTTATCTTTCCATTAACCATTTGTTAATTACTAGAGAACAAAATTCCTCTGCATTAAAATAGATCTGCCTGAGAGTATTTCATCTGACAGCAGGCAAAGGACTCTGGTCCTGCAGGGACTGGAAGGGTGTTTCAACAAGTTCTGGGTATGTAAATGAAGTTTTTTTTTTTGTTTTTTTTTTTAGCTTTGAATAACTTGTTTTAAACATTCTTCTGCTTTCCTGGAAGAGTTCCTCTAAGTTTGGTTCCTTTTTTAGCTGGTACCAGCGGAGGGACTTGATAAACTGCGAAAGAAGCTTTTTTATGTTATGGCAAAGAGGAGGAGGGAGCAAATAAGACATGAAGAGTTTTGTAACAGCAGAGCTGTTCCTGAGTTTTATGTGTAGCTGATGAGCATTGATCAAAGGGAGTGAGGGTAAATCTTCCTTCTGCTGACATCCACATGAGCTTGCAAAAAAGGTTGAGAAATAAGTTTCCTACATGCTCTAAGCGTGGTGCAGTGTGTGTCAAGGATGGAGAGCCCGAGATCAAGTCTGGGCTCTAAATCCAGCCGGGAAAGGAATCCTTGATGCTAGAGGTGGTTCAGCTTTTTGTATCAACCTCTCTCCTCGTGGCCCATGGTGGGACTCTTCATCTGTCTGTGTAGAAAAAACACGATCTTCATCTGGGAGCATTTTTTTTTTTTTAAACAGACTTTAAAAATAATTTGCTCTTACTGAATTATGTTCATTTATAAGGAAAAGTTATTAATTATTTACCTCGGATGGTTTCATTCTAGAAATCTAATTTCTGGCGAGGTGGTAGGACTGATCCAGGCCTCACTGAAATCGGTGGTTTGGCACATAGTCACTAGAACAACTTAATGCATTTTTTATTAATAATGAAAACATATTGATTGGGATCTTGAGGTAGAATAAGTTGCAGAAATTTGATCAAAGTAACATTTTGGGGAGGGGGATGGGTACGGATGCTAAACCACAACATGTTAAATTGATCCTGCTAGTACCAGCATTTGATATTTGAAAAATGTTTGAGTTCAAAGGCGTTTAGGCGGTTAGAAAAAGTACCATTTTGTTGGACATGGTGTCTCTGCAGCCTTTCAAAATTGCCTTAATGGCCTGCAGAGGTCCTTCCCAGGACTAACTGTTGCTGGAGCTGTTTGGCTTTGGAAAAATATGAGGCAGCAGCTCAGCATCTTGCCTGGTGAAGCACCTACCTGGGGGTCACCCCGGTCCCTTTACAGCCCCAGGTCAGTCCTTTCCTCGTGTACTGGTGCTGGTTGTGGTGGGATTCGCCGTGTGTCCCCAACAGCCACCGTGCACGGAGGCTCGTGGACACCGCATGGAGCTGGGGACACTGGAGACTGATGGTGGCACCCGCTCAACAGCTTGTGCACCCCCAAATTCCACATTTTACCATCCGGCTGAGTAGGACATCGCAGTGATTGCTTTATGAACCTCAAAATGGTCATATGTATAAACACAGAGAGTTACCGCGATGCGTACAGTACTTTTGAGACACCTAATTCAGATCCTTTCAGATTTAATACAACATTCATGCTATAGAGGTGAATTAATCACACTACCCCATAACCCAGCTGCAGTGTCATCACTTGTTGAATTTGCAGCTTGTTCACACCTGCTTGTGAAATAAGGTGAAAGATTGCACCGAATTTCCCAACACCCTTAAAACCAAAACTTTTGCCCATAAAGACGGCTGCCTGTTGAAAAGATGTTTAATACACAGTGTCGGTAATGGTAGTTTGCTGCATCCCAATGGTTTAGATGGGGCTCTGGTTCATGGTATGCCTTGAAAGCAAACCAGGAATGGTTTGCCAATGGAAGGAAATTTAACATAGTATATTTAAACTTATTCTTTGCCATAATGCAACCAACGGGAAGTCTGAAAATTACACTGCTTGGTGCTCAGCATTAACGTTTTGCAGCTTTCATCCCCATATTTGAGCAAATCGTCTCCCTGGATGAGGGGCTGCAGCTGGTTCTGCAAGCACAAGGGGGAAGAGACTGTGCTTACAGATTGCAAATTATTTAATGATTTATTTTTTTTTAAATGATATACCTTGGAGAGGCAGGGGAAGCGCTGGTGTGTAACTTGCCAGCACGGAGGCTGGTGTAGGCAGCCCATGAGCACGTGGATTTGCTGCACCGTGGTCCACGAGTCCTGCACGGGACTGGAGCTCTCATCTCCCATGCATAATGCTTCAAAAACTCTAGAAATGGATAATTTGCAACACACTCAGCAAATCCTGGTGTGAAGAGGCTTCAGTTACATCTACCCAGGAAAAGATGACAAATATAGCAGCATTTTACTTGCTTTTCATCACTAAGATATTCTTAAGGATGTGGAAGTGACTATAAATGACTCAATAGTGTGAGCAGGAAATTTTGGTACGGCAATATAACAATTTTTGAAAATTCCCATCATTCTTTGTTCTCACCAGAGTAGCTGCGATAGCACACCAGCAGCTTGGCAAACGCCTCACTTATTTAGCAAAAATATATTGGCATTTTGCAGTTGATACAGTATTTTGTGCACCTTTTCCCTTCTGCTTTGTATTCTAGCGATGGCCCAACACCACAAAGGTGGAAAGATGTAACCTTCTAATTTAAAAAAAAATAAAAAATTTCCTTTTCAGCTGAATTCCTTTGGGGAGTTTGCTTTTGCTGGACGAGGTGGTGGGGAAGGGGAAAAGTTGGGGTTGGATTTGTGGGGCTTTGCACTCTTGGAGGTTGCATTTGCGGGCCTGTGCCTTTCTTAGGGTTGCATTTGCAGGGCTTCCAACTTCTGGGGGTTGCATTTGTGGGATTTTGCACTTGTGGGGTTGCACTTGTGGGACTGTGCATCTGTTGGGGTTGCGTTTCCAGGGCTTTGCGCTTATGGGGGTTGTATGTCCGGGGCCGTACATTTATGGGAGTTGCAGTTATGGGGCTATGCGTTTCTGGGGGTTGCATTTGTGGCCCTGTGTATTTATTGGGGTTGCATTTGCAGGGCATCCAACTTTCTGGGGGTTGCATTTGTGGGGTTTTACACTTAGAGGGTTTGCGTTTCTGGGGCTTCGCATCTCTGGGGCTCGCATTTTCGCCTTTTTGCACTTACAGGGGTCACGCCTGCGCATTTGCTGGGGTCGCATTTTTAGAGCTGTGCCTTTTTTGGTGGGGGGGGGGGGGGGGGGCGCGACACCCTTGCTGTCCCAGCAGCGCTCCTCTGCCCCACCCAGCGCTGCGCCGCCGGACGCCAACCACAAAAATAAACCCCCCAACGCGCCCGCCCGCTCCGCTCTCCACCTGCCGGCGGCGCGACAAACCTCGGGGCGGCGGGCGCGCAGGCGCAGTGGCGGCAGCGCTCGGCTGTGGCAGCGGCGGCGGAGCTTGGGGGGGGGGGGGGGTGCCTGTTCCCCGGATGTCGCGCATGCGCGCTGGCGGCTGGACGTGTCGGCGGCGGCCGCGGAGCGCGAGCGGCCGGAGTCGGCGGCAACAACAACAACACCACCAACAACCGCCGCCGCCATCAACAACAAACAACAACAACCAGGAGGCGGCGGGGGTGGCCGTCACACGGCAAACGGGTGTCCCCCCCTCCTCCTGTTGAACGCCGGCCCGGCCGCTAAGCCCGGGGAGGGGAGGGAGGGCGGCCGGCCGGGCGGGGAGGAGGAGGAGGAGGAGGAGGAGGAGGGGGGGGGGCGGAGGCCTGGCCCGCTCCGCCGCACCGGGGCCGGCTGAGGCGAGGGGAAGGCTTCCTTCCCCCCCCCCCCCTCACCACCCACCGCCGCCGCCGCCACCCCCCGTCCTGTCACCGCCGCCGCCGCCGCCCCTCCTCTCACCACAGCCGCAGGCCGCGCCCGGAGAGCGGCCGCTCCGCCGCCCGCGGCCCAGGTAACATCCGCTCTCGGCTCCCGCCCGACCGCCCAGGCCGCCCGCAACGCGCCCCTTCCTCCTCCTCCTCATCCTCCTCTTCCTCCTCTTCCTCCTCCCGACCGCCTCGGGGGTGTGCCGGCTGCCGCTCCGGAGAGCCGGGGCTAAACACCCCCCCCCACCCCCCCAATCTCCACCTGGGGGTTTCTCCTCCCCGGTTCTCCTTCCTCACCTCCCCCGCCTTCCCTGAGCAAGAAAAAAAAAATTGTATATATATATATTTATATATCATCCCACCCCGCCCCCAAACTTTTAGTATTATCTTTTTTTAAAATCTCGGTGCCCTTCTCTGAAGGCCCTCCAGCCGGCCTGTCCCCAAGTGAAAACTTTCCCCCGCTGCCCTTCGTGCGGACCGCTCTCTTCGTGCTCTCTTCCCGCACGCTGGAAGATGCCCTGGGTGGTTTTGTGTGAGCCGCTTGGCGTTGAGTTCTTTGAAATCTGCCATCTTATTTGCAATAACAGGGAACGGTGCTTTTAGCTGGTTTTCAGACGGCGCGGGGCTGCTCAGCACAAAGGGTGTTAATTAAAGATTATTCCTTCTTGACTTACTGCTTTTCCTTCCCATCCCTGTTTCTGGGGGTGTGGGGTTTTGGGGAGGTTTGTGACTTGCTGCGTAGTTGAATCTTAAGGTTTTACCATGGAAGGCTCATTAATTTATGGGATAATCTCACTGTGGGTTAGGTGTGTTATTACTTAGAGCCCAAATTGTACTACTGCAAACCAATTGTTGTCAAACACATATGGTCAGAGTAGGATCGTGGTGTCTTTTACCACCGCTTCTCAAATTATCTTGGTTAGGAATGGTGTGCCACTGTCAACAGGCAGGAGGGATTTCAGACTCTGCGATAGCTGTCATCCTTTAAATTGTAAGACTCTTGTACTGTTTTTACTTCGTTCAGTAATGGAGGTAGTTCCGTGCAAGGTTGTTGAAATAGCTATACTGCCCTATAAAACTAAACCTGTTTTCGTACTCCAGCGTCATGATAAGTAGGCAACTTGTCCTTCTAGCCTTCCTCTTATCTTGGCCGGATTGCTACTGGAAGGAGTTTCTTCTCACTTTGCATTCATGAACGTCTTTTGATTTGCTTGTTGCATAAGCATGCGTGTTTAATATTGATATAGAAACTTTATTTCAAAGAGCTGAAGCCTAAAGAGGAGCAGTAAGTGTCTCAAACTGATTAGAATTTCTTTTTAAAGTACATGGCTCTTTACATAATGCATTCAAGTGCAGCTAACACAATAGGGATGTGAGTTTTGAGAGGTATCAACAACAGATTTAGTGGAGAACAAAGGTGCTGAGAGCAGATCGGTCAGTCCTGGTGAGGAGCAGCCTTTGCCGTGCTGTTGTTAAGGTCCTGCTGGAATTTTAGGACTCTGTTTTCCTATGTTGTTAACCTTGTGAAAAACTGTACTTTTGGTTGGGGCTGGAATTTTCCATGCTTGCGTTGCCCAGAGGTGATTTTTTTTTTTTTTTTTTTAAGCTCGAACAAATGCAGAGAACATTATCCCTGTGCAGATTACAATAAAGAACAGATGTTATCTAATACACCTATTGCTAGGGTATCGAAGCATTATGTACAAGTGAAAAATCACACCACTTCTGCCCGAACAAGGTTTGACTCTTCCTTTTATTGCTTGGCGTAGCCACAATTGTTTCCTCTGTTTTTGAGGTTTTGACAAATGACTATTTGTCCTTGTTGAAGGAAGCCTTCTGCAAGAAGATGGGTCTTGCAGGGTACTCTGAGGAATAGTTCAGTTCAGGTTTGCTCCATCTTCCAACAGCAAGGACTTCTACCACCACCTGCTTTCTGAACGTGGTCTCTCCTGCCATTCGCAGGGTTTCGTCCTCTCCTTAACCCTGAGTGCTAGGATGAGGAGGGGATGACCTCTTGCTCGGTAGGACACCAAGGGTGCCCTCTCAGAGACGAGGCAGTGTGAGGTGCCTAGATCTCTCTTGTGGAAATAGATCTAGTTGTAGAGGAGTTTACTGCCCTTCCCACTTCTGTGGTGTAATGTGCAGTGGTCTTCCTTCTCTGACCATACAGAAGCCTGTATTGAAAACAGGATTTTTTTTCAGCTGTATGCTTTCTCAAAAATAAAAAGTAGAGAGAATGAAAAATGCAACTTTCTAGGATTTAAAACGTGTATATGTAGTCACATCAGCATAGTAAGTGCTACCTTTTTCATTGTGTCCTGCCCCCCACACATTCAAACCCAGGGATTTGGATGTGTCTTTTACTGTTGTATTAGCTTCTTGAACGAGATTAAAAAACCTGGAACCTTGTGCAGCAGGAATGTTTGCTCCATTCACAGGATCAGTCTGTTGCATTTGTAAGTGCTTTTGAAAGCAGTTGAAGTGCACAGGTGGAAGCTGAGAGGAGTAAAGATGCTGAGAGCTGCAGTTGGGCACCTACATCAGATCAGTTTCTTCCACAGAGAAATGGCTGCTCTTTTTAACCGTGGATTTATGTTAAGACGAAAGGATTGCCACTCAGAGTTGTCTTAAAACTCTTCTGCAGCTCCTTTTATGCTGTCATGTGTCTTAAATTTTTGTAGCTACTGACAGTGAGATGAGCAGAATTGATACTGATGATTCAGATACACGCACAAAAATAGTATTCTGGGGAATGTTAGCTCTTACTGTACAGAACAGTGTGAGTGTAGTACCTTCTCAGTACTCTGTCTTTTGCTCTTTAATGCTAATTGGTCTTATGTCTACAAACATTTTGTTCCTGTTCACCCTTTGGGCAAGTAGATAATAGTCTGATGTGCTGGAAAGTATCTGCAGTTTAATCACTTATTCATATCTTCATCAAATCACAAGCTGCCTTTTGTTTTATTGGTTTATGGATTTTTCTTTATCATGTTTATCATAAAACTTCTACCACTGCATTATTGAACAGCAAAACTCTGTTAGTAATGTTTCAGTGGTTAAAAGCTATCAAATGTATATGCTGCTTTTCTGACATCTTTGTGTTTGTCTAATTTTGGAGGCAACAGCTTATGCAAGAGCCATTCTTGTCCTTTATTCGTGTGAAATGTTCTAGCAAGATGTCAATTTGTACGCTATTCTAATTAGCCAGTTCGTTAGCATTGCATTACTGCCTGGTATCAAAATGCTGGAAATCTGTGACTGGGATGGCTGTTACTGGTAAATCATGCTCCCAGAGCATCAGTGACAGCTTCAAGCAAACAATTCTTATTTTTTCTTATATACGTTTGTCCAAAAATTACCTTCATATCTGCAACTTGGAAATAGGTTTTTGGTCATTAGGATATTTTTTGCATTAATTCATTTCCCTCCTTGCCTCACTATATGACTCCTCAGAATTGCAGACCGTACATCTTTGCCTTTGACATCATATGGCTCCATAGGCCTTGATCTGGCTGTGGTCTCTGTTACTGCAATATACCTGTGTTTATTTTCTTTTTTACTTGAAGGCTTGGATGTTATGAGCCTTTTTTTTTTTTTTTTTTTTTTTTGAAGGCCATAGTGGTAATATTCACTTAAATCATGGCTTGTCACAAAGGATAATCTACCTGCAAATTTGCTGACTTGCTTAGACCCTTCTGCAGTATGCTACAATGGATAATGGCCAAGTTATCTTAAGATTCATAGTGTAGACAGAAATGATGTATTGTACCTGGTGAATGCCATTAGACACACTAACTTGCCTTGCGTTACTGTCTTTAGCATCCCTGTAGATGTTTGTAACAGCAGCCCTTATACAGGGATATACCAGCACTAAAAATTCTCAGGCTTATATATTTACGTGCATCATAGAGCATTTTTGCATAACTGCTGCTAAAAGTCTATGTTGCTGTTATTTAGAATAGAATAGTTCAGTTGGAAGGCACCTACAACGATAGTGTATTGACGATCATTTGAAATGCTCTAAGGTGACAGAGGACTGTTATCTGATCAGTTTGTAGGAAAAGATGGCAAATCTATCTCAGCCTTGCTGTTTAAAGGCTTCCTGAACCCCGAATGTGTCATCTGATACTTAGTACGTGTAAAGTCTTTTTTTTCTTTGATTTTAACTTTGCAGACTGGTTGGATTTCCACCACAACTGTTTATTTCAGGCTTCTCATGCATGTGGTTGCAAATCTATTCTGCATTCTTCCTTCACTTCTGATCTGTTGGTGTATGCTGCATGTTCCCCTGCCTCCCCTGTTTGGCATGTTTATCAGTCTTCCCCACCAGCATCTCCGGATGTTCAGCACCACATCTGTATTTGGAACCTCTTTTTTTTTTTTTTTTTACCTGATCTGTAAGACTGCTTCCCTTTCTCCATCAAAAGCTTTTCAAAGGGCGATTGCTGCCCTGACACCTCCAGGAACTATTTTTCCAGTTGTGCCAAGGCTGTGCTGTATTTTTTAACTTTTTTTTTTTTCTTTAAATACAGCACTTCACAATTCTTAGCAGCTTAGTTTTTAAAACAAAGTGTTACTTGATCACTCCTAATCACACGATTTCTCATGTAATTTGTCCTGCAAATAATGAAGTCTCCAAGAGTCTCAAGTTGTCTCTTGTTTGGAAAATACGTAGTTTGCTGTGGAAACTTAACAAACACAAGCTAAGAAAGTGACATGGAGGGGGTTTTGGCCTTTTGCCCATATCTTAAAGTAATTATCCAGTGGCATTTGGACTGTCACATTTTTAGACTGAGTTTCTTGGTGAATTTGATCCCTCCACAGCTGCGATTGGCTTAAACCCTACTGTAAATGAATAGGGTAGCGTATCATATCAGCATTGGGCCTGGATTAACCGTCTTGCCCAAGCTGTTGGATTGCTGATTGCCTGGATCATATTCCTTTGGGTTATGTCCCTGACTTCCAGCTCCATCCATAACCGCCTGGTTTGTCTGCGTAAGTGTATTATTTCCCTTTCTTGTTTGGGGTTGATTGTTCTCCCCAAATTGCAAAGTGTGGCTTTTGTGGGAGGAGAAGGGGAAGATAAGTGACTTGTGAGTGTTAAAAAGTATTCATTTAAGGTTGTTCTTAGCGTGTAGAAAAGAATGTGAGTTCTTTTTAAGAAATCTGGATTTGTAACTTCTTGGCAAATTTCAACCGCTTTAGAGTATTGGAAGTGGGAATTGTTTGGAGGAAGGGATTTTTCGTATAAGTTTCAAAATTTGCTTGGCTGAATGGCTAGGGGCACATTGACAGGGGTCTAGGTGAAGTCTTTGTATTTTTTTAGCAGCCCCCTGCCCTTATGTCTCATTTGAGCTTCTGTACGACTGTAGTAATACCTCTGGAAAAGCAAGGAAATCAAGTCCGTCTGTTTTTTCTAACTATGAAAAGGAGAAGAACTTTTTTTCTTTCTAAAACCCTTGTACCTTCTTCAGACCGTGCGTGTGAGTCTGCCTACATTTGTGTGCATCTGCATGCTTTTTTGATGAAGAGTTTCAAATTGAAATACACCTCAGCAACTCTCGGGCCTCACATGAGGCCTTCCAAATGATCGTATCTCTTGAATGCCTAGTATGCTGCCTGAAGAGTTGCTGCAAATATTTGGAAGCCGTGGGTTTTGGCATGTAAAAGCACTTGTTCTTAAGCCATGCTAGCTTATAATATTATCTTGCTGGTGCAGCTGAAGAGATACTGGCAAACAAGGTGGAATATTAATTTTCTGTTCCGTAAATGCATTGATTATCCCTTTGGGTGAGATCTCATCTGCTTTTTGTACTTTGCTCAGTTTTTTCCAGTTGATCAGCAGCACCTTGCTTCCACAAACAGGAATGTTCTCCTGGAGCTCTGAGCCAGCTTTTGCAGAAGATGCTGAACATTAAACCTGGTCTCTGTTCTCTAGTCACGCTAGTAAAATGATTGCCATTTTGAGAGAGGGAATGTAGCAGTTGATCTGAGAACAGTGGAATAGTTTGAGTTAGTATGGTACTTCTTTTGCTTTCATGCTCATGAGATAAATGTAAGTGCAATGAGGGCACTAGTGTGAGAGCTCAGTAATGTTACTTCCACGTAGCTAAGTCAGTAATATATTTGAATTTAGTTATATGAGGTAGCATACTGTTATAGATGCCTGTGTTTTTGGAATCTATTTCTATTGTTCAGGTAACCATTTCTGGCAGAATTATCCATAGACGTGAAAATGAGTCAAGTGGCACCAGTGTTGCATTTTTAATTTTAGACAGCTGCTTCATGTTTTGAATTGCATTGCACAGGCTAAAGAGATACATCACCCTTCAGCAAGGCAGCCGTGGGGAAGTAGGATGTACGGAAGAATTATGGTATTTGTTCAAGTCTGCATCAGTCTTGAATGAAGAGTTTCAATTAATGGTTCTCTGAGATAGCAGTGGGTTTGCTACAGATCATCAGAGGTGTTTTTAATTACCTGGCAATCTTAACTTCTTCTGTCTTTCAGATTTATCTCCTCTTTAGAGGATCTTATTCTTGTTCCAATACTTAAGACTATTGCAGAACACTAGCTGTTGTTCACTTGTTTTGTAACATACCTGTTAATACTTAGTTATTGAAATAAATTACTTTCTATAACATAATGAGATACTTCTCTATAACTTTGTAACTTGTTAGCATTTTAGGTTAGCTTGTCCCCCTTGTTTTTTTTTTCTTCTGTGTTCTGCTCGCATCACACTATAGCAGAAGGGAGAGGAATACCTTTTTCTCCCTTGGTAGGTGAAGCTGAGTACTTCACTACAAGCGCTGTCTCCTGCTGCTGCTTTTCTCTTGTTCCCTGTCTCTTCTCTCTGCCCCTTTTCCCCCAAAGCACTCTCTCGCCCATTGCTGTTTCGATGAAATCCCTGAGTGGAGGGAAGTAAGAAGATCTTTGCTCAATAGATTTGGCCCTACTTATTCCACCGTAAAGCTAAGCTTGAGCTGTTGTTTGGGATCACCTACTTGGGCGTGCTAAGGAACAAATTCGAAGTTTCATGCTCGCATCAAGTAAACATTAAATCGCACAAGCATACTGTTGTTTTGCAGAACATCTAGCACTCCATGTCTGAGGGCATGCTGGAACCTTATCTTCAAAGGCTATCTTCTAAAAATACAACGCATTAAGATTGCATTTTGCTTTTATTTGCACACATGAAAGTAATATAGTAAGAAGGTGTTAAGGCACCTCTTGAATGTGTGACTCAGTGAAAGATAGGCTTGTAGAGCTATTTCATGAGAAACTAAATTTGTGGAACGTAAAAACTTGGCTTGTCTGCAAAATGCTTCTGGTACCTCAGAAGAAATATGTCGCAGCATTTATCAGTATGTGCCAGATTGATAGCCACTGACCTTACCCCCTTTTTCTGGGGATCAAAATTGTGAGATTAAATACAGGATTTCTGTAGAGGGGGCTTTTAAGGGAGGCTCCTGAATTACCGTGCAGTTACACACCAGCAGTGTGTAACAGTATTCAAAATCCTAAACAAGTGGCCTGGCTTTCAAAAGTGCTGAACAGTCAGAAGCTCCTATTGAGCACAGTGGCAGCTGAGGGGTGACTCAACATTTCTGAAGATCATTCCACTTAAATAAGGATTTATTTGCTTGATCTTAGTCTTCTGAAAGTCAGCAAGCAAAATTCTCATTCATGGTTTTAGGGGTGTAGAAGATAGAGCTGCATGTCTAATTTTAAGCATCTCTTTATTTAAAGCTCTTTTGGCTAATGGCTTTATCAAGTCACTTATTTATGATTACTTATGCATATCAATCTGGGATGCTGTTTTATATTTAAGGAAAATGATGTTCTATTCTGTTTTAGCTGGCAAGCTTTTATGGATTTATGCGAGTGTGAGTTGCCATGGAGAATGACTGGCAGGTTAAGCTTGACTTTTAAAAGAGGCTTATTGAGTTGAAGCGCAAAAAAACCTAGCAATGAGAGAGAAACTTCTATAGCTAGGTAAAATGATCTTACTCAAACTTTTAGGTAATTGTTTTCCTTTGGGAGAAATAAGGTCCAGAACCATCCTTACAAAAGAAGAAAACTATTGAAGATGGAGTGGGGGGCAAGGATTTGCAATGTGTTTTTTTCCAAGTATACCAAAGCATGCTGTATTCAAGTTGAAATTGGAGAAAATATTAAATAGGGAAGACTTTGTTTCCTTTTATAATTGTGCTGGATTTGTGTTACAATATTCCTTGTACAAGAAGGGAAGCCATGCATTCACACTGTAATTTGTGTGATGCGTTAACTTTCTAAATTAACATCCCACTCTTATTTTTGTGCAATGCGTTTGTTTCCAATAAATAGCTGCTACTACCGTACCTCTAATAACATGGAAAATTCCAGTGCAGTAACAGGTCTTTGACTGGATGTGTTTGTTCCCCAGATAATGTGAACAAACCTTTTTTTCCTTAACTATTGAAATCAAGTCTATTTTATTTACATTGCTGAGAACAACATGTTAGTTTCAGAAAGGTTTATATTTTAAGCTTAGTCAGAAAATGTAAATGTAGTAAAATCACTTAGGTGTATTTGCTGCCAGTGTCTTAAGAAAGTCAGACCACATAGAATGGTGTTAGTGGATGACTACCTGAAGCCAGAGCTGCTTGATCAACCAAAGCACCTCTTTGACAATAGACTACTTCTCTGTGAGTGCACGAAACCTGCTGTCCTATGTTTCTGGATAAAGCAAGATAAAGCGTAGTAATTAGCTCATTCAGAATTGAGAAAATCAGGCCAGCTCTTCTTCTAATTTGTGAATTAAAGGAAACTTCAAAAGGATGAGGTCTGCTGGCTTTGAGAAGAATGACTTCATGACCAGAAACCACTGCAGGTTCTTAGCAAATGGATTTTAAAGGCCAAATGTGTTAGGAGGGATTTATTCCTTATCTTATATTTAGTGTAATTAAGACAGTTCTGTCTGAGACAATTTGGAAGTGCTTTTTTAGTGACTTCAGTTGATTTGTCTTGATCCGGAAGAAGCTGGATCCAAACAACTAAAGACAAATATGCCAGTTGGGATTTTCCTGTATAAAGATACACACGATACTAATTTACATAAATATGTATTAAGCTAATGGCCAGGTACAATTTTTGCCTTTCTGATTAGTGAAGAGAAATAGAGGTAGTCTGAGGTCAGAACATGGCTGAACTGTTTGAACAGGATTATGAAATAAAGATGACAGATGATTCTGGTGTGCATTCATGCTTCTTCACTATTCAAATTTTGTTTAAATCAATGCCCCTTGATCCCCAGTCAGTATTTTCACTTGGTGTCATCCTACCAGTATAAAACATAGGAAATCATTGTCACTGTTCCTTTCCTGATTCAGAGCCTGTTCATCTAATAATCCCTACCTTTCTATATGTACATACTATGTGTACATGTATATAAACTATATTCTTTATTTAAATATTGTTACTAGGGGAAAAATATAATCTTATATCTAAAACTGTGCAAGCAGTGTCTTAAGCATGTTTTAGCTATCATGGGACAAGCAATGCAGTTTTTTCATGTGCTTTTAATATCCTGCACTTAGCTTGAAAATAAAAGAAGCAAAAAGCCACAGACTTCCTTAGAAACATGATCTGCAATTTGTTAAAAACAATTCTAATGTAGATATTTTTTCCTCCTAGGTTTTACCAAGAGACAGTACATCTAACACTTAACTTGGATCATCTCTTGTTCATCAGCTTGAAAATCATAACAGCCCCCCAAACTGACATTTGATCTGAAAGAAAAAGCTGTGACAAATGGACAATATGTCTATTACTAACACGCCAACAAGTAATGATGCTTGTCTGAGCATTGTTCACAGCTTGATGTGCCATCGACAAGGTGGAGAGAGTGAAACTTTTGCAAAACGCGCAATTGAAAGTTTAGTTAAAAAGCTAAAGGAGAAAAAAGATGAATTGGATTCTTTGATTACAGCTATAACCACAAATGGAGCTCATCCTAGCAAGTGTGTTACAATACAGAGAACGCTGGATGGGAGGCTTCAGGTTAGTACAAGTGAAAATCAGATGTTTTCCTCCTAGTGAAGCTGGAGCAAAAGTGAGTGATGCAGGATCCTAGAGTGTTGAGGAAGAGTAGCTCTTCTCTTGCATCCCCCTTCGCCCCCATTTGTAGGCATGTTTTGTGGCTGGAGCTCTGGACTGCTGCAGTAGTTGATTTTTTTTTTTTTTTTCAAAAGGAGCAGAAGGCGTTGGATCAGCCATTCTAAACGAGTGTGTGTGTGGCAGTAAAAAGCAGGGTCACGTAACAAATTCGGCTGTTTATCCTGGTATTTTCACTACAAGCTTCTGTTAGCTCTGTGTTGGTCAGCAGTGTGAAGAAAGACCTATGATCCCTTGCTAAGGTACTCCAAGGAGTCTGCACTGAGGATTTATGTTAGCCTTATATCGTCAGTACTCAGTACCTGTATAGCTTGGGTTGCGATTTCCTTGTTCCAGGACAGATGTCATGTTTGCTGGCTAGCTTTCTGTCTACCCTAGAAGCATTTTTTTTTTTCCAATATAATGGATTGGCATTCTTCTACTTGTAAATTCCTTATAGTGTAGCTTAGTGCCTCGTTCCTCTTCTTCTGGGGCAAAGCTCCTTCATCATCCATGGTGGGGAAGGTGACCATACATACTACATTAAGCACAAATTCTGCTTCTGCCATTATGTATCCAATATTTTTTCTTAAGAATCACAGTGTTGACTTAACTGTAGCAAAACCCTAATAGAAATTTATTTCTGTTGAGTACAGAACTTGGGTAAACTGTACACCACCTTTTTTTTCATATTTTGATGATGGAGAGAGGTTGTGTTGTTGTTTGTCCTCTTCCAGCTTTGCTCCTCGCTAAGTAAAGGGAAATGTCTTGCTACTTTCCCAATCAACTTTTGTGTCTAACTTTTTAGGTGGCTGGTCGCAAGGGATTCCCTCATGTGATTTACGCTCGTCTTTGGAGGTGGCCTGATCTTCATAAAAATGAACTCAAGCATGTTAAATATTGTCAGTATGCTTTTGACTTAAAATGTGACAGTGTCTGTGTAAATCCTTACCATTATGAGCGTGTAGTATCGCCTGGCATCGGTAAGTAGACTCTTGATTTAAAATGGAACAGTGGGAAAAATGTTTTCCTTTTGAGTGTAGAAAATACAGGTCTAAATTAGAAACATTAACTTTTAATGATCTAATTATAAATTGCTCTCATATGCTCTTGTCCATCTTCTTAATGGAATTATTCTTCTACCTTTATTTCAAATTTGAAAGAACAGTTTGTGGCTTTTGTTTAAGTCTTTCTGTTGGCTTTGCACGCAGTTCTTACAGTTCTTACAGTTAATGTGTTTCCTAGGAATAACTTATCATTGAGTCTTGTGTTGTGATGGAGGGGGTATAATAAGTAGAGTCTGTAATACTAATTTGTAAAGGCTTATAAACTTAATGTTCAAATGTTGTTGAAGATCTCTGTGTATACAATCCTCCATACCCCCTTTTCTTTTTCTTCCTTTTAAAGATCTCTCAGGACTGACACTACAGAGTTCTGGTAAGTAGTTCTGTTTACTGTTGCATTTCTATGTGCACAAACTGTGTTAAACTCTTCAGTATGTACACAGTTTATTCCTGTGTATCTCCTTGGGAGGGAGTATAGAGAGCAAATGGAAATGCATTTGTCTCTCTGGTTTTGGAAAACCAGCTAAGTATCATATGAGAGGCAAGTAGTGATAAATTCTTTAAATTGAGGCTTCAGCTCAGCTTGTAGGTATGTTCTGTTTTCATTGCCTGCAACTTAGAGACCCCAACAAAAAAGAAAAACAAAAACCTCACTGTTGAATGCTGCTAAATAAAAAAAACCAAACAAAACCAAACCAAAACCCAACATCCCAAAATGTGTGCACCTGTATGATATATTAATTAACTGAATTGGGAATAATAGATGCTTATAACTTAATAAGTAGTTTAACAAGAAAATAATAGATATTCTGTAATTAATATGCAATTGAATGAAGCAGTCTAATATTCTTGCTCTCCCTGAAACTTGAGAGAAATTGGACATTAAATGTCCAATGAACATTATTCAGAAATCTGAGATTGCAGCCAGCTGGTAACTGCTTTATTTCAAAACTAAATTTTTTTTTTCCTTCCAGAAGAAATTCGTAGAGAAGGAAAATTGGATAATCCAATGTTTTTAGCACATTATTAGAAGTATTCAAGCAAAAATGACTTAAAAAAACCCCAGGCAACCCAACAAACTGTTAACTTCACGAGCTTTAACTTGTGTGCTCATCTCTGCTAATATGCGTTGTTACCTGTGTCTTCTGAAAAATGATCCTTTTGTACAGAATCAAAGCTTACTAGCCAGTAGTTAAATATGTAAGTGTTTCCTTGTTGTGCTACTGTTTTTCCGGCAGGAAACAGAAAATTACTGTCAGATTTTAATATATTTAAAGCTGCGTTAAAAATGCGAATGGGAGCTAATACAGTGCAAGAGTTTTACTTGAACATGCTCAATAGGATATACAGAAATAAATTCTTGTAGTGGCGATGGTTGTAATTTCCTTACGCTGTATGTGCAATATTCTGAATTAGTGGCTACGTTGTTAAATATAGAGTAGCGTTATATTGTCTTTGAATGTGAATTTGATGTTTCTAGTGAATTTGGATGGGAGTTGCTTAAAATTACTTAAGGGATGCATAAAGTTTTTTATGTGTTATGTTCGTGAATTACATTTTTCATAGGAGCTTTATGTATGTTCTTACTTGTATACTAAGAATTGCTTTGTTAGCTACTGCATTAACGTTAGGTGCTTGACAAAAAGCATGTTTTTCCCTTTTATTAACCATGTCCAATCACACAGTGATGGACTAGAAAACAAAATGCTGTTGGAGTCTTCTACTGTGGGACTAAACTGCTTGTTTGATAGCAGTGAGCAAAATAAACAGTTTGGTTTTCCATCCAGTTATGCTTCAGAATTTCCTGCTGCTGATTTGGAAGTGGTTATTTGTAATTTAGAGGAGTGCTTCAGCAATGCTTATATAGGTTAAATCCTCTCCGCAGTAGTTTTAATAGCATTGTTATTGCTTGAAAGTAGCAGTGCAATTTGTAGTTAAATCCTGAAAATAGATTTGCTTTGCAAGTTTAACTGTTTGCTTCTTCACAGCTCCATCAAGCATGTTGGTGAAAGACGAATACGTTCACGACTACGAGGGGCAGCCGTCATTGTCTTCTGCCGAAGGCCATTCAGTCCAAACCATCCAGCATCCACCAAGTAACAGGGCATCTACAGAGCCTTATAGCACCCCAGCCATGTTAGCTCCTACTGAGGCTAGCACTACCAGCACCACTAATTTTCCCAACATTCCTGTGGCTTCAACAAGTAAGATCATCGAGATTATATGAAATACTAAACTGTGAACATGAGAACACTCAAAGATAACCACTGATTTTTGCCAAAGTAGATCTTGCATTGGAACTGTGCTGCTGCCACACTAAACTGATAAAGTGTGGGGCAGTGTGATCTAGGCAGTCTCCTAAGTGTTAACGTAAGGTTTTGACTTCGAGCATAATTTGAGGAACTTTTCCTGGTGACCCAGTCTTTTTTTCAATGAGACTGACACTACATGAGTGTTAAAAGACTGTTTTGGATATGCCAAAGGTTCATTAATACGATGTTAAAACAATTGACCACTGACAAAACATTATGGCTATTATTGGAATAATTGCTGTAGGAATGGAAAAATTTTATTGTTTTACTAAAACAGCAAGTGGTACAACAAACGGATATACTGTAAGGTGGCAGTATCGAGAGGTTTTCAGACAATTCTTTAGTGTTCCACAGCTGACAAGATGAGTCTTACAGTTTTAACTTGATTATTTTTATAATGACCCACTGTACTACCAAAGTAACAGCCCTAATTAATATTTTCATGAGTCCGTCGGAATGCTGCATTGAAGTTTTTCTTACTTTTTTGTGTGTATTTGTTACAAGTGGAAGAGTCTGGTTTACCAACATCAAACCTCACTCTTCACTCCAGCAGGACAGTAAAGCAGTTATGTATGCAGTGTCCTGCAGCCCTGATGTAGGGAAACCATGAAGTTTGGAAGGGTTTCACATACTCTTCGTCACTTTAATACCAAAGATGTGTGAATATAATGGATTTCATGTTATCAAATTTGAATTATGGTGGCACAGTGTTTTGATAATGTTCTTTAATTTTAGCTGACAACTTTTTTGCTAAAACTAATGGTGGTTTTGCCAAGCTGAGATACGATGTCTGTGTTAGTCTCCAGGAGAGAAAAAAGGATAGGCAGTTTAATTGTATTGCCTTTGCACAGCAGTTTGTAGTCAGTAACTTTTTTTCATCAGTGCTATAATTGTTGGGAGCCAAGTGGACAGGAAAAAAAGCTCATTTTTAGGTTTTAGTTCAAGTTTTCAATGTGTTAAATTCTGCTAGCCACACCAGTTTGAGAGTGCAAGTGTACTTGTGAAACTGCTGGTCAGTTTAGTGTTAATGGCTGAGCTGAAGCCTTTTAAAATCAAACTCTGTTAACCTGTTCTGAAATATCTGTAGTTTTACTTTAAAACTTAGACAATTCTTGAGATACTTATTTGGGAGAAAAAAATCCCAGCAACTTTCTCAGGAAGGAGTCCAGTGATGTATGCAGCTCTATTCAAGCACTAATTTTAAAAATAAAATACTGTTCAGTATGTTTTGGAGGAATGTAAATTTAAGCGAGTGTCCTCCTTAGGAACAGTAGTTACAACATGCTGAAAATAAGCAACTTATTGGACCTACTGTTGGCCTGTTTGGATTAATACCAAATCTACTCCAGCTATGTTATTCAATAAAACCTGTGACATCTCTTCTTCTTTCCTTTCAAACTGAAAAACGAGATGTGAACAAAACAAAGATGCGGTTGATAAACAGAGTTCTCTGCATACTTCTACTCCTAACTTATGAAGGGTGTCAGAATCAAAATCAGCTGATGCAGAGCATCTTGCTTCAAGTTTCCTAAGACACTCTGGCGGGTGGAAAAAAATGCTGAAACCAAACTTGTAGGAACTGTGTCTTGCAGTGCCCTTAGTTGGGTGTATTTTCCTACCCAGTACTGCTGAGCTCTTCTTAATTAAACTTTTGGAACGTTCATGAATAGGTAGTGTGTTCTTTTACCAGGTCAACCTACCAGTATATTGACAGGTAGCCATAGTGATGGACTCTTACAGATTGCTTCAGGGCCTCAGCCAGGAACTCAGCAGAATGGGTTTACAGCTCAGCCAGCTACTTACCATCACAGTGAGTATATACATATGTGCACTCTTCTTAGTTTTCTAAAACCAGTTTCCAAATGTTCAGGAGAAATAGAGGATTAGAAGTGAGATGCGAAAAAACTCCCTTAAAAACCAACCACTCCTTTCTTTTTCTAGATAGTACTACAACTTGGACTGGAAGTCGGACGGCAGCCTACACGCCTACCATACCTCACCACCAGAATGGCCATCTTCAGCATCATCCACCTATGCATCCTGGACATTACTGTAAGTAGTGCAGATTTTCAAATCGCTTCGTTTTCAATTCTGTTGAATGGTGGGGCCTCATTTGTGATTATTCTTTACCCTCAAATCTTTTTTTTTTTTTTTTTTCATTATAGAACTACTGTTACTGTGTTTAGTATATTCTGACAGTTAAATGTAAGAGCTTGATGGACTTTTCTCCATTAAAGCAGCAGAGATTAGAAATTCAGATCGCTATACCATCTATATTATAGATGTTTTACTGTACCTAACAAAACCAGCATTTCCTTTCTAAACCTCTATTTTTAAAGCTTTGCAATCTAGTAGTAAATATTTCCTTTGTGGAAAAAGAAGTTGATTCAGAATGTGTTGTTTGGATATTCTTTGTTTCAAAACTTGGAAGTTCCTGGCTGTTTTTATTTTGTAGAAATTCTGAAGTCATGTCTTAATGATGTAACAATCTACATTAAGCTTTGGAAGATGTGTCCATGTAAACTAGCCTGTTTCAGAGAACTTTGTGAAAGCTCATGCAGTAAAGTACTTGTCAATAAAGTGGTCTTGCTACAACCTGATTCATGAGTACATTTGGCACACAAACTTGAAAATCTTTTTCATCTACGAAATAGGACCACAACTTCTTGTTTTAAGGTACAGGAGATAGGAAGGAAAAAAAAAGTGATCAAACTTCTAGTGTAAGTGTCTAGCACAGTATATGCATCATAAGAGTATAGCGTGCACACCCCCCTCCCTCAGTTAAAGTTTTTTCTAAATTTCGTGGCAAAATGTTTGAATGGTTCTTTATTTCCTAATATAGTACTTAACCAGATCACCTGTTTGTAGCAGTCGTTAGTGGAGGGGAGAATATACTGTGAGTTAATGTTAGAATGACTTTTCAGCTTGTTTCTATCAAGTAAATTGTGGTTTAGATACGGTTATGAAGTTTCATTATTTTGTTCTGTTAGGATACCACTTCATTTGTCATCTTATTTGTCAGAAATATGAGTATGTAAAGACTTTACTGGTGCTGTAGGTATTGTATAAATGTTTCTCAGTGTGTGTATCTTTCCATAATTAATAGTTGTAACTGGCTGGTGATAACCACATAAAGCTTTTCTTGGCTGCTCTTCTCACTTCAGAAAGCCGCATGTTTTGACACCTACCAACATTGTGCCTGTTTTGACATCTTGTTGCAAAAGCTGCTGTTACTTATAATACTATGTTTTAAGTCTTTCCTTCTTGTTCTCTGCTGCCTGTAAGGGACCTAGTTAGTTTATAAAAGTGGAGAGAATAAACTGACCGATACAAAGACTGTATTCAGTATTTTTTCCTTTAGAAAATTACTTCTCTAGGGCTTTTTTCAGTCTTCAGGGAGTGTTTCTTATGGTCAAGTCCACAGCATGCTGGGCAACTTGTTCTGTGATTGATGAAACTAAGAAAGTGTGGTTTCTGACAGATTTATATCACATGCCTCTCTACAATGATTCTCTCCTTGCTCAACTTGGGGCAGATGTAAAGCCTAAGTCCTATTTCTATTACATCTCCGTGCTACATCTGGTTTCTGCTCTTTCCTGGAGCTGCGTCTGGCTTGAGCAGCATGCAGCCTTTCCTCCTGGGATACTAATGGAGCTCTTTGCTCTACTCAACTTCTGAATTTTTAGGAGACCTCTAAAAGTGTAATTCTTCTGTAGGCATTTTTCTCCCCTGTCAGATTTGGCCAATTGATTCAGAAATTACTGGGATTTATACATCTGGCATCCTCACAAGTCTTTTTTCATAGGAAAACAAGTTAAGAAAGAAAACCTTATTTTTCCTTGTGTAAAACAAATTGCATGTTTTCTTTTAAAGGGCCAGTTCACAATGAACTTGCATTCCAGCCTCCTATATCAAATCATCCTGGTGAGTAAAATCTAACATGTAGTGCTAATATTGTGGAAGCTAATAACTTTCTGTTTTGAGTCTGATTTTTTTTTTTTTTTTTTTTGGTATCAAGTACTCTGAAATTTGTGAGATACATATTCAAAAGGGGAGGAAAGGAGGAGAGGAACTATTTTGTGTCTTAGAATGGTGACACAGGCTGCAAACGGAATTTAACTTAGATGCCTAAGTAAAAAATTGCAATCCTCAAACCCACACTGAGCTGGTGCCTACCCTAGAGGTGTCTGAGCTCTGAATGTCCTCGATCCTAAACTTTGCAGGGTGCCTGAAGCTGTACTTTTGCCTGCTTTTAGAAACATCATGGACTGTAGGTCATGCCAAAGCCCTCTTGGATCTATAGTCTAGAAGTCCACCATCACAGTCAGATACCCTGAAAGATAGGTATTGCCCTCCTTAGCATTTTGGTGCTAAAGTTTCTCTTGGACCTTTGCTTAGAAGATTGCTCTTTCCAAGAGTCTTCATTAATGGTAGTGGTTCATGGAACCAAGGAGGTCTTGTCTTGCGGTACAAGTTAGCTCTGTTGCAGGTGCAAGGTGGTATTCCGTTTTTAACAACAGCAACCAAAGCTGTTGCCTGCACAGGGAGAGCTGCGTAGTTGAAAAACCTAAAAGTTTAACTCATTTATTCATTGGTCAGTGACTAAATCAGTACCAGAAATAAAAGTGTTGATAACTGCTGGCTGAACCTAACTGTAGCTAAATTGTATTTCATCTTATTTAGTATGTCTCTTTCACCCTATTGATTCACCTATTGATTTCATCCTATTCAATCCCAGAGACATGAGTATTTATTTGAAGATAAAACAAATGAAAGGAATTCAGGCGCCTTGGTTTATTCTAATAAAACCAGAGCAACAGTTTAGGACAAGTAGGTGTGCTGTTGGGTGCTGCTGTTTGTAATGGATGAGTACCACTTAGGGCACTGGGAGAGCTCTTTTTCCTGTTGGCTTATCAGGCTGCTGTGTTTAGGTCCCATCACATTAGCTCTTCTGCTTCCCCTATTTTGAGTACACTGTAGCGCTGATTTTCTTTGCCCTCCCCAACAAGCTGCTTAAGTCCCGGCTGTGTTACCCGTTTGTGGAAATGAGCCCTTAGAGTCAGCAAAGGTGCTGAGTCCCTGAGATCCGCAGTGACTTCAGCTTATGGCAACTTTAGGTTTTAATGTGTCTGAAGAGAGAAACTCTAACACTTAAAAGCACACACAACAAACCGTGCAGAAGGCTTGACAAGCCATTTGCTCCCAGGTGGCACACAAGCAGCAGATACACATACACAAAATCACTTTGAGTGCTTTGTCAGGTTTCCTCGCTTACTTGAGTGGGTTTCAGTAGCATCCTCTAGGGAGTCAGAGTTTCCTTTCCTCATGTGGTAGCTTCTTCCAAGTATCATCTTTCCTTTGTAGCCAGTTTTTCTTTTTAAAATAGTATGAGTTAAAAGGCACCTCTCTGCTATTAAAACATGCCATTTTGTTCTGCTCCCTTGCTTAATGCTTCCTTGTTTTATCCCATGCCTGATTTTCCTGTGTGCAGACAAGATCAGTATGTGATCTTTGATGTTTCTCCCCCATTGCCCTGCTTTCCAAATCCAGTTTACTTTGCAGGGAGGAAAGAGAAAACTGACTTCACCTAGGAGGTAGTTACTTATCTTAAGCCAGGTCTGTTTGAGAGTTAGTTCCAATCAGCCTAGCCACGAATAGGCATGTATGTATTACTACTTTATGCTAAAGGAAGACAAAAATCAAGCTATAGTCATAAGGTGCAGGAATGCAGATGGCTTACAAAATCTAGCTGGCATTATAAACTGTGCAAGGACTTGTAAGATCTTAACTACAAAAAACCCTAGCATTGACATGTGCTTAAATAAAAATGACAAGCCCATGTTGGTTGCAGTATGTAGTATTTTTCTGTGCTAGCAGACATCTTTGTCTATCTGAACTTGCTTATGTGAATGTGCACTCTTACTCTGAATGACAAATGCAGTTGCAGAAGGCTTAATTGATTGTCTGAAATGGGTTTATAGGGGTTTTTTGTGCCTTTCAGTCAGTTAATTATATATATTCTTTAGCTCCAGAATATTGGTGTTCAATCGCATATTTTGAAATGGACGTGCAAGTTGGGGAAACGTTTAAGGTCCCTTCAAGCTGTCCAATTGTTACTGTTGATGGATATGTGGATCCTTCTGGAGGAGACCGTTTTTGCCTGGGCCAGCTTTCCAACGTGCATAGAACAGAAGCCATTGAGAGAGCAAGGTATTCTGCAGATCCCAAAAGCTCCAGCTGTCTGTGGTATTTGATAATATTTTGGTTTGCCTTCAGTGTGTGCCTCCCTTTTGAAATTACAAGTAGGGTATGTTTCTTTTAACTGAATTAACTATAGCAGAGTATATCTTTCTAGGCCACTACTGTAATGCATTCAAAATGTGAACTGTGTGACAAAGACCTTTGGTGCTTTGCAATAGCGCATTGCTTTTCATTGCTTTCAAAGGCTGTGCCTTCAAGGATAAAATTAGCAACTCGTGCCATTATGTATGCAAGCTGAATATTAGCTCTCCGCACCACAGAGCGATGTGAGAATAACTGCAATATATAGATTTGTCAAAGGAGCAAAGGAAGGTTGATAGAGAGCTAGTTGGATTTTCATTCATTCTCACCATGCATCTGCTAGGCTTTGATGTGGAAGCATAGAGAGCTGAAGCAATCTTGCAACTTTTTTTCCTCTTTGAAACGAAAAGGAAATGATTCCATGTCTTCAGAAATGTCGCATTGTGACAATCAAAATGCTAGATTGCTGTAATGTGATCCAAATGAACATACAGTTCTGCATTTAAAATGTGGCTTTGTATATGTACTTGAGTGACTTTCTATACTAGCATGCTTGTGGGATTTTATACTTTCGAACAGAAGTGAATGCGTTTGGTATCCCAGCTCTGTGTTGTCAGTGAGTATGGTAGTTGCTACTTGAATATCATTGCTTCTGTGTTCTCTGTTTCCAATAGATCTTTACATGGTATTACAGATGGTTTCTTACTTTACAGATTTTGTGTAATTATATACTAGCTTATACCCAAGGTAATAACTACAATTTCAAGTCTTTGTATGAGTGGAGTGTAAATTAAGGTATCACAGATGACTGTAGAGCTGGAGAATTGTTTATGGTTTATTTAGTCAAGGTCTCATTTATAGTATGTATACACAGGTGCATTGGAACTGTTTTTCTTTTTAAGGTTGCACATAGGTAAAGGGGTGCAGTTGGAGTGCAAAGGAGAAGGTGACGTGTGGGTTAGATGCCTCAGCGACCATGCAGTCTTCGTTCAGAGTTACTACCTGGATAGAGAAGCAGGGCGCGCACCAGGGGATGCTGTTCACAAGATTTACCCAAGTGCATACATCAAGGTTGGTTTGATGGTCCTGGATGAAAATAGTGGGGGACAACAGCATGCACTTAGTTCTTGTGAATGTTAGGGAAGCTATGAGATGCTGAAATAAGTGTAACTTTGCTTTTGATTTTCCTTTTAAAAAAACCTAAACCTTTCCATTTGACAAGTCACTTGAGATGACTTTTTAAAATTGCTCTAAACAGGAAGATATTACTACCTAGATACTACGAAAGAAACTAATTTTGTATTTCACCACAAACAATCTTGATAGCAGTTTTTTGTATTTTTAGACTGGCAGTTTTAAATTAACTGCTACTAAAATTCTTAGCATAGGTTATCTGTTTCTTTACTCTCTCTCCAAAACAAGAAAAGTTGGGAAAGTTTGTGTAAATGCAGTAGAAGAGTAAAGTGTGTGTAAAAGTGTTATGAACATGAAGTGATCCAGAGGTCACAGATGGTTGCGTGGAAACATTATTTTCAGGAGATTCTTACTTGGACATGACTCTGCCAGACTTGAAACTTTATTTAGGACAAGTCACACTTCTAAAAAATCATTCTTGAATGAGAGAAACTGCTTAAATTTGCAGGAATTTTTTTATTTTAATCCTCGGTTTTGCAGGCAGATTGTGTAATGAAGGTGAAAGAAGCCCCACTGGCCTCTATGTATGAGCTTTCTATTATGAGTTCCTGTATATATTAGTGCCAAGCCTGATAACAAAGATGTAAAAGGCCACTGACCTGAAACCTAGCTGCTGAAACTTCAGGCCTATCAATTATTGGTATTTCTTTTAAATAGACTAACCTATTTCAGTAAAGCAGCAAAGAAGAATAAAGCCTGACAAAGTTAAGTAGAACTTGTTGGCTTCCATTTTTATTTATATGCCTATTTTCTGAAAATCCTGGGGTTTAACTAAAAAGTCAGTATTTCATCAGTCTGTAACATCCTTCAGAATTTGATCCCACAGTTGCTTCCGCACAGGGTACTACTTTAGCTTGCTCAGCTCAGCCCAGTTCTGGTATTGCCAGTGGTGGTAATGTCATATGAGAAGAGTCTATAAGAATCAGCTTTAATGGATTATTTCTATTAGAAATTAAACTAGTCAGGGAAGGTTTGCTTTTGCCCAAGTGTATGGGGAGACTGTAGAAGTTGCTTTGCGAGAGCAGAGAAGTCCATGTTATTGGGGGTGGGAGTTGAGGAATTCTTTCCTTCACTGATTTCACTAAGTCTACATGGTTTGATACCTTTTTTTTTTTTTTTTTTTTTAAGGTGTTTGATTTACGCCAATGTCATCGTCAGATGCAACAGCAGGCTGCCACTGCCCAAGCTGCTGCTGCTGCTCAAGCTGCAGCAGTAGCCGGAAACATCCCTGGACCAGGATCAGTAGGTGGAATAGCCCCAGCCATTAGTAAGTACATTAACTGCTTGGTCCGCTTTTGTCCTTACCTGAAAACTGATAACACAGCTCTCCCTCATAACAGCATCCCCCCACCCAGCCACCCGCTGCCCTGCCACAACACAAATGAACTTGGAATGAGGTAGCAGGATTGGGGCAGGGTGGGGTTGGGGTGGCATCATGGTAAGTCTGTATTCATTCACTTTGTACCTGCTCCACACACCAGTTTTCACTCTGCAGTCTTCAGGGAATGTTGGATATGGAAGTGGCTACCTCTTGTACTGCAAGAAGTGGTGCAGTACAACAGAACATGTGTTATATATGGCATCAAATAGCATAACCCTGTTACTTTAAACAGAGATACTTTTGGCTGCTTAGACCTGAGTGTGAAAAATGATCTTTGAGATCTAAGCTCTTAAAAATGTCACTCAATGGGGATTACTGGATGACAAGTCCGTGACTAGGTTTAGGGAAACTTAATACTCTTGAGAAGAGGAAGAAGAGAGTGTCAGGGTGCTTTTTCCTCTTTGCTTTTTTCCTCTTTGCTTTTTTCCTCTTTGCTTTTTTCCTCTTTGCTTTTTTCCTCTTTGCTTTTTTCCTCTTTGCTTTTTTCCTCTTTGCTTTTTTCCTCTTTGCTTTTTTCCTCTTTGCTTTTTTCCTCTTTGCTTTTTTCCTCTTTGCTTTTTTCCTCTTTGCTTTTTTCCTCTTTGCTTTTTTCCTCTTTGCTTTTTTCCTCTTTGCTTTTTTCCTCTTTGCTTTTTTCCTCTTATTCTGGGTTAGATTTTTTTTTTAGTTACTAAATTCTAGACCCTTGAAATTGTACCCAAGTACTTTTAAAAGCCTAAGTACTTACATGTCTCGGGCTGCTTTATGTGCCATAGTGTTTTCTGGACTCCCTGTATTGCCACGTGCCTTTTTCCAGCTATCCTACAAATTGCTGAAGGCATTTTGGGGAATGTATTTAACTTTTGTCTTAGCCATACTTGCAATTTGAAGTTTGCCAGCTGTATTAATCTTTTTATTTTATTAGATGTAAGTAGTGTAATTTGTTAATCCAGCTTCCTGCAGGTGGTCAGTCTGAGTTCTCATGCTGAAAATGCAGCATTTGGCAAACCTCAAGAATTGGTATTTTTTGACTGTTTTCTGAATAAGATTTACATGGATTGTATCACATAAGACCCTAGGTTTCATCATGTCTGCTTTATTATAAGAAGTTTTATATTTCAGCACCCTTTCAAGATTGCAGAATGATGAAAAAAGCTTTAATGGGAAGAAATGCAAAATAATTGCTGTGTTCATTATAGCAGAGATCTAGAAATGTGGATTGGCCTTGGCTGTGGTGAGAGGGAGCTGTGCATGAAGGAAGAGCCAAGCAAACAGGAATGGCTAAACAAACAGATGATAAAAGAACATGTCTGTGAACACTTACTTGAAACCTTTCCTGTTTAGGTTTGTCAGCTGCTGCTGGAATTGGTGTAGATGACCTTCGCCGCTTATGCATACTCAGGATGAGTTTTGTAAAAGGTTGGGGACCTGATTACCCAAGACAGAGCATCAAAGAGACACCGTGCTGGATTGAAATTCACTTACACCGTGCCCTCCAGCTTCTAGATGAAGTACTTCATACCATGCCTATTGCAGACCCACAACCTTTAGACTGAGATCCCTCTGCTGCACTGCTGTGGGCCATTATATTGTGAGGATGGTGGATTGTAAAATACAATTCTGTTTATAACCTGAAGATATATTTTACTTTTGTTCTGCTTAATCTTCTAAAACCAGGTTTTAAAAATGTGTTTGCCGCCTTGCTCTTAGCAGAAAGAAACTGAACATGCAGAATTTGGATTTCAGTTATTTTCAGAACTTAATTGTCATAATACATGGCTCAGGGCTTAAATGGAAAGGTAAACGCCTTATAGAGACTTTACAGTATTGGGTTTGTTCCCTTCAAAACTTTCCTTCTCTATTATGGCATCTTGGTGATAAGCCTCACAGGAGCCTTTTGTATGCAGAATATATATTATATATATATTTATATCTGAAAATTCCTTCTAATAGTTACAAACATTTACCTTATAGCAACTTTAAAATTCCAACTGATTTGTGATGTTCTTTTTAGGGAACAATAGTTAACAGAAGACTTCTTTATTTTGTTGACTATCTTGTTATGATTTTTCCAGATTAAAACGTAGAAGCTGCCAAAAAGTGAGGGATGAGACATACGTTGTTGGCATTCATTAAAAATAGCAAGGAAAAGAAATGTGGCTTTTCCTTCACTAGTTTTTAAAAAAGATATCTTAGATTTTTATTTATATAGACACGTGAGTTTTAAAACACTAAAGGAAATGGATACTGTCAGTGCTGGCACTCAATTTAAATATAACATGAAATACCCAGTCTGCAAAGTTGCCACTGAAATTGCATAATGAGTACCTAATGGCAGGAACATATTTTCATAACTACTACTGACTTCTATGATTTTACTCAAGTAAAACTTGGCAGGTATTTTAAAAAGTTGCATGACTCTTTTTACTTGCATATACCATTAAATCATGTATAATATTACATCAATATTTAGGATCCAGTTTTTGTATCTGTTCACCATTTCCACTCAGGGCAAGATGGCAAACTTGTTTTTATACCTCTTGGTTATTTTAAGCCCTATGCCATCAATGACCGTATCAATTGGCAATGACTTTGTATAGAGAATTTATAGTAGAAAAAATGCAAATGTATTGACTGTATGACAGATACAATATGTATGCTTTCTCTCTAGTTAATAGTATAAATAAAATTATGAAACCCCTGATTTTTATAAATTTAGTTTGCTTCTATTATGTAATTCTGCACCTTGAAACCATTGATCTTGAGTGATGGATTACTTTTCTTTGCAAGATGAGCAGCAGCAGCCAACAGTGGTAGGAATTTTTGTTGGTTTAAACTTGCCAGGAAGCAAGTCCAATTTTTCTTTCTTTCACTGCTTCTCAGTAAAAGCATGTCCTGAGGATATCTCTTTTGGCTATTTGATGGGGTATGAAGAGGGAGCAGGAATTCCTTATTTTTCAGCAGGTGCGTAGGGAGTTGGAGCTTAGTTAAACAGGCTTAGAAGTACGTAGACTCCAACTTAAGTCCTTCAAGCGCTGCCAGCTCGGTCTGCCTGCCGTGCTGTACTGAGCCGACCTGGCAGCACAGCTGTAGTGGTTAACACAAGTAGAAGTCTTGGAAGAGATTATTCAGAAGCTTTTTGCCAAGTTTCTTGCATAGTTTCAGGAATCTGTAGAGGGCTGTGACACGCAGTGTTTAGGTATTGCTTCCCCCATATGCTGAAATTCTTACGAAAGAAGTCAGCAGTCATTGTTTCGGTCATGGGCGTGGAAGCACAGAGGACAGATGACTTCGGAGTGATGGCCAGAAATGGATGAGTTTTTAGTGTATTTACATTAACACTGTTGCCTTCTTCAGACTAACTTGTAATGAGATCACTTTTCTTTCCTCGTATGTGGCAACTTCTTGATGTTTGGAAAAATAGTGTTTGCTTTCAGTTAAAAACCTTTTTCATTTTCCTTTGTCTCCTAATGATCCAGTTTGTCCGAAAAGCAAGCTTCTTCAGATTCTTGAGGAACACTTCGAGTAGAGGATTCTGACTACATCCTCCGAAGAAGCTTATTAACCAGCGGCTCGGTTGCACTTCATCCACAACGGAAAACTTGCTTTGGGGGAAGAAATGAAAAGCCTGGCTACACATTCTTCTTGCCAACCTCCCTTTTGAATTGTCTGCCCTGCTCTTACTGCCAGGTTCGAGGTGCCTCAGCTTTTGGGAAGTATCTAGCTTCTGATGACTGATCTGTATATGGCTACTTCACAGAAAACCCTCTGTTCCAGTTGCTTACCTTTTGATTGTGCCGAACTTAGATAAAGTAGTGAAAGATTGCTTCCGCCTGTTGGTGTTCTTGCCTGTATTACAGTCTGAAAAAAATCAGCTGTTAAGACTAGGGTTTTTTGCAGATGTTTTGCAGGCCTCCTTAAGTCTCTACCTACAGTGTAGTATTTAGATGCCCAAAACCATTCAGAGTAGAACAATGAAATAGTGTCAGATTAGTTTATCGGAACCAAGAAATCACAGGCCCCACAGCAGGAGAAACCTGAACATTGTGTGAGGCAGTAAAAATACTGAAATGGCATTCATCTTATCCGCCGGGCAGTTACCGGTAAGATGCAATTGTAACTGTTAAAGGGCAAAATGAGAGAATCTCATTCTCAGTTTTTAATATGCCTTTAACTTAATTTTTATACTTTTATGACAAGGCATAAAAGGCAGCGCATAATGGATTGGAAACCCTTCAGCACCAGCAGCACATTGAATCTTTGACAGGCTTGCATTTATGTCTATTTCTGAGATTCAAAAAAGAGCTACAGCTCCTTGACAGCCGTGATGATCCCCATACGCACCGTAGGCAGGGATGTCAAGAATGCCAGAATCGCATCTCCTCTTCAGCTCTGACTGTCTCAAACTCAGTGAATTCAACAAGTTGGGTTTTTTTCAGCTAGCAATCCCTTCCTTGCAGTCCTGTTCCCATCTCTAGTCCGCTTAGTTCTTGCGATGAAGTAATTACCCCTGTGTTTGTCACCCTCAGTTATGTACTCCTCAAAAAAAGCCTTGTGCTGGAGTACTCTGTCATATCACTTCATTTACTGGTGGGCTGGGATTAGCACCGGAAGGTTTAGACGGCTTTAGCCGTGTTACTGTTTTGAAAGCCAGGGCATTTAAAGTCAACAAGGTAGAGATGTAGGAGAGGAAACCTTTCTGCTGGAATAGTTTAAAAATACTTACTTAATTCTAGCAGGAATCCCTTGGAAGGAGCCATAACTGCTAAGCGGTGCTGGTTAGAAACGGTTGTTCCTGAAGTCACTTTTCTGGACTTGATGAGAATGATGTGCTGAGGGACTTGTCCCCCCCCGGCTGCAATATAAATCACTTCATTAACGGCTCTAGCATACTGAAGACCTGGGAAGTACTCTGGCTGCTCTATAGAGAGGGACCTACAGTCCAAAGGAGACAAGGGTCTCCCCCAGTCACAAAACAGGTCTGTAGCAGCAGTAGTCATTGAACTTGTGTCCAACTCCTGTGCCTTACCTTTGAGACCATCTTACTTCTTGTGACACTTCTAAAGACGACAGTGTCCTCTCTGCGTAGCTCAGGAACGACTGCCTCAATTCTTTTACTAGGAACCATGAAGAAATTCCTATGCCAGTGTATATAGGGGGGGCTTCTGCCTCTGAACCCTTCAAAGGTTGTTTACGTCTTGATGGTGGTCTTTATTGAGACATCTTTAATCTCTTCTTTGAAGAGTAAGCGCTTTAGAAAGGACTGTCTCCTTGATTTGCATTTTTACTCTGCTACGCAGAGTGACTGGGATCGCTGGTCACTTCTTTAACCGGTTCAAGACAGCCAGATGGGTCTTCCTCTAAGTGGGATTCAGACTTCATTTAAGAAATCCTCTTTCCTCCCCCTCTTCTCCTGTCAGGCCCCATGCTACTTAACATCTGCTCTATAAAATTACAAGATGCTTAGTTGTCAGGTATTGTTAAGGACACAATTTTTGAGAGGTTACTTACTTTTTGTTTTTAAAGTAAGACTTCAACATTAAAAGCGATGGCCTTGCCTGGTCCTGCTGGGAACAGGAGTGTTTCCGTGACTGGCAACAGGTTTTTGAGGACCCTGGCGCTGTTCTTGGGACTGAGGGTTGCAGGTTGCCTGTTGCAGGGCATTTGCATTATTCATGAGCACTAAGCTGGTTGCTTCTACCCCTGATGCAGCTAGTTGGCACTTTGGTCCTGGACAGGGAAACGAATCCATTGGAAAGCGCTTCTCCACCAGTCAGGTAGGAGCTGGGTGCTGAACGTATCCTTCCCTTAGGTCATCTGCCTCCAAAATGCTATTCCCAGCTGCGCGTTTATGAAAACGATCTGGGACGTGCAACTATGCTGATGCTGCCGCCATACGATGCTGCTGAGGTCCCCAAGAACCAACCTGACTTTTCAGCATTGTGAAAGTTTCACTTGGTGAGACCTGCTGGAAAGCAGAATTACTGTCAACAAAATCTCAAGAGGTTTTGGCGCTGTTGGCTGCTGTTGTGCCTTGTGAGTGATACATCACTCCTAAATTGACAGGACTCCATTCTTTCAAGCTCACCAAAATCACCTAGCGCTTTCTTGCTCCAGTACCTTTTTCTGTGTCTTTTTGGTGAAGTTTGGTAGCGCTACAAAGTTGTGATTCAGCTGGATTGAGAGCTGTGAAGTACCCATAACCCAAAACTCACTGTGAGAGGGTTTTTTTGAGCATGAAAGCCTAGTTAAGCATTTCTTCTTTTAGCCATTGCCTTTTGATAAGCGGTCAACAGAATTCCCAGTAGTTCCTTTGTAGCTTACTGTATGTTTTTCATTAGACCTAGTTTGTGGATAATATACTGTAGTTAACTTTCCTGAAATTCTGTAACAGAGTATGTTTTTGATTAAAAAAGGTAAAGATTCAATTCTCTGGCTTCCTTATTTCATTCAGTGGACAGCTTTTACTGTTTCTGGTCGGTTATCAAAACTTCTAGCTGCGGTCTTGAACTGTGTCATGGCTAGGAGAGCTCTCCGGGACAGGACTGTCTGTCATTTCAGAGGGTCGGTCCTTTTCTTGGAGTCCCACGTGTCAAATACTTCGGTGCAACCAGCATCGAACCTGAAGCCAAGTGCAGTCCAGAGCAAGTACCAGGTCTCTGCAGCCGTATGTGTCGGTGAGCGATTGCCATCCTGTGTTAAAAAGTGCACAGGAACTCTACTCCATCCACTGCTGCAGTCGCCAGCCTGCAGAACTCTTCCCAGTAAATGAATAAAATACCAACCACCTCCAGTCATGAGATCTAGGAATAAAGCAGGAGGCAGGCGATACATTTGTAATGCTCTGGGGCTCTGCTGATCTCAGTAAGGGACTGCATCCCATGATTAGAGAAAGAAAAAAAAAAAAGACCAAAAAAAAAAAAAAAAAGAGACAAAAACCCCCCTCTGAACCTGTAAATAACTGTAGTGCAAATGGTGACACTTCCCCCCGAAACATCTTCCTGGATGTATGGAAACACCAAATACTCAAGTTCTCCCCACAGATTAATTCCCTGTCACCAAGACTCTCCTGTTCAGTTGCACGGTCCCTCCGTAAGCTCATCCATCACCACCTTAAACCAGTTTTAGCTCCTTACCTCGCCAGAAAGCTTTCCGGACTCTCCCTCCTGATGCTGTTAGCAACCCTTTTGTAACTGCTGCCTGGTCATGGCCAACGTAAAACCATTGGATCTCACACTGGTGGTATCCTCCGGAGCACTGAGCAGCTGGGTGCTGGCACATGACGCTGCACCTTTAACTCCCGCGACGTGACCACGCGGATAAATCCATACCACAAAGCTAAAGCAGGACCGAAAAGTCTTAGCCTGAGCGCCAGTTCCTCCTGACCAGTCGTCCTGTGGGTGAAGTGGGGGCTTCCCATTCGTGGCAAAAATATCACAAGTCTGGATTGCCTTTTTTTTTTTTTTTTTTCATTTTTTTTTTCCTTGGTTTGCACATATAAACATTGTAGAAACACGTATTTTTTCTGCCCCTGCTGATGGCATGCACGCCGTACAGGGTGGGGGGAGATGCTCTACAGGGCTGGGGGGGGGGTGTGTGCAGCACTGGGGATAAACTGGAACTCCCAGCTGAGCCCTGGCTGTTGCCAGCTGCTGGTACAGCGTACGCTCGCAGCAAAATCCCTTTGTCACCCTCATCCGCAGCCTTGCTGCGGGTCGATGCGGTTCCCATGCCCTGTTAATGCTCCGCTGGTCCCGCTCCCCAGCTGCAGCCCGGGGCGGGGGGGGTTTTGTACTGTCAGATGTCACCAGCGCTTGAACTGTGACCCTTCCTAAATGAGCTCGTACGCTAACGAAGTTCGTGCTCCGCTGCGCCGGCAATTGGAGGGAGCAGATGGCCGGGGTGGTCGACAGCTCAAGTGGCAGCTCGGACCCACGAGCGTGACCGGCTTTGTGCTTACCTGGCTGCTGGAGGAGGGGGGGGACGACGACGGGATGACCCCCAACCCGCCCCGGGACGGAGGGCAGGATGGTGCCAACCCTGCACGGCGAGCTGCGGCAATTTGAAATCCTGCAAAAAATAAGGGTTTTTTTGGGAGCGTTTTGATGTGGATGGGGTTTTTTTCCACTCACACCACAGCAGAACCAGAGCTGTGGGCGTGCTGCTCCATAGCTGCTCCTGCAGAAGAGTGTGTGGAGATGGCATCACGCATTTCCTTTTGCTTTTTTTGCAGCTTTGCATTCCTCCTCCCCCCGTCCCTAATGCTCCCATGCTGCATTTCATGCTATGGAGCAGTTGCCTGCCAGCATCAGCATGTGGGATTTCCTACAGCCCCTTGGTGCAGCTCATTTGCCCAACGTGTTTTCTTTGCGACAACCTGCACCCCCTGGCTCCTTCAGCTCCTTTTGCATTTATTTTAAACTTTACCCAAGCAGTTTCTGGAAACATGCTGCAACTTTGGAAAAAAATTGGACCAAGGATATTTTGGGAAAAAAGAAAAAAAAAAAAAACCAACAAAAAAACCCTCCAAAAAACAACAAAACCCCCTCATTTTTTTGTTTATACCAGTTATGCTGCTTTCAGGAGCGGAGCCCTGCAGCACCAGCATGGGATCCCACCAGCCTGAGCCTTGCTTATTGTACAGTCAGGGCTGGGGGCTCGGCCCCCGTGCCTCCCCCTGCCTGCACCAACCAACCTGCCACCCTGCCCCCAGGTCCCAGCCGCAGAAGGATCGAGCTTTTGCTGCAGCCTCTGCCACCAAACTTGCTCCCCACCTTACCAGCACCGGCCGTTGTCCTGGCAGCTCCAGTGGGCTGATGAGCAGAAATGCTGCAGGATGGGGATTAAGAGGTGCCCGTGGGCAGGGAGCTCCTTCTTGGCACCCGAGGCACGAACTCACTCACCCGCAGGCGAGTTTTCCCCCAAACTCTCCATTCCAACAATTCCAACCCCAAAAGCCAGGTCGGCTCCTGAGTCTTGATGCGTTGGCGGTCTCATCCCAAGGGAAGCATCGCCCTTCTACCTCTGCCAGAGCTACAGCCGACGTGAGCATCCTCGTGAGACGTGGAGAAGAGAGTTTTGGTTCCAAGGAGGGAGAGGATTTGTAAGTGCAGCTCCCTGTCCTGGTGCACCAGCCTGACTGCTCGCAGAAAAGTAAGAAAAAGACCAGCACGAAGCACAAAAGGGCTTTTTTAAAAATATTTTTTTAAACTTAAAGCATTTTGTTGCCAGCTCCTAACTGGTACCTACTGTCCCCGGGAGCAAGTTTGAACCCTGTGGATAGCTGAGCAGGAACAGCCTAACCCTGGCTGATTTTCAGGACCCACCGGGAGATGCTGAGCAGAGGGACGTGCCGTTCCAGGCACAGCCTGCTCTGCTTCCCTCCCCGAGGTTCATACAACTGCTAGCGAAGCAGAAAACAACCCCGAGTTCCTTCCCTGGCAGCTGCGAGGCATCTCCCATCCCCATCTCCCCCTCGCTCCCAACAAGGAGCCAGAGGAGGTTTCCCAGGGAAAAGGACTGGGCTTTCGGACCAGCTAGGTGCTGTTGCAGGAGGTCAGGGCTGCGAGACACCCTGCTGGGTAAAGGTCCTGCGGGGCTTCTGCCCGATGCCAAACCAGCCTCACCAATTCCAAACCAGCCTCACCAATTCCAAACCAGCCTCACCAATTCCAAACCAGCCTCACCGGAGCCCTCCCTGCCTGGGGAGAGCCACTACAGGAGCTCCCGGGCCAGCGCAGAGCCCAGCCGGGGAAAGCTTCGGGGGCTGAAAGGCAAAATACAAGCTGACTGCTTCCTTAAAACTTCCACCTTGAAATGAAAAAATTAAAATCATTTAGCCGTCCTAACCAGCCCGGCTGGCAGCGGGGCAGACCGGCTCATGCCGATGCCCGGTGGCGAATGCTTCCCTTTCCATGAACAAGAGTTAAAATTCCAGGCGGGTTACTCACTCATCACAAGTGCTCCTGAGCATGGAAAAATAAATTCACGACAGCAAATTGAGGAGAACTGGAGTTTTTTAAGCCCGTGCCTGTCTTATGCAACTCCTAAGTAACCGCAGTGCTACTTGCTCTGCTAAATAAAACGTGTCAGACGAGTTTGGATTTAAGATGGTTATGTACAGCTAGAAGTCAGGAGGTTACATCTCCCCACTGCCTGAGGTTTTATGTCTGAGGCCTCTTGCTGCAACGCTAAAACCGCCCCAAGACCCAAGTGAAGTGAATTGAAATACTCTTTGATCTCTTCCCAAGACTTACTAATTAAAAAGACAGTTAAAAAGAATTAAGTCTCCTTGCCATCCTCCTAAAGAAAGTGAACAGAAAGTTTAGGTTTGAGGACACGAGCTCCGGGGCGGTGGCTTTGAGGACCACGGGCAGATGCTCGGACTCCACCACCTCCACGTACCCCAGGGATGTTTGAACAGTTGCTCATGAAGGAGGGGTGAAATATCCCTCAGGCAAAGCGGTCCTCAGGCATCTAAAATCCTTGGCCAAGCAGGAGAAATTCAAGTCAGTGTGTACTGCTGGGAAGGAGCAGCTTTACCCCCCGCCCCCCCCCCCCCCGAAGAATAATCAGAAATAAGTTCTGGCAAAAAATTAAGCAGCACCCCATTGTACCTACCCCACCGGCGAGACCCAAGCAGGGTCCCCATCAATAGCACCAGGCTGCATGAAACAGCCTCTGGCAGCATCACGACCAGCATTTATAAATACACACCTTTGAAGCCAGATGGCCTTAAAATGCCTTTTCCTATTAACTGCTGTCACTCTCCTCCATCCCAAGGAAATGTCCATCAGCGGTCCAGGTGCTCTGTTTTGCTGCAAACCTCCTTCCCAGAGGGGAACTGCTCCCTCTCGCAGGTCCCCGTTGGTGAGAAATGGGGAAGGATGCTTCAACAGGGAGCAAGAATCGATCTGTACGACCATCACCAAAGTATCCAAATACGCTCCATCAGCCAGCGCAAAACCCAGGCTAAGGAGACCGCCGCAGAGCTCCTTCCAACAGCAAAACCAGAAAGAGACAGTGGCCCATGGCAAAACAGGGATACGGTGACTTTAGAAGGAAACATTAAAGCATTATGTGCCAGGCAGAGGGTGCAAATCTCCATCCGACCGGGAGGGAATGCAACAGGAGGGCCACGAAAATGATCAGAGGGCTGGAATCTTCTGTGAGGACAGGCTGAGAGAGCTGGGGGTGTTCAGCCTGGAGAAGAGAAGGCTCCAGGGAGGCCTTATTGTGGTCTTGCAGTACTTAAAGGGGGCTTGGAAGAAAGATGGGGACAGAGATTTTAGGAGAGCCTGTAGCGAGAGGACAAGGGGTAATGGTTTTAACCTCAAAGAGGGGACATTCAGACCAGATAGAAGGAAGAAATGTTTTACAATGAGGGTGGTGAGACACTGGAAGAGGTTTTCCAGAGAGGTGGTGGATGCCCCATCCCTGGGAACATTCCAGGTCAGGTTGGACGGGGCTCTGAGCAACCTGATCTGGTGGAAGATGTCCCTGCTCATGGCAGGGGACTCGGACCAGGTGACCTGTAAAGGTCCCTTCCCACCCAAACCATTCGGTGACTCCTGCTGCTGGTTGATCAACACAAACACGAGCACTGGGAGTTTACCTTGCAGCCGCACTGAAATAACTCTGAAATGCAAGTTCCCGACCAGGAGAGCAGGCTGCGGCTGTGCCCTCTGGAAGACCCTGAGTTGCTTTTTAAAGGCAGCGCGTAAAGCCAGAAATTAACAGAAAACAAGATTCTTCACATGTGAAGTCACCCAGCCACACCAAAGTCAGGTCCGTGGCATATTAAGCCCTGGGAAACCCCCGTGGTGGGGGGTGGCAGGGAAGGAGGGATGTCAGCCAGCCCCAGCCTCCACAGGCTGCTCCAAGCGACAACTATGAAGACAGCAAAACATTCAAGTTAATGGAAACAAGTCTTTATTAAGTAACTTTTAATATCAGAAAAATAAAACTCTTATAATTCTCTTTACAGCAAATATATAATATCAGTGCTTTGGCCGTCATAAGTTAAAGGCCCTTTATCATAAAATATATGGTTTTTAAACTTTACTCAAATTGAATTTATAATCCCTATGACCTCCCTACATATACATAACAAAAAGTGTAGTAAAATTAGCAAATACTAAACTATATTGATAGTTTATCATTCTTAGTTTGTGGTTTATAGAAATGGTACACGCACCTAATGTCTGTCGATTCCTTGGCTTATTAGTTGCAGTGTACGATGCAATAAAATACAAAATACATGCTCGGTGAACATTTGTTCGTATCTACAAGACTGCAGCTAGAGATTAGGTTTCAATACTGACATGTAACTAGTCTACAAGCAATTATAGCATTAAAGTTATGCAGTACATAATATGCCATCAAGGCAACTCTTATACTGAAAATCATAAAATAAAAACCGTTATTTGTAAACTTTTATACGAAATGTAACTCTTCAAGTGGAAATAAAAAATAAAATTTTCTGTATATTTACTAGTTCAATACACATATAATTTCTTTTTGTTATACTGAGAAAAAAGCTTTGTCTTGTCTTGGGAAAATAATGCTTCAAAAAAAATAGAAAAATCCACCAGAACTCCACTTTGTGTCTTTTTTTTGTTTTTGTTGTTTTAATATATGCCAGCACAGATTTGGGAACGTACTGAGGATGAAAAAGCTAGAAACATCCACAGGTTGAAATGTGAGAAGCGCATTCAAAAGAAATTTTTTTTCCTTATGATTGGAAAGACAGTTTTGAAATGAAGTAAACTGATTGCAGGGCCACCGTCACAGCTGCTGTCATGAATAATACAAGGGCACATACGCAACTCCCCCTTTTTCCTTTTCCTTACTAAAAATAAAATATATATTTATATATGTGCAAGACAAATATGGATTGAACATAAAAATGCTTCACATTTTGAACTATATACTCTCTAAAAATGTCATTTAAGAACAGCTTGATCAGACTAACAAACGGAATGTCAGCATCCTCACTGTAAGTCGAAGTATGTGCATCCCAAAGCCCTTACTGAAATGGGATGAAGCCAGCCAGACTTTTCCACATTACATTAAGAAAAGCAGTGGGTAGGAATTCACAAATTGACACGTTCCTGATCCTCTGAACATACTGCCCTTAACACGTCAGGCGAAACGGAGGTGCGTCGGGCAGCTTCTCTCCCCCGCCTCACCATAATTTATTATCTGAACCTGCCAATAACATCATCCATTTCAATAAATCAAACTATGCTTTAAAAAAAGGTATTTGCAATGCTGAAGAATTAGGCATAAGTTGTTGCACAAAGCAAAAATAATTTCCCCAAACCTGTTTTTCAGAACTGGCAGTGTAAAGAAGGCAGCATTGGAAGTGTTGTTTGATATATTGATAATGCCACAAACCCTCCACGGCAGACGAGTACTTCTGCGTTTAGGCGACGAGGTTCATTGCTGCCAGCGCACAGAAGTCAAACGCTTAACAGAGATCCTTTAGAAAGCCTGTAAAATTTGTTTTTGTTTTTTTGTTTTCTTTTTTTTTTTTTCAGTTGTGTAATTGATGAAAACTTCCCCTCACTGTGCCATAACATCACAGCAGATATATCTCTGCTAAACATGCCATCTGCTTACACTGAACCGGACAGAGACCACCTAGGTTTAGTGTTACCATAGCAGCCTTTTGAGAAAGTAGAAATTTACTAACAACTTCAGCCTAATCCCAAGAAAGCCCAACAGTCAGAATTCATTAGGAAGTTTACTAGAGGGTACCATTACACCCATGCCTTTAAGAGTTTTAAAAAGTCCATATATAATAATACCTATATATATTTAAGAGTGAATTTGGATTGCCTGAGTAACAGCTGTCTGGCAAACGGGACACGATGGCGTTTCCTTTTCACAGATTTTGTTGGCACACTCCATGCAGAAGAGATTGTGGCCACAGGGGACCAGGGCCGCAATGACTTCGCTCTCGAAGCAGATCACGCAGTCGTGCTTCCGTCTCGACTCGGGGGGTGAGCTGGACGTGGAGCCGCCGTTGGAAGAGGAATAGCTGTTGGTACCATTGGAGAAAGCGGGGATGTATATGGGAAGGCCGGCTTGGTGGCCGGTGCTAGGTGGGTCGCTCCTCACTCTCCTAGCCAGTGGGTGATCCAGACTCTCTGGAAACGTGGGCGACAGGCGAGGAGTAGATGGCTGGCTCCCTCGGCGCTGAAGCTTGGCATTACTAGCAGGGTCGCTACCGAAGCCAGAGAGCGGGTTTACAGGTTCAAAAGGGGTCCAAATGGTTTGGGAAGGCGTCGGTAAGGAGTCATACGCGGGAGAGTCGACCGCATGGTCTTCCGTGCCCACTGAAGGCAGCGTTTCTCCAAACCAGAAGTTGCCTGTGCTGAACGGACTCGTTGGGCTGAAGTCAGCCAATCTATTGCTTCCAAAATAGGAATCTGTGGAGCCACTTCCCAAGGAGCTGGAGCTGTCATTTCTATAATTAGAAATCATCCTGGTGCGGCTAGGAGGGACAGGATTAGAAGCAAGCCACGCAGAGCCGAGAGTGCCTCCTTCAAAGCTCACATCTGTACCGTTGTAATGGAAATCATTCTCTTCATTCAGCTCGATGTAGTTCCCGGTACGCATGGCTATATGCATCTCGATCTCCTCGCGCGCACGGTCTACGTTTTCGGGCATTCCCGTGACTTCGAAGACAGGCTCCTTGTCTCTGCTGGGAGTGACTATGTAGGTATGGGTCTGCTGCTGAATTCTTTTGATTGTAGCTCCTTTCGGTCCAACCACTAGCCCAACTACACGGTAAGGCACCCTGACTTGGACTGTCGTCTGACCTGGCAGGTTGGGGGTACATGGCAAGCCTCCCAGGGCAGGACCGTTCTTGTTGCGTGACGCTCTGATCATGGAGAAGTGTTCAGCAGCTGAGAGAATTTCCCTTTTAGCCATGGCTACGTCCTCTTTTCGTCCAGTGACAACAAAGATGGGTTCTTCTCCACGAACGGGGGTCTTAATGTAAGTATTTGTCTTGGCCCTTAGTGCTTTTATTTTGCAACCTGTTCAAAGGAAACACATGTAAGTTTAGCAAGACATCTAAGTTTAGAAAGCCACAAGAAAGCCACCTATTTTAAGCTGTTTAAGAGTTTGAAGAAACTGTAGGGTGAAACTAGAAGCAGCTGTTTTTATCTCTGCAACCCACATTAGAGAAAGCGGTAACAACTTCTACCTATTATTTCCAAACAGGCCTCTGACGCAGCCACAAACTATTTTAGCAATGTTTCTTGGGCTGATTTAGCCCATCATCTCCTCGATTGCTATTAGATGGTGAACAAACATGGATGGCTTTTTCTCTGTGACAGAGATGTTCATAGTTATCCCAGAAATACTGCTGAGCTTGTATTTTTTCCACTGATTTGGTATCCTTCAGTTATTTCTAAGATCCTGCAAAAGGAGCAAAGGCTCACACAAACACACATGTAAGCCTGCTGATACGCTAACCTTCCACTGACAAGCATGACCTAAAAGCAAATTAAACATTTACAAGTGAGAGAAAGGTCTGTATCACAACCCATGTAGGATATAGATAAAATTATTGATTTACTGAGAACTCTTCATTGCTTCTTGTTATCAATAAGTGTTATTTAAATCTTACTCTTCCCTGTGGGATGAAGGAGCTGCTCCTTGAACTGTCAAGTAGGAGTTCAAGCAGTTTGTTGCATGCAAATAAGGCCTACTATGTAATATTACATGCCTATGTGGAATTTCTCCTGTTAACTGGGTAAATACAGCCTGAAAGAGAAGCAAAAAGTTAATGGAACATTTGTCTTTGATTTTGGGGGACTGAATTATAAAGTTTACTGGGATACAGTGGCAGCAGGCTCTTTCCTAAGATGCTTAAGGCGTTTTGGCATGGTGCACACAGAAGCACCTTTTACCCATCACAGGACCAGAAAAGCCGGCAGTGCAAAATTAAGAGTTGCAAGCAGGTCCATGACATGCAAGACGGGATTCAGTCTTAACTGAATTTAGCCTATATTAAAACAAGTTCAAAAGCATGTCACACTAAATGTCATTTTATAGCAAGCCTCATCTTGAAACAACTATAAGCAACATTGGCAGATCAAGTGTTTTCAGCATAATTTCACTTGCAGAGTGAAATTTGTTCCCATTTTCCTCACTTACTTTAAGTATCTTGTAACTGTCTGGGTACCCAAAATAGTCTCTCGAAACAGTGTTTTGTCAGTCCCTTACACCCAAGGTACCACTAGCGATAACAATTTTACAGTTAGAAAGCCACTCAAAGATGCGCTTTATTCGGGACTATCTACTAACGAAAAAATACCAAATATGCAGATGCCGGTTGGAATAGAGGGAAGGAAGAGCTGCTTCTTGCAGGGCCCCTGCACACAGCAAGGACAAAGGCTGAACACAACAGCCCTTTGTTTCCAGGACACAGCTGGAGAGGAAGTTCATTATCTTCAACAGCTCGTCAGGAGGGCTCTCGGAGGCCCTACCTCCAACCAGAAAGCGCAAGGAGGAGCACAGGAAGGAGTGAGGCATGGGCAGATCTGCGCAAAGGAGGGGATGCAGACCCGAGAGCCGAACAAGAAGTTTGGCACGAAGAGCAAGTATCTGCAGGAGAGCACAAACCCATAAGCCTCAACCTCCCGCTACAGCCCAAGAAGAGTACTAGCACTCTACTAGGCAAAAAAAAGGGAAAACACAGGCAAGAGATGCCTTATGGAAGTAGCAAAGCGCGCATCCTTTGAAGCCATGCCATTTCCCTGCTCGTAACCGACAGCAGCACCTCACTTTGGCAATTTGCCTTCACTCCCTCCGTCTCTTTGTTTGCCTTTCTCCCTGTAAGTAAATCTGCCCGCCCGCCCTGCTTCCCATCCCTTCACAGTTGCTCAGAAAAGATGGTGGGCTCAAACCTTAAACCCGCAAAGGTCCCTAAAATGGTGCTGCTGAAGTTCTCCCACCAATCAAGCCCTCTTTACTGGAACACCTAAACCAAAGTCAGTCTCCTCATCTGTATCAATTATTCTCCAATTTACAGAGATTACTTTAATTCACTCCATTCCACCCAAGTATATATCCTTATTTCCTAAAAATTGCAGAGACTGCATTTAAAGAATACTGGGAGCATCTAGCACAAGACATATATAAATAGCTATATAATTCTTTATTATATACTGCAGTTCAGAGCCTACTTAATTCTATATTCCACAGTGCCTTACCAATTCTTATAGTTTACATTTTAGATAAGATTGTCCTGATACTTTAGAAACTCAAATCAAGTTAGAAGTCTGCACCTTCAGCTCTGTTTCCCATTTCAGCTGCAAATTCCCAGAGATAGCTTTGTCAGAGCCACACATCCAAACCACTCTGGTGTGAAGAAAAGCCTTCTCGCCTTTCTTCCTCAGGCTGCAGAATGGCACAGACCAAGGTGGGCAGAGCTTTTCTTTTAGGGTATGAGTTGCATACCTAGAAAGCAGAGGCCAAACACTGCCTCAACTCCCCACAGCGACAGAACAAGACTTTTAAACACCAGAAAGCTGGCTTCAATGGAAAGCTGACTCCACAAACCGTCAAGGTCAACCCTGAAACTTTATCTGAAAAGTTAGAAAGAACTGAAGAAAGTCACCACATAAGAAACCCAACATTTCTGAGTGAGTCAGTCAATACCCACTGGGTTTTGTCTGCAAGGCATGCTGGAAAACCCCACAACAGACATTCATGTCAAAGCACAAGGTCAGTAGCCCATTATATCACTCCAGCAGGATGATCTTTCTATTTGCTTTTGCTCAGCTGTTCTGGTTTCCCACCCTCCTCCATTAGTCACTACCGAGGTGATGATACGAAAGCACGGCTGATCCCATCCCCTCTCCGACGATTCATGGCATCCAGAGGTGCTGCGGCCACGATGACACAGGGTCGGCCAGCTATGAAGTCATGTGGCCAAAGGATGAATCAAGAAGTTTCCCAATCTCCTGAGCTTAGACACAGAAAGACAAAGGCGGGGGGGGGGAGGAAACCACCACCCCACACTTTTGCAATAAATCATCAGATCATTGTATCCAAGACTTTGAAGTACAGAGATAAAAAAGCCTGAAGAGGGGACTTCTAGACTGGAAATTCAATTTAATCAAAGCTTTCAAAGTAATTTTAGTTTTGGTATGATAATGGAAGTCTATTCAATACAAGTTACTGTACTTGGTTCAGCAGTATAAGAATTCCTAGGCAGCACATTCAGCCGTAAGTACATACTGACAAAGTTGAAGCCAGACCCTTTAGTTTTGCTTTCGTTTAGGCAAAGATTTAGCACTTGCCTGCCCAGGCACCCGACAAGGAGCAGAGCCGTACTGAGCCCTGCAGGCAGGGTTCACCCTGTGCCAGCTGATTTGTATCATTCTTCTCAAGCCTCCTCCCTGTTTTTCCCTTAAGAGGATTACTTGACCGAACATTTTCAACACACTACGAACTTTATACTCCCCAAGAAAATTAAGGGTAGTTCTGAAGGAATTGTTTACCTCATACACTACCAATTTTAAACAATCAAATACTTCCTTATTAAAAAAAGGTGATAGGAAGACAGCTTATCTTTTTCCCCCCTTGAAGTGAGAGTTAAGGGTAGCAGCCACAGCACCCACAGTCCTCACCCATCACACAGTGACAGCCAGCTCAGCCTTCACTCCGACTTTCACCTTTCATCATCACGAACAGGACAAGATAACGTCAAACCCAGTCTCAGGCCATTTACTTCACACGGGAAACTCCCCAACGGAGCCGGCAGAGCCAAGCGACCGCAGTGGGAACCCTGTGCACGCCTGCCTCGCACCACGCCAGCCGACCTGCTGCCGTGAGCCAAGAACCACCCAAAAAAGCATCCTGCAGACTCCTCCTCTGCACAGCCATGGTGGGGGTAGCCCAGGAGAAATGGAAGCTTCCCCCTGTTCGTTTCTTCTGCTGAATTCACCTCAATGCCACACACTGGGACAAGGAATGGGACTGGGAATGGGACAAGGATTGATTTACAGATAAAGATCCCTTTGTTGCGTGGTCTCTTCCAAACAGCTACACCAGGGAAAGGGAGTCCTTCGTGCTTCTCAGTACCAACACTAGCAAAATACAGCCTGTCAAAGCAGGGACACACACACCTCACACCCACGTTGCTGCTGTAACTCTTGCCAAGTGCTGTGAAACTGGGGTTCAGGCACGCACAGGAACCCAAACCTTCTTACCGTCACATCTGTTTAACCTTGCCTCCCCAGTTACACAGGGCTTTGGGAAAAAAAACAACCTGGAAAAAAAGAAGCTTATCTCAATAGAAGCCTGGAAGTCACGCCAGGTAAAAATTCAGCGAGCAGCCCCTGTGAACCACAATCAAATGGCAATACCAGTCTGTTCTCCTTCCCTGCTCCTGACAAGTACCCAGCTAAGGGGATTAAAAACAAAAATCTCCTGCAGCTCTTGAGACATACAAATCCTGTGGGAAGCCACCAGTACTGCCTGGGCTGCAAGGGCAGCAAGCAGGGTGAAGTTGCATGAGCACCAACTCATCTCTTATGCAGGAGGCAGGGCTGACGAACAGCCCTGACCAAACGTGGCATCCTCCAACTCGGCCCCAGAGCAACCGCAGGCAAAGCAGAGATCTCACAGATCGGCCTCCACAGCTTGTTAGCACTAAAGAGAAAGCTGTAGTTCACAGGAATATATTTTTCAGTAGCTTTGCCATTATCTGATAAAAGGCAATACTGCATTACAGCCTCCACTCTGAATACGGTCTTTAGCTCTCTGACCATCGATTTTGTACTACGCTGACACCAAGTAAGGAGGTGGTAACGGAATTAGCGACATCAAGCTGGAACCATGAGCTGCTAGTACAGCCATGGCTAATTGCTTGCCTAGAAAGTACGGGCAGGGTCTGGGAAGTCCAGGATGGGGCTGCAATGCTGGGTGTGCCAAGGAGAGAGGGGACCGCACAGGGATTTGTTTTCCATGAACCTGCAACCATTGTATACGGACACAGCTTTAAAGGTAGAGTCTATTAAGCTGGTACAGCCCTTATTTCATTGCCGGGTTGCCATGAGCTTTTATTTGGAAAGCGAGAACTCCTGCAGCTAAGGTAACAAAGGATTTGCAGCGACTGAAACGCTGGATGTACCATAAGGCCGATAGCTGCTGGGTCTGCAGAGCGTAACACTGCCCACCCGATTAACAAAGAAAAATTAATCTACTTCATTAAGAATGACTGCTCTACATATTTTTCAGAAGGGCTGTTCATTCCCAGTGGTGGTACAAGCTGCATTCTTTTGCTTAAAAAAAAAAAAAAAAAGAGTTGTGACATGGCTAAAAGTATCTATCCAGTTTGTGATTATACAGTAGAAAACCGATCTATACTCCATTTATTAAAAAGAGATGAAACTCCATTAGGACATAAAATGAAATCCTATTCTGAATTACTTAATGGTTAAACCTCCTTAAGCAGGCTGGCTACCCAAGAAAAGTAAGACCAGAACATTTTTGGCACTTCACTGGGTTATTAAAGTCATATGGAATACTACCTGTTGCCTGGTCAGTTGATAAGACTGACTCTGATTACTACTGCATTTCACCTAAGATCAATTAATTCATCTCACACCTTGTTTTAATTCATAGACTGGAAAATTTCAACTCCTGACAGGTTTGTTTTTTTTTTTTCAACTGGCTATTGAATATAGTTAGTTGAGTCAAGGAAGATAAAGAAAGTAATTTCTCTGCACTTGCAAAAGATGCTGATCTGCCCAAACCCCCAGATCTACGTACTCAGGCAGCTATTTATCACACCTCTGGCATTTTGATTTTAGAAATGAAGGCTATAAAAATATTGCTTTTAAATTTTATTTTTAAACAATTTTAAGAGACAGCCTAAACTTGGATGATAATTATCAAACAATTTTTTGAAAGCAAGTTTTCCTTTATTTTTATGCAGCTTTCTCTACAGCTAGAGGTAAGCTGAGAGACACCTCGTTACAGAGCACAGCATCCATGCTGAAGACAGGCCTAGACCAACCACCAACAGCTGTAACAGCTCCCCATTAGCATTGTATAGTACAGATAATAGTCTGATTACTATTTGGGTTAATTAGCTGGTAAGATTAGTTGTCACACGGGAGCCCTAGACATGATACATGCCAGAGCGCTCACAAATATGAATACACCGAGAGACAGCCGCAGCTCGCAGCTGAGATTTGCTCAAGCTCACGGGGCAGGTCGCTGGCAGGTTTGGAAACAGAAGATGACAGTCCCCAAAGAAGAGAGCAGGCTAACTGCTTAAATGGGGACATGGACATATGCAGATTTTAAACAACAGCTGTTTTGTTCACATAACAAACCAAAGCAATCTCCTCCCTGGTGGTAGCCAGGCTGCAGTTCCTTGGAGGTGGCCACTTGAAACACACATGTAGAGTTGTGAGATTGATGTCCCTGGGCAAAGGCTTTTCCTGCAGGCTACCCAAGCGCTATATGTGCTCCTACCCTTCATCAGGTTGTAGTTTTTCAGATGAAATTTTCTACTTATCACAGTAGGGATGCTTCATAATGAGAACCCACCAAGCAGAACTTCTTCTCAATTTTACGATCCAAAACACGATACTGATACCATTACAACCCAAAACTGGGGAACAAAGTTCTAGCGCTCTGCTCTGGAGCATGGCTGTATTAGTGGTTTCAGACCACGACTGTACCTCAGAAGTGCTGTACACTAGTAATAACCATTTTTCACTTCTAACTGTAATGACATTACAATAAGCAAGGCTACGAGTAGGTAAATTAGAGAGTAGCGTAGAGAAAGAAAAACTGAAGTGACAGCCACTCCGATAAAGTTATTCCAAAAGAAGGAAAGATGACATACAAGTCTTTCAAGAAAAATAAAAATTAGAGCATTTTCTACAAAGAGTTTTTCCCTGCCTCTTGACCCCCTCATTAACTTACCACTGCAATCAAAGGCTTTTAGTACGTGGCAGTTACCAAACCCCTCTGCCTGCCTGTGGAACATTTCAATATGACTCACACTATATATAGTGACCAAGACTGCTCCCATTATCATTCCATCATGCTTACCCATTTCTGAGGAGCAACTGACCGCTTTTATTTCGCTTTGTATTTTTTACATGTATGAACGCTAAGACAATACATGACTTTCCTACTTGTCAGCATTCAGCTAGAACTGCAGAAGGGTTTTTAGACAAGATACTTTCCAGACAAGCACTCCAAGCTTGAGCGCACCAGATGCTGGAGTCGCAGGGGCTCGGGCTCGTCCAGGAAGGAGAACAACCTGGAGATCTCAAGTACCTCAACCAAAAGCCAAGGAATCACGGTCAGCCACTCGGCTGTGCCAGACCACAGGGAGCAGGACTTTGTTTGGCCCTGCTGCTGCCAAGCTAACGGATGGAAAAAGAGGGGAGCTTTAAGAGTCTCTGATGATGCTGGGAAACTCTCCCAAGAGAAGGCTGCTCACAAGCTCTCAGGGATGTTTCCCTCTTCTGGAAAACAAAAGCCCTGGTTCAAGAACCACGTACAAGCTCTTTATTAAAGATTTCTTAGGTATGTATCAATTTATCAATCGATTTATATATCAATCCAGTACAAAATGAAGCAGTCAGCCTGCACATTGTTTCCTTCTATATGTCAGGCTGGGACAATCTATCAAATCGGCAATCTCACAGGCAGAGGAATACTCCAATTCCCAAGACAGATGGCAACTCAGTAAACAAGTTACATGCAGCAAAAGAGCCAGAGGGCAGCAACTTGTATTATTAATTACTTGCACTACTGCAGCACCAGGACTAAGGTAGCAGCTGCTGAGCAAAATTAGGAAGACACGGCAGTAGAAAAGCAATAGTTGTAAGAGAGGGAGTATGTCCAACAAATAAAATAGCTACAGGACAAAAGTTGTTTTCATTAAGAACATTGATATAGTAAATGAAACAGATTGGTGTGAGCAATAGTGTTGGGAAACCTGACCTGCACTTAAGGAGGATATTAAAAGGGACCGCCATTCAACATGCCACACAGCGTGCCAAGATGGCCAATAAAAGGAAGATTGCAAAAAACCCATGCAAATCTTCACCTACACCAAATCCCCAATTCAAAAATGCTGCTAGACCTTTGTTTTTATACACAAAATTCCACAGTACGTTGTCAAATGTAAAATGCACTAGACGGTAAAAAGTAAAGAGATACTGTGTCTTTGTTCAAAGGAGACACAGAGAACTTGGTGCAGACCACAGAACTACTGACTCACACCAGTGAAGGAAACCGAGATCTCAGACGCTGGCAAGATCTCACGAACTTAAAGGAATACCTGAAAGACAGAGAAAAGGAAGACATTCTTAAAGGGTAGCTGAAATTGGAAATTAATATTTGATTTAAAGCTTTTAGGCCTTTTCTTTTGCTTGAATAAAAATGTTCTAGTGCTCAGCAGCCTTTTTTTTTTTATTACAGCAAGTTTGCAACCCTATCCCTGTTAATTTTTTTGCCTGCAATGGGGAATTGGCCCTGTGGGGTGGATGTACTGCATCAAAAAACAAATTTAACATCTTTGAGATATCCAACACTTTGTTTAGAACAAAGTTTCTCTTCCAGAAGTTCAGACCACAGTGTACTAGAAGAGAGGGTAACAGGGGCTAAGACAGGGAAACACACAACATCTGCTGACTCTACTAACAGCTTAAAAAAAAAATTCATCACTGTTTTCTCATGCCACAGACAGGTTAATCCAGTGCAGTTCAGAAGCACATTAATCAGGATTTCTTGTGTATGTTATAAACTTAAAAAAACCCCATACTCTCCTGTAAAATTGCTGTGTTCTAAAAAACAAAGGGACCAGAGGATTAGAAATTAGCATTTTATGTCACAAGATTTTTATTATTTTAATTTCAGCTTCATCCAAAAATCTTACTTATGCAGGTATTCACTTCTGGTATTCATACGTTAAAATCTACAGAATTTCTGGCAGACTACACAAAGAGAAAAATCTCCCGAGTGTGCACTGTGTTTGGTGTGCTTCCCACCCAACAAGCCAGACAAGAGCAGCATTTATGACTGAGGATTTATGATCCCAGCTGGAGGACCTGCACCCTTCTGACACACTTTGCAACTCGAGTTGGATCTTTGCATAGCATAAATGACAAATAGCAGAACTGAAGTGTTTGTTACACAGCACCAGAGGAATAGGCCACCGAAACCTCAGCAGTGATTTCAGCCTGTGCCAGGCCACAGTATGCTCACGTGTTTCAGTTCTGGAGTTTCAGGCTCTAAAAATGACAAGACTTCAACTTTTCAGAAAAATAGCTTTTATATTGGATTTCAACAAATAGCTCAGTTTTCTGTCAGTCTTCAGAACAAGCCACTTAACATGGCATTTAATAACCTGCTTGTTAAAGAAGATGGAAAAAAAAAATCTGAAGTGTAACTGCCTTTTCAGCTTTCACTTAAAATAAGTTAGCTGAACCTGTGGTCTTTGTTGTCTGTGGCAATCAGCTGACACCGAGATATGTGATGACTTCAGTCATGCAAATTAAACTTATTCATGAGAGTGGAAATCTTAAGCATCCAGTTTTAAAAAAACAATATGCAATTCAGACTGGTTAGCTATGCTTATGCATACAGGTCAGCAATTAACAACCAGTCAAGGCTAAGTAAGTATCACCAGTAATTCAGTAACATTGTTAACAGAACACGAGACATAAAACCAGACATATAGTTCTTTTTGAAAGGACTACAATTATCCTACTATAGGACATCCATGTACTGTACTCAGCTAACACAAGTATTTGCTCCAGGATTGTTTTAGCACTGTTTCCACTCCCCCAGAGTGATAGCTGTTGTTTTTATTTGGCTGTTCAGCTACACTAGATAGTTATCAGCTACCAGCTTATCAGAATAATTTTTTAGTTTCAAATTACAGGACTATTTTAAGCAAAGTAATATTTTGCTCAAGAGCCCATATTCAAAAGCAAAGAGCAAAAAGGAGTCCAAGATCATTAAATATGTATAAAAATGTTATTTTAGTTGCAAGGCTGTCTCATGCAAAGCAGATTTGTCATTATTGATTTAATCAGTGAAATGGGATGATATCATTCCTCCACCTCTTACTCATCTGGGGTTTGGAGACTGCCCTGCCCGTTTCAAGTTCTGCAGCCATCATCTGAACTATTCTTACTGAAGAAAGAGAAGCAGCACGCTTTAGAGTTAAAAGTAGCTCCAACTCGAGTGAAGTCTTAGGGAGAAAAAACACTATTGTCAGATTTATCGAGGATAAAACCACTTGGAAAATCACATTACTTGGATAGTCACAACACTGGAATGCACTAGCAAATATATTCCAGCAATCATTATCTGAAAACAGTTAATACACTCAAGGATGAAGCATCTCTTTATAGGACAGACTTTTGTCCCTTTCAGCATCTTTCAGGTTTTCTGTTCATGTCTTCAGACACCACCCCTCTTTTTGCATTATTCAAAACAGAATTTTAGCATTGAAACATCTTTTTTTTTCCCCAGTGTAAAGAAAGTAGCAGGGGGCACTAATCAAATCCTTCAAGGCCCACCAGACCACAGCAGAATTGCCACAGAAGGTCACCATCACCAGCTTTACATATAAGAAACAGTTTTCAGGTGATTCGCAGCAGACTTAAAGTCCTTCACATGATTTAGAGATTAAAACAAAACCTCCCAGGTTAGATCTCCAGAAGTTTTTTTAAGTCTGGATACATGCTTATATAATTTTGGGTGTACGCCCTATGCCAGCTTTTCTCAGGCAAACAAGGTCACCTCCTCAGCAATGCAGCTTTCTTGCTACCACTTCTCAAGAGCACTTTTCTCCAACTTTTTTTTTAAACCAATGCAACTTTGTGCATGCAGGATTTTTAGCTGCTGACAGCAAAGGAAGTCACTTTTCTCATCAGCATGATGACTGGCCAACTTACCGAAGGTTGGATTCAACAGCTAGTTCAAATTCATACAGGAAGCCTGTACAATGCCATGAATGGAATCTAGTTTTCCTGGCTCCCAGTCACATGCCTTAACAAGAATAAAAGGATACAAATATCTTTTCCTTTGTTGTTCACCTTTGCATTTCTTCCACTTCAAAGACTACAAGGAATTACATTACACTACCCAACCAGTGTCTGTCAGCTTCATTTGGGGGGGAGGGGGGGGCGGCAAGGGGAATAAAAAAAAGGTTGAGAACATTTTAAAAAAAACAACAAAAAAGCACAAAACCCCATAAGGTTTCAGAAATACTATAGGACTTTTTTTTTTTAAAGAAGGAACACCTACTATTCATTAAAATAAAATCCTACTTAAGCCTTTTCCAGTGATGTAAATTCTTCCAGCAGCAACACATTAAACTACTGTCACAGTAACCCAGCGGCCTCCAATGTAGCTTCACAAGAAAACCATCAACCACAAGGTACATTTCAGGCACTCCACACCTTCTATGGCTGCAACATCCCACATCTGTGCACAGCGACCAGCAGAGATTTGGTAAGCGCAGCTATCCACGTGGGAACCTGCAATATAGTGACCTAGAGCGGGGCAGTGGGAGCACCACTTCACTACCTGAAGTGCTATATTTGTTTCTGAAACTTGCACATAATTGAAAAAAAATTGTTAAATGCGAGCACTGTAAGTTTTTTGCTTGTTTACAGATCTCTTAGGAATCAGGGGCTCCTTTGATCTGATAAACAGTGTCTGGAAATTCTCTTCCTCTGTGCAAAAAATTAAATTTGGGTAAAGAATAACTGTGGAATTCTGGTTATCATTACTCTTTCAGTTAGGGGGTTAGGACTTACAATAAACATGCTTTCAGACACAGCAATGAGGCCTCCAGCAAAGCCCAGATCAAACTCAGCATTCCTGGTATTTCGGAGCTGATGTTTTTGGGCTGCAGACATTTCAAGTTCGTTTTGTACCTCACAAAGACAGCAATAGAAAGAACATAAACTTAATCTTTGTGAAAATCCATCAGAAGCAACATTCCAATTGCATCGCCTTTACATAATTAGATACTGAACTATTACAGCACAGAGGAGTCTGGCATAAAACTTAAGCTGAACTCGTTCAAGATAATGCAACCAGCTGGTTACGACGTGTGCTAGGAAGAGAATAAGCAGCATCTTCATTTTCAGAGAAAGCAGAACGATTGGCAAAGGATGCGGCCCCGGCCAGCCTCGCTCGAGGCAGAGCAAGCTGCACTACAGCAGATGACACTTTGCTGGGCTAGAGCACAGACACATGCAAAGCAGGTGGATGAGAGAGCAAGAGCCTCTAGCCCATGCAATGAGCCAGCACAGCTCTGGGCCGTAAAAGGAGATGCAAGGACTAGTATTTCTTCGAAATGTGACAAATATTTAGTGGAACTAATACAACTTACGTAAGTCAGTCTCTAAGCATAAGTCTCCCTTGAATGAGAATTTTGAAGGACCTCCTTATTCAAAGCTTTCATGTAAGTATATTTGGTAACAATTTTTTTAGCTCTCCCTCTGCTCCTTCCCCTTTTGTAGCCCTCATTCTTTTTATGATACAATCCCTCCCCACCGAGGCTAAATATTTTATCACAAGCCAAACAGTGTGACATCAGATAAGAAATAAAAGCAGAAGCAGCAAATGAACTCTTCAGGAACAATGATCCTATTTTTATGCAAACTCCATTATCTTGTTTTTAAGTGACTCAAAGCACTGAAAAATATACTACAGAGAACAATCCTGATCTGGTGCAGAATAAACACGGCAGCCTAATCGGTCCTCAAAGCCTAATAGTTTGTATTTCTCTTTTAGAGGACTGTAGCAATAACTGTTTCAGTTCTGTTTTCCATCCCCCCCACCCACCATCCCCAATGACACACGAGCAAAGTGTTAAGACATTCAAACACTATTTCTTGGAAAAGATATTTTCTGCTTCTGAACAGAATGGACTTGTCTGCATCAGGGGAAGCTACCTGCCAATTTCTGCAGCACGGCCTTTGGTTCTCCTTTGACACACCCAGCAAAAAACCCACCCTTGACTGCTGAAAGCCTAAAATAAACGTAGGAACAGAAAAACAAAAGTCTGCCTAAGCATTGGTGCTCAGTGGCCATTTCTTTAGTCCCACATCAGTGTAGACCGATATTACCATTTCTTCCATGCTCAAAGATTAAAAAAAAGAAACAAAAGCCACATTGATGTAGGAAGACCAGACAGCATAACTGCTTGTTATCAGAGCTGATCGGCACATGAGACACACCACCCCCAAACCAATAAAGAATAACACAGAAAGGGAAGAGGAAGAGAGCTGCAACTTCACTGCCTGCATTTCCACACCTACACTTGACACTGCTCAGCGCTTCGCTTGATACATAAAAAGTGCTTTTAAAATTAGGTTCACCGCCGGGAAGCTGGCACGAAACGTCACCTTTCTAACTCCTCCAAGCACCGCTCCCATGAGACCACATAAAAGGCCAACAACGAACGTGACATCACCGATATGACCTTATCCTAACGGCGTAAGAGAGACCCACGGCGCGTTGCAATAGCGATCAACAGGAAGCCACAACCCCAGCAGAAAGACAAGGGCTTTCACACAGGAGAGGGCTGCACGTGGCTCCTCGTCTCCATCTCGCTGGCTCCCGAGGTCCCGCTTTGTCTCGGTGAGCGCGGCGGAAAGCTGTAGGAAGAGTGTCAGCCCCTTACCCTGCCCTGCAAGGCAAGCAAGTCCAAGGCCTTCGCCCCAAAGTCTCTTCTGCAGAACACGCTGCCGGGTTCCTCGGGTGAAATGCGGCTTCCCACCGAAGACCGCCAGCCGAGCGTCACCCAAGACCAAAGCCCCTGCCAACACCTACCTGTAACGTGGCCAGACGACGCGCTGGGCTTCGCAGCTCCCGTCCACCAAGAACCGAAGCTCTGAGCTAACCCAGCGCTCGCTCTCGCCTCCCGGGCAGGGCCGGCCTGCTGCCGGCACCCTGTCCCCGGTGGGGAAGCCGGGCTTTGGCAGGGGAGAGGTAGGCCCCGGGGGGGAGGCCCACGAAGCTACTACCGAGGCGAGGGGCTCCTCCAGCCGCCCCCAAAGGGGCACATCCCCGTGGTGGGGGGGTGTGTGTGCGGGTAGAGGCTTACCACGAACCCCCGAGGGAAGAAGCAGCAGGCCCCTAGGCCGCCCACCCGTGGACTGAGGGGCGGGGGGGTGCCTCCCGTCCCCGGTCCCCCACTCACCCTGGCGGCCCACGATCTCGGCGACGTGCTCGGAGCTGGGCACGGGCACGCACTCGGTGGTGTTGACGCTCTTTCGGCGGAGCAGTGCCGCCTGCTCGCCGTTGAGGCCCGCCGCCCCCCCGCCGCCGCCGCCGCCGTAGGCGTGGGACAGCATCGCCGCCATCATGCCCTGAGGATCGTCCGCCCCGCAGAGCGCTCCCGCCGCCGCCGCCTCCTGAGCATCGAAGGAGGGCGAGAGCAGGACGGAGCCCAGCGCCGGCAGCAGCGGGAGCGGCTGGGAGGGCGAGGAGGACGAGGAGAGCAGCAGCAGCGCGGCCGGGTCCTCCTCCTCCTCCTCCTCGTCGTCCTCCCCCGCCAGCAGCTCCTCCTCCTCCTCCTCCAGCTCCAGGTCTCCCTCGTCCCCCACCGCCGCCTCCTCCTCCTCCTCCTCCTCCACCTCCGCCCCGCCAGGCCCCGGCTCTCCGGGGGGGTCGGGCGGCGGCGGGGCCAAGCCCGCCCGCCGCCGCCGCCGCCGCCGGGCCGCCCCCGTCCCTCCTCCGCCGGCGGGCAGGCCGCGGTCGCGGAGGCCGAGGCCGGCGAGTCGCTGCTGGAGAAGCACCAGCGGCTGCGGCGGTGGCGGCGGGTGGGGGGGGAGACGCGGCGGCTCGGCGGGCTCGGCGGCGGCGGCGGCGGGGGGGGGGGGGGAGGCCGCGGCAGCGCTCCCGCTCGGCATGGCGGGGCAAGGCGCTGCGGGCCAGGGCCGAGGAGGCCGGGGGCCTTAGCGGCGGGGGGTCGGCATGCCGCGGCGGCGGGCACCGAGCGTGGCGGCGGGTGCGGGCTTGGGCGCTGAGGGGGCCGAGCTCCTCAGCGCGCCTTTTGTCCCATGGCGCTCCCCTCGGCGGCGGCCGCGGGCGGCGGCGGCGGCGGCGGCGGCGGCGGGGGGGGGGGGGGGACGAGGAGGAGGAGGAGGAGGCGCGGCCCCGCCCCGCGCTCGCCGGCGCGCTATTGGGCGGCGGAGCCGGTTCCTGGGCGGGGCTTGTGAGGCGGGGAGTGTGTGTGAGGGGGGGGGGGGCGGTGGTTCGCTGCTGCTGTGTGGGGAGGCTGAGGTGCGGTTCCTCAGGGTCGGGGAGCTGTGAGGAAAGCCGGGCTGGGCGTTCTGGGTTTAAATTCAGCTATCCGTGGTGAAACGGTGTGAGACATTCCCCCCGCCCCCCGCCTTCCAAAAGATCAAATAAAATAAAAAAGCCTTTGATGGACGCCCTCCTTTCCCCTGCCCTCCTTCCCCTCGTGTTCTGCCCGTGGGCTTCTCCGCTGAGGTGAAGGCTTTCTGAGGCGGGAACTCGGCGCCGGTTAGAGCTGTGCAATTTTTCACCTCGGCCCCTTAGCCTCTTCGAGTGGCGGGTGAAAAATTTCAGGCAAAACACAAAGAAACTTGTTTGGAAACGTGATCGCCGAGAGTCAGGAATGGGAAAGGACGCCTTGACTCTGAAGTGAAATGGCGAGCAGGGAGTGAAGACCACTGGGCCCTGGTTCGTGGGCCCGGGCAGAGAGCCCAGGGAGGAAGACAAAGCAGAGGGTGACACGGTCCTCCACAAAAACAGGCTGGAAAATGGTCTTCAACAGCGGCCTTCGGGCTCGGCGTGAGGGCAGCAGGGTTGTTCTTGACGTAGTCAGGAAAAGCCAGGTGCAAATGGTTGAAATACGAACGTCGGAGCAAGAATTGGGGTGGGGTAGCTGCTCTCTGAAGATGTTTTTATGCTGAGAAAAGGTTCTGGGGAAAAATCCAACTCTAGGTTACAGATGCCAGCGTCGTTCCCAGTGCTGGGAAAGGGAGACGTCAGGGTAGGAGCGTGGGCTGGCAGAGCTGAAAAGTTCTGTATTCACCACATAGCTGTGAGCTTGCAGACAACCATGAGATGCGAGAGGGACAGCAGATCTTTAGCTGGGGTAGAAAGGCGGAGGTCTGCAGTGGAAGAATCGGTCTGCGCACCGTCGGCCAGGGAAGGGGAGGTTGCCGAGAGAGAGGAGCGTGATTTGCTGTGCCACAGGTGGCTGATGGGTCCAGGAGAAGGAGGATGGGTCTGGCAAGCGTGGCAAAGCCCGTAGGGAGCCGGGGGGGGAAGGCTTTTGAAAAGAAACGAGGTCTCAACCAGAGGAAAAGCTCTCCAGACGGCAGCAGTTGGACTCAGCACGTGTTGTTCTCAGCAGCCAGATGTCCACGTCATTGCAATCACCGGGGGTGTTAATTGGCACCCGGGCGGATGCTGCTCGCAGCGAGACCGAAGTCCAAATTGCCTTGCTGCGACCGCTCCATCCGTGGAAGCCGACACTTGTCCTCAGAGGTCCTCCTTCCAGGTCAGAGCTGAGCAGAGCTCCTGGGCCTTTGTGGAGATGCTCTCTAGGTCACCGTGCTGGGGGCACAACACCCACACTGGGCTCCAGGCGAGCGGGGGCCTTTGTTTCCTCTTTTCAACTAGCAAATAGATAAATGAACACAATAGCCCCTCCATCTACTTGTGGAAAATACTCGTAAAACCGAGAATTAGATAATTGTCTGCTGGAGTCCATAGTCATGACAAAAAGTGTTCTCGGATATATTTTTTGAGCAACAGGGGCCGAAAACATCATTCCTACCTTGGGTCAGAGGTAACAGCCAAAAACCTTGGATGCAGTGAGAGAGACTGTTAACTCCCCCTGCTCACATTTGCTCCATTAGCCTACACAAATACTCAGTAAAGACTTTCCTGACACCATTGTTAGGCTTCAGGTTGTATTTCAAAAACGTCACTAATAACCAAAGCTCTTGATTATTTTGAAAACTTCCAGCAACCTTTCCCCTTTGTTTCCAAGTGTAAATTACTGGAATTAGAAACGCAACTTTGGGAAACCGTCTATAATGGACTGATGTAATTGGCTTGAAACAATCCATACGTTAAAATTGTTAATGATGATAAGAAGGGGTTCTTGTGCTACCAGGGAGTTGAAAGTAGGGTTGAGGAAGAGAGAGCATAGAGAGATTGCTGCAGGGATGAATCCTCCCCAGGCTGTTGATAAGGCTCATGCAGGCTTTTGTGTTCTTGCTGCTTTTTTTCCCTTTCTTGATAAAATCAGATGTAGAGAAAAGCTCAGCTGGACCTTTATACTGTGTGGAACATGTCGTGCAATGCCACCACTTACGCTTTTCTTAATAAATCCCGCTCAGATTCACATGCTTCCCTCTTCTATTTCATTATAGGTTAAATTTGGTGTTCTGTAGCATTCATTTTTAAATCTAAAGTCAAGCTCCGTGGGAACTCTCCCACTTGTACGTAGGCACAAGTATTTACAGGCATGGGGGTTGCAGGGTTTGGGGGTGCACCCAGCCTTGGGTGACCTGCTGTCCCAGGGTGACCTCGTGGCTGGATCTTCTGTGCCATGTAAAATCCTCCATTCCTGGCGTTGTCCACTCTAGGTGACTTCAGATTTAATAAAAACTCTATCATTTGTGAAGCAGAGAGGTAACGCGAAATGAAGGGAATGGTGAAATAAATGTGTTTTTCTAGGTGGGAAGGGCAGGGGTTTCCAGGTACACGTGAGAGGAAGAACTCGGCAGTTCAGCTTGCCTTGAGCTGCAGGTCTCGGAGCATCAAAGGGATGCCTCTTCCTCCAGCCCCGTGCATTAACATGCCGATAGTAAGGACACCTGCAGGGACCTTTTATGGGGGGTTCTGGGGTTTCCACATTGTATTTTCAAACACTCCCTGCAGGTGCTTGGGAGGTGTCCAACAGCGGCGGGGGGACAGGCAGGGCAAGACAGGACAATTTCCCGATGAGGTTGGAAGGAAGAGAAACCAGAGGCTCTCTCTGCGTGGTGGGTTTTTTCCATGATATGCCTGACAGTGCTGATTTCTGCGTTGTCTGGACACGTTGCAGTGCACGGCAGCTCCCTTTGGCCTGTTCGCCCAAGTTTTCTTCCCGTGGGAAGGGGAGTGCTGCGGGGAGTGGGCAGGGAGAAAGAGGTAGTTGACGCATTCATAGGTCTTGGTCTGAAATAACATCACAGGGCAGCCGGGGCGTTCACCCAAGCTGAGGAGCTGGAGTGCCCTGGTTTGGGGGTAGCCAGAGGAACCCATTCAGCCGCTCCCCCCTGCTCTCTTCTCTCCCTGTCCTCCTCCTGATCCATTGGCATGTCCCCTCTGTGGCAGGAAACTCTTGTTTTGTGTTGGAAAAAGTGAAACTGGACCATAACTGTACGTTATACATAGTATTTCTTTCTGACTTTAAAGACTTGTTCTTAAGTAGAGTAAATGGCAGTCACGTTGTCTTCCGCAGACAAGCTCTGCTCTTTGGTCATGGCTTTTGAAGCCCTCTAAAGCTGATAAATAAATTAAAATTTATTTTGACAGCATTTGTAAAAACATTGAGAAGAGGATTAAATATGAGACTAAAGGGGAGCAGTAGAGTCTTCAGCTTTTGATGACCTGAAATGAAGAATAGTGGATCTCTATAAGATATTTATACACGGATTACTAGGTTACAGCCGTGGTAACTGGGTGAAGTTCTGCGATTAGATTTGATGGCCTGAAAGCTCCTTTTTTCTGATGAACTCTGTCAAAGTTTCCATGATTTCATCCAGCTCTGCCCATCGCTGTTGGTTGGGAAACAAGTGAGGAGCACACGAAGAATAAGCAAAAACTATTGTTAGGCTGACCGTTGGTTGCACAGCAGTGGATGTTCTCCAGACCATTTCCTTGCTCTCCTTCCCTCCTCTGCGCTCTGCCCGTCATGTTTGTTGCCCAAATCTTTGCGCTAGCGTTGCCTAGAGCTTTTTGTACTGGTTGAAGGCTTTGGGATGGCCATATTTCCAGTTCTCTGGAAATGTCTCTGAATATCATGAAGCCTTGTAGACAGTATTTTTCTTGTGTTGTTTCCAGATTGCATACCAAATGTTAGAGCTGGGCTGTCAGGCTGTTTCACAATGCTTTGCTTTCCGTTTACTAAGTAGTAATTTTCTTTCTGTCCATCCTAAGTCACCAGGTAAAAGTGGAGTCAAAGTTCGCTTTGATCTCTCTCTACAACATTTCTTTCACCTCCACTACTAAGACCTGCCAATTTTTCAAGCATCAAACTAATTCCCATCCAGAAGCTTTTACCTGAAAAAATTTCTCAGATCTAAATCCATTGGTGCCAGCCCCTAAATCAGGATGTTGCTTTCCCAAAGACAAAGGTTAACCTCGGCGACATCTGCCCAGATGTTGTTTATCTCCTTACTGAGGTATGCTATTTGCCCTGCCGACAATTTTGCTGTTTTCGGCATTAACCTTGTACCTGCCTCCATGAAACCAGTGCTCAGGGTGCCTGAGGGCTCCTAGCCATGAGAAGTGTCTTCTGGGGAAAAAGAGGGTTCTTCTCCAGTTTCTGCAGAGCATCAAAATCCGTCCTGTGGCTGTGTAGCTGAACTTTGCTTTTCAAGTGGATTTATTAACTTTCTTAACTCCTGCCCTAACATACCATCTCTGGCTGCTCTTCACGAACTGTTCCCTGCTCCCTTCTCCCAAATTCTCAATGCTTTTTTCAGATTTCTCCATTTTTTTCCCCTTCATTCCTCTAGTCCAGTGGTCGTTTTCTTGGTAGCACCGCAGCATGCACGTAGGGCAGGTGGCAGCGGGAAGACGCTCAGGTTAGAAAGCCCCGGTCCCACCACCTGCCAAGGGCAAGATCTCACTAGCAGGAGGAGATGGCCGGAGGCTACAAACATTTCTGCGACATAGGAAAGGAAGGGGAAGCTAACAGCTCGGGGCTGCCAGGTGTGCTTCGAGCAGCCCAACACTGATCGCATCCTCATCAAAGGCTTGGAAGGACTACAAAGCCAGTGTCGCCTCACTCTGTTCCTGCCATCATTGCATAGAGATCCGGGATGAAAATGCAATTCCTTCTCGGCGTGACTGTCACGCCCGGTGGCCGTAGCCCCACGGTGCCATCAGAGCCTCCCCTGCGCACGCAGAGGAGCGGTGGCAGGCGGGGGAGCCCGAATGATGCCTCCATGGAGCCCCTCTCCAGAGCATCTTTTGGGCAGCGGGGTGGGGGTGGTCACTGCCTAGGGGTATGGGACACATGGGGAAAGAGCATTTTAGGATTGCACAAGACTTATGGGATGTTTAGAGGAGGAAACGAAGGTGGGGTTCAAGGTGTTTTGAGAGGAGAAAAATAGGATTAAAAGAGCTGGTTGTGTGTAAGCAGGTTGCTGGTTGGCACCCTTGGCTGTGCCTTGCATGTGAGCAGTGTGGTCTGTCCTGTGCACTCATTAAAACCCATTTCTAATTATTTCCTGAGTGAGGCACTCTCTTCTGTGTGTACGGGGGTCTGAGTGCCAGGTCTGCAGTGGGACCACAGGTCGGGGGCATGAGCGTGGGTATGCCAGCCAGCGTGGGATCGCTAGCAAACACCAAGGCAGCCTAGCTGCTTGGTGAAGATATACCTGTATTGTATATATGTATGTATATATTTCCCACTAATGAGCCTTTATCCTGCTCAGCCAGAGAGGGGAACAGGATGAAGGCGTTGGTGCAGTTTTGTGTTTGTGTGAGTGTTTCTGTCCATGTGGGTACACAGGATGGTGGTGAAGCTCTGGGGGGCAATGGGAACCCGCTGGGGCAAGAGGCAATGCCCTCAGTATGTGATGCTCTGAGCATCACTCCCCTTCAGCGCATCCCAGAAAAGGGGTGCAGAGGAGCCAGGAAGTCGTTTGGAATTGGCGTTGGAGGAAACACAAAGGAGCACATCTGAAAATTTGGGGGTTGAATGTTGCTGCCTGGTACCTACGGGTAAAAGCAGAGGAGGGATGTGGGTTACAGACTTTTCCAGCATCTTTTTGGCAGCAAAAGTTCAGAGACTACGTGAACTTAAAGGAGCTGTGAAGCCTGTAGGGTGAGAAAACTGTTCCTACTCACTTCTTTCAGAAGAGAGGCAGAATTTCAGGAGTATTTGCCTTCTCATAGATCTTGTGTGGGTATGAGGAGGGGTGAGCTCTTTGGAGCATTTCGGAAAGACTTTAAACTCAGCGTGGCTTCTGCGTTTTTGAGACCAAAGCTGCAGGTAGCAGGTACCTGAGGAAATGCTAATGAGTGACCTGATTAAAAATACTCTGGTTGAAAGCCAGACCTGCTCTGCTGGAAAGAGAAGCATAATTCTGGCTGGCTGTTGGTGTAAACATGAAAACCATTTGGCCAACCACCTCTCCGTGTGGATCCAGTTACAGGGCCAGCAACCAAACTGGTTTCCTACCAAGGGTAGACTGGGATTATGCCTGGGAGGCAGATTGCTTCTTGTAGCAAAGAGTGAACTGAAATAGCTTCATATTCTTCAGACTGCAGATTTCCTTCTGCAAGGCTGTAGCACCAAAACTGTATTAAAAGAGCCAAGCAAGAAAAGAAGTAAAAATGAAAGAAATTGTGTAACATCGGAGTCTGCAATTGATTTCAGTGGAAAAACAGGGATAAAATGTTTATGTTGTGTAAGTCAGCTGGCACCATTTCATCTCATCATCTCATTTGGACCTGTTGAAAAATTGTGCCTGTTTTTTCTGTGCATGTGTCTCCACGGAGGGTTGATTTTTTTCTAAACAGCAGGTCCTTAATTTTTTTGCCTGAAGATCTATTTATATACAAATTAATATCCGTTGATGAAGTGTATGGATTATTAAGGTTGATTATTCATCGTAGGTGTGATTTCTGTCACCCAGCATTGCTTCCTTTCCTGTATTGGACACCTAAAGGTTTTCTGGGGTTTATTAAGGCATAGCAAACAATAAGCATGTCTGAATGCTTGCAAATGCAGGTATTTCCAGGAAAAAAAAATGCTCTTTTCTGGATAGATGTGCAAACATGCATGCATCCCTGCAAGCGCTCGTAAAAAGGTGAATAAAAGAGATGATGTGAAGTGAACTGTTGCCCAGAAAGGAAAGCAGCAGCACTGTGGTGACTACGGGAGGCTGCTGCAGCGCGGGGTGACAACTGCCTGCATCCCTGCCTGCATCCCTGTCACCCGGACGGGCAGCGGCTGCGGGCAGCAAGAGCTCTCTGCAGGGACAGTGGGCTCCGATGCCACTCTCTCCTTTTCTCACCCTCGGCATGATAGGAAAAGAAGCAGGTTTTTTTGTTGCTGGGCCACTGATGTCCTGGACATGCACAGCCTGGATTTTTAAGTGAAAGAACCACAGTCACATCACTTAATGTAGCCTGCCTGGGCACAGGGGGGTCAGTAGGACAGGCAGATATCTTTTTCCATGACGTTTCAGCCAACCTCCAGAACAATTCTGGCTTAAAAATGGGTGTGTGTGTGTGTGTGTGTGTTAAAAAACCCCAGCTTTTGATTTTTCAGCCATAATCCGCCAGGTGTGTTGAAGCCACTTTTCTGAGACTCTTCCTTGCTAGCTGTGCTGAGCCAAACCCTGTTTGGTAAAAAATATGGCTCAGATGGAGTTTTAGCTCAGCCCCGTGCATTTGTACAGTGCTGAGCCTATTTTAAGTGTTTGATTAACAATGCTGCCCCCACCTTCCGTGTAGCCTGAACAGACTAATATATCCCACCAGTAAGAATATTTTTCAGGTAGTCCAATTTATCCCGAGCTTCGTTTTAGTCTACCATGTACATGACATAGAAGATAGCCTGATACAGAATACAGGGATGACTATGTATTTAAGCACAGACCACTGATGAAAACACTGATTTTGGAGACTTCTAGGGGTTCTGAGACAACATTGGTGCCAAAAGAGGAAGAGAAAATGTTTCTTTCTGCCTTCAGGCGGCTGAGCATCTGAGCGCGGCTTCCTGCAGAGGCGGTGGTGACCTTAGGCAATTTTCTTTGCCATCCAAATGACCTGGGGCAGTGATGTTGTCTTGACACCACCTGGCATGGAAACAGCTGTTATCTAATATAGTTAATAGATTTCTGAGGTCAGAAGAGAGTGTTATGATCATTTGGCTTGACAGTTACTACGATCAATTGTGATATTTTGGGCTCCAGCCAGCAGCCTGGGAGGGTCAGGGAGGACTTTTTCCCCCCAGTGCACAATCAGTGGGTATTTGCTGGGTTTGGTTTATGAGTTTGTTTTCCTGTTTTGTTTTTTCTGGAGGCATCTGAGGCTGGTTGCAGCTGGAGATGGGGCCCAGCAGGGCCTCGTGGTCGTGTACAGAAGCTGGTTCCCCCGGGATGGTGATGTCTTCTCCTGGAGGTGCTAATGTGGTGGCAAAGCAGAGAAGCTTTTGGGTATCGTTTCTGACACCCCAGCTGCTAATACTGACCCATGACCTGGGTCAATCCCATATAAGATAGGGGAACAGAACAAAGTTTTTTCCCAAATCAGATCGGGAGGGACTTTTTTCTGCCTTCTCCAAGATGTGGCGCAGGGGGACAAATGCGGTCCCCTAGGCATAGCTTGTGCAGCAGTGTCCTTGCTGGTGCAGTGCTCAGGCACTGCTGGCACTTCAGCCCATCTTTGCCCATCACACCCAAAAGTTCAATTTCTGGAGAATAAAACCAACTCAGCCTGGCAAGAATGAGTCACTGCAACATAATCAGGGAGGAACTGGGTGGATTATGGGGAATGGGAGATGAGGTGGGTTGATCTAATTGGCTTCATTAACCTGAAGGCTGAGAAATGACTGATACTGGCTGTATTATTTGACCTTTTGATTTATTCTTGGGCATTATGGAAACGTAATTCTCATCATTAAAGTAAAACAGAGCAGTGGGGTGGCCTGCCAGCGGTGACCTGGGAAGGCATGGAAAGCTCTGTACCACCCAGCTTGCCAGGGAGTGGGAGTTCGCTGTGTATACTGCGAATATAAATAACTGGATCAGCCCGGAATCAACAGTTTAGTCAGCTGTGTACCAGGGCTGTGCCAGTTACAGACTCTACATATGTAATTTTTATTATAATCCTTTCTCTTACACCGGTCCCATAATGATCTTGTTGCATAAGGAGGGAGTTTTAATGGGGTTGTAAAAGGGAAATATTTCTTCAAATCCATTGCCAGTGGAAGGCTTTGTGGAGGATGGACGGCCCCGCTCCCTTCCTAAAGCCAAGGATTTATCCATGTGTGTCTGAAAAAAAAAAAAAAAAGACTGTGAGCTCCTTCATTCCAGGTGAGTGAAAAAGCATTGCTGGAGACCCGGCCAGGAGCCTGGGCTCGTGTCTGTTTTGTGGCAGCAAAATAATGCCTTGTGCTTGACACTACAGCTGCTGTTTCACACCTCACTGAGTTTAATCTTATGAATAAACAGTATACTAATTGTTTCAGCTTTCAGGGCAGCGGGGTTTGCAAGGCAGCCTAGTCATGCCAGGAATTTAAGTTTATGTAATTTGGTTTTTGCTGTGGATTGCAGGCATGGCCTCTGGCCAGCCAGGGTGTGCATCGGAGATGCCCCGCACCGGGTGAGAACCCGCTTGGTCCTTATGCTGCCGGAGCATCCTCCACAGGCAGCAGATCCCATCGCACCGTGATGCCAAGGGACCAGCTCTGCTGCATGCTGCCCCGCTGCGATGCTCCTGCTGGGAAGAGCGTGTGGAGCAGAAGCCAAAGCAGCTCCGATGATAGCTTTGGAAGCAATGCTTTCTGAGCAAATACAAGCAGGGTGAGCTGTGCCGGTGATAAGGATGTGTGGCAGGAGAGAAGCACCCCGTGGTTGAGCATACACTTCACATTTGTTTTTCTTCCCGTGTGGGGTCCAGAAGCTGCCACGATGCTTTGTGGACCTGGCGTGGATAAAGCTAGGGCAGAGGAGAGGTTGAGTATCTCTGTAACAAAAGGAAATTTGGGCGTGGTTTTAATGGTAATCCAGACATGTCTGGTATTTTCCCTGCCCGATTGCATTCGGTGTGGTTTTAGTCCACCCTGGGGAGGGACCACCCTGCTGCCCGCCGGCCCCAGCGGGGATGGGAGCATCGTCTCTCAAACCGCCTCCCCTGCGCTGCTGTCTCCGTTCCTGCAGAATAAACCCAAACACGCTGTCTCCTTCGGTTTGCGTTTCAGCTCCCCCTCCCATCTGCTCATCTCCCCTCCTCCCCTGCTTCCCCGAACATCCCTCTGTGCCATATGGTCCCTCTCTCCCGCGCGGCCTCGGCAGCGCTGTCTGGTCCTCCTCCCCTCCAGGCACCCTCAACCTCGCCAAGCCCCAGGATTTTTCTTGAAAAGCTTGTGAAACTTGATGTTTTTAGTGATGTCCCAGCTTCTGCGATGATGGCTGGATTGCAGCTGTTTTCTTTTATCTTCAAAAACAAAGTTTCCAGACCCAGGGCTTGCATTTATGATATTTAGTGCCTTGGGAGTTTTTAAGCTGATCAGGTGGGATTTCTCCTTGATCTTTGAAACCCACTAAGCTCTCTGGCTGCCTTTTTCCTCTCCATTTCAGGGATATTCTCCGTTTGCCTCATTCCTTTCAACTTTCTGCTGACTGGTCGGATCTGCACTCCAGTTTGGGGTGGATTTTCCTATGTCATCTCCTCTTGTTATTTAGCAGTGACCCTGAATAATCTAATCTTTCTCTGCCGGCTAGGTAGGCATCCAGCTTCTTCTGCAATGAAGAAGGACATTTTTATAAGCAGCTGGAGTAAGCAGGAGGAGATAACGCAGCCACCCATCCCTGTCAGCTTGATCCATGCTTGCTGGTGGTGGAGCCTCTGCTGCAGGATGGGGATTTCCATGGGAGATTTAATTTAGAGGGTCACCATGATGTGGTGTTACCGAAGCCTTTTTTTGGTGAACATGTATTATTGATTTATTTGGGGATATTTCCTGTCAGTCTAGGACCAGCTCTAGTGCTGCTTAGAAAAAACCAGGCTGTGCCTGTGGAAGCTGCGGTGGTGACAGAATGAGATGGACAAAGGGACGACAGGTTGTCCTGTCTGATAGGGAGTGCAGTCATGGCCAGATATTCAGGCTGATATTCAAGTATCCAGACAAGTCCTTCACGCCCAGGAAGTCAGGTTTTTTGGCTTATCCTGCTAATATAAGAGTGTATATGCAGGGATGCCAGGGAGTTATGCTTTTTGAAGGCATTTGATCCGCTCTTGGACAGCCAATTCAAAGGGAAGCCATCACAGACTGCTGCATCCCTGCAGGATAGTTGCCATCCCAAATCCACCATCTGCCTGCTTCGTTTGTGGATGCGGCGTCTTGTTTTTACAGTTACAGATGGCTTGAAAAGTTAAATCAACTTGACACAACCATGGCACAGAATTTTTCCTTCCCTCCCACTCGTGCGTGTCAGTGCAGCCCATTGTGATCCATCAGCTGTTTCGGTGGTGACGGGTGGTTATCGTCAGCCAGCATGGGATGCTGGCGTCAAGCATCCTGTAGAAAGCCACGGTATTGTAGCAAGCTTCAACATCCTTATTTTCCAAGCAACATCTGAAAAAACATCTATTTGTGTATCTTCATCAGTAAAAGTCCTAGATTTGGAAGTTGGTTCTTTTTTTTCCCAAATCTGTCTGGCCTGGAGCTGTGTTAATGAGCAGACACAACCCTCGCCTGTTCAACCAGAAAAGAGCAGAAGCCATCGGTGATCCTGGTCTCATCCCCCCCTCACTGTGGTCTGCATCGAACTCAACAGGAGGCTAGATGGCTTCCAAATGAAAAAAGACCCCAAATCCTTCTTTTTAAGAGCAAATATTACTCAACTGCTTTTATTTCTTATTCCATATTACTGTATTATTTCTTATTATTTCTATATTATTCTATATTATTTCTTATTCTGTATTACGTACTGTTTTTATTTCAACTCTGTGTGTAACTGTTTCAACCACACTAGTTCAACTCTGGTCTCATACATGGAAAGAGCAGGGGATGGGGATGTCTTTTCGACCCATTTTAATTAGGGTGCTGTCACTGTTAGGCAGAGAAGAGTCCTCACCTCTGAAAAATCATGCTCAGTCTTAGCTTTTGATTTCCAAGTGGTGGCTCAGGGGGATTTGAATTGTTGGCATAGGGTCCAGTGAAAGCCATGTGTGTACGGATACCACATCTTGGCCTCCAAGTAGGCGATGATGAACAGAAACCTAAAATCGTGGAATTCAGAGTCTGGTAATACGTGAATTTGTGCCTACTCCTGAGTGTAAATACATTTACCTGCTAATGAGTGGGGAGGTGAAGAGGTTAATTAGAGCACAGCTAATCAAGCGCTCCACTGAAGCGGGCTGCTAGGGGTTGATTGCGCTGATACTTAATCGGCAGCTTTAAAACAGGGGTTCTGCTCTGCCTTTAGAAACAGGATAAAAATGAACTTAAATGGGCTATCCAGGGGAGTATATATACAAGGGAATGAAGTGGCTGTGCAGTCTGTGATAAACAGATGCTAACATCTGAACAAAACCCACTCAGGGACTTATTATATATATTATTTCTATTTCTCCTCCCGAAAGTCCCTCTTGATCCATACCCTCATCTTCAGCACCTGGAGCCTGGCCTGGCAAGGGGAGGTGGCATCGGGTCTCTTGTCCCAGCAGACGTGGACCTCCCATTGCAATGCCCGAGGTGGCAGCGGGAGGACTCAGCCACCCGTCCCGTGGCATCTGCATCGGGACAGCCACCTCCTAGTGTTCCTGGCGTTCATATTGTTTCCAGGTGCTGTCTTTCTATGTCATAGAATCATAGAATATCTAAAGTTGGAAGGGACCCGTAAGGATAATCATGTCCATCATGTTTTATCCCGGTACGGATAAGAAACACAGATATGACATTAATGGGATCCCACTGTAAATTGAGGAAACTGCCTATACAGGACACACAAATCAACTCATTTTTCCAGAGATAAGTAAAGCTTACCACCTCCGCCCAAGATGCCATGAAGAAAATACTGCCTTGCCTCAGCTGATTGGAAATCTTTGATAAATGAATTGTTTTGAGCCAAGTGCTGTTCATTAGTATGTTTAGGAGACCCATGCTGAGTGGCTCGTTCCTGCGAAGGAGAACTTACGCTGTGCTGCAGGGGTGAGTGAGGGTATTTGCACCTGCATACAGGATTTTGACCTAAATCCTGAAAATTACACACTAATGTAATTACATACTTTCAAGATGTTGCTGGTATTTGCATAATTGCTCAGTTTTTCCTAGGTTGCAGGTAAGGATGATTTTGCTGTTAGCACCAAAATCCCAGGAACTGGCTAAAACTTCTCCCTCGGTGCTGTTGCGTGAGAAGGTGTCAGGGTGTCCCAGCTGACCTGGTGCTTGTTCACTTGTTATTTGGATTGAAAGCTTGAAACTCCCTGAGATACACTTACACTAGCTGTGAGAGGAGTCAAGGCCACCTCCAAATGAAGAAATTCAAAGAATTTCTGAGCCAAACTCCCTTTGCACAGTGCTGGAAGAAGGAGCACTTCTTAACAGCTTCATTTAAGAAGGCACTTACCCAAATCCATATTTATTTTTTCTCCTAAGAATAGAAAATTTGTTCTTCCCTAATATTTATGAAGATGCATAAACTTATGCTGCCTTATGAATATGCAAACTAATAACATTATTGTGCAAGTAAAAGTGTTGATTTGTGATGCTCACTTTATACAAATAGTTTTGTTTTTAAAGAAGACATAAGTCCAGTGTTGCTGTTGCTATTTTGCGTTACTCAGCTGGGATGTCAGCGGCCGGGGAAGAGGAAACCTCACTTGAAGTCCTTTTTTAAAAACAAGAGAAGGAGGATCAGGACATTTGCCATATGTGGGAGTTGCTGGTTCCTGTGGGAGAGCTCCCTCGGGAAGGCGACCACTCCAATTTCTGTGATCCGAGATGGCCTGTTCCTTGCTCACATCCCCTCCCGACACTGTTTCCAGAAGCCAGCCATGCTCAGTGTACACAGAGCTTGGAAACACAGCAGTAATGTGAAATTATTTTGAGAAATCAAGTGCCAACCGGCGTGAACAGATGTCCCTGGGAAAGAACCACCAGGGAGATGGGGCTGGACTGACTGTCTTCTCCAGCAAGCATGTAGCCCTAAATAATTAACCCGCATCACTGGAACTGTTGCCATGGCTTTGATAGCTTTTTGGGATAGCTGGGTAGCTGCTTTAGCTCCTCATAGGGGTTGATGCAAGGTCTGCTGGGGAAGGTGTAAAGATCCCTCTTGGCTTCAGTGGGATCGGTACATCCCTAGGAGGTTTGGTGCGTAACCCACTGGAGCGATTGGACTTGTTCCCGTGAACCCCATGGTGTTTGGGTCAGATATCGCATTTTCAGGAGATAATCACGATAAAAATAGGTTCTGAGATAGGGATGATGCATTTGGGCACTGTCCTCTCTCCTCTCATCCAACAAAGCTTCCACCTGAGCAGTGGCCGATATTGCAGAGATGGAATAGCCTTTAGCAGGATACACGTTAATCATAGAATCATACAATCATTTAGGTTGGAAAAGACCCTTAAGACCCTTATGGACATCAATGTTTCAGTAAACTCTGAAATTTAATAACCAACAGCAAACATTCGTTACTAAGTGTCTTGCAGGCCTCAGTGGGAGATATTTATTTTCTTTATTGCTGTGTGCAGTCTCTTCGTAAATATTTTGGCCAATGCTAATGTCATTTCTTCAGTCCTTGAATTTCCCAGGGCAGAGGATGAGCACTGAAAAATATGTATGTAAATACATCTCCCACGTACAGGGACTGTTTTTGGATAGCGGATATGGCGGTGAGGAGGAGCAGGCTGGGCACTGCTGTCTTAAAAGCTGCTGTTTTAAGAGTGAAAAGCAATTCTGCAGCTCCAGAAATGAATAATAGCATTTTCCCCAGCTCCTCTCCAGCTGGTGATGGGGGACGGTGTACAGAGCGTGCTCTTCTCCACGCTGCACCCCGAGGATGGAGCTGCTGGCAAGATGCTCTGTACGCTCCGTACACGCTTTACATGCTAACATGGTATTTTTATCTTTGACTTCAACTTTTTTCTAGTATATCTTTTCCATCTCTGGCTTCTCGACTGCACACTGCGGTGGCAGAACGGGCAGGAAAATAAATGTAAACCCTGGTACTGTAGTGCTTCCCCCTGGTGAAGCTGGGCTGCAGATATAGCAATATGAATCTTACTTTACTTATTAGGCTTTTACTTATTTGGAGTCCTTTGACAGCAGTCAATAAAAATGGTCCCAAACAGAGACAGCTGGTGTAAAAGTGTGGTTGACAAGCATAAATAAATAAAATTAATTGAAATAGAAAGACCTTCTGCTTCTTAATGGTGACAACTGAAGCGCTTCGCTAAAAATGGAGCAACTGCAAAGAAGCAGAAAAGAATTAAGGTTCTGTAATAAACTGGGGAGGTTGCTTTCTCTTGGAAACTTTTTTGATGGAAAAGTGGGTTTTCAGTCAGATTTTTTTCGGTGGCCACATTGATTTTCTGTAGAAGATTTTTTTTTCCTGGAAAAATATGAGTGCCTCATGTCCTAAAAAGTGGGGTTTAGAGCTGTAATCTGGAATGTGGGAGGCTGTAGTTTGGAGGCTCGATTCTGTTCCCATACCTTATCTCGCAGTCACACTTCGTTTGCTGGCGTGAGGAAATAACTGTGCCTTCTACCACTTTATCTGAGATATAAAAAGTCTGAGCAACAAACCAGGCTTTCTCTCTTCAGACAATTGCCTCTCCATATCCTTGCTTTCTGTACAGGAAAAACAGATGCACTGTAACAGCTGCAGATAACTGGGTGAATAAAGGATGGATTTAAAATAAAACATAAATATCCTTTAAAAAGCTGTACATATTCTATTCCTGACCTCTCTGCTGAATGTAGCCTCAACCTGATTTTATTTGCTTTGGTCAGGGGAAAGTTAAAGCCTCCTTATTTGAGCACAGTATTTTTAGATCCAAAATACAGAATACCCATTGTGGGTAGTGGCCTTGCCCTCAATTTATTTTATTTTCTGTCTCTGTTGTTCCACCGCACTATAATCATCCTGTGGCTTGTGTTCATGGTGTGCTTATATTTACCATGCAACATGCAAATTGGTGTCTTGTAAAATACCCGACGTCCTTCCACTGCCCGTCGCAGGAAGCATTTGGTTGGCTCTGGAAGATAGTGAGGCAATTAAAAACCAACCTTACTTATTTCATAATTAAACAGAAGCACCTCCCGTATGAATTTTGCACTGCTTTAAGAAGTGGGCGAGGACACTCTTGTGAGCAGAACGGCGTGCTGGGTGAAAAGCGGGAGTAAATTTGCCCTCTCCTTTTGCTTTTGCTGGTTGGCATCTTCAAAGGCAGCACGATGGTGGCCGGGGAGAGCCGAGAGGGTGGTGGTCCAGTCTCTGGGACCATGCCCGAGGGTTTCCACCCACCCTCGAGATGTTGGCCACTGCGTGAGCAAACCCACATCCTCCCTTGCTGCAGGGACAACTCGTCTTCCCCGTCACTGCAGCGCAGCCATCTCTGTACAAAGTAATTAAGCGGTTTGAGTTCCGACAAGAGGACAATAATCCCGTCCTGGAGTGAAGCTTCGTGTCGCGACGTGTCCTCGCACGCTATCCAGGCGCCGGCTTTCCCCCTTGCACATCAGGCTCGTCAGCAAAGCCTACGACGAAACGGCTGTACGCTCCGGTCCTCGGGAAATTACAACCTGGGTGTGTGGGGAGAGATCAAAGGGGCTCCGGTCAGCCCGCCGGCACGGCCCTCGGGGCACGCTCACAGCACCAAACCGGAGGCGAAGAAGAAGGCAGAGACTGGATTTAGCAACAGTTTAAGTAACGTCAGGTCCACCCTGGCTGGTCTGCGCCAGGCTGGCGTTCCAGCCCCTGCAATGATGGCTAGTGCCGGGCTGCCGCTTCTGCCCTTTCCGTGAGCCAGGACGTCTCCTGTCTCCTACATCCCTGATTTAGGAAGAGATCGTGTCTTGAAAGCAACCTGATGAGATTTAACCAGCTTTTCCTGGAGTGATTAATTGCGTGCGCATATTTTCTCTTTGCACATAACTAATTTGCTTTTACTAAGTGTAAATATATTTACCTTCCACCTTGCATCGTCAGGAGGCATCAGTATGAGTAAGCACAGTTAATGGTGGCAGCCTTCCTCCTGCCGTTCCCGAGGGAAATAATAGCCATTCCCACTGCAATACAGAAATGTCTATATATATATATGCTCACACCAAGTGATTCTGTTTCTGAACTTCCCCAGGACAAAGGGAGGTGAGAGGAAAGTCCCCAGCCTGGGGATGGCCACGCACCCTTCCGCATCCCTTCCCAATAGTGCTGATGCTCCAGCTCCTCCGCTCCGCAACCCCACATCCAAACCAGCCATCCTGGTGTTTTTGAGACTCGTCCTTGTCATAGCGTGGATGGACCCTTTGGCAGAGTCCACCTACAGCGTGTGCCAGGCCAGGATCATTGTCCCAGGTGAAATCCCAGGAGGTAAATCCTGGCATTGCTCAGGAAAGCACAGCAGGGACCGACTCTGGAGCAGGGGGCTGAGCCCGTGTTCCTCCGGCGGTGCTGCCGGAGGCTTTACTCCTGCTGCCTGCGTGTTCCTTGGGCTGTCGTGCTCTCTGGGAAGCGTGATGGAGACGAGCTCCAGAGTCCTGGTGCGTTATAGGCTTTTTTTAGTGGGTTAGCTCATTTAGATGCTAATAAGGTACAGGATGCTTCTGAGGAGCAGCAGTTTTGCTCCTGGTGTTGTCCCTGGGAAGTGAAGGACACCTGGGTGCAAGGTGACACCTCCTGGGTGAGACACCTGCAGAGGGACGAGCCCCAGGTCTGACATTCGACAGAAGATGATTGCTGGTTTTTCCCTTACTCTACTGGGAGCTTAAGTGTTGGAGCTGATTGCTCGGGGGCTGCACGAGACAGGCTGCTGGGAGCTTGTGGGCTCGAGAGATGAAGCGTCAGGCTTTACAGGATGCTCTCCAGCCCCCAAAATTAAGTCAGGTTTTGTTTTTTGTTTTTTTTTTTTTTAAAATCTGCCTACTTGTTAAATAAAATTCTGTAAGAAACATGCCAGGCTTTCTGGCAGAATTTCAATAAACCCAGTATGGTCCCATGTTGTGCTTTAACTACAGATACATTGGCAAGTGGAAAATAAATGTTTTCAAACCTTCCTCATGGGCTCTAAACCGGTGACTCACCACGGCATTCTCAGCCAGGATGAGGTTCGACCAGAAAACCTGCCCATGCTGCTGCACAGGAATGATAGCTAAATGAACTATTTTATCAATCTAAAAACACTGTAAGAATGGACTTTGCGTAGGAGCAGCAGAGAATATAGTTGCCTGTCTCCAAACCCCTGCTTTGGCTAATGATATGCCAATTTTCCAGAAAAAGGTGGAGAAGAAAAATACGACTTTGACTTTTACCATTTATAATCAGACATGCATATTTATCCACAGCACTTTGTACAAGCTTTTTTTTTTTTTTTTTTTACTGGATCAAGCTTCTTGCATTTCAGGGAAATTTTTGCTGCCAGCCCTTGGCATCAGGACAGGTCGTGACAGTGACATCCTTATGTTACAGGGATCATAAGTCAGATCGCTGCAGAATGCACTTGAGGTGAGTCCTGGAGATTATGTGACCTAAAAGTAGGATTTTATGTTGGCTGAGTACCTAGTGGAAAAGGTCTATTATGGTGTGGGGCTGGTGCGTGGCAGCCTGCAAAGAATAATGATTTCTGCCCATAACTGCGTATAGGGAAAGCCAAGCATACAATGTTGATGAACATCTTTGAAAGCAGATAAATGTACTTCTAATTTGTTAGCATAATTACCACAGCTTTGCATAGCACTCAGTCAGTAATTCCTTTCTCAACAGATTATAAGTCTTAAATAATTCTCCTGGAAGATTAATTCCTCCCCCTTGTATTTGGACACCTCTCTGAAGCATATTTGCAGAACTCAGTTGGGTGTCATTAGCGTCCCCACGCGATTACTGCGGTCGCGTTGTGATCTGTAAACGTCCCTCTGGAGCGGCTCTTGTGGATCCGAGTATGAAACATCAATCTTTCTCTTGTAATTACATCCTCAGGACAGGAGCAAGGCTTCATCCTCCCAAAACAACGTACTACCAATTAGCAGGCTTTAAGTCTTTGGTAGACACCCTGTCATCTGTCTGCTTGAAAACAGAGACCATCTCTTCACACCTTCCAAATTATGGCTGTAAAAAAGAGGTATAATGTAGAAGATGGTAAATGTGATCTCTGCACTGAGCGTCTTCACCTTCTTTGAAACAGCTTTTAGCTCTCCTGCAGACAGTTGTGTGCGGGAACAGTTCAATCTGTGAAGCTCTGTATGAATTTTGGATCAAGAAACCTCCCTGAAATTTCTAGGCCTGTTTTTCTTCTTTTTTCTTTTTCTCATTCCCACTACCAAAGTTAATATCAAAGCGTTATCTGCTCCGGCTTCTCTTACATCAGTAGCAGAAACAAAAGTCCCATTTCTGTGGTGGACCAGGCCCAGGCCTGCTGTGGGCTCTTCCAAAACAGAGGCTTAGAAATCTGGGTTTGAATACCAGCCTTGTGAGGTCTTGGATCTGCACTTTTGGTGCCGGGACAGCGCTTTAAAGCCAGTCTTGGATCGTTTGTGTAGGCCATGATGGCCATCAGAAGAAGGTGTAGAGCCTCCCGTGAGCAGGGAGTCCCCCGGAGAGGGGGGACAATGTCTCTGCTGAGCCACGCAGCGCGGTTTGCTTTCAGAAGGTGTTTTTAAATGGGTTGCGTGGGCATTTGCTTAGCTAGATGTGTGTATCTAAATAAAACCCAAGTGTGAGACTGCAAAGGAATGTGTCACCTTTACCCTTCCCCCTGATTTTTAAAATACTTCTGCTCTCTTCCCCCGTTTTACCTGCTAGCTATGGACCTATGGGACAGCCTCTTGTCCCAGGCAACATTCAGATCAGCTGAGGAGGCTGATAGTTTATTTCCCTAAATGGTAATTGCTGACTTTAATCTCAGCAATCTGGCTGTTCCCTGGTTTCTCATCCCTTCCAAGACCTCAAGGTACCAGGTTTCTCTTCCTCAGCCCTTGGCCACTGTTCGACGTTTGCCCCGGAGCTGCTCTGGCTTGCGGCAGGTGACTTGTCTGACTGATCCCAGGTGTCTACACTGGGATGAGAAAACCCAAAACCTCATTCGCTAGGAGCGCCTGTTTCTTTCTCAGCAGCTATGGAGCAGGTTGTGTTGCCCAGTTTGGGTGTAGACCCTGGTATGGTGGGTTGGGATGGCCTGACTGCTCCCACTGCTGTTGCAGTAGGTTCGGCAAGCTGCGTGGATGCCTTACGTTGTGCTAGAGCTAAATTAATAAACCCGACATTTTTTCAAAGCGGGGTTTCATTAATCAAATCTGTTGCACTGCCTCTGGAGCTGCATTTGCTGGTGGCACTCAGCTGCTGGACATGGCTTTGAGGCTGGCGATGGGGTGACACTGGAGGTGGTGGTGCTGGTGGCCCTACCAGACCATCACCCCAATTTATTTAAAAATATAAAAGCAGGTTGGGAGGATGCTCAAGGATTTGCAGGGGAAGGGATGGTTGGTGATGCTTCAAGAAGAAATGAGTGATGCTGGTGGGGAAGAGGCTGCCCCTTTCCTCACTCCTGCTGACCCCGCGCTGGGGCTCGATTCAGCCACAAAGCATCGCTGATCTTCCAAAAATGAATTGGGAAGAGTTTCTCTGGGTAAACTCCTTCCCGCATCCCTTCTATTGAGCTGCTTGTTATTTGAGGAAACCGGAGGCAGGACTGTGTGCTATTTTGTGATTCCTCAGTAGATGAAGCCTTTGTGTAGGATTTGATTGTTTCGAGCCGTAACTGCAGCATCAGCAAGAGAGGTTTTTATTTTTAACAGTGTTACTGATTGCAGCCTTCCCTTTGAGGGCGAGCTGGCTTCATGTGGCTGTTCCTCTGTCACACTCGGTAGCTGCTTAGCTGTGTTAGAAATGCCTTTTTATTCTTCGCTGCTCTCCTTATGGTTCAGAGGCTGCCCTGTTGCCACGCTGGCATCCATGGGACGAGAAGAAAACCTGCGGGTCCCATGCAAACCTTGCACAGCCATGCACAACCGTCATCACAGCCTTCGCTCGCAGAATACGTCCATCTGCGGTCGTCCTGGCACCTACTCAAGTCGATGGTGTAAAGGCTTTGGTTTGTGCCTCAGCTCAGTTGCTGGGTCAGTGCCTGTAATCGAGCCGGCTCCCCTACATCTCTGTCTCTATTTTTTATCTTCCTCATCTTCAAAGGAGGTGTAGGGAGGGGGAGTTTGCCTCCCTGTATCAGTTACCCCAGCTCAGACAGGTTTAGCCTGGGTGGATGGGACAATAACACTGAGAATTGGCTGTGGCACCCGAAAAGGAGATTTTTCCCAAGAGCGTTGTCCACGTGCAAGGTTAGTGACATGGACCCCAGCCTCCGCCGGCCACGCTTGCTGCCGGACACCCCTCTGGAAAAATAATGAAGTGTAAGTGATTGTGGTCCCTCTCATCCGGATGGTGCTGGGGGAGCATCTCCCTGCATCCTCGTGGCCTGGGGATGCTGCGGTTGCCGCTGTCCCCAGTGCGTAGGGTGCCACGGGGAGGCAAGCGCCTGTGGACTTACAGTTGGATTCTCGAGCGAAGCTGGCGAGATGCTTAAACCAATTCTCCAGCAGCAGCATCCTCTGCTTAGAGTGGTTTAAACAATCTTGGTGTCAGTCTGTGGAAAGTGTCCAGGGAGGATGGCAAATGTCAGTGATTTCACAACCGGTTTCATCAACTTTTTGCTTTTATTTTTTTTCCCTTCTGAAACTTGGAGATTTGCAAAGAAAATATTTTCTGGCCTTTGAAATCCATCATAAAATATTTGGTGTTTGATGTTTGTGGGCACAGGGTTGGTGGTTGCACTCTCGTCTGGCAGCATCCGTGTTGCAAGGCGCGCTCACGGGGCAACCAGAGCCTGTGGAAGCTCTTGCTTTATCCTTATCTGATGCTTGAAAAGGAGGAGAAAAAGAGAAATCTCCCCAGACTAGATGCTACCTCTAAAATCAAGGTGTCATGCCTGGCTGAGGGACTCTTGGTCCCTGCTTGATGCCCTTTTCAGAGCTTCCCTTTACATGTGGGGAGACATAAAGGGGTCCCACAGAAGCTGCCCTGGTCTTACCCCACAAGCCCAATTTCCAACTGCATGAACAACCCCAGTGCAATGCTCCCACAATATTAATTATGCTTTCCTCCACTTCCCAAAAATACGGAGATTTTGGGTATGAAATGCTTCTTTCCTCTCCAGTTTTCGTTAAGAGGTTGTTTCCAATGCTAATATGAAAATTCTCATTGAGTGCTAAAATGAAAAAGATAAATCATCGGGATGGAGAGGAGAGCTGGTCTCTGGCAGTTTTCTTGCCGTCCCCTCACCACCTTCAGCAATTTTTTTCATTTGTTCACCATATTAATCCTACTAAATCTTTTTCTGTTAGCAGCTGGCACAGTAATTCAAGCATGTACTAAGTGCCTCTAACAAATGTTAAACCTCACATCTGGGACAGAAAATATTAATTTTTCTAGTTGTAGGCAAAGAGAAACGGAGTGAAGGAAAACAGAGAGATGGCTCCTGGTCGGTGACGGTGCCTGAGCCCTGGAAAGCGTGTGGGATACTCACAGGGCATACATGTATACATTATATATATTTTATATTATTACTATATTTTTTTTTCCATTCATTTATAGAAGTGAAGGGCTGGATTTGACTTCAAAGTAAACAACTATAGCCATTACACCTTCCAAGCTGCTTTCCTTAGTAATTTAAAGCCCATGAAATGGGGCATCTTGACAATAGTGGTAGGACCCATCTGACCGAATGTGAGAAGCCGAGATTTCTAGGTGCGATTTATCTCATCCCGCAGAGGACATTTAAAATAGATTCAATGAATCACTCCCTAAAAGTGCCTGTTTCTCTTCGCTGACTAAAGGAAATGGGGGGTGATTAGCTCTAATGGAGACATCTGCGCTGCAGATACCTTGAGTCAAGGGAGCTGAATCCTGCTCCGACTGATGATAAAGTCTTTATTTTCCCCTGGGTCCCCCCTGACCTTTTGGCTCAGCGACTTGCCTGAGCTCCAAGTAAGCAAACTGCTGGGAAGTGATAGTTCATTTGTGATAACTGATTTATTTCTAAGGTCTCTACTCCACTGGCAAGTGTTAACGCGATGTTGGAGGCTGCCGTGGTCGAGTGTGCGTCTGGCTTTTGTCTCCTGCAGCCGTAATAAGGAATTTAATGATGTGTCAAACAGCAGTTTGGTGAGGTAAATAGGGCAGAGTGGTCTGGAAGAAAGTCTTTTAAGGTAGGGAAGGGCTGGGTAGGAAATCGCCATTGGACAGTAGTCATCGGTGGCTCCCCGTTGAAATGAAAACAGCCTTGAGTGTGTTTGGAGGTTACCCAGGGTTGTCCTGGGGTGGGCAGTCATCTCTGGCTTTTGGGGGTGATATTGGTGGTGCGGTAAGGTGCTTATCAAATTTGTAGGTCATCCCAGATTGGGAAAAGCCCAAACAGGCTTTGCAGGGCAGGGCTAGAATTTGAAAGGATCTTGGCAAATTGGAGAAATGGTCTCAAAAATGATGCGGTGCTGTTCAGTAAGGTAAATGCAATGCACGTGAATCAGCGATCCGGTGTGAAATGGGACATAATGGGAGAGGTGAAGGCTTGGGGGTGTCATAGTCCCCAATTGAACCTTTGTGCTGGAGGTGACCATCACCCCGGGCTGCAAAAACAGGGATATTGCGAGTATCCGTAACAGCTCGGGACAATCCTGCTCGTCTCAATGCTGGTGAAGCCCCAACTGGTGTCCTGGGTGCGGGGCTGAGCACCGGTCCAGAAGAGAGCAGTGAGGAGGAGCGGAGAAATAGGATCCTCCAAGGAGCATCCTGGGGGCTGTGTGTCCTGTGTAATTCCAGAGGAGGTGGAGGAGAGACACGGGGGTGGTTTTGCAATGCACAATGTGACGAAGGAAGGGAATAAATTGTTTTCTGGGTTTTTTTTGTGGTTGGGACTTCTGCGTAATGTGAACATCAGCGCAGGATGTGGTTTCTCAGCTGCATTGGGAATTGCCGCCTGGATAACGGCTGTCCCTGCATGAGCTGGGCATGGGTTGAGGCATCCTTATGGCTCTGCTTTCCGATGGCCAAGTGCAGCCTGGCACCTCTGGGTATGCACAAAAGAAAGATAAAGCACCAGTGGGAAAGGCAGAGCTTGTTTCATCCCAACCAGGAGCCAGTACCAGAGCGAAGACGTGTGCGGTTCGTTAGCGTGCTTAGCAATTTGCATTTTGTAGATCTGCTGCTAACTAATCCCATCATACCCCTGCAAGGAATGTAGGTGGGTAAGAACGATTATCCCCATTTTCAGATAACAGGATCACAGGGGTTAACTGATTTCCTAAGGCTGAGCAGGGATTACAGCTCAGCTCTGAACTCCTGCTCTGTGCTCCCTTCCCTGTGCCGCAGGCTGTATCCCATCACTTCCCTCTATTTCCCCTTTTAACTTTCTGTGTTTACATCTGCAGGGTTGGGGTTTTTTTCCCCCATTTTGCTGTGTTCGGGGTGATGGTGAGATGTATTTTTCTTTCTAATGAGGGTGTTTTTCCCTTAGTATTAGCGCAGCATCGTTGACCCGGTGCTTGACAACACGCAGGCCTGGCTGAGCTTTTGACCGCTGTGTTTTTAATGGCTCGACAATTTATTTGCCTACCATGGCAGAACCATTTTTTGGGTGAGATGTATGACTTTGAAATGTGCTGGTCTGGCAAGCCGATGCAATGACTGCTCCGTGACCGGCGAGGATGTCGTTACCCCGCCGCGCTGGGAGATTTCAATCGCTAAAACAGATAATTACTGCCAAGGATGAGCTGGGAGGTCTGGGCAGATGGCTCAGGGCTGGGGTCCCTGAGACGGTCCCCAAAGATGAGCATCCTGCCCTGCCCAGGGCTGCGGGGTCTGGCTTAGCCCAGGCTCCCGCTGGCATCCCCTCCAACGTCCCCTGGAAGGGAAAACCCCAAATCAACCTCTTGACTCAACATTGGCCTCCTTTTGGGCTGCTGGACTCGATGGAGACCACTCGGTTGCTGTAAAATAAGTAAAACTGGATCCCCCAAACGCTTTTCATGGAATGCCTTCTTTTGTATGAATATGTAAGGCCTGCCTTATAAGTTGCTTTCCAAGTATTTTCTTTTGTTATACAGAAAAACTTGCCTTCTGATGTCTGTAAATTCCCCTTTGAGGACCTGTCACTTTGTCCAAGTAGCCAGTTGTAAAGGACTTTCTCTCTTCCTTCCTTCTTGCACCTCTTGGTTTTGCTTCTCCCTCCGGTTTTGTTTCCCCATTGCTTTGAAAAACATGACCCAGGTTATTTGCTTCTTTGTTTCTCTTCCCTCTTGACCCACTGAAGTGAGAGGTTTTTATGTCCTCATACATGCCGTGTTGTAGCTGGGTTTCTCCGTGGGCAGATTTGGTAAGATACTAATGGGAGGAAGCAGGTGGAGTGTCTCGGGCTGCCTTTTTATGTATGTATTTTGCATTTGCTGTAATTGTGGATCTTTTGACTCAGCAGCTTAGTCAAAAATGTTTTTAAAAATTCTATTTTGCTTAATCCAAACATTTCATTCAACCCTAAGTGCAATAGTTCTTTGTACTGCACTTTGTATTACCCTAAGTGCGTTTTGTCTTTGCTTGGCTGAGCCTTTTAGAAACCTTATTTGAAATAAAGTGCATCTATTTCAGAATTCAAGTATCATCTTCAGATAAAAAATAAACATGAAATTATTTTTTAAAACTTTTTTTTTTCTCTCCCGGCTGCAGCTCTCAGTTCAATTTGATTTAGGATTAAGCCTGTTTTTGGCCATCCCACAGCTGCGCTGTCATGCTGGGTGGTCTTCCAGCCAAAATAACCTGCAAGTTCCTGCAGCCCCTGTCACGGCATCTCCCGGTTAGCCACCTTTCTCGTTATTATTAAATCTCAGTGCTTTTACTTAAGAAAAGCCCAGTGCCTGGAAAATCAGCCTCTCAGCTGCCCTCCCCAAAGCGATGTCCTGGTCTTGCCATGCCTCCCAGAAGATGCTCCCATTAAACAAAGGAAGCTGTTTCTCTGCTTTGGGAAGCAGGGATGACTTGGGGATGAAAAGTTCTCATTTTGAAGAGACTGCCAGGCTGAGAAGCTTTCATGAAAGCATTTCAAGTGATTTTTTGAAACAGTTCTGACAATGACGTTCAGGATTCATGTGCACGACGTGCACAAAGCAGCCGTTTCCTGCAGTATTTCTGTTCCTGATGGGGTGGGAAACACCTTGCCTGCCATAAAGTTGTCACAAACACGTACTAACAAAAATATTAAAGCCAGCAAAAACTAGGCACATGCTGAGTTTCATCTCGGGGATCCCGAAAGGCTCGATGCCAATTGGTGGATTTTACCATTTTCTGCCATTTTCAAGGTCTAGATGGCTGTTTTCAAAATCTCACGGGGTTTACACTCGAGCCGTTTGCTTTGCAGAGTCTGTCCGAAGGTTTCACCGGCAAACTCCTCTGCAGCATCTCCCGGCGAGGGTGGCGGCACCGGGTAGGTGGGGTGCCCGCGGCGGGATGCTGTGGGTCCCCCAGCGCTCGGGGCAGGCTGATGGCACACGGGGCTCTCGGGGGATTTAGCAGCACAGAGCGTCCCGTCGCGGTGCCTTGTGTTCCCTGGCACTGCTTCATTCCCTGGCACAGACGCCGGCTTTGTCCCCCCCCCCTTTCCCCGTCCCCTGCGCTGCCTGCGACAGCTCAACAATAGTCGGGCGGCCGCGGCGCGCTGCTTGTGATGCTCCTCACAGGCATCTGTTGCCTCGTGCTTCCCCATCTGCTCCTGTTTTCTGCAAAAAACACGAGGGCAAATGCTGCCCTTTTGTCGCTGGAGGGAGCATCTGGTCCTGGAAGGGTTTTCATGTGGGGCGGTGATTTCACTTGGTGAATGGAGTGTCATAGAATCACAGAATGGTTTGGGTGGGAAGGGACATTTACAGGTCACCTCGTCCAACCCCCCTGCCGTGAGCAGGGACATCTTCCACCAGATCAGGTTGCTCAGAGCCCCGTCCAACCTGACCTGGAATGTTTCCAGGGATGGGGCATCTCCCACCTCTCTGGGAAACCTCTTCCAGTGCCCCACCACCCTCATCGTAAAATATTTCTTCCTTCTATCTAGTCTGAACGTCCCCTCTTTGAGGTTAAAACCATTACCCCTTGTCCTATTGCTACAGGCCCTACTAAAAACTCTGTCCCCATCTTTCTTCTAAGCCCCCTTTAAGCATTGAAAGGCCACAGTAAGGTGTCCCCGGAGCCTTCTCTTCTCCAGGCTGAACAACCCCAACTCTCTCAGCCTGTCCTCACAGGAGAGGTGCTCCAGCCCTCCGAGTACTGGGCTTGTCTCTTGGGTATGCAAACATAGTCACACCTCCTGGGAAAAAGCGATAGCAATGCTTTGTGTCACCTTTGGAAGGGTTTTGCCGGGCGGATGAGCGCGCACAACCCAAGCAGAGACCTGTTTCGGTTTGGGAATCAAGGCTTGCACACTGCAGCATTTCTGCGGTGCTCAAATACCTCAAAGCAAAGATGACTATTGAATAGCTCCAGTGCTCTGGAGTGTTTTGAGATGAATCATGTCATGCAGCTGAAGAAGAGGTCATAGTAACCCCAAATTTCTAGCTGGACATTGCCCACAAGTGGCCAACCCAATTCAACCCCATGCATGGACAGGCTATCAACAGCTACTGGATGGTCTGGGCATTATTGCTGACATATGGACTTGGAGTTATCATTGACAGCAACTCATTTAAAGCTTGACAAGGGCATTACACGTGAAGAACACTGTATTTTTGGAAGAAGAGCAAGCACTGGTGTTACAGGTAAGGCCGTACCCAGCTCTGCGACATGCTCTCTCCGGGGAAGGTTTTCGAAGGTAGGCTGTAATTGCATAGAATAACTTTATCACTCTGTATAAATTTAATCCTGTTTTCTCTGCTAAAGCTACGCCTACACACTAAAGTGCTTCTCATCAAGTATGCCAAAGATATATGTAATAATTAAGTAGTCTTCCCATATAATTTTTCTTTTCAGGAGATGTACTTTCAAGAAGTTAATCTTTATGATGCTGCTAAAACTTGCATGTAAAGAAAGCAAGTGGATGTCTTCTGAATAGTATGTCCTTAGGGACAAAAGTCCTGTTGCAGTTCAAGAGGGCCAAACAGTTTCTGGCATGAGACCATATTGCTGAGTGGACAATAAGGTATGAGAAGAAGATAAAGGCTTTTTTGAGCTGTAGAGCTCCTGGAAGCTGTTTTTTGTGGTGGAGGTGGAGTGGGTTCAGTGCTCGGAGCTGCACACAAGGGATCTTCGTGTTACTATTTTGTTTTCTCCCTGATGATGTTGGAAAAAAGCAGGAAACATCCAAGCAGCTATTGTAAGGGTATCACTCATCTGATAAAAGCACCGGCTGAGGAATGTTTTCTTAAACTCATGGACATCTGCTACAGGCAGGTTAACCCTCCCTGAGTGTGTAGGGTGGGAAGAGGAAGAGAAAATGTTAGGTCAAACTTTCATTTTCACTTCGTGTTTTTAGCGTAGCTTTCTGTGGCACTGAACCCCGGCCAGTGGGTGCAAACGGGTTAAAGCCACACAATTCAGAGGTTTTGCTCGCTTGAGTCCAAGGGAGGAGGGGAGTTTTTAGAGTTTAGTCTCAGCCTTGAGATTAACGGGTGGACGCAGCATCTCTGCTTTGGGGAAAGCCAGCCCAGCCCCACCACGCAGGGGCCCATCACAGAGTGAATCATCTTGTGGGCCACCAAACGGCGACAGATATTGCAAGTTTAGTCTCCCATCAACTTATACCATATATCACAGGACAGACTCCCTCAGGTGTCCGGGAAAGCAAGCTGTGTGCCAGGGAACTCCTCATTAACCAAGTGTTATGACACATCTGACTCCATTTCCCCTTTGAAGGTTCTTTAAGCTTTTGTTTAGAGCGGTGTGGCTGGTGAGATGCTCATCGGCATCACAGAATACCGTCTGCTGGTGGAAAATGAAAGCAAAATTGAAAATACTTGTGACTGTCAATGAAAAAAAAACAAAAGCCATCTCTTATTGTATTTCCACACTGCCTCTTATTGGTTTCATCCTCTGTCTGTGTTTGTTTCTCTTTCTCGGAAAGGAGCTTGCACAATATCAGACCTCAGCACATCACAGGCAAAGAGAAGGTATTTCTGGTGGGGAAAGAAATGCAAAGACCATTTATAGGGAGGAGCTTTTCCTCTAGACTGGCTGAAAGAGCTCTGCAAAGGGCAGATGGGAAACACATTCCTGTTTTGTAAGGGAAAATAACCAAGGGATGCTGGGGTGTTAAAAAAAATCACAGATCCAAGGTGAATGAGCAAAGGGGTGGGAGGGAGAAGTTATTTTAGGCTCATTCAAGAAGAGCTAATGACTCTCTCTTCCAAACCCACCCTCACATTACCTAAAACAGAATAGTCAGGATATTTCAGGACTAAAGTAGAAAACATCCGTGGTGCACCAAGTCCATGGCTCCAGCTGCTTGACACTATCTTCCTTTTTAGCTGTAGATAGCAATGCTCAGTTTAGGGTAAAATTCAGCAAAAGAGAAACTCACCATTTCTTTCTTCTTACTGCAATCAGGAAAAGGCATTAACCAGCTTGTCTAGCTGGTGGGACCACTGACACAGGTAAAATACATATAGTATGTATATGTACACATAGCTTCGGTCATGTGTCAGCTTGACGGCAGCCGTGGGTGTAAAGCTGGGCTCGTGCTGTCACTACATTTGGGAATAAGGACTTTTGGGTATGTGGCAATAATTATCTTATGAACCTGGGCTGACACCACTCTTACCCTGGGGCAGCAGGGCTCAGCGCTGCTCAGGGTCGCCTTAAATACACCCGACAAATCTGCTTACCTATTTTTCCCCTGAAAATCCCATGTGCCCCGCTCAAAGGCAAGGCTTACCTTGATCCTTCTGCCTGCGATGCTGCAGGAAGGTTACTTGGCGTGCAAAGGAGAAGGTAAAACATCGCGGAGTGCTGAGTTTTGCCCATCGCTGCAGACTCGGTGGGAGCTCATGGCTTGGGCTCCCCCGTGTGGGATGGGATTTTCCCTTTAGGATAATTAGGAGTTTTTTCCATATACAGCAAGCCAAATAATTCCCGAGACATTGTACCGACCAGAGGTACAATATTTGTCAATTCCCGCCTGCTGCCGGAAAAAACCTGCGGCTCCCTTGACCGCTCGGAGCCTCAGTGCGATCACAATAATGTCTACTTGCAAAGTTGGTGAGGGACAGGGAGACATGCGTTTAATTTAGTTAATTAATACAAGTGGCAATTCAGCCTACAGCTCCAGCACAGGTACCTACGTGGGTGGCTTTGCCCTTGAACCGCCTTTTGAAAGGCTTTTCCCAGTTTCGAGTTTTGTAACTCCGGTGCCTCTCACCGCTCCGGAGCTTTGCTGGGAAATGTGCCTGATGGGCTCATTTCTGTCAGTCCTCTGTGGGGGAAATCAAGTATTCTCTTTCAGTCTGCAAAGGTTTCCACTTTTTAAAAAAAAAACCTGTGCATGCAGAAAGGAATTTCAAGGTGCCACAATTTTATTAAATGCATTTGCTAGTGTGATAGCGTAGCAGGATGGAGCAAATAATTTACAGTGAGTCAATTAATTTGGCTTCATTTTTCTTGCCTCGCAATCTTTCTAACCAATTATAATTATTATTTTATTTACCTGAAATTTTAAGCACCAAATAACTTCAATGAAAAACCTTCACCATACAGCTCTTTTATAGCTCTTTTATGTTATGGGCACTTAAGACATATTAATTAACCTTAGCAGACACCCTTGTCGCACAATATCACATCTAGTTTCTGAATGGGTTCACCTGGGGTTTAGAGTCAGCTCTGCACAGCAAGTAGTTGTGGATCCTAATCTGAAAATGTAATTCTCAGCGATTTGTCTCTAATAATTTTCTCCTAAAATTACCTGTTGTCATAAATATGCTCGACAACAAGTCCGCTTCCTAAAAAATACTCACAGAAAGCAAACAAAAAAGGGATGAAAAATGTGGCTGAAGCAAATTCTGTAGGATCTTCTGAGTCTTTGCTGGCGCTTCCCTCCAGCGTAAAAGACCCAAGGTGGCCCTATCTCATGGCTTTCTCCCTGTAGGCCCGTGCCTCTCCCTTACGGCCCCGTTTTGGGGTAGGGAATTATCTGGATTGCCGTGCGGTCTTCCGATTTGCCTCGAGAGATGAGAGCAAAGGGATATCCCCTGGGACATCCACTGGGAGTCATCTTAAAACATCTCTTGGGAGTCATCTTATAAAGGAGATCCATGCTGGCGTGCAGCTGGTAGGGCTGGAGCCATCCGGTCCTCACCCACCTGGTCTGACCCCGAAACTGGGATTTCTTGGAGCAAATATATACCAGTTGCAAATATACAAATATACATCAATTCCCAAGAACTAGGCCTCTCCAAAATAATGGCTCTCCTTCCTTTTCCTGCGATCGTGGGTTCACCATGCTGTCCAGGACAGCCCAGGAAAACCCTGATGGACTGCCTTCAACTAGTATAGCTTTTTCAAGGTGTACCATAATAATTTCAATAATCAAAGAAAGGCCACAATGTACACATTCAGCGTTCAAAATCAGCATCAAAAATCATGAGTCATATGCCAGAAGAACTTGACATTTCTGATTAAGTGTTTTTTGTGGTGTTTCTGGTTTGGGAGCTTTTGGGTGACATTTTCCCATTTTCCCTTCGAGTCACAAAAATGTAAAAACTTGTACTTGGTGTAGTGTTCCCAGTTCTTAAGATTTTATTATGGACATCTAGGGATGGCTGGGGATGGCACGGTGACAAGCCTGGCATGCAGCAGGGCTTCGGCTGTGGCTCCTGATATTTGGGGTCCTGCCGAGCCACAGCAGCTCCTGCTCTCACCCCAAACCTGTCCCCATGCTCATGGCGTCCCTTCTCAAGACCCTTAATTGGGGAGTGCACGTATTATTTAAATTCTGAAAGAAAACGTGAGAAGCCTGAACCCTCCCTCTCAGGTCAGCAGAAACGCAGCTCGGATTTAATGATGTTCTTTAATAAAGTAAATTCCTTCAACTGTGATGGGGGTAAGAGTGAAGCGATAGGAGAAGGCAGAGGGTTAAAATCACTTAGCTGGTGTGAAGTGAGCTGTGAGGAACAGGTCCCAACAGGCCCCCACGTAAGTAATTCTTTCTTCAGACTTAATCTTCCATCTCAGTTTACACTTAAGCACATAATCCTTCTTGCTTTAATATTTCTACCTCGCTCTCCGGCTTCTCTTTGTTCCACCAAAGCAGCAAAAAAAGGGTAAGAGTGGAGTAAGAGATTCAGGTGAGTGTAGACCTTGTGGGTCCCTCTTCTCTTCTGGGAGGAGGTCCCCTTCTGGTGTCACGGCAGGGCTTGGAATGGGATTAAATAGCTCCGGGTCCAGGACTAACCTCCCTGACCCCGTATGCCAAACCAGCTAAACAAATCAATCCCAACAATTTTCAGTGAGACATCGTTTTGGAGAACACTAAGGAAACTGGGACTTCGCTTTACCTGCAGATGTTAGAAATGTGGCCCTCCTGGGGGTTTTAAATGCCTTTGAAAGGACTGGAGTTGAGCTGGAGAGTACTGGAAACCAGACACCGTTAATCCGCGATCCAAAAATGAGCCGGTCATTTATGGGTGAGCAGCAGGATGTGTCCCCCCGAGGCTCCCCGGAGTCTCCGTGTAGGATTTACAGGGAGCATTTGTTGTGCATGAAGTCACGTTGCTGCTACGGCGGGGACGGCCCTGAAGCTGTGAGTGAATTTTGCTGTTCAGAAGAGCCAAGTGAAGTGAACCAAGAGGCACAACTTCAGCTACGTCAACCAGCCTGCACCTGCATATACATTTGATACACCCCATATTCCTTCCATACTGCCTACACTTTCAGACAGTAGATTTATGTAACTATTTTACAACCAATATGGACAGAAGTTTAGAGAATTATACATTTTTTTATCGACTGTAAAGTCATTATACAAATCTATCACTTAAAATATGAGCACCGTGGAAAGAACTTGATACTCCTAAAGCAGCCTTTATAAAAGCTTTATTGGATTTTAATTTGTAGCATGGGCCATAAATTGTGCAAGCTGCAGTGCTTGTACCATGTCCCTGACGTGACATACATTGGGCTGCCCTTGAACCGATGACAGTGACGAAGATGCTCTTTGTAATAAAGTAACTAACTCCATGAGAGGTCTCCTTCAAACACTTTATTATGGTTGTATTAAGCTGTCCACAGACAATTGCCTTTGCTTTTAGCGTGGAGAGGGTAGATGAGCTCTATTAGGGATGGCCAGATTGCAGATCTTGCAAAATATTTTTTGAGGGTTGACACCTTCCCTGCCTGTAGTTAAAAATGTCCTGTCTCTAGAGCTAATATAGGGCTCCCAACTCCTGTCTTGGTGTGGTCCTTAAATCCTCTCGCTTTAACTGGCGTGGGTATATGGCATTGAAAAATTCCTGCGTGCGTTGGCTACTTGTTATGTGCTAAATTCATTCTAGCAATGCGTTTAAGCTGGGGCTTAATTCTGTCCCTGTTTATCAGTGTACCTGTGGCCAGATGATTGCTTTTAATATTAGCAACAATAGGCACAAAGGGGGGGATTTTTAATAAGCTCAATTAGAAATCCATCTAGGTGCATTTTAGGTGTCTAAATATTTTTAAAATATCTGTCTCAGAGCAGTACTTAAATGCCATGGGTGGTCAGTAAGTTTTAAGCAAATTGTAAAGGGCTCTGCTCAATACACCGATGGATGGTGCGTGTGGGTGCTTCATGGAGGCTCTACTTTTGAGGCATGTACGCAGGCAGGTAACTTGGTTTTCCGAAGTATTCTCACTGGTTGCCCTGGGCAGGACTCAGTGGAGTAAAATCAGTACATAGGTACTTGCAGGACTAGGTCTTTTGAAGACAAGCAAATAGATATTTTAAAATCAGATGAAAACACTAAATTTCCACATGGAAATTTCAGAACGATCATTTCCTGTAACACCTTGCCACGCTCCATGAACCACTCGCGCACGCTGCCAGTGATGTGGTGAGTGAATAGCACACACCAAAAGGCATCTTCCTTTTCCTGTGTATGGTCCATCTTTTCCCATCAGTACTGGTGCTCCAGTACTTTTGTGTGCCGTGTGCCCATAGATAATGTTGTTTAGGGACACAAGAACAGCAGATATGGTACAACAAATCCATTAGCCCAGTGGTTTTTTTTCCTAAAATGGGGCTCAGGACAAAAAATTTCAGAACTGAAAGTGTAAATGTACCCCTGTTGAAAATTATACTGTAATATGCCCATGGGAAGTGTCTCGCTGACTCCAGTTATTTAGTAGTAGAAGCCTTAAAGACTTCAATATATGTGAAAACTATGTCAATCTTTACACACAGAGCAAGAAACAGCTATAGGTCTTATTCAGACAATTCAGCTGTAGAGCTTATTTGGGTCTGAGTAGATCCAGGAGTAGATGTCCCTTGGGCTGCATCGCTTGGGAGTTCATGGAGGCGATGTGGAGCCAAGGAAAGAACAGCACCAGGTTTTTAAAATACAGGATGGTCGTGGGGAAGGTGAAGTGACACTTCTTCAGAATTTGTTTCCTGGGTCTGGAAGTCATCACGGCCTAATTACAGTCATTAGAAATAAAGTTTCGGAGGGAACGTGACATTCCCAGGAATGTTGTTCAACGGCTTATATCTGATGCACGGTAGTTGGCCTTGTGCATCCCCCAGCACCAGTTGCTGTGAATGCGAAAACTGCAATAAAATGAGAAGGATTGGAACTGTGTTTGAAATTTAGATCTGTCTCAGACTTTTCTTTAGTAAGACTCATTTTTATGGTTATGAAAATGGATTTTTGTAACCACCCAAACTTAGGCTTAAAGAGCTGTGAGTTATAAATCGAGTTGTAGGTATTACCCTGGGCAGTAAATCTGGCAAAGTAACAGGAGGGTAACACATCTGGAGACAATAAGAAAGTTGAAAATAAGCTGGGAAGATATTCAGCAGCCTCAAACTTGTAGCAATTTCCGTTTGCCCTGTGATTAATGGTTTTAGATCATTTATTTTGCCATAGCTGATTTGATTTTGGAACTTCTCCAGCCACTGCTGGTCCTGATGTGGATCCTGGCACGCAGCACTGTGAGGGATACAACCCATGCTTCAAAGGTCCTGATTTCCCAAAGCAGGGGAAAGTGATAAATGGCTTTCCCTGGGAAGAAAGCATAAACAAAAAGAGTAAATAAATCCTGGCTGTTCTTTAAGAGGAATCTACAGGATTGCCAAACCGTGCCTCTAGAATCACGGAAGGACACAATATTGTCTACTTGTGAAGCAAAGGCCGTAATTAGAAATAAAAAAGTGCCGTTCCAAACACGAAAAGGAATTGGAAATAGCACCTGTTATAATAAGAAGATATTAGCTGTAGAGATGGATAAGGAAAGTTTTCATCGGTGGGAAAAAAACCACAGGGGGATGGCAAAAGACAATAAGGAGTTTCTATCAAGTGTCCTGGGAAGACCCAGCAAAGGCGACCAGGAGATTATTAATACGATAATGAACACGAGGACCTTCCAGTAATCACCTTTGCGTGCTTTTGAAAAAAACAGGGTGATTTCTTGCATCACATGAGGATGGCAGGGACATTTCCAACCCGTTAGCAATCATGGAGGATATTAAACACCAGCGAGTGGGGATGAACACGTCTAAATCTGCAAGGCTGGGCTATTTGATGTGGGCAGGAGAGCTGGTTTGGTGACCACCCACTGGTGCCCCTTGTATGAACATCCCGGGAGGAGATGGGGAGCGTTGGAGCGGCAGATGAAGGCAGGGCAGGCAGGAGGCTCCGGGCGAGCATCGGTTGGGCTGCCTGACAATTTCTGGGTGAGCGAATGGAAAAGGTGACATCAGATGTGATAAAGAATTAAAGCACAGGAGTGTAATTAATGCCAGTCAAAATGGCTTTATGGAAAATAGATCTTGTCAAAGAAATGTGATTTCATTCTTTGATGAGATAACACATTTGGTTGATAAAAGTGACTGTGTTGAGGTAATAGATTCCTCTAAAGCAGTTAGTGCAGCGCGGGCTGACACTCTGATTAACATTTATCGTGGTAAGCTATCAATAACGAGCACGTTAAATGGATGGAGGGCTGGCTAACTGACAGGTCTCCGAGAGGGGCTGTCAGGAGGAAATCAGCAGCAAATGGTGTTATTTCCAGTGAGATTGCTCATTTGGAGCTGCAGGCACCTGCACATGGTGGAAAGGATGGCACGATGGTTTTTAACCGTATCCCCGTCGCTGCCCCATGAACACCAGTTTCTGTAGTTTTATATCATTCATGTAATGTAATTATCAAGTGGCTGAAAGGAGGGAAAGCATCCCAATTTTACTGGCTCCTTCAACACCTGGAAGATCACCGGCGAGGGGATTTTATTCAGGTTTTGCACTTAAGGTGCAAAAATGAGAGCAGAGCTCGGAAGGGATATTTAATTGGTAACTTTTTTTAAGCACCTACTTCTTGGCATCCTTCATGGGCGATGTTCTGTAACTCTCCCGAAGACTGAACTGATGAAAGAAACTGGAGCAAGAGCATATCAAGGGCAAAGCCAGAATCCAGATTTTAATGAAGCAAACATAACCTTTTAGTGAGGCAGACTCACCCTGAGTTCGTCACAAACCTGATTAAAGCCTACACAGCTAATTCAGTGCAGTGTTTAATTATAGCCGAGCCTGCGAGGCCCCTTGGAGTTAAGGATTTTCAGGATTTCTAACTAAAATTTCCCTTTCCTTCTTAGATTTTTGGAGGCTTATAACATTTATAATGAAATACGCTTTAGGCTGAAGCTTGCTGATGCAAAACGATAAGATGGCTGATGGCCACCTGAGAGTGAATTATTTTGGGGGGTGTCTGAACAACCGCCTCCAGCTCTTTTTGTTTTCCTTGATTTTTTTAATGTAGGAGACACATGGGATAATTTTCTTATTTATAAAACGTTTCCAATCACCTTTTCACTACCTGACCCCGAAGCACGGCATACATCAGAGAAGTTTAGAGGTTCACGCCTGGGAAGCCATGCTGAGGGCAAAAGCATTTTTTGTTGTGAGAAATGGGGTAGAGGTGTAAACACTTGTCCTTTTAGGCGTGAATGTGAACATATAAAGAAAATCAGGGAAAACCTTCTGCTCCCAGCAAGGGAAACTTTTAAAGCCTTTTCCTGGCTTGCACTTGGGCTTAGGGGCAGGCAGGAGAAGGCGGCGGTTTCAGGAGAAGGTAGGAGGAAACGTAACAAAATTATTTAAAAAATTGCTTCTATGACTTTTCCCATTTCTCCTGAGCTGGAGTTGCAGGATTGGGACCTTAATTCTACCTGCTTCAAGTTTATTGGAATAATGTCAAGACAGCAGCCACTTTTTAATTAAAAAGGGCTTGTGCATTTTTCTTTAGCATTATTTATTTGTTAAATGAGTTTGCTGTGATTAACATGCACACGGGGAGAGGGGCAAAGCACTCTCTTTACTCTCGGACCCAATAAATCTTATGCAAAAATACATTGATTGCCTCTGCCGCCAAATTGCAGAACCTGCTTATTGCAGTAAGAATGGGTGTAATTGTGCACGTCAAGCATCGTCTCCTTGCTCACTCAGCAGAATTGGCCACAATATAGCTGCTCCAAGTCCTTCCTCCCTTAATACACTGATTTTATTATGTACGTGTAAAGTTATAAGCATTTCCCCCCCGAATCCCTGCAAAAGTATTAAAGCAAACGATTAAAAAACCAGAAGTTTGATTTTTCTCTTGTTGCTGTGCTCAATTCACAACAGGATGTAGTAGTAATAATAATAATAACATATTTGAGGGAAAAAGGCAAATCTTTCCTACCTAGTGTGGAGGTGAAAGCATCAAATGCCCTGTTCCTGTGCCAGGACCAAGACCTGGGAGGCTGCAACTGGGAAGAGCTGGGAAAACCAGTCAGATTTTGCCCCAAATTAATAAGGGAAGGAATTTCTCCTGTATAAGTACAAAAGGCTGTGAAAGAGTTGGTGAGAATTTGAAGAGATGTTCAGGGTAATTTGTTAATGCAAGGAAGCAGTGAAATAAATCCTAGCAGTCCTGCTAAGGGTTGAGCGGTGCTCCAACGCCTGCTTTTATCCAAAACGCTTTGCTTTGTGCTGTAGGATTTTTCACTCACCAATGGATTCAGAGGGGAAATAAAGAAGCAGCCTTTAGCATATTTGTTACAGCTATAAGCAAAGAAGTGAAAAGGATCAAAAGAAATAATTTATCATCCTCTTGCATGCTTACAAAAATAAATGCACTTTCAAGTTGCAGAGACTTTTCCCAAGTTTCCCTGCATCACAGACTATTTATAAAGGCTCAGCACTACTTACTTTCTGTGGAGGTTTGAATTTTTCACTTCAATCTGTGGATCTCCAAAAGCTTATGTAAATAGCAATGGGTGATGGTTCCCACTGCTGCTGTGGAGTATTACCTCCCTTTTAGATAGCATGAGGCAGGTAAAGGAATATGATGGAGCTTACTGCAAGTCATGTCTGGGTACTACTATAAATAGCCTTGTGTGATGCTGTCTGCTGGCTGTGATGTGATGGGGATCTAAAAATACCTGCTCTGGACTGATTTTGCATCCTGGAAATTTGCTGGTGGGAACTAGGACTTGGGCAATTAGCCACTGAGGGACTCCCGCATGGTGGATCTCACATGCATTTTGTTCACGGCTTGCTTTAAAAAGCCACTCCGGCGTATTTCTCCAATTGCAAAGAGGTCAGACGTGGCAAAATGCATGGCACAAACTGCTTACAAATAACTGGGTGTCCCCAGTGTGGTGGGTACCGCGGTCTGGCACTGTGCCTTGCACTGGGGCATCCCTGCTCCGTGGACCAGGCAGACAGCGGCGTGAGAGTGAGCCTCCTAATTATCTTTACATGATGTAATTAAATGGGGCTAAATGCATCTGTGGCGTTAGTTTCTGGGTGGCGGTCATCTTTTGCTGCACAGGAGGAATTAATTTGACTTTGTTAGAGAGAACTAAGAGAACAAATCTCCGTCTCTTGCAAAGTTGGGTGTGTTGAAGTTGAGGGGATCTATACGTAACGTGGCATAAACCATATTCAGCTTCCATGAGGCCACCTCGGGACAGAAGAGACAAGCTACAAGGAGACAGACTGCAGAAATATTCAGTCTTTAGCAATTATATGGATACTTAGCAATTCTGTGCTGGTTTACTTCTTCCAGTCTTGCCAAGCTGAGAAGATAACACCTAAACCTTAGGTCTGGAAATCCCAGCTATAAACTGGGCAAGTGTTACAGCTGTGTGCAAGGCGTTGGGGATGGGTACCGTGAAGCTGCCGATAGCCGAAAGGAGGGTTGAACCTGCTGTGTTATTTAGGCTAAGAGCCTTTATTCGGGTGCATCGCTGGGGAAAAACAGAAAGCAAAGCCCACATCGTCTCGTGAACCTTTGTAGACATGCCTGCACAATCCATCATAACACAGAATTAAACGTGGTAAAGCGGTCATCTCTTTTACGTGGAAAAGGAAAATTGCTTTGTGGAGTTTCCCGTTTAAATTCTCTCTTTGGACACTCCCACCCACTGCAAATCTGGGTTTGAAAGACCAACCTCGGAAGGTTTTTATCAGGTTTCAGCAGAAAGGATTAGCAATGAGGAATCACATGTTCCTGGAAAGAGCATTCTCCAGCTGAAATGTTTCATATTTTTGATTTTTTTTTTTATTTGAAGCCTTGGAAATTTCTATGGTGATGCTGTGAAAATTTCCTTTTTCCTCCCAAAGCCATGTTTTACCTAAAAGATCACAGAAAATATTACTGTTCTTGGCTGTAACTGTAAGCACAGGAGTTTTTATTCCCTTCAACAGCACCCAGGGCCTTATAACGTACAATATTGGGAAAACCGAACAAACCCCAGTGAATGTAATTGAGAAATTAGTAGCCCAGACTGAAGCGTTGTTCTCCAACACCGTGATTCTTTGTCCATCTCTCGGGTGCACAAGCCCAGACGAGGTGTTTTTGGGAGATGGCCCTTCTCTGGAATGGCCCCACTGTTTCTCCAAGTCCCTGCAGTGTGACCATCTCCCATGGGCCTCGATGTCCTCAACAGGTATTCCGTGAAATATCTTCTCTGATGGTGGAGGGAGTGGGAAATAGGAGTTTGCAGTGGTGTGCATCTCACAGCTACTGCAGAAGTTGAAGGGGGATGAAGGTCGGCTCTGAAACCCGTAGGAAAGAAGGAAGCATCTCCTGGTGGGACCCTGCTGGGATAGTTACACCCTGGTATGGAGCTGATCCAACACACAGCCCTTTGCAGACCGGAATAACAAGCTTTTCTCTCTTTTCAAAGCAATATAAGTGCGATTAACCAGCGACAGGCTGGAATGACCAACCTGAGCAGCTCCCGAACCCGCAGCCTGAAATCCCACTCAGCCTGGCATGACTCCTGTGCTGCCAGAATGAACAAATCAGTCCGAAATAACACACGTAACCGTGTTTCTACACAGCAAGAGCTGTTTGCATTCACTGGAGGCGAGGCGGGGGTTGACCTGGAGCCGTACCCCGGCTTCTCGTGCTCTCCCCGAGGCAGCCCGTGGTCTCTGACCACCTCGAGCAGGCGGCAGCAGGTCCTTGCTCTGCTCCCGGGTACCGCCGCGAGAGCCGGGACTCATCACCCACCGCGCCGTGTAATCAGACTCGTTGGCAAGCGCTATCAAATGGTAATTATTGCGATTTGCATAAATATAGCTGAGCTCATCGGCAGCAGCTGCTCCCTCCGACTCCGGGCACAGCGTGCATGTGTCTGGGCTGAATGGCAATTTTTGGGGGAAGAACAGGGGGAAACAGGGGTGGAGGAGGAAGCCACGGGGTTGTGTGACATTGCCCTTTGCTTGTCCAGGGAGGTGCTGTGCCCCTTGTCCCTCCAAGATGCCCCTTTGGGGCTGAATTGCTGAGCAATTGATAAGGTCGTTCCCAGCCTCTGTGCTCATCCTTCTAACCTACACAGGCAGATTTGGGGTTTCTTCACCTCTGCCCTCTCGTAGGGTTACTCACCTGCACCCAGATGTGCTGTGCAACCAGCTGGTGAAATTTGTACCGCGTCAGGACGGGTATTTAATAAACCGGCAGCATTTCATTGCCTGTTCTATCCTTAACAGGCTCTTAAATCCACGCCTTTATTCAGTTTTAACCCCATTTGAATGTGCGCTTCATTTAAGCCCCTGGCTGGGGCGTTGCTCAGGGATGATGCTGAGACTCTTGAGCAGGGACAGCAAAGATTTTTTTGTGTTCTTGCTGTAACTAGGAGCTTTTTCTTTTGCTGCACAGAAATCTGTTATTGGCTGTCGGTGACAGCAGAACCAAAGGTTATAGATGCGTGCAATTCTTTGGTTTATTTGATTTGGAAAAGGAGAAGGGAGAGGTTAAAAAAAAAAAGGGGGGGTTAGTTTAAGTTTTCAAATGAAAAGAAAGGGAACCAGCAATTCATCGAGTTTTGACAGAGCACTCCATCATTTGCTCCCCTTCCAGGAACAAAAGCGAGTTTGCAAAAGACCAAAGACAATGGGAGGTACAAACTTTTTCCAAAGGGAAACATTTCTCTATTGTTTTAACAAATGTGAAGAACGAGCGCAAACACACACAGACATCCCCGGTGCACTTCCTCCGAGCTATGGATTTTCCTCTCCGTCTTCCCAAACGAATGCGAGGGCACGGACACGTGCGCGCCCTCTCCTCCCCATCCTCCACCCCACCAGCTGTTGGTACCTAACAGTCACTTCTCCTTTTGAAATAATTACTGTCTGTAGTGGTTTTGGAGAGGACTGAGGTTACACTTCCCATAATAATGAAGGAGAGAAAGGCAGTCGGTGGTGAAATCCTTTCCTGGTGGCACCAAGCATTTGTTATATTATAAAATGATACTACTGCATATACACCCTTGAGTTAGGTATGTTTTGAGTGTTTTCTCTCTGCATAAATACCCTGACTACATTGGGAAACTACCAAGAAGGTTTCCAGAGGTTGGGCTTTTCAAAAAAGCTCTGAGAACAATGATTTTTGCTTTGGTCCAATTTCTCCTTGCTCTTTCTTCTGCACCAAGTGGCAGCTGGAGGGCAGCATGCTGTACGTAGCACCTATGTATCAGCCCCTTACCAAGAAGTCTATTGGATAAATGAGTTGTTATTAAAGTATTGGGTGGAGATGGCACTCAAAGGTTTTTTTGCATTCAGGAAAGTTATGCCGATAGCGAATCCCAAGGCTTGGCAGCGGAGCGAGGCTGTAACACGGCGTGTAACCTGCGCATCATGCTGATGGATTAAAATCGATGAGCGATTGGATTCGCGGGATTGGAAATTGCAGTTCAACGATCGTCACGACCATCCTGCTGCTCTCTAATGAGCTCGGCCCGATTACGCTCCGCACTGGGCACGTGCTTTTTGGAAAAACCCCGACTTCTGCAACTGCCTCAGGGCAACGCTCAGGCTGAAACCCCAGAGCTGGTGCTAAGCTCAACTAATTCTTGCTTTTCTAAGAGAGGCTCACATTAGATCAAGTTTGCCACAAGCCCGGATCTGGTTTTCAAGCAAAAGCTTTGTATTTTCCCCTGTTGATGAGAGATTCATGACTCTGAGAAGTTTTGGCATGGCAGAAGGTGAAGGCTCTCAGGGTTTTGCTCTGTTTTCCTTTGAGCTGCTGGGTTCTTTCCAAGCCCACGTCGGGAAGCGGAGGTTAGGCTGTGGGAAAAGCACGGCTGAGGCACCCAGGAGGATTTGTGCTGGAGGCCCTGATAAGCAAAAACACAGAATATTGCTCAGCTCAACTTGCTGGTGTAGTCTGAGCTTAAAAATCTCCATGAGCTGTGTGCTGGGCACGCTACAGGGCATCAGAAACAAAAATCCTTATGAGAGGTACGGCAAGGCTTTGTCTCTCTCCGGGCTATAGATACACAAATATTTTGAAAGGAATCAGAAACACTGCGGATTTTTCGTAGCCTGTAACTAGGATATCCATTCATTCCTGAAAAACGTCCCAATTTACATGGCAATATAATATCCATTAACAGCTGCACGCTCATTTAACCTCTGGCATCTCTCTGTTGCCCGGTCCTCAGGGTCGGGGCTGGCTCTGCCCTCCCTCCCAGCCCTCCTTGGGGCTGCAGGCTGGTGTCCAGATGGACAAACTCCATGGCAGAAAACACCTACAAATTATTCAGAAGCGCAAAATAATGAAGTACCTATTTTTAAGGCTTTAGGGTATTCCCACAGTCAGTAAAAAAATTATCATTCCCATAAACAAAAGAGGTCCTGCAGCAGCTCTACGTGATATCACTAACAGGCAAAGAAAGCAGAGGTAACTGCAGCCTGGGACCCCGCTGTGCATTTTACAACATATATTTTCATAGATAACAGTAATAGCAGTTGTCATATTTTATTTATTCCGATAGCACGAGGTCCTCGTTAACTTCAGGACCCGCAGGTAGTTAAGTTATACTTGCACGGAAGGCGCTGAGGTGGTGTGGTTTGATCCATGTTCCTTTAAATGAATAAGAAAAGGCATTTGGAGTAAATGCTACCAATAAATTTAGCACCGGAGGCTGGGTGCTCGCCTGAGCCCACCCAAACCACCCAGGGAGGGAGGGGAAGAAGCACTGGGGAGGTGGAGGAGGGATCTGACAGACGAACTGCACAATGCATTGCCGTGGGAAAATGGCCAAAAATATATATAATGGGCCAAATTCCCGCTTCCCACGGACATCTTCCTAAAAGCCCATCAGCAGATGCTGGTGGTGGAGCTGGGCTGCTTTGCACGAGCCTAACTCGGAGGTGGATAAACCTCGCTGATATAAAATAACCAACTGCTGCTGTCAGCTTGGGCAAGCCTGGATCTGAGCGTGGAGTTCAGCAATATTTTTATAGGAAGGGGTTATTTGGTCCCGTTTCTCCCCAAATGGCAGAACCCCTCACAAAGTAAAATTCAGGATTACCATAAATGTAAATATGTGCTTTTGCAAGCCGTAATGGATTAAAAATGCTTATGGAGCTTTTATGAAGGAAAAATCACTATAATCATCATAAAAACCTCTACCTTACAGATGTACTTAATGGAAATGTATTATACGCACAGGGAATGTTTACTTACTCTTTTGCTTAAAACTGCTTGTGTGATGCAGAAATATTTAATGGAAATGTACATTATACACGGAATTCATTTACCATTTCACTTAAATAACTCCTTCCATAGAGAAGCAATTGTTAATGGAAATGTGCTGGAAAGTTGTTTATTATAAAAGGTAATGTTTTCATGTTTTTCCCCCAAATGTTATGTGACAACCAACATTTAATAGGCCTTTTTCCACAGGGATCTTTGTAGGGCTGGTAGGAGTCACATCCTCAAACTATTTTATCGGACAGCCTTCACCCTGGGAGTCGTGGGTCAGCGGTGCCAAACCGCAGGGATACAAAAATGAGCGAAAAGCCCATTTTTACAAGGGTGAAGCATCACTTTGCTTTTGTTGCTCTTCCATTTGCCCCAGTGCAGTACCAAATTTCAGCTTTGGTGGCTGGGAGAGAAATCCGGAAAGCGTAAAGGGCAAAAAGCCCCAGGTCTGATGGGAGTTGCTGGGACGGAGACCGGCCAGAGGAAAAGCTTTAAAATTTGGCAGTGGCTTGACTTGTATTTCACAGCCACAAGACTCCTGACAAGGTAAAGCTCCTCTCGACGCCCGCTCCAAAGGCAATTCCCATTTCCCCAGCAAATGTAAGGAAAACGAAACAATTTGGAGTTACGTGAGTGTGTGTGACAAATCCCAGCACTGCAGCTCTAATTGATTTAACTTGGGGCCGGGGATTGAATTACTTGAAAGGAACTGGAAAAGCTGTTTGGTTTTTTTTTCCATCCATAACCACTAGCTTAAATACACAGCACATGTAACAAAACAGCCTGGGCAAGTACTTGGGAGAGTGATTTAGACCACGCTCAGTAAAATGAAGAAGCTAAATTAAAAGTAATCATACTTAGCAACAAAAACATGTATTGCACTGTTAATACTCTTTGGACAGGGTGCAATTTTTTAGAGGTGAGGAAGACGTTAATAAGTGTAACACAAATATGCGATCGTTGCTTTTTAGCAGATAATTGAGTGCAACAGGGCTTTCCTGTCTAATTTTCATGGAGCTCCATTTGTCTTTCCTCCAGCTCCCGAGTGCTGTTCATGCTTTGGGTCATGTTATTTCCATCAGTCTCAGTGTCACCCAAACCTTGTTTACCATATGGACAGGTGTCTGCCTTCCTATAAGACACCATGGTTTTTTGGGTGTGCAGCTTGTCCCCTGTCTCTCCTTGCCCAGCAACCCCTGGACAGTGGGCAGGAGAAGCCATTAACTGGTTTTTCCAGCCTGAAAGCTGGTGGGAAAGGAACCCGGTCACATTGCTGCAGCAATAACCCCATGTCTCCTTTGAGTTCCAGCATCTGGATCCCCATGAACCTCTCCACTTGCATTTTGGAGTTAGAGATATATGCATGAAAGGGTCAGCACATGTCCTGCCAGCTCTGAAATAGGGAGTAGAGGAAGAACTCAGAATGCACAATTAAAAAAAAGTTAAAAAAAAACCTCTCATATGCTTTTTTTTTTTTTTTTGTGCATCAAAATTCTCATAGCAAAAATTCTCTGAGCAAAGTCTGCTCTGGGGACAGGGAACACCAGCTGTTTCAGGGAAATGATGTTTAACAAGGGTGACCTGACATGGTACTTTGGAATTGGGCTCCTGCTTGAACACCAGCTTGACCTCGTTGCTTCTGACGAGCTGCCCTGGGGGAATGAGGGCAGGGCCAAACTCAGCACACATGGGCTTAATTAAGTCAATTTATTTAATAAGAGTAGGGAGGGAGCCTCCTCTTCTTGTGTTCTGGAAGGCTGTGGTGGTTTGGCTTTGTCTCCATGTTGGTGGGAGCTGCTTCTTGCTTGGAAGGTAAGAGTGAAGAGCTTTGCAGGGGCTGTGGGTGCTCTGCTTGTTTCTCCTGCTTCTTATCTTATGTTCTCGCTGCAGGAGAAGGATTACCAACCTGAGTCTGGGTTGCACGAGTCAAAATTAATATCTGTGTGGGGCCTACTGGCTTTAGTGGAGTTTCTCCTGACTTACATGGGTGCAAATGTGATTATAACAGATGCTTATTGACTTTTTTGTAATGCAACATCTTCATGCTTGAATTTCCTCGTGTGCTAGTTTTGCACCCTGGCGTTTTCCCTGAGCTCTGTGGGTTTGCTCTTGAGTTGGATGAGTGTGTGAGGGGGGAGTCAGACCATGGTCCTGGTTACTGAGGTGTTATGATAAGTTCTTACTGGAAACTTAGTGGCCTGGGCAAAAAAAAAATTTGCTCACCCTTCCTGCAAAGATGATTGATAATGAAAGTAATGATGTACGTTCTAATGTTATTTTACATGATCTGTCCAAAAAAAACCTGTTCACCTGGGGAAACTGCTGGGCAGGAGTAAGGTCCTCACCAGTTGCCACTTGGTGTAGCTCTGTGTAGGAGCTGAGGATCTGCCCCACATAAGTTAGTACAAGCAATATTCCAGTATCTTTTGACATACTCTTTCTGCCTAGTGCATGGGAAGTTTATCTTTTCCTGAAAAACACAAAACTGCAGAGTATCTCTGCGAGTTTTCCATCCTTGAGTGGAAGTATGGAAAAGACAAATAGCTGCTGAGTAACTGTTTGGCAGAACATAATTGCAAGAAGCACCTGGAAGAAAAGAGCTGCAGAAGACAGCAGGGCTTGCGGGAACAATGATGGCCCAGGAGCCTATTGAGCTCAGCTCCAGCCCTTTGCAGGAGAAATGGTGAAGAAGAAGGTGGCCATAGAAGTGGTGAACAACTGAAGCAGTGAGTGATCTGTATGGGAATAATAGTACTTGGATTTTATGGTGAGGTGGGATTGTAGTAGGCTTTTGGGCAGCACTTCACTGGTTTCCCAACTAGCAGGCTGCAAGTGGTGTGGTCTATTGACTGCCTCAATGGAGAAGGCAACCTCAAGATCCTGAGCACAAAACTAAGTCAAAACAAAAGCAGCATGAAAGTTGTGTGTGACTGGTAAGAGGGACTGGACATGCTCACATCTGGAGAGAAACCCAGTGTAACTGGTGGGAGGGGCAGTGGGTGGCTGGTGAGGTGGTTTGTGGTGGGGGAATAATCAGTGCAGTGACTACAACTCATTTTTAGGGTCTGGATGGGGAGTAAGGATATTTTGACATATGGTTGTCTGTTGTAGTGTTATAGGCTGTTCAAAAATTGTAGCATGTCAAAAAGGTTTTTTTGAAGGGAAAATCATGATTGGTTTTAGTAACCCCAGGATGGGGTAACTGATACAGATCCATGGATCAGCTGTGGGGCAAGCTGACTGGGTGAACTCTTTTAGTCTCTGTCCAAAATAGAGGAATTTAATCTGATTTTTTTCATGCCACTTAACCCTGGGAACCCTTGCTGGACCTCTCAGGCCCTCAGTTACAAAGGTTCCTTACAAATCTTGAAATATGATGCTTTCCTAATGTGGAAACTGTGTACCGAACTCTGGATAATTGAATATTGACCTCATTTCAGTAGACAAAGAGGTGATGACTGGTTGGAAATCTATCAGCTCAACTGGTCAGGTTATATCAGTGCTTCTTTTGTGCAGGAAAGAAATGGCATTGACCACCGATGCATAATTTTGGGACTGTTAAAGGTTGAATTGCCCAAAGCTTTAAATCACTGTGGATGTAAGTGAATGGAAATTAAATGAGAAGGGCTGGGGAAAAAAACTGAACTGAGGAAGAGCACCCTACTGAGTGCCCCCCAAACCTTGAGCTTAATGGCAAACCTATGGAGACATTGTTATGGAAGTGGATAAAAGAGGGGAAAGTGTGATAAATGGTAATGAATGTGGGAATAGGGTCAGACCTTTGACATGTGAGAGAAGGTAAAGGGCATTGATGAAATATGTAGCCAATAGATTATGATCTCCATGAAACAAATAACTATGTGGGGTCTAAGCCTGTGGCTCCATGTGGACAGTACAGAGTGACTGGGGATTGAGAAATGATGGGATTATTGCAGATGCTCCTGGTCTGTATCTGGATTGTAATGGAAAGCATGGAAAATAGTGAGGAGGATTTAGATTAAGTCATACATTTGTGTAGTAAAGGAGGGTTTCCCTGAGTTATTTGACACAGCGTAGATAACATATGACATCTGAAGTTTAAAAAAAAGATAACCCCTTTTGCTAGAGGGCACAAATTGAACACCAGTTGCATTCTGGTTAGGGAGAGCTTCCCCTACATGCAGGTGTTTTATACTGGTCCACTTGGCTGGTCTTGCTCATTTAAAGAGAGAACTGTCACTGGAGAGACTTCAGATTAATGAACTAACCTCCACTTCACCTCTTTCTCCTGTTTACATCTTAGCTCAGCAGTTGAGTTCCTCTGAATTGCTTTCAAAATAACACAAAATCCAAAGCTGATGGCTCAGCTCATTGGATTTGGGTCTGAAATGCATAGACCACAATAAGACTCATGAAACATCTGAGAAGTTTATGTAGTTTAGGTTTCTACCAGAGGAAATGGTAAATTTATACTGAAGAAAATACTTGTAAACAAATTCCCTCAACTTCTGTCAACTTTCATCCCTGAGCAAGTATTTAGAGCAAGGCTGAAAGCCCCTTGCCCCAGGGGAAGGGGCAGAGGGAACTTTTAATGGCGATGTTAACCCAACCTTATCTACAGAAGCTTAAATGTGCTGCTCTAACATGAGATACAAGCAGAGTGAAATGTCAATACCTGTCAGTGTAATGTGTGAGTGGTTTCTGACATAAGGAGAAGGATGGTTGATCTTTAACCAATGGTTTTTTTTGAAAGATATCTGCTTGGCACTTGACAGCTCCTTGCAGTCATCTTCCATCATCCCCTATTGGGATCTTGCTGGCTCTTCTACATGCTGTGGAGGCAGCTTGGCTGTTCTTGGTAAGTTGGGTATGCCTGTGCTGTATGGGGGTAGGACTTCAGAGTGCTGCCCAGAAGAGCTTATCCTGAAGAAATGTGTGGTCTTGTGGCAGGATGACAAGTTTTTTGTGTGAGCATCTCTTACCCAAATCATCTGCAGCTTAGGTAACCTCAAAGCTTCTTGCTTTGGCCCTGATCTTGCATGCACCAAGCATGGCTGGGCTTTGTAAGCTAATTGATCTCAGCCTGAGCTCATTTTGCCAATACAGAGAATGTTAATGCTCGGAGCCTGTTGTCAGGTGATCTTCAGGTGGTTTCTGGGATCAGGCAGCTCAAATGAGTGTCTTGTAGGTCTGGTGGCTTTTCCCTTTGGGAAAGGAGAAAAATAGGACTGCATGGCAATCCTCAAGGTTGTCTTTTAGTTCTTCTATGCCCTAATGTACTTGCATGGAAAGGGAAAGGTGCCCGAAGGGGTGAAGCTTTATGTAATTAGCTTTTTGTGGGAGAAGGGCATCTGCAGGTAGAAAAAGAGCTTGAGACCCCAGAGCAGGTCAAGGATCACTATGTGGGGCAACAGATCTACAGATGAAAAATTTTCTAGGTCATCTCTGCAAAACTCGTATTTAGGCTCTTCTGTTGCTGCTCCAGGAACTGCTGGTACTTATCTGCCATATGGTCTTTGTGGCAAACTGGTGGAAATCTGTGTGTGAACACTAGTTTTATCTCCTATTTCTAGTAACCTAGTGCCTCCACCAGAGCATATGCAATCTGCTCAGATGAAAAAAATGGTGTCTCTTGAAAATCATGTAGACAGGCTTGAAATAGCTGTGCTATTTGTGCTGTGAAAGAATAAATTCATTCTTGAGCTGAAATAAAAATTCCTGAAATAGAGTTGTGAGCGGAGCTGTGGCAGAGATGTATCAAGGCAGCAGTTCTGGCTGGGAAAGGTGGCAGCTGGGAAGGAAGATGTGCAGTTTGGTCTTGAGAGGGGTCCTGAAATGGAGAAGGGGTGTGAGAATTGCATGTCCTGTGTCCATTGCTCTTGCCAACCCATCTGCTGTGTCGAGCCCTTGCTGAGTCTGGCACTGGGGTCTGCATGGGTTTGGTTGTCCCCTCCTTGACTGAGATCGTCTGTGCTGGAGCACGAGCCCTTCTACCCTCCAGCAATGGGCAATCTCTGATTTAGTGACTGCTTCTGTAGCACTTACTGCACTGGTGTACGCTGCTATATATGCGCTAGTTGTGTAGGGATAGGAGTATTTTCCTTCTCTCACCTTAGACTATGAGTTCACATTACCTTTATTAACCAGTGGTGAAGTATGTCTGTTTTTGTAGTGACCCTGCTTTAAAAATCCAGCTGTAATCTGACTCGAGTGGCAGTATTTCTTAGTGTGGTGGTCTTGAGCAGCAGGCAGGAGGAAGGCTCCTTATTGCAACAGGGTTGTGGGAAAGGTATGGTTGGTAATGGGCAGCACGGGAAAGGCACGGTTTGGCTTGACGTCTTGTAGTGTGCTGCTTTTCCAGCCCTGAGGAACAAGGGGAGCACCAAGACAGAGATTTTACAGACCTGACATTTAAAGTCATTAAGACTCAATTATATTCTTGTTGAAATCATTTTATCTTGATTTTTGTCCCAGACTGATTATTGGAAATTATCTCATTTCCCTGAGAGGGGGGAACTCCTGTCATGGGAAAGGCTCCTCCACAAATTGAGTTTCAACATTCAGTAAAAGCAGCTTCAGATGAAATTTTTTCCTCCAAAAGATTGGAGGAAAATGCCAAGAGGAAAGCTAGATGAACAAATAGCAGCCCAGCTGCTATAGACCTGTGACTTTTGTGTGGTGATATCATGCTAATGTAAGATGTGGAGAAGAAAGCGATGTCTGAGTTGCCTTCGTGGGTGATTTTGCTGCTGACACATGGGAGGATCTGGCCCACAAACCGGGATGGCTGATGGGGGACAGTTGGGTCCCTCATGAGATGAACTGCATGGGGTTTAGCTGTGGATCCCCTGAGCACCCTGCTAGTCTTTCTCCCTGATTTTGAGCCAGACTGAGGGTGAGCAGAGATCACCGAGCTGATGAATCCACTCAAGTTCTGCAGTCCCTCCTTGCAGGACTTGGAACCATCTGCATTTGGGTGGTTAAAGCTATTGCTGTGTGGTGGGTGCTGGTCCCCTTTACTGTGGGGATTTTTCCCTGCAGGCTTGAAATTTCTATAGGTTGTTATCCTACTTATTCCAAAATCTTTATGAATGAGGACTTAAATGTTTAATTTTCCATCTGCTCTGATGCACTTCTTGGCTCTTTTGCCAAAAAGCTCTGGTGGGACTTGACTCCCTTCAATGGTAAGATGTGCTTCTCTAGTATGTGGGACTTGGAAAATGAAGAAGATGGTTCTAGCTTCCATTCTCCTTGGAGGACAGGGCTTTCTTGTTGGGACTGTATTACCCATGGTGTAATAAAACCATAAGACTCGTATCAAGGCAGGCAGACCAACTAGGCTTTCCATAAAGCATGGGATATATTAATTCATAGTTCATATATTAATTCATATATAATTCATGTATTAAGGCGTAGTTCAGAAAAGAGAATGAGACTGGGACTACAACCTCCATAAAGCATCAAAAGGGCAGGTTTTGTGGTTTCCTGAGCGTCCTGTGCCTGTGGTACGTAATGGGAGAGCTTGGCTGTTGAGGCTGTTTAGATGAGGAACTGCAGCTATGGGTCCTGGACTAAAGGTATTTATGGTTAGGGAAATGCAATTTTGTGTTGAGATGACTTGGAAAAAATTGTATTTGTTTCACTCTAGGAAACCAGGACAAAACATTTTAGTTTAAGGGCTTCTGAGATGAAAATTTTAAAAAAGATTTCAATATATTTCTCTGAAATATTGAGTTGTGTTCAAATTGCCTCTTTAGAACTTGACTTATCTTTCCAAATCATGAATCTCAGGATGCTTTGGTAGATGGAAAATAATTTTCTTACCAGGCTTGTTGATCTGAGTGCCCTATTCAGTGGTGCCAGTGTGAGAACAAGACTTGGACAGATCATGGGACTCAAACTGATCAGCAAAGGCCATTACAGTAATGCTGCATCTTTCTCTTGTGTCTGCATCTCCCAAAGGTGCCAGCAAGCTAGAAAGGGACCAAGAGAGCCCTGGAAAAGTGGTTTGTGCTCCATTAGAAAAAAGTCTGTTCACTTTTCCTAAAAAGATGGATGAACTGGTTTTAATCTTCCCAGGAAGGCATAACTACTTATGGGGAGAAGGCATCATAAAAATTGGAAGTATTGCTAAAGACAAAGCTTGAAGCCAGTAATTTTGGACTAGGCAGAGCAGGCACGTATCGTGCTGTGAGGGTAACTAACACAGGGAATGTCCTTCTAGGGTTGTGATGGGATTTGATCAAAACTGGAGCTTAATGTTTTCTTAAAATAAATTCTGTAACTGCATCCCAGACTGGGATGCAATAGAGGAACTGCTCAGCCTTATAAGATGTGGAAGTCAGTTTAAGTGATTATCAGTTTTTTCAGCATAAAATCAACAAAGATTTTGTCTTATGAGTAGGACCACTATCAGAAAAGGAATTACAAGGGACTGAGAACCTGATGTTTGCCTGATGTGAGAAAGCCATTATTTTCCCTGCGTGGGGAGTAAAAACCAAACAGACAAAATAGATTGGCAAGTATAAATTTCCATTCATTACCATACTGAGATACAGTTTCTCACAATTTGTCCTGTGCAGAGCTTTACATGTTGGAATCAATTTTCCATTCAGGGAGACACTACAGGAAAATGAACATTAAAGTTTGTAGTTGTCCATGAGCACAAACAATGCAAACATATGAACTGGACCAAAGAAGAAATTTGCTGCTTGAAGCACATTCCTCTTAATAAATGTGGATAAGCCTCTAATATCCCCCTCTCCCATCCTTGGGGATGTGTTGCTCTGAAGGAGAGAGGCAAAAGCTATTTTTCGTTGTATAATCCAGCAGCCTTGCTCATGTCACCACTACATGGTGCAAGTTATCCCTCAGCAGGGCTAGTCTTCCAATTTCTAATGTTGGGCAATCCCACAAAACTGGATGGTGCAAGGAAGCCAGCTTCGAGTTACTTTACAGGAGAGTAAAAGGTCTAAAGACTATTAGAATTAATATGCTCCTGATAATTTTATTATGTAATAAGTGTTAGATTGGGGTCTTGCATGAGGTTGAAGGGGAGGGAGTTCTCTTCTGAGAAAAATAAGAAGGGGAGAAGTAGTTCAGAAAACAAAGGATTCCTTCTGAAATTCTAGCCTGGCTGCAAACACCCTTTGCACCCTGCCATGCAGAAGATACTGGGGAGAAGGTTTCTTTCTTCTTCCTAGCTTATCTGCAGCTCCCTGGGCTATTTCCAGCCTGTGGTCATGACTTCACTGATCTGAGAGACCAGATCTGGTTTATTTTCTAAAGAACATTCCACCTGTTTGGGGAAAGTTTGGGGGTTTGGGGTGGGTTGTTTTTTGAAAGCAAGGTTATGCCACAGGCAAGTGCTTACTGTGGTTCTGCAGTAATGACTGCTGGGTGACATAAATTGTAGAAGGCAGAGGCTATTTCCCTCTCCTGGAGTGATTCTGAAAAATTATGGTCCAGCATAGAGGCACCGTAAGAGGTTTGGAAGAAGTCAAGAAGAAGCAGCAGATGCTGGGACTGTGAGCTGGATGTCTGAAGGTGCAAATGGGGATGCTGGTGTGCAAGGCCATCCCTGGCTGGACCCCAAAAGTCCTTACCTTGCCATCACCCAGCCCTGGTACCCCCTTTTCTTCATGGGCAGCGAGTCCCTCCAGCACTTTTTGGGCTGCTCTGCTAGATGGTGCTGTTGCCCTGGTTTCTGAGAGGAGTTTTGTGAGCTGGTCCTCAGCAGATGGTCCTCAGAGGAGAATTAATGCTTATTCAATTAATGGCCACTGTATCAGCCGGAGCCTGCGGAAAATATGCTGCGCTCTGGAAACTGCGGAGAGCTGCTCGGAGCACGTCTGATGCCAAACACCCTCCTCGCCAGCCAAAACTGTGCTCTGAGATGGGCCAAACCTCCTGAATCTGCTGCTGGACCGGGAAGCTTTACCTACACTAGTGTACGGTCTCGTGTGGTTCAAACAACTTTGTGCCGCTGCACAAGCAGCATCCTTAATCTCCTGGTATTAAAGGAACAAGGAAAAGCAAACTCTATGGGAATGTCAGGAGATTAGGACAAGAAGCAACCAATGTTGTGCAGCCATTAAAGTATTATTTTAGCTTGATTTCAACAGTAAGCTGGGAGATCTGAGGGAAAACTGCTTTTAAATTTTATCAGGCAGAAGTCAGCCCTGAGTTATTTCTCTGCAAATCTGGGGGAACTTCACTGCGCTCAATTACGATGTTTAATATTCATGTGAGTCCTTTCTTTGAGGAATATCCCCAAACACTTCTTGAGCTGTAAATGCAGTGCCAGGGAAAGGCACTCATCACTTGTGTAGGAAAGACTAATAACTAATATGGTTCCTGGCAATTAAAGTGGCGGTGAAATCTGCTTGGGGGACTGAGGTAAACATTTGAAAAATGAGATCTTTAGGACTGGCAAACAGCTGAGACAATATTAGGGCTAGAGCTACTAAATAGCCATAAAACCAATTCTTAGGCACCTAAGCCCAGTATTCAGCCTGTAAGTGCCAGGAACACCCATGTTTCTTCTGCTGCTGTTTGTTCAGCCGTCCAGGCTCTGCTGCAGGTGAGCATGTTGTGTCCAAACCCAAACTGGACCTAATTGAAGCATTTTTCTCTTAGCACAGCTACCAGGAGGGCCAGAGTCAGGCAGAACACCTTGCATTTATGTAGCACAAACTGTGTTGGGTTTTTTCCCCCTCTGTGTCAAATTTAAATGGCATTTTGGTAAACTCCAGCATTTCCTATGTGTGCATCTTGTTCCCATGCATGCTCCCAGTGGGACTGCTGCTCAGTCAGGATTAACTAAATCCCATCCTGGTGCTGGGCTCAGTGCTTGTCTGGGAGCAAGCTGGGGTTCCTGGGTATGCCCCCCACTCTGTGTGATGATTTAGGCTGCAGTTTTGCAGGATTTAGACCTGCTGGGAGTGGGTTTTTCCAAACATGTATCCAGGGTGGGAGGGATGGGTGGATGTGGCCCTTTGTCTCTTCTGGTGAAGCCCTTCTACCTCACCCAGCTCATTAAATATTAATTTTCGCAGTGTTGAACCCAGCTCTCCCACATCCCAGCTGACTGCCCTGCTTGTGGAGCTGTAATGCTGCTTGCTGGCCTGATAAATATTTAATTACCATGCAAAGCAGAGCAGGTCTGTCATGGGGTGGCTGAGAGCATCAGGTCAAAGCAGTCTGGGCAGTGCTGGGGTACAGGCAGCGCCCGAATTTGAGGTGGCCTCTGGCTGCCCAGGAGGCAGGACTACCCATGGTCTCAGATGGACACCCAAGCAACCAGACAACTATTTCCTCGTGTTTTCCACCCAAAGCGGCAGGAAGGTCAGAGCTGAGGATCAGTGTTGTCTCGGAGGTGGCCCAGAGATGCCAAGGAGCGGAGGACGTCTTGCAAGCTGGTTTTCTGTGACCCCATTTGCTGAGGTTGATGTGGCTGGGCAAGAAGGAGCAGGGGACTCGGACACCTTCAGCAGTGATGAAAAATGGGTTTTAAAGTCTGGGAGGGGCTGTTCCGTTAGCTGCCGAAACAGGAGGGAACCGTGGTGTATATAGGTGGTGGCATCTTTCGGTGGTGGGCTAGCAGGCTCGCACTGACGGATCTGTGCGAGGGCAGTGTGGCCTGAGCTGTCCCAAAATGTGCCTTGGTGAGCCTTGGCAGACCTTATAGCCTCAGCCAAGGTGACTGCATGCACCTAATTTGGGTGGCATCATGGCCACTAATCCTGGGTGCCTGCTGCCCTCCTGCTTGGCAGGATAAAGGGCTCTAGGGGACTTGTCTACGGCCCCACAGAGTTTCCGTGGAGGAGCTGGAAGCTTGAACCAGCTTTGCTGCACCCAACCTCATCAGCATGCCGTGTTCTTCCCAGTGGACTTATAAGAGCAAGGAGAAATTTCAGGGTATAGGATACCTTAAGTGTTTCTGCATGCTATGAACTTGCATGTAAGGGATATGCGTGGAGGACCTGGTGGTTTGCAGAAGAGTAGCTGTCGTTCCCTCAAAAGCCAACTTTCCTTGGCATGTGGGAATAACAGTGGTCCCCAGCAGACCAACCCCAGCCACCATGCAACCAAAATGTCAGTCTGCAACATTTAACAGGTATATTTATAGCAGGCTTAGCTGCAGACTATAGCATCTTTGTATCAGATTTCCTTATATAATGGTGATGTTACAGCACCTCGGGTTTCTCCTGACAGTGAATTACAGCTAATTTCTCTCCCCCACATGCCTGAAAGGAATGGGAGCAGCAGGCTGCAAATCTCTTTACAAGAGTATCTGCGATGGTGAGAGCAGGGAGAGGAGTTACTGCCGGGGAGGGCAGCCACTTAAAAGCAGTCTCTGAATCTCAAGTGAATGTTGTAACAATGCTCAGTCCTAGCTCTGTGGATAAAATGGCTTAGTAATCATTTTTTAAAAAAAGCTTTGGACAGAAATGTCTGAGTTTGATAGATTGAGAGAATCTTAAAAATATTTGGTTTCTGGTACCATAACTAATCTCTGAAAGCAGCTGCATCTTGAAAGCAAACCCTGCTAGCTTAATTTTCAGAATAACTGTTTTAATATATATGTTTCCAGCATGTTCCTTTGGAAGCAACTAGTCTATTATGTTGAAATATTTGTGAAATTCCTGTTGAAGGCAAGCCCTGAGCAAGTTTGTGGTGGGGCAAGCAATGGAATGCCATGTATTTCGCAAACAATAATGTGAAGTTCAGGAACCATGCCCTGAGGGGGCATGAAAATGTATTTATTCCCTGTTCTAAGGTAAACCAGACCAAAACCGAGGCAGTAGGTAGGGTGTCAGGCTGATACAGGGATTGCGGCCTCCTTGGCAGCAGGTAGTTTGAAGCATGCTTTATTAACTGTGCACTGGTACTTCTGATATCATGCTTTTGCTATTCCTATAATTTTGCCCAATTAGTATGCCTATTAAATTGAAACTTCTTACTTATTTAATATCAAGCTAATGTAATGAAGTCAGATTCACTTGTTAATCCACTTGCAGGTAATTGCGATGATAATAAAGTTGCTCAAGATTGCTGTTTCTGGAAATGCACCCTTCTGCACTGCCTTGGAACTGAGTGGTTTTGCTAATTTGCTCAAGTAGTGGTCACCTGCGGATTAGATATAGAATCTATTTATAAGCCTTCTTAATTCTGCATCTTTAGTATCCATATCCATTTGCCAGCCTAAGACATCTAAATAAATAAGGAATTAATCTGATGCAAGCTTTGTGAAAACAAGTAATTTCTTAACAAGAGCCAAGCGAGTAATTCACGATGAATAATTTATCTGACATCTTTTTCTGCTCATGGAGCTTCAGCAAACAGATTTCTGCTTCCTTCAATTAACAGCAGAAAGCTTTTGACAAATTTGGGGTGAATGTTCTTAACAAGATGGCTCATTCGCAAAAAAGCCCCTCTCCCCAGGATCCAAAATTGCAGTTTTGCAGCTTTTTCCTTTTGTGAGGAGCCATGTGCTGAGAGGATTGAGGAGCAGGGCAGAGATGGTGGCTTGGGGCTGCAGCGTGGCACCTGCCCTGATGTGGGAAGTAAATGGATTTTTCTAACTGCCCACTGTTTTTGTTTTGTTTTTTTTTTTTTAAACTAGATGCTGTTTAGATTCTGAAATTTTACCTGGGATGTGTGGTATCAATGTTTGGAGTTGAGAGGCTGCAGTGATGGCTCTGGAGTAGGAGCTGCCTGTTGGGTGGTTCTGCCAAGGAGTCTCGAGACTCTCAGTTCATGGCTATTTCCTTGCAGAGGGGGAAAAACAAGGCAGAAAAATTGTTCTATTTTCTCCACTGCTGTGTTACATGGCTGTGGAGGCAAGCGAGGTGGGAGCAGCCCTGCGGACATGGGCAGCCCACCAGGAACCAGTGTGGTGGCCAGGTCCCACGATCTCCTAGTCTTTCTCTACTTGACCTGTGATTTGTGTTTGCTGAACGTGACCCCCCTTTGCTTGTGAAACTGGTGGCACTGGGCACAGCTGGCAGGGCCACATGGAGCCATGAGAGGTTGGGCTGGCTGTTGAGGTCTTCTCTTGCAGCCTGTGAACTTGGAGACAGGAGTGGGTGTGTGATGTGCTCCTCAAGTGAAATTCTAGGTTTGTGCTTGCTTGTTTTCTTCCTTTCTGTCTGTGTGGCACATGGTTCAGCTTAATTGCAGGGATGTGTGGATGCTGCAAACCTGCCAGGAGCAGAGCAGAGCTGCTGACAGCTGTCTTCAGCCATGAGCTTGTAGATGTTGTAATCAATGTTACATGAGTCACTTGTTTTCACATGTGGCAAATCTTGACTAATGACTCCCTGTTTAGCACTCCCTTGGCTTCCTCCTTGGCCTCTCCCACATGAGTGTTGGACAGCAAAGAAAACTTTAATTATTAAGGCTGTTACTTGTAACACATTTTCTCCAAGCTAAAACAAGCTGTTTGTTTATAAAATAGAAAAACTTGCAGAAAGGAAAAGATTGGTCAAGTCCTGAAACACAAGACACCATACAACCCTCCATTTGAAGATGCAAATAAAAGTTTTTGAAGTCCTGTGGTTTCTGTCTTAAGACACAGTCACCGCAATACCCCAATGAAATTATTTTAACTGATTTTTTTCCCCAGTTTTTGCTGGGAGCTCCTCTGCTTGTAACATCAATGCCTATGGATTTGTGCCTCTCTTGATGGCACAGCTGAAGGTTCAGCCTTGCTCCAAATCTGACTGTGTGGTCAGCACCTGACTTGCAAGCACTTGATAAACTGTCCTCTGTGTTCAACTTTTATTCATCTTTTGCCTTCCCACCTGATACTCACTGTTCCAAATATTGTAACATCTTTGATTTTAGATGTCATACTTAAATCCAGTTGCGTTTCAGTAGATGAGGAAAATGCGTTATGTGCTGTTGGTAAATCAAAACATGCCAAGGAAACTGGAAAGATAGGCAGCCAAGGTGATGACTCTTTAGACAGTCTTCATTGCTGGAGTTTTGGATTAAGTGAGAGCCTATCATGTAAATTTGACTTTTCTCAAGCCAAAATCTCACAATTATTTTTTCAGGTAATTTAGGTTATAGCAAATCTCGATTGGCAACTTATATTGGGTGTATGAATTTCTTTTAGCACTGAAGTGATGAGGTGCATACTCACAGCCTGAATTTTGAAGAGCTAGCAGTGATTTGGGGTCATGTGGGCGCCCTCGTTATTTGCCTGAGAAAGTTTGGGTGCCTCAGAGGGAGTACTCTGCAGTTCCTGAAAATAAGCCTCCTTGGAATTGCACGAGAAATGATAGCACTTAAATTGCTGGATAACTTTATATCTAATTTTAAAGTGAAAGCCTTGTTTTCTGACACATTTTACTGAGATTTAAATAGGCAGTAATTGTCTTTTAATTATTAGATCAGTAATAGGCTATGTATCTTAATCTGTTATGCTGTGATTCCTAAAACATATTACTATTCATCCCCCAGAATTGATTATATTTAACATGCATTAACTGTCCTTTTAAATCTCTGTAATATGTCTATTTAGGAATCTTAACTTATGCATTTAAATTGGATTTAATAGGAGAGGACTTTGTGAAGCTGAAACTTTGTCCATTAAGAACATCTCTGAGGCTGTGGAGATGAGGTGTGCCATGGGCATCACTAATTGCAGAGTTGGATGATCTTGCGGCGCAGGGTTGGAGGCTGAAAATGTCACCATAAAACTGGTGACTTACACCAAGGACTAGCTCTGCCCTAGATCCCCCGTTTCATCCCTCCTTGTCCATGGACCCGTGGGGATGCTGAAGGACACAGATTTGGGGGTGTCCTATGGTCAAAACCGCCTTTCAGTGCCCGATAGCCTGGCTTACTTTTGCCACCTAACAAATGTCTGTGGTGGGGAGTACTTTTAAAATCCCCTGCTAGGTCTGATTATGAACTGTAAACCTGCATTTGCAGGAGGTTAATGGGGAAAATGTTTCTGACTTCTTTCCAAAAGTACTTTGGGACTTGGCAAAGATGTGTTGCTAAATTATTCAGTAGAGGAATTTATTTTTAGCCATGTGAGGAATGGGTCATATCACTTATGCTTTGGGGGTTTGTGGTGGTTTTTTTTTCCCCCAAAGTCAGGTTATAAATAAAATTGCAGGGTATAGCAGCTAGTCAGTGACTTGTCTCTGTGCTATGTGCGTCTCCCTTGTGATAATCCTGGGATTTTCCTGTTCGGCTCTTGTTATATGCAGGCTTTCTGTCTGAAAGGTATCTTAATGAGGATGTTGTCCTGGGGGCCAACATCAGCTCCAGCAATAAAGGGCTATGCAAGCATGCCTGAAGCCCTGCTGGCAGTGTTTTGGGGAGGATCACCCCAGTACTGAGGCTGTTGCTTCTCTAAGGGATTGGATGCTCTCTTCTGTCTCCCACCTTCCAATGTATGCATGCATTTTACTGCATGCTCCCTGCAGCCCTGATGAAACCAGGCAAGTCTGTACACAGCTGTATGGCTTCCATGTAGGGCTGCTGTCACTAAAAGGGGAGAATTCTAGCATTATCATTTTTATGAAATGGATGGTTCCTTTCCCTCTTTCTTCTGTGCACTGAGCTTCTTTTCCAATCCCAAATTAAATGTTGTTATGTTGGGTTGTAGGGATCTAAGAACACAGGATTGGAAAATACCATTTGTGTCTACTCCTGTATTAGCCAACACTGCTGCACAAAATGCTTTGTAAATTGAGCTATTCCTTAAAGCTAATTAGGTTTCTTTTCTCCATTAATCTTACTGGAAGGCTGAACCAGGTCCTCTAATACTTAAATTTGTTTTAAAATCAGAAGCCTTTGTGAATTTGTAGCAAGTCTACATCTTTGTCTTTTATCAGCTCTTTCTGAGCCAAAAGTGCTCATTTTTCCCATCCGATTATCTTCTTTCAAAGTATAATTGTAGAAATTGGTCAGGTGTCTCCTGATATGTCACTCTGTGCTGATGACCAAGCTGAGTTTTTCAGCATCCACTGGTAGATGCCTTCTGTAAAGCTCTGGATCTTTTGTGGGCTTGGTCCAGCCTGAATTCCTCTCACCTGCACCAGGAGGGCCAGTTTGGCCACTGACCTTTTATGAGGGCCCCACTGCTCTGTCTTACCATAGCAGGAATGCTTCCCAAAAGTTAGAAATACCGTGTGAATTACCTCTGACGTGTCTTAGGATCACATTGATGCTTTTCACAGGTGCACCATGCTGGTGATCTACAGTTTTCTTGGAAGAATGTGCCCATTGGTCTGTCTCCAAGAAAACTGTAGGCCACTAAGTGAGATCTTAAAATACACTGGATGAGGTAGTCATACCAATTCTTGTTACAGCTTGAATCCCTGTAGTTAACATCAGTTTTGCACATTATGCTGTTAATTTGTGCCTTATTTTTCCAATTCTGTGTCCAATATTCTGAACCTTCTCCATTTTGTTGATGCTTCCCAACTAACCATTAAAACTCACCCCTGTGCTTCTATTTTTTTCCATTAAGTTCATTAAAACAAACATTAAATAGAGCACTCGCAGGTTGGCTTTCCTCCAGTTCAGCTTTAGCCTCCATCTTCTCTTCCAGCAGGGGCTGTCATGATAAACTTCCAGTTTAGTCCCTCAAAGTCTGTGTTTATCTGTTTTTGCTGCCTTACTAATGGTTTTCCTTGTGACTACATATAAGGTGCTTTATTTTTTCTTAAGCCTTGAGTGATAGTATCTGCCATGTTGCTTTTTTCTTAGAAGTAGTTTAATCTAGCAAAGAACAGTGTGGGGCTGGACTGGCATGATCTTTTGGAAAAATCCACGCTATATTTTTTCTCCTGTTTGCCAGATCCTTTCATGATTTTAACTGTTCTTTCTATGCTCTGGTGAGAGATTAGATTTGTGGGTATCCAGATCACACTTTTTCCTCCTTAAATGCCTGATATTGCCCATCTTAAAATCCAATGGTGTCACCCCAGAGCTGAGACCAATGTTGCTAGAGCTGAGTATCATACAACAACTATTCCGGTACTTGAAGGTGGGGATTATATGTTTCTTCCAAAAGCTCCATTTTTTAAGTCCTAGACATTGCATTTTCCTTCCTCCAGGGATGTAGTTTTTACTACAGGATGGGAGACTCACGAGTTCAAAGCTTTTCCTCTTCACCCTCTGCAGCAGTCCTTCCCTACCCTCCTCCTGCCCTGTGTTTTGCATCTCTTCTGATTCTTATTTTGTAATGATCTGAGCAGCAGTGGGACCCTGTTGTGCAGCCTGTGCTCCTGGCTCTTTTTGGGGTCCAGCTGGGATGGGAAGGGCCCAAGGGCAACACTGGGGTGATGGAGGTGGGAAGGGATCTGCTGAAATACAGTTTTGCTGCAGCTGAGGCTGGTGCTTGGCCACTGCTGCCTCTTGGAGTCCTTAGGGCTTGAGCTACTGGGTCTCCTGGAAAAACTTAAAAAAAAAAGGCAGCCAAGGGTCTGGCCAAGGTGAAACCAGTGCAATTGCACATTGCAGGAGAGAAAACCTTGAACCCGGCCTTGAAAACAGCCTGTCTTCTGTATTGCTGTTTTAAATAACAAAATTTTCAATCTGGGTTGATTAAATCAGCTGAGAAATTAGAATTGCTTTGCTATGAGTGCCTTGCACATGCGTATTTGCTCCAGATGAGAAATTTGGGGGTGCTAAGCACAACCACCCCTGGGGGGGGGGGGGCTCTGGAGCTGGGGTCTGTGCATGGCTATGGATGTAGCATGGCTGGGTCCTTCCCCCGTGGCATTTTGATCCCATGCTGACTCATTGTTCCAGCTGGTCTCTTGGATCCTGTTTCTCCAGGTTTATTCTGGTTTTTTTGGGGGAAAAAAACCCCTAAAAATGAAATGCTTTTTTTTGAAGGCACTAATGATGTGGCTGTAGGAAGCTGAAGATGCCATGGGAGCTCCAGGGAATTTCTTGACAAGCAAAGCAAGAGGCTGTGTTTAAAATCTGAGATCTGCTGCCCTGGGAAGAGAGGGGATATGCTTGCAGCACTGAAGGGGGAATAAAGGACCCCATCATGCAGTCTGCAAAACAGTAAGCAGCTTGCAGGTGGACCCTGCCCTTTGGTGTCTTAATCCAGGACTAAATCTCATGTTTAATGAGGAGGTCTTGTGAGCAAAGTGACTCCCCACCAGGAACCCACCCTTAGAGAAGACTAGTGAATGGTGGTTGCTGGGGATGAATGCACTGAACTTGTGAGTAATTGTGTAAAACCAGCACACACACGTGCTTGCAACATTGCTACCCCTTGCAGATGAGTTTTGAGCAGGGTAAGACTTTAGGTTCAGAGGTTTTTACTGACTGACCTAATAAGAGAGACATTGAGTTGGTAGCTTGTTTGTACCATCCTGGTGGTGTGGAGCCTTTCTTCTCCTTTGTATTTAGCTTTTTTTTTTTTGAAAAAAGCACTTGGAGGCTATGCTGTGTATCTGAACACAGTGGGAGCCCCAGGTTGTCCTGGAGGGTTTAATTCTGCAACAGTTAAAATGTTTGGGGAACTTAGGCTGTAGCTATTAGCATCTCCTTTAGACATCAAATGTTTTATCTTTCTTAATTTTGTTTTCTTTTGGGGGGGTTTAGTTCACCTCTATCCCTTGCAGTGGCTTTCAGAAAAACTGTACAATTCTGTTATTGGCAATGGGTCCTGGCTGAAAGCTTTGTTTCAAATGTGCGTGTAGGGGAAGAGTGGTTTGAATTCCTTGGTATTTAGTCATTGCCAAATAAATAGTGTTTCTCTACAGATGCTCTTGGCTATAACAATCTGTGTGTTCCAATTATTTTCTGTTAATATTTTTAATTATATCAAAATACAATCAATTCCATTATTTTTTTAATTCCTCTAACTTTTTGTCTTTCATAATTCAATTATTTTTCATGACTGATAATTTTTTCATCAGTCATTTACTGTCACCTGGAGTACTGAATGAAACTGGAGTACTACACTGTAGTACTTTAAGGTGCTCCAAATATACCTGAGACAACAAATGAACCCCTGTTTCCCTTTGCATGGTCTGGCTTGAAGAGAAAACCCTTAGAGACCTGCCTGACTACCAGGAAAGCTCTTGCATTTTGGGACCCTGTAGAGACTGCCCCTCATGGAAAATGCTTCCCTAGACCATCACTGGTGCTCTCTTCTGACCTGAGATACAAGAGCTACAGACCTTTCCTTCCTCATTTGTTCTCACCAGCTGCAGCTTCATCAGAAGTATTTGGGTCCATTTATTATTTTTTTTTAAAAAGGCAAAACTGTCTCCTGAAATCTGCAAAATGATCAGTGGTTTGGCAAAATCGATGGGGAACAGCTCATCACCAGCTTTTTTGACATGGGGATTAGGGGACAGCAGATGAAATGAGTGGGTGATATGCTTAATGTGAATAAAACAAAGTGGCTGTCATTCTTAATGGGGTCCATCATCTTAAAACGTTACCATTGCTGTCGAGTGGTCTTCGTGTACAAGATGATGCTCAGGAGTTCTTTCCCCTCTTTATGTGCTTTCGTGTGGGTGCCTGCGACAAAGGTTTTATTTCCACAAAACTCCTGCCATGCTGCATGAAATGGGACAGCTCCAGCCTGTGATTAATGGAAGAAAAGGTTTGTTCCTTGTGTTCAAGGGTGCTGGGAGAAAACACCTCTGTGTCCGAGCAGTGCCGGTCCCTCCCTGCTGCTGCGGAGTTTGCTCCACACAATTGTCTCACTTAACCTCTTTGTTTAATATTTTTAATGACTTCTTTGGTCTGTGGATATTTGTAACATTAACATAATTATCTATCTTAACATACTGTATTTGCTGCCTGCTGGGGATGAAACACTGAAACTAACACTAGTAGCTCATTAACAATAATGCTACTAGCTCATTAACAATGTTGACCCAATTACATGTTGTGTGTCCCAGAGACAAATAACTGTAATTGCGACTGAAAAGTGATTTCATAAACACTGAGATTCTCTTTGAAATGCAAAGTAGGGTGCATTATTTGAATTTTCAGTATAAATACAGGTTTAAATTAAATAGAGCCAATCATCCCACTAAAACAAAATTTCTGTCTGCAGACATCCTTAAAAAAGGCCTTTTGCAATGAATTGATCCACTGTGCGTCTTGTTCTGCAGGATCGAAACCATTTTCATTTTTGTGCAAAAATTATGCCAGTTATAGACAACAAAAGCCAGACATCTGGTAACTGGCAGCCACTCCAGCTATCAGCAGGTAGCAGTTTTCTTTTGAAACCATTTGGATTATGTGGCGCACCCAGGACAATAGGAATCTGATGAAGCCTTTGATATAATCTGCTGAGATTTTTTTAAAGCTGCCTGGATGAAACGGAGCTAAAGAGATTTGCACGAGATGATGCCCGCAAGCTGCATGTGCAATGCTGTGCGTGCAACCTGCTGCCATGTGATATATTGTGAGTGGAAGGGAATGGCTTCGAGTGGGGAAAATGACTGTAATATAACAGTGGTGGGGCATACGGATCAGAGCTCAGGATGAGTCGTTGCCTTCCCAGAGGCTGGTGTGGGATGTGTTGGTGCTGGGACTGGTGGGGAGAGCCCAATTCCCATGGGATGGAGCTGAAGTTGGGGATGGTGATTCCCCTCCCTGGGTGTGCTGATGTGCAGCAGCACTGCCACTTGCTGCTATTGCACTCCCTAATGCTTTGTAATTGGTGTTCTGCATTTTGGGTTACTCCCACTTTGATACAGGGATAAGGTGGACTTTTTTTCGTGTTGTTTTTGTCCTCGTTGTGTCCCTGGTGGGTTTGCACGCTTGGCCATCTGTGCAGGCACTGTCCTTTCTGGAACTGGGATGGGGTAAACTTGTGGGGTGGACAAACTTCACTGAAGAAAAACACAAGGATCTTATTTACTGGACCAAAACCAGAATATTTTTTTCTCTTTGTATATAACAAGAGGGCTGTTGCAAAGCAGAAATCTTGTGTTGCAGCCAAGGGATTAATGCTCAGGCTCAAAAGGGAGCACCTCTTTGCAGAGCTGTTTGCCCACAAGCTTCTATACTGCTGCTGTGATCCAGGCCAATTCATGGCATTGGAATATCCTTTTTGCAGGATATTGCCCTCTGTAGCTCGTACGGTCTCTGCTGGAACAGGGCATGGGGAATAAGAAATAATTGCGTTTTCATGCCAAAGCAAGGATGGGTAGGGAGGGTGGCAGACCCTCCAGAAGAGGTAAGGACCCCCCAGCTCTTTGGGATGTGGGGCTCCTCACCAGTGTGGTGCCTTGTCCTCTCATGGTTCTGCTTCTCCCTCAGCACTGCTACTTACTGACAGAGTGAGATTTACTTTTAAAAAGCAACTTTGGTGCCTCTGCCACAATATTTAGTGATGTTATCAACATGGCTAGGAATGGATTTTTAAGCTTGAGAGGAGATGACAACCTTGTCACGTGATATGCCAGGCGATGTGTAAATTGAAACTTCACATCATTATTTATTGAAAACAGCTACTATAGCCTACCCAGAATTTTCAGCCTGACAGGGCTCACTTATTTCATATTTTAAACATTAAAAAAACAACAACAGGGGAGGCTGTCATTAAGATATCAGTGAATCAAACCATTGAGTGAGCTAATTGTGCACCAAAGAGGGGTTAGCTGAATTTTTAATGCAGTGTCAGTGTGACTTAGAGGTGAAGGTTGTTGAATTTATGGCATCTTATACACAATCATATGATTAGGAAATGATGTTGTATCAAAAAGGCTGGTCAAGTATCTTGCCTCTGGCCCCGCACGTAATTCCCTGGTCACCTCTGGGTTGTGTGGTGATGCCTGGTATGGCTGCAGGATCCTCCTTTGGTGTTTTTGTTCCCGTTATGCTGAAGAGCTGTTTGCTTTGTTTCTCACTTCAAAGGCTTCAAGACCGAGGTTTCATGCCCCAACCTCCAAATCTTACACACTGCTCTTGGAGAGAGACTCCCTTTATGCCTAAAGTAGGGCAACCTAGGGCAGGTCTTAGAGCAAAGCCCATCTCCAAGTTTGCTAATACTAACTGTGGAAGGGGTTCAAGGGAGGTATTAAGTCCCTTAGGTAGAGTTTAAATGTATTTTCTTTTCAACCTGGCTCAAGAGCTGTAGTTGTAGCAGAGGCTCAGAAGAAGACAGAAGTATTTAAAACCATACTCAAAGAAAAGGAGCAAAGAGGTTGGATCTCCCTGGGCAGGGAAGTACCTCTTCTGCAAGCTCATGGCTTTGCGTGGCAGGTGAGGAAGCTCCTCTTCTGCTGAAGTTCTTCAGCTGCAACCATGGGACTGATTTCCTGGGTAAAATACCTCCTGAGCAGAAAGGTTCAAGTCCTTGATGGTAGGTCTGCTAATGGTCAGACAAGCCTGTGGGTCTCTTGACATGGCAAAGGCTTTGGCAAGACTTATGGAGATGGCAGCCAGGGTGTGCTGCACCTCCTGGGGCAGCTCCTCAACTGCCCCAGCTGGCTCAGGTCTCCAGTTTGAAGAGGTATTCTTTAAGTCAAGGGTAGTTTGTTGTATGTTCTTTGACTGCTTTCACCTCCTATGTTAGAGTGAAGTGTCCCTGCAGGCAGCTGAAGCAAGTGTTCTTGCTGCCTCGCTATGCTTAGCAAGAATCTTTGGGGTGACTGGAGAAGCAAAGGAAGACTTTGGGTTCTATCAACCCCAAGAACCTCCTGCATCCTTTGAAATCATCCCTTCGGTGTCTTCACTGGCATCTGCCAACTGCCCTGAGACTGCTTTTGCCTGTTCCAGTGCTCTTTTGGGACTGGATTTACATTACTGCCAGCTGGAATTGCAGCTGCCTCTGCCCACCCAGCCCTGGCCAGAGCTCTTCCCAGGTGAGCTTATCGCAGTGGGAGTTGTTTGATCCTTTGTGGCTCCTGGACTGAGATATGAAGTACCTGCCCAGCCTGGGAAGGGTTTTGTTTTTTTTTTTTTTCCCCAGTTCCTTCCGGTCTCTGAGGAGACAGGAGACTCTCCAACATTAGGCTCAAAAGTCCATCATTTTGGAAAATCCTGGGATACCCCTTTTTTTCTTCAGACCCTGCTGCCCAACGTGATGGGATGCATGCCCTGGAAGGATGCCGCCTCCTTTCTCACTCCTGGGGCACATCCCTGCTGGTGGTCCTGGACACAGGACTGAAGGAGGAGGGGAGAGCCGAATCTGGCCCCCCTGCACCTCAGGTACCACCCTGGGGGATGCACTGGTCCCTTGGGCCATGAGCAGCTGCAGACTGGGAGTTCTCTGGGAAATTGCCCATGGACTGGGATGGAAACTGTGCCTGGGACTGGGTGAATAACTCAGCAGCAGTATCAGCTGGGAATATTGCTTGCCACTGCTTTTAATATGTGGGTATGGAGGGAGTGAGATGGCTTGTGTATCTGTGGGCATCGTTCCCCTGCACGGGGTGAAGGGCTCCGAACCTGGCTGCTCCGGGAGCTGGGCTCAGCTTCCCATGCCCCATGGATGTGCTGGGATGAAGAGTAGGGCACTTGAGTAGCTCCTGTCTCACTGGCTCTATGGGCTGAACAAGTCTGTCTTTCCCCCTAGGAAAGCATCGTTATTTTTATTCTGACCTAGAGGGACAGTTCAGCATGCCGAAATTGTGTTTTGAGTCGGTAGCGATTTGGCAGCACCAGCAACGAGCTGAGTTTCTTGGTGAGGCTGGCAGGGCTGAGCTAACCTGATACAGAGTGATCCACCCTGGTGCTTACTGCTCGTGCATACCATGATTTGAGAACAGTGAAATTCCAACCCTAAGCTGGGTTTATTTAGTTTGCTGGTGATATTTCACAATTTGGCTGGTTGTGATGCTTCTGAAAGAGAAAATTCACTGGCGAGCCTGAAAATGGGGCATTAGGGATGTATTATCCAGAGCCCTATGGGGTGTTCAAGAAAAAAAGTAAGGGGGAGAAGTCTGGGAGTTTTTTTTCCTCGTGATTACAGGAATTTGGGATGTGGGGCCCCTGGCACAGTTGGGCATTTGATGTTGGTAGCAAAACTGCAAATTGCATTGGTAGCAAATGGGGTTTGTGTGGCATTACGTGCCATCCTGCCTGTTTTTGGCTTAGGCACCAAGTTTTAGGCTCCAAGTGGAAAATGCTATGTGAACTCAGCTGCAATATCTGTGTGAGGAGGAAAAAAAACCCAAAGGTGGCTGGTAGGATGCTGCCCTGGCTGGTCCCAGGTCTGTTGCTTTGCCCTCCTGCTATTCGAGGAGGTAAGAAGGACCTGCCAAAAAGGATGGTTCCTATTTCATGTTGTCAAATGCAACCAGATGTAGACTGGGGAAGGTGGTGTGCCTTCTCCCCAGCTGTGCTCCGACAGCGGGGCATCATCTACCTGTGCTTCCATCCCATCCTCTGGAAAATGGGAAGTTTGGGCTGTGGTGTTTTGTCTCCCAGGGCTCAACTGATCCCGATGCCGTGCTCCTTATCTCCAGCTTAGAACATGGCTGGACTCACCGGAGAGCCCCTGGAAGCCTGAGCGACTCCTTGGCATCTCCTTTTGCATCTTACACCTGGGATAATGTCCCATTTAACCTGCAGATCCAGGGGTTTCCTAGCAGATCTGATGGGAGCATTTAGCCTTTAGAAATATTCAGATGAGATCTACTGCAGTGGTCCTGGAAAACTGCAAACTTTAGCAGATCAATTATCTCTTACAAAGAACAAGTATTTTAAACCATTGCTATTCAGCTAGTTTGCTCCAGAGTCTTTCAGCACCCCTGCAAATTCCGAGCTATTATCAGAATAAAGTCTGCAATGCTTTTATGCTCTCCCTTTGTCAATGTTGCTATGTAACCTGTGCTGCCCAAGTCAAATGGAAACCTGATAGGAACAGGGGTGGTTTTACTGGTGGTGTCATTTTGGTGCTGAAAAAAAGGAAATGGCAGGAGAAAGACGGGTTTTTGTTAAAAAAAATAAAAGATCTAGATAAACCTTGGTGTAAACCTAAGTGTAGGAAAAAGTGTTTAACTGTCTGCACTGTGGTTTTTGCTTGTGGGATTTACTGTGGCAAACCTCTTTCCTGGAAAGCAATGGGAACAGAAGCAACAGACTAAAAACTAAAGAAATTGTTTAAAAAAAAAAACCAACCAACTGTGTCAGCAAAGGGGGGACACCTCTGTCCCCCTTGCGTGATTTCTGACCCACCTGCAGAGGTAGCGGCTGGCTGGGGACCGGTGCCCCCCTGCCAGGGTGAGCGAGGGAAGAGTGTTGACAATTAAAAAGGCAGCTATTGATTTACTGATTATTCCCATTGACAGGACATTCACAGCCCATGAGATCTAATCTGTGGCATGTTGAATTGCCTCTGAGCTCAAGGACCTGCTGGATTTTCCCCATTTCTCCTTTGCTATTCCAGCATGGGCTTTGTCTATTATTGCTGGTGTGTGTGAGAGCATGTCAGGAAATGAAAATTGCTGGTATCCCAATTTTTTTTTTTCAAAAGCCAGCTTTGCAGCTGAACAAATACTGTTTCAGGACTGTGGTAAGCAAGTGACCGGTGATGATCTGCTTGAGTTTGTGGGAGCTGGGGCACTGGTGGCAAAGGGGGCTGGCTCCCCGAAAGCTGCATGTGCAGCACATGTGAGCTGACAGCAAAATTAGCTGCCTGCCAATCACTCGGTTTTGATCAGTGCTGACATAACCAAGTGAGCTGGGAACAAAAGAGGAATTTTCAGAGTTCATAGTTATTTCATTAAATTATTACAGTTATATTCGCTTATAACTTCTGAGCAGCCCCTGCTGTTGCATTCCAGCAGGATGAGGTACTGCTGAAGCAGGCAGAAAACCTGGTGAAATAATGTGGTTTTTTTTTTTTCTTTTCTGTTGAACAAAGCTAGGTGTGGTGGGATGCTGCTGGGGCAGCATCCTTTCCATGGGGCTCGTGATTCCCCGAGCTGATGCGAAGGGCAGGCTGCTGTGTGTGTACCATGCAGCAAGAGCGATGGCAGTGCTTTTGCTTTGGGAAAATGCATCTGAGCTACACACATACATTGTCCTTTTATTTCCATGTATGTTATGTGCATATCTATTTTTTGCATGCTATGAAACACCTCTGCTGGTTCCTGTTGGCTCCAGCCCTTTCTGCAGACCCTGAAGATCACAATTGCCTTTCCCTCAACCAGTTAATTATTTTTTAAGCCTCCCTCTGTCAGAGACCTTGCCACTTCAGTGTTTGGGCAAGACTGAGCTAATAATTACCTTCTGTTAAGAAAAATGGTTTGGCACAAGAAATCTTCCTTGGCTTCTGCTGGGAAGCTTCTGAGAAAGGCAGCTTTAATATCTGCCTTGGAAATTGTCACTTACCATACTGCAGGAGCCTGTTGGAAAATGGGGAAGGGGCTGTGACTGTAGCACTGCTGGAAACTAGATTTAGAGTTTATTTTCTCTGTGCTGTGAGAGAGCTCCAGTTAGCAGCCTGAGTTGCGTTATATGAACCTGGTCCCTATGTAGCATTTCTAAAGATCTGGAGGTAATTCCCTGATCTGGGTAAACAGGTTTCCCATTGGCTTCCCCAGCCCTTCCACCGGCATCCATCGTATCTAGGTCTCCTTAACGATAGGTCTGGGTTATAGACCTGGCCAAAATAAGCTATTCTCTAACAGCCTTACAATTATTACAAAAATAGGGCTTTTCCAGCCTTGTGCAAGGTCCTTTTGAAGATTTTTATCTTCATCCCAGTGAAGTTCACAATTTAATCTAGAAAGCTTGAAATGGTTTGTCAAGTGATGGCTCTCCATCTCCTGCTGGAGCCGAAGCCAGCCTTTGAGGACAGCCTATTTAAGGGAATTGCAGGATGGCTGAGGTTGGAGGCACCTCTGGGACTGTCCAGTCCCACCTCTGCTCAAGCAGGATCAGCTACAGCCACCTGCTCAGGACTGTGTCCAGTTGGATTTTGAGTATCTCCAAGGATGGAGAGTCCACAAACTTTCTGGGTGACCTGCTCCCGTGCTCAGCTATGTCCAGAGCACACCCAATATGTCCCTCCCTCTCATACTGGGGAGCCCAGACCTGGACCCAGCACTCCAGGTGTGCCTCACCAGTGCTGTGCACGGAGGATGCTCACATTCATCCCGGTGTCCACCAGCACCTTAGGTCTTTCTCTGCAGATCTGCTTTCCATGTGGTTGGCCCCACCATATACTGGTGATGGGGCTGTTCCTCCCCAGGGGCAGGATCTGGTGTTTCCCCTCGTTGAACGTCACCAGGTTCCTCCTGGCCCATCTCTCCAGCCTGCCCAGGTCCCCTGACTGGCAGCCTGAGGCTCCACCACCACCACTCCTGGCCAAAATAACCAAGCCTGTGTCTGCCCTATAGATCTAAATAACCTGAAGTCTTGCTGCTTATCTCAGCTTTTAACTCATTTGCCCATCACTTCATCAGTTTCTTGTTGCTACATAAATGGGAAAAAGTCTTATTTACTTTTGCTGTTAACATTATTTTCACTTACTGTGCAGACTGCTGGTGAGTTTTATTAATAAACTATTTGTCAGAGTGCTTAATGTGTGTTTGTAAAATGGCTTAGAGGTAATTTGCTGTTTCTATTTAATTTTTAATAAGGTAGCTCTCTTCATTACACTGTCTGCTGGAGAGGTTTTATTTAGAAATATCGAAGCTGTGACCATTGTATCTTAATTCTCTAATCCATCCAGCCGTGCTGACAGCGGTGCTGCTTTGCCACCGCTATGTCCCGTGCTGGTGCGGAGGCTGTGGTGGGCAGCGAGATTTGTGGTTCTCCTCTCCGGGTGCTGGCCCTGGGGAGGACCTTACCTTCCAGGCTGTCACAAGCGGACCTCGGAAATGTCATCTTTGCCACAAACATTTCTATGAAGGGTTTGGGTTTGAACTTTTGTTGTCTGAAATGGTTGGAAAAAGGTAGCCTACCCCTATTTCTAGCCAAAAGTCACAATTCCCAGTTCTCCAAGGGGAGCAAAGCAGAGATGGTATCCTGCAGCTTCCAGATACCCTGGGACACTGTCACTTTGCCCAGCTGCAGCTTACCCATCCCACCAGGCTGTTGTCCCAGAAGTGCATTAAATCTCTAAACGGTGGCCCCTGGACAGCATGTGAAGTAGTGATGAAGCGTGCAAAAATTAGCAGGATGAAGCAGTGCCTGGCACTCTTTCCTGTTCTCCCTTTGTATTTTGTTTTCTTTCTTTAGTGAGAGGTTTGAAGGCTTCTTGGAGGGAGAATCTGTGGGTCTGTGAGCAAAGACCTTCCACGAGGAGGAGACCTGTAGGACCTGATGTGGATTCTCACTGCTGGAGCATCAGGGAAGGAGACAGGGAGGGGAAGGTGGAAAGCACTGTGAAGATGCCTGTTTACAGAGGGCCCTCGGATACCACTTTCATTACAGAAAAAGCTTCTGCATGTACAACAGTTAAGCCTAGAGCATTGACTTACATTTTTAAATTGTGGTTGTGACCACTGAAACCTGTACTTGGAGAGGTCAGGTTTTAAATGCTCCATATTTTCAAAGTCCTTTAAGATACCAGTGCTTTGCCACAGAGGTCTCGGCTTGTTTTATCAAGGCATTTATTGGAATTGGTCTACTGAGCCCTATTGAGAGCCAGCGGGTGTTGGGCATCTCTTCCCCACCTTAAATCTCAGCCCATTCCTGAACCTCAGCCTGTTGCAGTCTGTGTGACATAGCAGTTCTGCCCTTATAACTAAATCTTATATGCTTTAATGGTTAGGCCTTTTTTAATTTATATGCAAAATTGATTCTAGCAATCAATACCCCTGTGGGCTGAGAACTCTGAGCTGCAAGTGGAGCTTGACTCTGGCTGCAGGAATTTTAATTGTTGCTCCTGATGACTTTTTGAGCTTAAGATGCAACATGGCTGGGTTTTTTGTTTGTTTTTCTTCTAAAAAAAGAAAAAAAAGCCTGAACTTTCTTCTGTATCAAAATCTATAGAAAATAGCAAAGTAATTTTCTTCCAGAGCCCCCAATAAAATGGGATTAATCACATTTGGCTTCATCTCAGGTTTGCTGAAAATGGTGTTTAACTTAGAAGCTCCTTCTAATCCTTTAGTAAGTTTGAGTGCAACCTCTTATGTCAAGTGTAGAGAGCTCCTGGTTTGTGTTCCAGCTCAGAGGTTACAGCTGCTGCTGTTAAAGATGCCTTTGCATTTTTGCTTTTGGATTGCTGTTAAAGACTTCCTTTTGGTTTTGATCTTGTGCTGAAATAAGACTGCAAAATGGAAACATAAATAGTCAAAGCAAAACATCGGTACGCATTGCTGCCTGATAGCATGGAGATGTTGAATGATCGGAAGCAGAGTGGAGCTTGGAGGTCTGTCTGGTTTTAACAGCAAACTCTGTAGTGAACTTGGATAAATCACATAATTGTGTTGACCTGCATTCATCCCTTAAATTAGCACGAATCAGTGCATCACCAATGTTTTTCAGCAATAGCTCCCTCCTTAATGGTTGTGGCTGATATGACATGCACCTCCTGTCTTGCTGGAGACCCTTGTACTGCTGCAGGATTTGTCTCAAGCAGGTCGATACATTTTCAGCTAATGCTTTTGCAACAGGAAATGGTGAAGCATATGTCGCACATAAGCTTTGTTGAATTTTCCAATTACTAACTAAAGCATTTTAGGAAGAGAAATGTCCTATTCCAAAAGGCATTTCAAAGAAGCTTCACTCACGGGTTCAAAGTGACTCCCCCTAGTTGAGAAGTGAGCTCTGTTATTCCAAAAAGCTGAAAAATCAGGGCAAAAAATCTGAAGCAAAGATTTTTATTTTGTGTATTTACTTTGCTAATACTTGTAATTTGGGGTTCATTCAAATAATTGAAATTTTTTTAACTTTTCCTCTGCCTTGGAAGGATCAATCCTAGGCAAGTTTTGGGTCAAAACCCCTTGCCATCCACTTACCTTTTTGCTATTTTTAGCAAAATCCTTGCTCTGGCTTTGTTTGGGGTGGGATATTTCTGCAGGGAGGGTGGCAGAGCCTATGGGGTGAGATCAAGGGAGATGCTGCAGAGATGGCTTGCTGAGTATGATGCATATGGTTTTATTTGGGACAGAGGAGGTGCCTGGTGTCAGAGTTGGCATTGCTGCCAAGGCAGGGAAGAGCCAGCCCCCAGTCAGCTGTGTAACATCATATGGCGTTCATCATGGGTAATTGTCTTCAATTTTGACTTGACCCCTTGAAGCCCTTCAGCAGGCACTTTAAGGCAAACATCTGAGACTGTAAACTGAGGGAGAACAAAAACAGGCACCAGTCCCTGGAGGGTGGAGCTGTTAATGTCAAATGTGTTTTGTAGTGCTGCAGAGTCACTGTTATGTGACCCTGTCTTTTAAGTAGAAAAGATGAGAAAATGTCTCATGAAGCTGGGGACTTGTCTGCACGGAGCATCTCCTCGGACACCATCCCACTAGGAGGTTCCAGCTGGTGGTCATCTCGATGCACCACAAACTCAGTTTGCTGGTGGAAACTGTTTTTGCTGGGCTGATTTTGTAGCAGAAAGCATCATACTGGCTCAACTATCATTTTTCTCCAGGTCTTATCCTGGATCAGGTTTAAGCTCTTCTCCAACTAGCACAAAATGCTTCAAGCTAGCCCCAGCTTTCTGCTGTTTGCTGTGAGCTGCTTGCCAGGGCACCCGGATCCAACATTAATGATCGCAGAGCAGCAGCTGCAATCCTTGGCTTTCCAGGCACAGCTCTGTTTGGAAAGTTCAGAAAGAAAAAAGACCCTTTCATACAGTGCTTTTCTCTCTCTGGAACTGTGTTTAAAGGGAAATTTTAATTTTTTAATTTTCAATGCAAATCAGAGGAAAAAGTATGTCAGGTTCTCCCCATCTCCAGTGAAGTAGTTGCTGCGGAGCTCCCAGTTATAAGATGTTTGGGATGAGGATACAGGTTTGCTGATTTTCCTGGAACTGATTATTAATTGCCTAGCAGATTGTGAGTACTATGTAAATAACAGATGGGTAAGGATAAATAGAATATCCCTTTCTTGCTGCATCTGCATTGTGTAATTTCAATAAAGAAGCTGGACTTTTTAGCAACCATCACTGCAAAGTAAAGAACCTGTTTCCCTGCCAGGTTCTGGAAATCAGCCCTTCCTCACTTGTCTTTCTATGGGTATCTGTATTGTTTGCTGTCACTGATCCCAGACTGGCTTTGCTGCCTGGTGGCTTGCAGAGCCTCATGCTGTCATTGCATGTTCATGGGGTGAATGTCTCTGGGGGGGGGTTCCTTGGGAACTGGCTGTGCTTTGCAGAGGTGGGATAGGGAAGAGGTTTCATTCCAGCAGCAATCACAGCATCTTAGCACTTGGGTTAATCGTGCTGCTTAAATATCTGGGTGGAAGTCGGGATCCTGAATGCACCCTGCTCAGCAATCCTGGTGTTTGCAACCTGGAATTCTGCTTTGTACAAAATCCTGCTGTAAAGGTTGTGTTGTGTTGGTTTTCCTCCTCTGGCTATAACCCTTGATCTATTTATTGATCATTAGCAAGATAATAGCTTTTGCTTGGGCTGTGCTCAGAAACAGGGCTGGGGAATGTGAGTGCAATGCAGTGACAACAGGACTAAGAAAAATATTCTGTGTTTCTGGTAAAAGCAGGTTGCTGCTGGGGTGCCAGGGGTGTTGGGGTGGCATAGACTGGTAAGTGGTCCCAGCTGATGGCAGTGGTGTGGAGCAGCCCTGCTGTGGGCATTACTGCTGTTGTGGGAGAGGGGTTTGGGGCTGAACTCATTTCTCTGTCGGTGTGAATCAGAACAGGTTGGGTTGAAGGGGACCATTCAAGGTCATCTCCTCCAACCCCCTGCCATGAGCAGGGACATCTTCCACTAGATCAGGTTGCTCAGAGCCCCGTCCAACCTGACCTGGAATGTTCCCAGGGATGGGGCATCTCCCACCTCTCTGGGCAACCTCTTCCAGTGTCTCACCACCCTCATCGTAAAACATTTCTTATGTCCAATCTACATCTCCTGTCTTTCAGTTTAAAGCCATTATCCCTCATCCTATGGGTCATTCTTGGAGTCCCTGCATCACCCTCTCTAAGCTGTTACTGGTCTTGATGTTACTACCTTAGCCTGTTGTTCACTGAGACAGGGCTCAGTAACATAATGCGATGGCCTCAGGGTGCTAGTAAGAAGCCAGTAACTCTATGATATCATGCTATAGAGTTTGCAGGAGATGGATCCTCTTTGGGTGCTTGGCAGCAGAAAATTCTTGGGTTGTTTTTAGCATTTATTACCTTGGTTTTCACTATCGCTGGCTTAAAGATACAGCTTTAGTGGTAAGTGTTTGTTAGGGTGCCAAGGAGCACGCAAATGTCCTCGCATTGGTGCGAGGCTGCCAGTCTCTGCTTGTTGGCACAGACTGGGACCAGCAATGCTCTGGGGTCACTTTGATTTCTCTGGCAGGATGGGCTGGGTCCCCATCACTTCTTGGGAAGCCCTCTCCAGCTGGGATTAAAGTTTCTCGCAGATAGATGGTAGTAACTGCACAGGTTTGCTCAGATGAGGTCTCTCTCACCCAGGCCATGGGCATGGTGTAGCTTCTTTCTTCTCTTAACGGGAAACATCTTGTCTGCTTTCTCGTGAGCCTGTTTGCCTTTGCTTGGTGCTGAGCTGTGTTGCTGACTTGTGTTCTGCAAGTGCCTGAGGGACAGCACACATCAGCCTATGTCCCACCAGCTGGAACTGGGGGGGACTGGATGGTCCTGATGGCAGCTTTAAATATCACTTAAATGTATTCTTTCAGCTCTGTCAAAACCCCTTCAAATTCTTGTGTCTTTGGCCCCTTACATGTAGCAGCATCTGTCCCAGGAGCCTTTATGGGCTGCGGGAGGGCTGAGAAGGCTCCGTAGCTCCGGCATTTCACAGGGAAACAGGGAAAGGACAGCCCTGCCCTGGAGAGCTGGTGTGGGAGTACGAGGGATAGAGGGTCTGCGGTCTGGCCGACGGTGATATTTTGGGTTATTGGGGCAGCAGGGAGGGGTGTGCAGGAGATGGGACCTGATGCTCCCACCCAGCTGGCCGAGGGGGTGGTGGACCCCCAAATACTGGGGAAGGAGGGTACGTACCCGGGAGGATGCGCTGCAGAGCCGTGTGTGCTGCTGTCCATATGTGCATGTGCCTATAGATGCTATACTGCAGGACCTTCATGGTGACCTGGTGTCCATAGGCTATAACTTCTGTAATTTCCTGATGTGTATTTTAAAGTCTTAATAAGGAAGTAGGTGCAAAGAGGGGGAAGGTGACTTTTAATGGTTAAATTACTAGGTGCAGGTGAAGAGTTGAAAGATAACACAAAGGACTCCTTCCCATAGCAGGGCTCCCCAGTCCACCTGGGGCTTGGAAATTGCCTTTGTTCCACACCAGAAAAGAAAATGCAGAGAATTCCCACAAAGAGGGATGTTTTGGTTCACTTCTAATAAGTTGTCTTGGATAGAACGGAACAGTTTCATTTCCATTTTGACCTTTCAGAAATGTTATTCTGCAATCATATGAGAAAATATTTATATTAAAAAAACAGCCTAACATGAAAGGTCAACATCTTTTATGGTAAAAGCGTGGGAGGAGGCTGCTCCCCCCCCCCCCCCCTGCTGCCCTGGTGAGGCTGTGGGCACGATGGCCCCTGGCAGGTTGTCACAGCCTGGGGTCCCTTCCCCTTTTACCATGAGTTGGACCCTTCTCTGCTTCACTGCTCCCCCCAAAAAAGCTCTCCATCTTCTCTCGAGGCACTAAATCCCCTGCCCATAGCTGTGCCGTGCACATCTATACGGAAATATCTATTTCTATATATATCTCTATAAAGAAATATATGTGTATGTATAAATATAGGTGTGTGCATATGCCTACAGAAATATATACTTCTATACTTGCAGCAGCGAACCCTGTCCAGCTACAGAAGGGCTATAAAGATTTTATATTTGGTGTAGAAAACTCACTAGGCAAAGAGTAATTAGGAAGAAGGTTGAAATATTTTGCTCTGCTTATTTAGTGTGTGCCTGCAGTTTAGGCTGCATTAGGAATATTGCTTTCTCATGGCCCGTTCTGCCTGGGTGAAACAGAGAAACCTGCCCTGGAAATAAAGATCTGTTAAAATGACTGTGGCTTGGGATCGCCTACCTGCCTCTGAGCCAGAGGCTTGTGATGTGCTGGAGGGAGAAAAATCTGTCCTTTTTTGGGGAAAAAGACCCCAACAGACACAAAAGCCCCCAGGAGGCACCTGCTGGGTGAGGGGCTGCAGTGGTCAGATACCAAATTCATGGTGCATGTCACCAGGCTGGGATGTAAAAGATGAAGTGCTCCAGCCAGGACGCGTGCTGGTTGAGCCACAGCAGATTTACAGTGAGATTGCAACTGAAATGAGAGAAGAATATAAATATTGCTAATAATACATATCTAATGTATTATTCTGTAATCTAATCTGATGCATATCTAATAATACTAATACATAATACTAATTTGGACTTACTGAGGGTTTTCCAGCCACCTTGAGATCCTTGCAAGCCTCACCAGAAGCAGAGCAGCACTTTGCTGGGGTTGTAAATGTGGTGTCTTTTTTTTTTTTTGCAGTGGGTTAGATCCCAGCATAAGTAGGAGAATTTGGGGCTGGTGTGGAGCAAGGTGCCAAGCGCTGCTTTTATCAGCACAGTTAGATGTCTTGAGTTACGGAAAATCACTACTGGGGGTTCATGGAGCCGAGTGCTCTCTGGTCAGGATCCCATCACCAGCCCCTGTGTACATGTGAACACAACATCATTAATTTTATTGCTATTTTTTGAAGATATGTATCTTCCAGCATAGAAACATTTCAGCCTGGCTATAATCCCTGCTCCCACACAGCGCTCCAAAAGCTTGGGGTGGCCTCATGAAATGAAGTTACACCCTAAAAAGAGAGCCCTGGTTGGGAAAGGCTGGATGCAATTACATCGGAAAGCAGCCCTATTGCTCTCGGCAGCTGAAAAGCAAAGCCCTGTTTGTTTGCTTGCTGATAGCCCCTGTGCAGTTTGCTGTGGCTGCAGGCTTGGAAGGTGGTACATAATGGCTTGTCCCTGCAATATGTCATGCTGATAGTCTGTCGGTCACTCCCAAACAAGTTTTACATGCAATTTTGTTTCCCTTCAGGGTAGCTGCTCAGCACCTAGTTGCTTGGGCTTATAATTGTTTCGAGGAAGGGACTGCCACGCTAAATAACTCACTCGGTACTAGAGTTGTTAGCTTTCGCTAACTTTTAGGACTTCTTTTATGCTTGCGGTTTTTCCTTTTTCACAGCTTCATGTATCTGTTGAGGGTGCCCAGGAAAGCAAATGGCTTGGAAACGAGATGCCCATATATCTTCGTTGCTCTTAGTGTGCCTGCGGGAGTGACACCTTTGTAGTGGTGGTTTTCGGAGCTGTGCCGTGATCCAGCTCTGCCATAGTTTTATTCCAGCCTGTTATGGAAACCCTAGCGAGGCAGCGCGATGGTCACCGTCTTCCCAGCCTGGTCTGAGTACGATGGCATCGGTCATAGATGGTGACTTCTCCTTTGCCGCTTCTGCAGATAAAGTGTCACAATAAGGGACATTGGTTTGGAAGGCGATGCAAAAAGGAACTGGGAAAATGCCTTCCTAGTCATTAGGACTTATGTAGCAGGTCAGCTGCATTCAGTGGAGAAAAGCTGTGGTGTTGGAGGTACCTGCAGGGTGTAAACTGGCCATAAACTCTCCTACGTGTGTGTCCCACGGGGAACAGCCTGCAAAAGCTGTATGCTGCCCTTCACGGGAAGGCAGACATTAGAAGACAAGTTTTGATGCTGAACTGCATGTAGCAGATCCAATAGGTGATTTGTAAATATGTAATTTTTTTGCTCCATTGCTGATGGGGAAAGGAATTGAGGCTTATTGGAGTCAAAGAATTCTGGTTCACTTGCAGGGCTTTAATCAAGCCTGCCTCAGTTTCCCCAGTAGAAAGCTAGGCAGACCTTGCTTGGGGCTAATGTCCTTTAGAGTCTTTCTAATCTGGCAAGATACTTATCAACACATTCTCTACTGCTGTTGAAAAATATTTTGCTTCCCCTTTCCCTTGTGGCAGCTTTCACCCTGTGTAGCCTCCCAGGAAAGTTTGTAAGTGTTTTTAATTGACCGAGAGTGGTTTGTGCTGCACTCGGATCCCTGGGCATGGACAACAGGCTGATGAGGCTTTACTACAATATGTTGCAGCAGCAACAGCTTTTTCCTTTCAAAAACCTGCTGTATTGGAAGAATAATTAATATCTTGTAAATTCTGGATTGGACCTAGCCGTGTTGATGGGGTTTCTGTGCTAAGCGGCTTTATCCTTGCTGAAAATGAGCATTTCTGCCATAAATGCAGAGAAGAGCCCAAAGCATCGCCCACTCCTGAGGTGTCCCCCTGCCCAGAGCCCTGGGAACATCCCAGCTTATGGGGTCCCCCGAAAGTCACCTCCTTTCCTCACTCTGGGCTAAGACAGGGAATATCCTGGTCCCCCACTCATGGCGAGAGCTGCCTTGTAATCGTGAGAAATGATGTAATTAAAGGAATTTCTATTCCTTGTAATGGGAAATGCATGACGATGTGCTGTCAGCTCCTCCCTGAATACTAAGTGGAAAAGTAGATCTAAACCCATCAAAAAAGCCACAAACTATGAAGTAAAAGCAATTCCCCCCAACAATTAAACGTTCCCACGTTTTAGGTAAGAAATAAACCCAAGTGCATGTAAAGTTCCCTGTGCTGGATGTGAGACACTGTTTTAACACCCAACAACGTGTTTCAAAACACCATCCGCCGCTTCAAATCCCAACATTTGGATCAGCTTCTTCCCAAAGCTTTCACTGCCTCTGCTCCTGGCTGAGGAAAATACATATTCTGATTCCTGATGGGATTTACATCTTGTTTATCAATTCTGAGCGTTAATTCCTAATGTGAAAATTCTGCTCGGTCTTGCAGAACGGGCGGATTTGGTTTGATCAATGTGCTGGTGATGCCTTGTAAAAATATAGGGCTAGAGTACATAATCCCGACAGTTTGTTGGAAAATTGCTTTTTTCTTTTTTTTACCCCCAGTAGAAATGAATTCAGACCAATCAGGGCATTGGATTAGTGAAGCTTGACCTGCTAAATTGAATCAGACAGTTATACAGCATCAGATGTTCACTGCATTGACCTTTTTAATGAGAAATAGGTCTATTAGATCTGTTTTACTCTCAGTAAAATATTTTATGAATCTGAGTGGTGCTTTCCATCACTTAGTACGTATCAAGTTATAGAGGGTAGGTTATGAGGCGACTAAGTAAAATTAGCTTTTTGATGGCTTGTCCAGGTGGAACATGTCTAATTTGTTAACTTGCTGACCCTTTTTTCCCTGTGCCAAAAGCCTCAAAAAAAAAAAAGCAGGTGCCAATGAACAGCCTTTATGAGGGGAAGGAAAAGGCAAAGACATCCACCAGAAGCTGCTCTGGCAAATCTCCGTCAGCCTGTGCCTTGCCAAAGATAAAAAGGCAAAGCCCCAGGACTTCTCACTTTTGCAGAGTTTTTGGTGGTTTTTTTGAGGGGAAGTGTCTCAAAATGCTCCCATCCTTCATTCTCCCCCTCCTCATTTGATCTGAATTTTTTAACCAGCTCAAATTAAGTAATTGCTTCAAATTATTTTTAACCAAGATGCAAATTAATTAATGTTCATCTTCTTTTGGGGTTTGAAGCACTGAATGCAGAATGAGCTGTGCACAAGCCAAGAGCATGGTAAACCCAACTTTCTTTAAAAGCCATTGAGATGTTGGGCTATTTTAGAGGAATCCATGGGAATTCACCAATTTCCTCCACAACCTTTATGGAGAAAGGAGGGTGGTGACAGATGCTGACCTGCTCAACACATAGTGCTCTGCTCCTTGGCTTCTGCACATCCTTGGGGTCAGATATCTGTGTTGTGCTGCTGCATCATCCATCAGACACTTTGTCTAAAATTAAAGGTGCTTCAGATCGGAGTCAACTGTCTAAATACAGGCATTTTGTCCTAGTTTAGGTATGCTGTGGTATCCTCCTTAGCTGCCAGCTCCCATCCCAGGGATGTTCCCTCTAAATCCTGTGTCTTGTCTGCCAACCCCTGTGGATGTCTCAGATGATGGAAGGTCACCTGAGATGCCAGCAGATGCTCGCCACAAAACTGCTGACTCCCATCCATACATGAGTAGCCATGAAATCAGGGACTTACGGGCAATATCTGTTTATAAAAAGCTGCATTCACCCAGCCTTGCTCTTGACATTGATCATTCAGTGTCTTTGGGAAAGACAGCTGATGCTATTAAATTAATTTTTGTTTTTATGCTGCACTCCAGTAAAACCCCTCACAAGTGGCATGTTCAGGGTAAGCTTCAGTGAGACCTTGTCTTTGCCAAGATGCAGTTTCCTCTTTGTTCCCTAAACCAGTTAATAGCTGTTTATTTTATAAAAATGGTCAGGTATAGACTTTTCCTATAATTTGACAGACATCCCTGGGTGGGGAACGCTGTCCCTAGATCTTTTGTGACAAATAGAAGAAATAACCATTTTATAGAAAGTGAATAGTCAATATTTCATTTCATAGTTGCCATGTACAATTTTCCCCATTATTTGGAGAAGATTAAATGAGAACTCAATTCATTATTACATTTTAAAATATGCATTGGATTTCTCCGGATTGTTATTTTAGGCCGTCTCTTCCAATGCTGTTCCTTGGCAAGAATAGGGTCAGGGGTTTTTTCTTGGGTTTTTTTGTGTGAAAGATTAAAGACTCATTTAAGCTGTTATCATTGAAAACACGTGTTCTTGCTGATTCACACTGGGGTTCCTGTTAGAGTGTCATCTACTGAAATGCTGTCTCTGTTTTTGGCATGTCAGGCATCAAATAAATATGTTATTGCTTTCCAGGTGCAGTGGCCAGTGTGCTGGGATTTGAAAGAAGATCTTGGGCACATTTTCCATGGAGATGGGAGGATTTCCCAGTGCTTAAAGGAAGAAACAACAAAAAAGGAAGAACTAAGAGCCAGACTTGAAGGCAGAGTTTCTCCTTGGAGGAAAATTGCAGCTTTTGACCAATTCTATTCAGAAATGTCCCATTTGCAATGCTGTGTCTCCTCTGAGACCTTGTTGACTTTATGGCAGCTTTGTCATCCCAGGAGAAGTGTCTTGGGCCACCCAGCTGAGAAGAAGAGGTGATGGAATGGACCCCAGTTGTGCCAGTCGAGCATCTGGTGAGGCATCGGCAGACCTTTGACCATCTGCATCTCCATGCCTCCTTCCAGCCTGCCCATCTCCAGGAGTTAGTAGTCTAAAAAAAAAAAAGGGAATTTAGAGGGATAGAAATGAAAAAGCAGCACCAAACCCCATCTCTATAGACTTCTGCAGTAACGTGATGAAGTAAGAAGAGTTAGAAGTGCTCTCTACCTTGCAATTCTGGCTTTTGCAGACATCAGCTTGGAGGTGGATCTGCATGATCCACCTATCAACTCTTCTGTTATCTCCTACTACAAAGGAGAGGGGTATTTGCAGATGGCGAGAGCTGGGTCTGCTCTGTCCTCACGTCCCACGTGCCATCCCCATCCCTTGCCACCAGCTTTGCTCCAGCTCCCCCGAAGCCCCCTGAGAAACAGAGGAGGTGAAGGTGGTCTCTGCAGGCTCAGCTCGGGTCGTGCAGGGGCGGTGGGAGCTGTGAACAAGCTCCAGCCTCTCCTGCTCGGCTGTGACCGGCATGCAGAGAGGAAGGAACGCAGCCAGCCGAACCCATGCACAGCAATATGAATCATACCCTGAGAGCAACGTGACAAACAACTTATCCATGTCTGATCTGCTAATACATATTTATTGTGTTAACAAGTAATTCTTTCCTGAACAGAGAGCTCGGGAGTTGATTTATATCACAGTCAAATCAAGTCTGAAAAAGCTGCTAAATTCACCTATATAAATCATGACAATTTTGTTTTTGCTATGGGCTGTAGAGAAAATGGAAGCTGAGCAAACATGGCACTTTGACTGTTAATAATTAATAACAGTTAATGACCAGCATGAGCAATGCTCTAGTATCAAGATTATTAATAATACTGATAATTACTTTAGTATTACAACAGTGATCATTCATAATGATAATGATGAACGATAGGCACCTTGGAGTGCCCTTGTCACCCCGAGGACGCAGGTAAGTCGCGTGGTTGAATGGGTGTAGCAAAAAGTCCACGTTCCCCTTTGTAAGATGCTTTTATTTCTAACCTGTGGTGGGTGTCAGAATAAATGTGTGTGTGGGTAGAGACTCCCCATCAGCATCGCCCCCGGAGAAGTAAATCAGTGTAAGTCATTCCCAGGTTTAGTTGTATTTACCGAAGCCCACCATGTTGTTTGTATGGGGTAAATACACACTGTGGGGAACATGCTCAACTTGAAATATTCTGTGGACTGAAAAACTTAGCGTTCGCTCTATTTTCATCTGCCTTTTTTTTCCTTCTTATTAAATTAATTTCTCTTTAGAAGGTTATGTTTTTCCTGTAACTCTTGTATACCTTCTACTTTTGTACAAGGTAAAATTATTTTAGCTCTAATATCTATCATTTTAAAAAACAGCAAATAAAATGGATGTGGGTTTCCTGGGAGGGCAAAGCATTGGGAGCAGGAATTGTACTAAAGGTTTAAACTCCCTTGATTAAGTTTCCCTGAGAGGTTTAAGTGAGCGTGTCTGCATTCAGATTCAAGTCAATCTACAGGTTTTCACAGACATCATGTTTTAAAGCTCTAAATCCATGAAAGGCTTTTTTGAGCCTTCTGCCTTGCCGTGGCTGCCCAGTGACAGTGCTGAATTTAATGCGTTGATGATATATTCAACCCGGCGCGCTGTAAATAGTCACTAAATATTCAGCAGAGCCTCGGCTGCCTTCTTGCACCGAGGCCCAAGACAAGCTCAGATGGTGACATTTTCCTCCCTAATCCCTTTACTTCCCTTCCCATGCAAGAGATTTTCAAAGGATGCTAAATGTCACTAAAGGCCCTTCAAGCTTGCAAAACTATTTAAAAGTTTGGTGGTTTTGGTTTTTTTGGTTTTTTTTCCAAAGAGGGTACAGCATGGGGTGCCACCACCCTCTGGAGAAGAGTCTCATTTTGGTGGCATCTCTTCCAGCATCCTTCTGGAGGGTTGCAAGTGCGCGGTGACCCCATGTTGGAGTGAAGCCCAGGTGATGGTCAACTGAGGATCAGGATTTTCTTCTCTGGAAAACTGTGCGAGATTATGGCATGATTAATAAAACACAACCACTTCAGGCAAACACGTAAACTGGGCTGAAGCTAATGAAGCTGATTGCTTCTGCGTCTTGCAAGCTGGTTAGCGCCAGGCTGAGTGTAAACTGTTGTTTTGGAGGAATGGCATCACGTGGAAGAGGAAAGGAGGATGATCTGGTAAGGTTGTATCTGGGGTTCATTTCAGATTCTTGTACTGAAGGGAGGTGATTAGTGTTTTTAGCGAGATATCTCAATTTTCTAGGATAGAGGTGGCCTTGGCATCCCAGTTCCCATGTGCAAGGTGAGGCAGCAATACCTGCCAAAACTGGAATGAGAAGAAAGTATTAAAAATTTAGCTCTTGGAGATGGGGACCAGAGAGATTTCTGTGGGATTCAAAGCTACAGCAGAGTCTCTGGCTACAGCAGTTATGGCCAGCATAGCTCCCCTCCCCCAGCCCAAAATTAGTTTTTAATTTATGAGGCTTGGGAGCTGTCTGTAACAGGAGATGCTACAGCTGTGCAAGGCTGTTATCTTGGGTGGGTTTTGAGGTGGGGAATGAGTTTGAAGAGGAAAAGTGTTACAAGTGCAACAGTAAAAATAAAGAATAATCTTTCCATCCCTGTAAATGTTCAAGTTTAGGATGTTTTCCTGAGGTAAGTACGGAAAGAAGTTGAGGTTTTGCGTGAACTGGCAATTTAAACCAAAGATGACATCTGTGTTATTCAGGTTGTTTCTCTTCAGTCAGGTTGAAAACCATTTTTAAAACAGCATTATCAGCTTAAATTGAAAACGAATATTTTAAGGATATTGTAAAAGGAGTTGTTCAGTTTCAAAGCTTTTTTTTTACCAGCAACCTGTTGAAAATGGCTCTTGCAATGACTAATTTTGGTTTTGATGAACAGGAGTCCTTAGACCAGACGAATTTTGCTGGAAAAAAAGGCCATCCAGCTCTATCCCTCGTATCCTGGCATGAGAACCACCCTGTCTTGGGTCTCCTGGCAGCTCGTGAGCTGGGTCAGGGAGAAGCTTCGTAGGCAGCCTGGCACTCGGGGATTGCTCCATAGTCCTCCAGTACAAACCAAAGTCAAACGTTGTGCAAAATGTTTTATTCTATCCTGCATAAACATCAGTTTAATATGCATAAAGAGATCACTGCATATACAAGAAGAATTTTTTATTTCTTTTTTCAGGTTCATCCCAATCAAGTCTCAGTTTTTTAATTGTTTATACATGGGGAAGGTTTATTGACAGTATTTCTCCATGTTTCTTAATTGTGAGCACAGATGAATGTACTGAGCATAACATTTCAACTGCCTTATTTGAGTTCATAACATTTTGCAATAACCCTTGCAATATTTCAGATGAACACTTGAAGGACATCTGTTGGTGCCGGAAACAATGATGCAGTTTTTTGCTTTTGTTTTTTTAATTGCTATTTTGTCAGAGGAAGAGGCATGTTTCTGTCACTTGAATTGAAAATCCTGCTAAGCGCTGACAAAACCTGCTCTGTTACCCCTGTTCCTCCTTTCCCTCTCTAATTGGCAGAGTTGCAAGTACGGCTGAAGGTAAAGTCTGCTAACACATATTTTGGAAATTGAGATCAATATCTTGCTAAGCCATATGCACCTCTCTCCAGGGGGTTTATTTAGCCAGTTAGTATTGTGTTGATAATAGGACTGTGAGTTCTGTTTGATGTCAGGTTTGAAAAGGTACGTGAATAAGTGATAGTGTGAGCACTGAGCTGGTGTTTGTGGGAGAAACATGCTTTGTATGCTACAAATCTATGAATGAGAAGCCATGTGAAGGGCAACTAAAACACAGGACTCAATCAGGTGGTCTGCATTCGAATCTCATTTTTGTCCCCAAGGTAGGAAAAAAAAATAAAACAGCTAAAACTTTTGTAGGCTCTGGTCCTTTGTAGCAACCAAGTGCTCACTAGGGCTGTCCTTGCTGGTGCCCTGTATAGATCATCCCCTTGTCTGGTAGACCTGGGGGAGCTGAAGGCTACCCCATGAGCTGGTGATGGAGATGTGTGGAGCTCCAGAAGGAACTGCAAACCCTCCTTGCCCTGGGGCGGTTGTGGATGCCCACCCTCTCTGGGCCAGTGGCAGAAGAGGGTGGCTACCGCAAGCCCTCAGGGCTACATCTGGTCACCTACACTTGGATTTCATATCCACTGTCATCATTTATCATCCGCACGCTTTCAGGGCCTGATTCTTGTTTTCTCATGTAGAACATGAACATTTTTCTTTGGAATAGAGATGTTCATTCATTTTCTCAGCTCCTTCTGCCTATCCTTCCCTCCCTTCCTCTCATTACTTAAAGTAATAACACTGGGATAAATAGTTATACCTTTAACAGTACGTGGCTTTTGCTATATTTTTCCTTCATTTGCGAAGCACAACTATACAGTTTCAGCCAGGGTGTTTTGTATGTGATGGGGACAAACACCCTAAAGCAAAAACAGGTGAGAAAGTGATGTCTCCAGGGAGCAACCTATGCAACTGCCTCCCAAGGTGGCAGCAAACACCTCCTTATTTAAATTGGGGGAAGAAAACCCTACAGATGCCTACATCTCAGCCTGACCCACTCATGTACTTGTAATTTAGGAGAATCTTACCATTTCTGCATCCCCTGATGAGGTGAAGGCCAGGCAGGAGGCTGGGGATGCCACTGCTCCCTGGGGAAGCATGGCTGAGGAGGCAGAGCAGACTGACACCCAAAAAACCTTGACATTTTGGGTCTGGTTGTCTTCTGTTTCTCTTGTGTGACCTCAGAGGCAAATCACTCTTAGTACCTCATTTTCTCATCAGTAAAATGAAGATAATAGAATAGTTTGGGTTGGCAGGGACCTTTGAAGGTCATCTCGTCCAACCCCCCTGCCATGGGCAGGGACATCTTCCACCAGATCAGGCTGCTCAGAGCCCCGTCCAACCTGACCTTAATCACTCTTTCTTATCTCACTAGGATATGAAGATGGATATACTGAAGTCTGTGAGGTAATTAGCTGTTGTGGCATTGGGTCATTGAGTAATTCAAATGAATTGTACAAGAGAGATTAAACATCATAACATCTGAGTCCTCTGCTCTGAACCAAGTAGGAAAACACTTGATTTTTGCGGGGAGAACTTCTGTCCAGGGTGACCTTGGTGCAATTCTTTTCTGGCTGAATTTTGACTCTTAAAGGGTTAGAGAAAATACAAAGGATACTTTAATGTGTTTCTCCAGGTTGTTAATTGGGCGAATCGATTTTAAATAAGGCAGGTGCTCTTGATGGCTTGCTCTGCTTTTTGGTTCACTTTAATTGAAGTAACTAATGGTGTAGGAGTTGGTCCTACCCTCGCAGCACAGCTGTAACAGCTAGAAGCGATGTCTGTTTTGCTTTGTGGTTTTGTGTGTCCATAACAGCCTGGAAAAAAAGCGATGCTTTGTCTTGGATCCCTTTGCGTTTGGGCAATGCATGGGATAGGGGTCACCGCTGTGGGCCATGCAGGCTCCCACAGCGTGTGAAGAAGCTGCCTCTGGCCCATCCCAATCTCCTTTTGTAAAGCAGGTACCAGGGATCATCAAATAATGAAATCTGGGGACAGGCTTTTTAGTAGGACCTGTAGCGAGAGGACGAGGGGAAATGGTTTTAAACTAAAAGAGGGCAGATTCAGATGAGATAGAAGGAAGAAATGTTTTACAATGAGGGTGGTGAGACACTGGAAGACGTTGCCCAGAGAGGTGGTGGATGCCCCATCCCTGGGAACATTCCAGGTCAGGTTGGACGGGGCTCTGAGCAACCTGATCTGGTGGAAGATGTCCCTGCTCATGGCAGGGGGGTTGGACTAGGTGACCTTTAGAGGTCCTTTCCAACCCAAACCATTCTATGAAATCCAGCTGGGTGGCTTAGAAACTCTTCTGAGATGCCAAATGATTTCTGATCTTTGCCCCTGTGGCATCACCTGGCAATGTTAAAATGGCAGTAGCATCGCCTCCTGTGGACTTGCCAGCAACTTCACTGCAATGCAGTTACAAAGATGTGTGAGGTGTGCGGCACAATATCATTGGTGGAAAACAAAGTATTTAGCGTGATTTTTGATGAGTACCAGCACTGTTACTGCAGTGGTAATTTTTTTTTACCTTTGGAGACTGCAGGTCTGCTCACCAGGTGCTATTCAGAATATTACTTTGAAAGCACCTCATGACTTTTCCCTAGCAAGCCATTTAGGAATTAGAAACCCCTGAATCATTTTTTTTATTAAGTTTATATACTGGCCCAGCATGCATTCAGACTGAATGTTGAAAAGTTTGCCAGCCAGAGAAATCAAATCAATTAAGCCCACAAGATTTACGATGCAGGTCTTTGGGAGTTTTGGGGGCTGGAGTTGCTGGCCTTTTGCCAAGGACATAGAAAGAAAATGTGTTTTTACCTTGGCTATTTCAATGTGCAGGTGGAGAGATGAGTCATAGGAGCAAGTGAAGTAAGCTGGGGAGTTCTGCTCAGAGCTGTTGTGCTGTGGGAGGATTCATCCCCTGGTCATGCCTTAGGGGTTGCACCTTTAGGGACATAATTTTAAGGGACCAATTATATATATATATGCATTTATATATATATGTATTTAATTGAAATGATAAAGGAGGTGAAGGTGTCTTGGGACATACTGCCCTTGAATCTGTGATATGTCAGAAAAATTAAGGCAACAGTGTCTGCCTTCAGACAGGTGTGGGGTTATGGGCAGCATCGTGTGTTGGGCATGTTGGAAAGTGTCTCTTGAACAGCTCTGTAATTCCAAAACCTCTGTCTCCTCTATTCATTCCCACTGCCTGCACAAGAGGCTGAGTTTTCCTAACAGCCATCCAGATGTTTGTCAGAATATTGTCCAGTATCAAATGTGTATGAAAAGTAACCTGAAAATAGCAAAATTAGAAGGGTTAGTTAATCATTTAATTCTAACCGACTACCAGTAAGTCCACGCAGAGTTTAACATCTCTTTCCATGGGTCACCAAAAATGGTCAAACTTGAATGGTACTGGGAGGACACAAAGTTACTTAAGAGATTTGTACACCTATGAAATGATGAGTTTTAATGGAGAATAGCTGGTTGAAACATTTATATAAAGCACTGAATGGGGCAAGATAACACACCTTATTACCTCCGAGCATATCTACATCTCTGTTAAACTGAGTTGTGCTGACCTCAACAGGCAGGTTAGCAGAGCACTGGCTGTGTGGGGAAGGGGAATTTTTTTTTCCCTGAATGGTAACTTTTGAGCGGGATTTTACATGACAGCCTTCCTTTTCTACCTCTCTAATATTTCCATTATAATTTTCTTTTCGTACACACAAATCACCTCAGTTTGAAACCCAGGTTTCCTTATTCTCATTGATCTGCTACATGAATCTAAAATTACCTAAAGCTGTTCCTGTCACTCCTTCGCATCCTGATATGGTTTGACTGCTCTCCCAAGTGACACTTTACAGATCTGTACTTGCTGTGTTTTCATTCCTTTAAAAAAAAAATGCATCTTGCAATAGTTCTCATTTCCCTTTGCAGTTTATCGATTACAATCTGGCAATTTCCAGTCCCAATCTTGACAAAACTTTTGTGAAATGGGGCTGATTATTAAGAAAAATCACTTCCTCTCCAGCTGCTACACCTCCTTGCATAGGACCCCCGGTGCCACTCGTGTTTCTTGCCAGCAAAAAATTATCAGACCTACAGAGTTGGGATAAAGGGAAGCTTTTAGTGAGTAAATATGGGCTTGCAGGAATGAAAAAAATAAAGATAATACAGGTGCTACATCTTGTGGGATGTTGCTAAAGCTCCCAGTGGGTTCAATACTCTGGATGTGCTTCCTTATTCTTGCCTTTGTGTGTGCTGCGCGGCGCTGGCTCCATCGAGCCCTCACCCCTTTCAAGGATCACTCTATCAAAGCGCTATTAAAGGAAGGGTTTCGCATCTCTGCTGTATCGCCAATGGATTGCGAGACAAATTCAATCTGCGCGAAGGAGGTAGAGATTCATCTGAAAAATGTGTAGGCAATGCTTCTGGGGAAAGCGGTGCCGGAGTGATGCATGGGGAGAAGTGAGTTGCACCAGCAAGACGAAGGCAGCAAGGAATGGGGTGAAGATGCAGCAAGGGAGAGAGGGGAATTGGCAATACCAAAGCAGAGTTAAACAGCAGCTAATTTCTCTGATGAATGAGTGTGTAAAGGAAGGGAATTAAACTCATAAACTGGGGAGTGCAAAAGTGTCTCCAAATAAATAAAACAAATGGTCATGTGCAAATGCAGAGCTCATGGCATTTGTTGTGGGGCTTACGGGTGTTCAGTTCTGTGCTGGGAGCTTGTAGTGGGACAAAAGGCTTAGATTGGATATTAAGAAAAACTTCTTCACTGAAAAGGTTATTAAGCACTGGAACAGGGTACCCAAGGGAAAGGGTTGAGTCACCATCCCCGGGGTATTTAAAAGATGTGTGGGTGTGATGCTTAGGGACATGGTGTAGTGGTGGACTTGGCAGCGCTAGGTTAACGGTTGGACTCAATCTTAAGGGTCTTTTCCAACCTAAATGATTCTAAGAAGAGCTGGAAATGGTCTCCAGGCTGAGGGTGGATGTTTTCAGGAGCTTAAGAGGTTAAGAACTCGTTATGACATTTGAGGAAAGAAGAACCCGTTGCTCTCATTAACAGTAAGGCCATTTTGCCTGGTGAGCAAGCTGAAGGGCATCAAAGTACACTGATGTGTAATACAAGGATGCTTAAAAGCCTCTTCACTGTTTCAGTGTGGTGGAGTGCAGCCTGAGCTCTAGCGAGAATAAAAACCTTGTGGGCCAGATCTGCAGCTGGCACGGATCACTTGATGCTGCTGAGCTCACTTGCACCTGCAAGTACCTGAACTTACCTTGTCATCTTGTACCTTTTGATTTGGGATGGTTTAAGGGGATGCAGGAGTAATGGGGGACCGCGGTAACTGCAGGAAGAACAGAGCCCACCAAAGCTGGACGCAATCGCTGCTGCAGCAGGATGGTTTAATGTGAAGTAATTTCCTAATGTGAATCAGTGCAGTGAAGAAAACAATAGTAACAAGTATTCTACCGGGAATGGTGACAGATAAAAAGGCAAGAAGTGACAAAGCCGTGGGAGATGGTGCAGGCATTATGGTATTGAGAGCCGTGATAGTGGAGCAGCCCTGGATGCAGCCCCAGACGGTGGGATGGGATGGAGGGGGGCTCTGGCGTGCGGCACTTGCAGCATCTTTGGCTTGAAATCTGTGGGGTGCTGGGGGGAAAATCCTTGCTCGTTTGCTGCGGACAGCCCTGGCACTCAGCAGGACTCAGGTTCCATTTCACTTCATACATGGCAGCGGCAGAGGATGAAACGCTGCAAAGAAAGCAGTGAAACCGCTGCGTGACTGTGAGCATGTCAATAGGGGAATTGCTCTGTTCAGCGTATTACTGGGCTCCATAAACAGCAGGTTTTGGGGTAGTTTTATAACCCGGTGTGAGCCCACCCCGAGTTGCCCAGGGGAAATGACAACATTTTGGGGGGGGTACATAAGAGGCAAAGCATCCATGTGTCATTTAAGACAGAGGCAGTTGTGAGTGAGGAAATTGATGTGGCTGAAAGGCTGTGTGAATTGTGTCTTTGCTATTTATGGAAGAGTAAGGTCATTTCCCCAGGCTTGGGGATTCAATTTGCTTGCGGAGAGGAAGGTGCTAGGAAGAAAAAGTGAAAGGCCTGCTTGTAACAGAGCAAAACAGCCAGTAAAAGCTTTAAAAGTCGGCATTGTTCTTTGAGCTGTGATAAATAACGTCCCTCAGACTGTGAAGAAGGGGTTGAGAAAGCCAGGAAAGCCTTCAGCATGGATTTTAATAGCATGGCTGGGTCTGTAGTGGAGGCTGGGTATAGCAAGACACCACAGCTTTAGTTTTTGTCCAAGTCTGCAGACTTAGAGGTGCTGGGAACCTCCCTTTGCAGGGCTGAGCTCTGGAGATTACACCTGTCGCTTCATGTAATAATTTTGGGAGCTGGGACTTTGAAGCAGCATAAATCAGTCCTGAACCAAGCCCACACTAGCTCTACCAACACAACACTGTGAAGGCTTTGGAGCCAAGCACCCCACAATTACAGTGTGACATCATGAAGGTGCCCCTGGGGACAGAATTATTTTCCCCTTGGGCTTTTCTCTGGAACTTGTCTCAGTTGAGCTCTTCTCTGGCATTAATTACCTGCGAGGTGCCACAATGGAGCGGGAGGTGCTTTGTCTCATTCCACAGAGAGGGACTTTGGATGATGCTGTTGGAGAGCCAGAAGCTGTTGTGTCATTAAATATCCCATTAAAACTTTACAGAGAAGGTAGAGAAACTGTCATCGTACAGACCATTTGTCCTAAATTTCTCAGCCTCCCAGCAAATCTAAGTTTTCAGCTATCCTGCCCTGTGCCATCGGGTCAACCTTGTCCATCAAGGAGCCCTTCAGAGCTCTGGTGAGGGTACCTCAGGTGGCACGGGCAGAGGGTCACCCTTGCTGGCACTGTGGCAGGACACGCGTGTGGGCAGCAAGCACTGTGCAGAAGGCAAAACCCAGATATTGTATATATGTATATATACACCCATGCCCATAGCTGCTCTCTGCAGACTCCAGTTTTATATCCAAGTTTCCTAACCTGTTTGCCTAGAAGAAAGGCTCGTTCCCTGCCTCCATGCCCCGGTGAGTGTGGGTGCACTTTGGGGGTCTGCTCACACATGTGGGTTTGGTGCTTGGAGAGGTTCCTCCAGCCTGATGCTGTTTTCTGGCAGAAGCCCATCTGATGCAGCAGTTGGGGTGATGGAGGGGAGAGACAGGGAGTGAGGGCTGGCAGGGACCCCCATGGCCCCCCTGGGAAGGCATCTGCTGCTCCGCTCCAGCCATGGTCTTGGTGACTATTCAATTTTTTTTCTCAACCATTTGTTGCTAACACAGAGTGTAATTCACTTTACGCACAAAGGACCCAGGTTTTGCCACTCTGGCTGTTTTGTTTGAGGGTTTGTCGTGGTTTAACCCCAGCCAGCAACTGAGCACCATGCAGCCACTCACTCCCTCCCCCTGCGCCTAGTGGGATGGGGGAGAGAATTGGAAAAAAAATAAAGTAAAACTTGTGGGTTGAGGTTAGAACAGTGTAATAGAACAGAAAGGAAGAAACTAATAATAGTAACAATATTAAAATGACAATAGTAATAAGAGGGATTAGAATATACAAGTGATGCACAATGCAATTGCTCACCACCTGTCAACTGATGCCTAGTTAGTTTCTAAGCAGTGACTGTTTTTTTTTTCTCCCTCCCAGCCCCACTCCCCCCAGTTTCTATACTGGGCATGATGCCATATGGTATGGAATACCTCTATGGCCAGTTTGGGTCACTGCCCTGAATGTGTCCCCTCCCAACTTGTGCCCCTTCAGCCTTCCTGCTGGCTGGGCATGAGAAGCTGAAAAATCCTTGACTTAGTATAAATGTTATTAGGGACAATTGAAAACACCAGTGTGTTATCAACATTCTGCTCATACTGAACCCAAAACACAGCACTGTACCAGCTGCTAGGAAGATGGTTAATTCTATCCCAGCTGAAACCAGGACAGGGTTTTTTCATGCTTTTTGTAGTTGTTTTGGCAGGGACTGGCTTGGGTTTGTTCCTTGTGTTCTCCCCTCCTCCCTGTTCTGATAAAAAGTTCACCTGGAAAGAAACTGCCTCAGGTGTTAGGTTTGGTGCTGACAGAATTCTGATCACTTCTTGCTCTTTTTCCCAGGTAAGGCCAAAGTAGCAGAGGCTCCCCCAAATTAATAATGCTATGGGGTCATTCCGTGGTCCAGTCTTAATGCTGATGGACCTCTCAGAGGAGATGTAAGACCACCATGCAAAGCCCTGGCAGCTAATGAAGCTCCCACCCCAGCTCCTCTACCAAGGCAGGGCCACAAATTGCAGCAGCTGTAGGAAATCCAGCCTGAGTGATTCTCCCTCCAACTGAAAGCTTTTCCTTGCTCCCAGCTGCATAGATAAGTTTTCCCTGTCCTCCTGCCTATTCCTTGAAGTTCTTTGTTCTCTGCTGAGGTCACTCGCAAGGTCTGCCTGGGCTTGTGGTACCCTGGAGAAGCAGCCTCTGGTTCTGCTGGCTCCGGTGCACCCCAGGATGGAGGTTTTATCTCAAGATGGAGTGAAGCCGTTGGACAAGCAGGTATCTGATACAAATATTAAGTGGGATCACGCTTTCTCTTGAAGCGTACATCATCACGCTATGCTGTACGAAATATCTTTTACATCGGACTTACGCTTGCTGGCTGTAGATTATTGTTCATTTTGGTCTAAGAGGCTGCTTCTCAGACTGCTGTGTTATTTACCACCGTAGGCTCCTGTGCACTAATCCGTGCTTATTTCTGAGTTATGCAGGAATATAGAGTGGGTCTGGCTCTCACTGGTGCTTCAGGTGGAGAGGAAGGAGAAAGCTTGGAGCGCATCTGTATGTGTGGGAGAAACCAAGCAGGAGGGAATGACTAATTCAAATATTCTTTCTCTTCTGACAGTCTCAAATGAATCTTTGTTTTGGGACCAATTGAGAGATAGCTCTGTTTGGGAAATTAATAGCACTTGCTCTAAAGGACCCTTTGTCAAAGAAATGCCAAAAAAATTGATGGGCTTGAGTCAGGCCATGCAAGTATTGAATGAAGAGTGTCAATATATGGTCTTCTGTTTATAGCTTTAGTGAAAGAGGCTTTTCAGACAGAGTATGATTTGTACCAACTCCTACCCACAATTGATCTCAAAAGGACCAATTTAATGCAGGATCTGTTTATTTTAGGAGACTGCTAACAGACCTTTGAAAGGGTCAGCGGTGAAGCCAAGCAGATTTTCAATATCTGTATTACTAAAGAAAAGGCTTGCTCTCAGTTGTGCTCTCCAAAAATGGTGGAAGGCAAATACTAGACATTTAAACCTCAATATTACTCTGCTATAGAACACATTAGAGCTACAGGACTTTTATACAATTGCAATTAATCTTTTTCCATCTGATTTCAAGGCTCTGGAAATTCAAGTTTATGCAAATTGTAGTAAATAACTTCACATGCTTTGCTGTAGTAGTACAATTGCAGTCTTTGGCTACCAATAGTCAAATACGAGATTTATTTTTGCTGAACAATGGCAAACATAATGTAAAAATTGCTCAAGAGACCAATAAATAAATATTCCTCCTTTGCTGGGAGTGAAGGAAAAATTAATGTCCAAACAGAGAAAGCAATTTCTCAGTGGAGGAGCTGAGTTTCCTGATAAATGCATTCAAACTTGCACACCAAGCTTGCAAAAATGAAGCTGCTGGTTGTGCAGAGCCTCGGTAGCCCTGGTTGCCCCCCCACCCTGGTAGGAGAGGAGGAGCAGTAGCCCTGTGGTTGTATCTTCCAATTCCCATATATAAGCAGTAAGTTGGCACTGGGAAGGGCTCTGCATCCCAGTACCTGTGCTGGTGACCATGTCCCATGTCCCCTTTCCTTTTGCCCGCTCCCTGCTTGGGGAAATATCCATCCAGCCCTCTGCAAACGCGGTGAAGATGGCTTGCAGTGCTCGGTCCTGACTGATCAATACTCTTCCCGAAAGGCTCTTCATCTTCCTCTCGCCGCTGCCTGACGGACGGTGCCAATATTTTTCCACCGGGCTGCTGGTGCCGGCGTGCGTGCTGTTTATTAACCGCGGCGCTTGGCACGTACCTGCCTTTGGCCTCTTGGTCTGTGGGTACCCCCTCCCCTTTGATTAATGCATAATAAATATTTAGATAGTGGGATAAGAGTCTTATGCGATGTAATTAGTGTTTTCTTAGGTGTCTGTTAGATGAAATATTAAAGCCTTCATTGTCGTTCTTATTTACTTATATTAAACTGTTGTGAGTGCCTAATGATCTTCCTTCGTGCGTACATCTAATCTGTGAGCAGCTATTCTGGGAGAGGTCTAAGAAACATTTCTTTCGAAATAGTATGAAGTGGCTGGTTCAGGATCACGTTGGTGTATGTTGTGCTCATTTTGGTACTATGGATGAGTTTTGTGGTGAAGGAGAATGTGATGCTTACATACTGTGGGCCAGTAATTTCTAGGCTTTATCTAATTTTCAGTAAATCTCAGTAGTAATTTTGACTCTCCTACCAATGCAAGGTCTGGTTATTTTGTGCATGACCCTGTAGGAAGTGCAAGAGTTTGCGTAGAGAGACCTATTTCCATCTTGTCTGCAGCTCTTGTACCTCGAAGCCTTGCCAGGCTTCACCACAGCCCATCAATAAGTTAGGACGTGTTTCCATTCCCCACCTGGCTGCAGATCCTGAGCTGATGCTCCTGCATCTCTAAGGTGCAGGAACCTCTTTGGTGCAAGGAGCTTGGGGTCAGTGGGGTGTGGGAGATACACGTAGTTCCCATGGGGAGAAAGTTGCTCAAAGCCCGAAGAAGTCCATTGTTTTATAAAAATCAGTTTCTCTTTGCGTAAGGTGGATTTGGGGGATTACTACCACAAGGATGCTGAGCAAGGCACTGAGCAAAGCCCTGGTAATACTCTTGTCCTTTGTGTCGGGGCATATTCTCTGTAATGTTGGCTTGTGGAATTTCACATCACTGTGACCGCTATAAAAATAACTTGGGTTATCACTGAGCTTTCAGCAACTTTGATTTACGAACATATTTAATATAGTACTTTTACCATCTTGGTATCCCATAAAACTTGCTTCCTGAGCGGTTCAACTTACTAATTTTAAATGGCTGAACCATAGCAATATATTTAGGTATTAATACAAAGCAGTTATTCACCAAGGATATTTGAGCAGCCAGTAACCAACTTTCCTTGAACAACAGGGAAGGTGTAAATGGCTTGGCAGCTTAAGAAGTTTCAGTGCTGTTACAAGTCTACATTTGCACAGGAAAAAAAATCTTGCTAGTAAAACTACTTAGCCTATTTGGTGCTAGTTTCTGCACTGTGCTCTCTGCTAACAACATAATGGAGATGAACGAGGCTATGAAGTTTCTTATATCTTTCTGCAATTTTCCCTTTTCCTTTTCATGACCAGATTTTTGGAGTGGAATTGCACCTTTTTTCTCCAAGTCTTGTGTTTGTTGATTATGCAGCAGAAAGCTTTTTCTGGTAAATGCCGTGATCCTTTGTGCTAATGGGGAACTGAGTCTGCCTGAAGATGGTCAGATGAATGCCTAAGGAAAACATGTTGGAGAGACTGTTCAAAGAGTCTCACAATCGACTAATTTCAGGCATTGCGTGCTGTCATCTCGGCGAGGTGAACAGGACCCATTGGAGAGATCTCGTTGTTATCTTTCCCTACTCACTCTACCCTTATGTTCTTCCCGCTGCCGAAGAGCTCTGTGGCAGAAATGTCTGAATACTGGAGCTGTCAGGGATGTGCAAGGCTGACGGCAAGGCAGAAAGCGCTTGTCCTCTTGGGGAAACGAAACCAGTCGGGTTTAATCAGGTGACACGTAACAACCAGGAACCGTAAACAAACCAAATAACTGGGTGGTTTAATTACCACATTTTACAATTGAAGCATTTCAGTTTTACTTTGCTCTGTTTTCAAAAATGCTTCCAATTCTCATCCATTTATATTAAATAGGGTTAAAAAAAAAGGATAATCCCCTTATAAAAAGACCTAGACCTCCTCTTGTTTTCTTTTGGAGGAATATTTTGTTCAACCACAAAAAAAAGAAAAGGGAAGGTTTTAAAGGCTTTTCTATTGCTATTTTGGAGAGAGGAGCAGTATCCTCACTTCAGGTTAATCCCAAACTATATCTATTCTGAAATATCTTTTTGCTTTGGCAGAGCTATAACGGTGATTATTTAGACTGCTTTGTTTGCTGTATGAGTTCCAAAAATCTTTTAATTTCATGTGTATCTTAATGGTTTCAGAAGATGTGTTTCACCTAGGAAATAAAGAACGGAGGAGAGGACAGTTGTGTGCAAGGAAAAATTTGGGAAGCCTACAAGAAGCCTGTGGGGTAGATGGAAGTGTTCGGATGTGGGAGATGGGATGAAGCGAGCTGTAGATCTGTTGCAGGTAATGAGAATAGAAGGAATAAGGTGGAAAGCACCAGAACGTGAAAGAACCAGTATGGGCAGAGCAAATGAGACGTTGAGTTTGATGTGGGTGGCTGGAAGAAACCCGCAAAGGGATGGGAGGACGGCAGGGCAGGGCTGGAGCCGCCGGTAAGGGCACAATGCTGCCCAAAGGCAGGGGAGGCAGCACCAGCCCTGGTGTAAAGGAGAGGTGTAAAGGTAGGATGCCTTTTCATGGTGTTGCTCAAGAGCCGAACAGAAGTTTGTCCGTGGGAAAAAATGACGGGTGCCCCGGATGATTTGGTTCTTGTATCCTTGCGGCTGTTGCTCAGCTCCTTTCAAGATGCCTCGAAACTTTATAGCTTTTCTCATGTCAGTCCCTGAGTTAATTTTCTTCTGTGGGGAAATGCAGTCCTGGGGCAAGGCACAGAGACTGCTTTCCTCCCCTGTGAGATGGATGCCGGCTGGTCCCAAGTCATTTATTCCTCATCCTCTGCCTGGGCTCTGCTGGCCGTGTGGGCTGTGCTGCCAGGGAGAAGAAGCTGCGAGCTGTGAGCATCTTGATCTCTCCCAGCCGATTATCCTGTGACAGAAAGGGAGTAATCTATGAAGATGGCTCTATAAACACATTTTCACTGGAATGATGTTATTACCGTGTATTTGCCAAAAGCAATTATTTTGTTGAATAAGTTCATTGTGCTGCCAGGGGTCTGGCTATACTTTATGTGGCTTAAATGAGGTTCCTTGCTAAAGGAGACTTTCAGAGGGCTTTAATTTTATCCAGGCTCTGACTCATTAGCAGCAGTACCTCTCCTTACAATTGTATGTCCCAGATAGAGGATGTGAATAAGGATGGCCAGCTCCCACGGCTGGCAGCGCTCAGCATGAGGAGTGGAAAGGTGGTCCTCACATCTCTGATAATGGTGAGAGAACCTTTTTTAGGGGATATTTTCTGTTTACCAGATTTGGAGCAGACCTTGTGAATCATCTGTAAGTGGTTCACCTAAACGGGCACGGCTGGAGGAAATGATTCACCGTGGTACTGGATAGCTGATGTTGGCTGGGTCTGATAAGCGGAGCAAAACGCCAGAGCGTCGCAGTCTCCGACAACAGCCACCATCCCCGCGGTTATCTCATAGGCGATGCATTTTCTTTTTTTCCATGATTCACACACAGTAGGATAGGTGAGGGGCTGGGCTTGAAGTGCGCCAATAAGGTTTTTTCTTGTTGTCTTGATAGGCCGCCTTGGGTTTGGTGTTTTGAGACATATGCTGGACTCTTACGAAATGTGGCTTTTTTTTTTTTTATTTTTATTCCCTTCCTCCTCGGGCAGGTCAGCAATGTTTCTGCTGTGCGATGGCAGCGATGCACGCAGCAACCGGGGCTGCTCTCCCTGCCGTGGACTGCGTGGCTCCTGCCGAAAATAGCCGGGCAAGGGCAGAAAGGGGCAATGCATCACCCGTGATCCTGCCCGCTTCATCCCCGTGTTACCCACGCCAAGGTTAAGCAGAGAACAGCTCTATCCCATGCTTGTCCATCCACGATGCCTCCCTGCGTGTTTGTTAGTTCCGACTCGTTAGCGCTGAACTGATACTCAAAGGAGTCTTGCGAGTGCTGTTATCAGCTTCAAGGTGACTTGCTTGAAGCTGTAGCTCTTATCGCTGTCTCTGTTGAACGGTGGATGTGACCCAACCGTTTTATCAAATCTCACGATGGGGGGGAAGAGCAGTCTTGCCTGTGCTGTTTGCAGTAGACGTGAAAATCCTTTATCTGATAACATGATATTGTGGAATATTAGGAAATAAATTTATCTTCAGCTGGCGTTGTTCAAAGCCTTGGGAAAACAGGCAGAGACGAAGTTTTCTGTCTCTTCTTTGGCACAGACCCCCAGGTAAACTAGAAGGATTATATGGTGTGTAAATGCATGCCATCTGGTTCGGAGGGATTAGGACCACATTCAGCTTGTGGGCCAGTGTCCCTCGGGTCTTTTTATGATGGGCTGATGGTAGCAGTTTAAATTAAATGTGGAGATAAATGATGTCCAAAGGATTTGTAGGCAGACTGCTGTTCATTTGAGCAGGTTTGGATGCCTCAGTACATTAAATCCAAATACCTGGTCAAAGAAATGCAGATTCCTCTATAAGCCACGCTTTGTTTTTTACACTGCTTTGGAGATAAGGTGACACTTCAGATAAGCCCTGGGCAATGCTTGTCCTTTCCAACCACAGGAACAGCACTTGGTCTGGTTTTCCCTGGACTCACTTTTTTTTTCCAGTTCAGTGTTTTATGACAGATTATCCTGGTTGAAAGCTCAATCTGCTGAATTCTTTTAAAGACTTTGCCCATCTTCTGCTACTGTGTGCCACAAAAACACAGTGGGGCTTCCCTTCGCGGTTACAGAAGTTGATCTAACTTCTCTCAGGGTGCCTGTAGCTTTGCTTTATATATAGTTAGGTTAAGAAAAATCACTATCACAGAGGAGCCCTCTGGCAGTGCTCAGTGGTGGTACCTTTCTTCAACCTGATACCTACTTATTACGAGTGATCCTGGGATACCGAAACCCAAATTTTCTGTGTAGATAATAAATCGACAGCTCTGTGCAAATAACCTGGTAGTGGCTTTGCGCAGCCTGACTGAGGCTGCGTTGTGTACGTCCTCTCTCCTGCAGAGTTTATCGGCTCCTGCACGCTTGCATTAGAGAGAAGTCTTCCTTTGGAAAAAAGGACTTTAATCCAAAACTTGGATTTAGAGCCAGATTCAGTTTCTGGCACATATCTGTCATTTCAGTTAATTAAGTGGTTACATGGAGAGCGGTTCAGAGAACTGCTGTGCTCCCTGTATGATTAATGGAACTAAGTGGTTTGAATCATTTTACAGGACCCCATTGATAGGGCAGCAAGGTGCCTATTTCATGCTCATAAATCAGGTATCTGAAATGATGTGAATACCTTCATCAGAGCTTTATGCAATAAGAGGATGATTTCTGCCTTCTGAAATTCAACACTGCAAATAAAATGCACTTTTGAACCTGCTGCAGCAGAAGATACTGCGACACGTGAGCTAGGACTGGGTTAGGTCTTTATGGCCGGATAAATAAGTCAAATTACTGGTGTTGCAAACTCCATCCTGAGGTTACTTTCTTGGCTACGTGGCTGCTGTGAGGAGTGTCTTCCTGAGCCCTCTCAGCTTTGGCAAGAAAGCTTTCCCTTATTCTGACGCTACATGAGTCCCTTTCTAATTTATATCCACAGGCTCCTGCACCAGCATTTTTTTTACCTGACCGAGCTCTTCTCAACCCCGGTCCTTAGACAGGATGCCAAACTCTTTCAGGTTTTGCCATTGCTAAGCTCAACAAGCTGCACTTTTAGAGTTTCCTTTTGCATGATAAAGTAGGCTTTTGCCTCCTTTTGTAAACCTGGGAAGCCTTCTCTGCACCTGCGCAGGTTTGAATTAATCCCTCAGGGTGGAGGGGGACCTGAATTGGTGTGCTGTTCCAGACGAGATGTCCCTCCTGCCTTGTTCAGTGAAGGGCATTAACGCTTTCCCAGCTCTGGGGGAAATAGGCGGTGAATCCCAGAATTGCACTGGCCTTTTTGAAGGCTTCAGTGAATTAATTGGGACTGTAATATTGCAAAGAAAAACAAAGTGGCAGTGAAATGAATCAAGCTGGCGCAGTAAATGGGACTTTATTTACAAACCACGCTCGTTCTTCTGCATTACTGGATTCATTTTCTGGTCAGGGAGTGTAGCGATAGGGCAAGGCGTAACAGTTTTAAAATGAAAGAGGGTCCGTTTAGGTTAGAGATTAGGAAAAAATTCTTCACTGTGAGGGTGGTGAGGCACTGGCACAGGTTGCCCAGAGAGGTTGTGGCTGCCCCATCCCTGGCAGTGTTCAAGGCCAGGTTGGATGGGGCTTGGAGCAACCTGGTCTGGTGGAAGGTGTCCCTGCCCAAACCATTCTGGGATTCTATGACCTCTACTTCAAGTGCAGTGGTTGAGGACTGACTATTGCCACCTCAAAAGCTGTCGCAGCTTGGAGGAGCTACGATCGCACCGTTAGCACGGGTGCGTGGCACTGGCAATGGTGCCGGTGAGCGGCTGCGAACTGCTGGAGCGTGGCCAGCTGTGGATGCTATGGAAGGTGAGGAATGGAGCAGGTGGAATTGGGAACATAGACCTGCTCCAGAAGTCTGGAATAGCTGAGAAATGAAAGTATTGTTGCCCTGTGGCATGGGAGCAGCAAAGCCAGGCAGGATCCCCTGGCTCAGTCCTGCCTGCAGGGGAAGAAACTAGGCTGCGTCGCAGAGACTGCCGTGGGCATTGCTGGCAGCATTACATGGACAGGAACGGAGGGTTTTCGCTGTGCACTTATGAATTATAACGGCAGCAAAAGCGACCGCTCCTCCCTGCTGTAGGGATGAACGTGCACACCATTTCTGTGGGCAAACTGTGATGTTCCTGCCCTGGGCAGCTGTGCTTGTTGACAGGTTATAATCAATTCTATCAAACCTTTTAAGTAACTTAATTCCCCAAAGCAGTGCAACTTCAGTTCATAATCAATTCTTCTAACCCAATAATTGGAGGGCAAATAATTAGAAAGTGACAGCAAGGGATGTAGCTGCGGGAAAAAAAAGATTCTGCCTCTTACGCTGCTCTCTCCGGAGGGGTTAAGGCTCAGCAGCTCTGCTTGCTCACAGCACATATGTTGTCGCACAGCGATCAGGAAAGTGCTGGCAGAAATGACTCCCCTCCTGCGAATGTCTCATTTCGTTGCAAACAGCAAAAATGCGTTGACTTGATGTAACAAAAACGGTATTGCAGATGGGAAGGGTGGGCTGTGATGCCCCAGCTTTCCCCTGCCACCATGAACAGGTCAAGGGCAGGTTCCCAGCAGGCTCCAGAGAGCAGCGGTTCTGCCTCACAACAGCTGAGAAATGCTCAAATATTTGTGTTCTGAGGTCCATATAGATCATGCTGATACCCCAAACACAAGTTTTGAATCAGGCTCCATTAGGCTAGAGGAACCTCAGAGCTGCAAGGCTGGTTCATAGACTTGCATTTCCCCAGAGATCAGGAGTTTTCCTATTTTGGGCTGGGGACCTTGCCATTAAGGGTGGTAGATGAAGTCCAGTGTCTGGTAGCGGATAGTCCCCCCATGAGTTTTGTTCACAGTAATTTAATGTTAACTTTACTGCAACTATACTCTGGCTCAGGTTTGTGAAACCTGTATCACTAAGAAGTGTTTCTATAAATTTAGTGAACATTCCCCCCAGTTTTGGACAAATATGGAACTACTTGACATTTTTTGTGCTTCAACATGGAAAATCACTGAAATTTAAAACATGAAGAAATAAGCAGCCTTTCAAGCACAAAGAAAATCCTTTCCACATCTACCTTTTTCCATCAGTTTTAAATTCAGATACAACCTGCTGTGACTGAGTTGGAGTTTTAACATCAGAAAGAAATATTCTGTCTGAAATGGCTGAGACAGTGCAAAACAAGAGATCTTTTGTGCAGCTGGCATAAATCCCTCACCCTGGCTGCTGTTTGCTCAGACCTAGGGTCAGATCAGCTTGTTATTTGGAGGAGCCCAAGGTCCTCATCTATTCTCATGTTTTTACTGTATGCAGCTGCTGTATCTCAGGTATGGGGAGGTCAGAAATTCCTCACTTGAACTCCCACTGTGCTCATTTGTTAACCTGTTGCTCATGTAATCTGTTGATATGTCTCAAATCTGTTAGATAAATGCGGATATTGGGCAGTTTATTCCATGCTACGCTTTCCAATTAGTGTTAATGGGACTTGCACATCCAGAAAAATCCACAGGTTATGAAGGTTCCCACCATCTAAGTTTGTTCCTGCATCCTGTACATCTTTTTTTTTTTAAAATAGAGAGTAGTGCTGACGTACTGCAGTTTTGGAGGTTAGTTTTCGATGCCAGAAGTAAATGTAACTCCAGCATATTGGAGCATTGACTTTAACTTGCTCTGTCGAGAACCAGCTTGGCTCATAGCCACTCGTTTTGTCTTTTGCACTTAATTATAACTTGAGGTCATACAAGAGCCTGAAACCGTAGGTATCTTGTGGTCCTTGAGACGTACAGCCGTATAATTGGACCCACGTTGAGGATGGAAACGCTTTGCTGCCAGTGTGGTACAGCCTCTGGATGTGGGCAAAGCAACCTCCTGGGCTGGGAGCCCTGCGCCGCAAATGCCCTTCTGCAGCTCCATCCCTTTGAAAACGGAGCCGTGCACCCTTGCACGCCCCTCCCGATATCAACTTCTGCTGTCTGATGGGAGCCAGTTTCTAGGGTAAGCAGGAACTGAGCCATTGAGTGCTTTAAAGGTCATAAAAACACCTGGAACCAGCCCGGGACACTAATCGTGGCATCCCCAGAGGGCTGGGTTGCCCGCCGGGCTCACGACGCTGCTGCAGCGCAGCTGAGCCCTCGCCTGCAGCTCGGGGATGGGAGTAAGCATCTCATGGCCTCGCCGAAACAACAGATTTGTTCCCCATCCCCACGAGGAGCACACTATATTAATGAAAACCATCTAAGCAAGATCTTCAGCAGTGGCTCACGGGTGTCGTTAGCTATAACTGCGTGTTTTTCCTGGACCCCAACACTGCCTGGCATCACAAAATAAGACCGCTTGGGTTTTTACCTCTTGCTTGACCCAGGAACAGGCAGTGTGCAGAATTGATGTCAAACCATTCATTACTGAAAGAAAACATCAGTTAGTATCAGCCATGCTGCATTCATTATTGTTTCTAAAATTAGTATAAATGATCAATCAAGGTTATGCATAATGAGCAACAGCAATACCTGAATTACAAAGCGTGTGGAAATAATAAAGGTGACAAGCAGAAATAGCTTTTCTCTGGGAGAAAATATTAGGCTCACAGCATAATTTACTACGTTCCTTTGTTTGAATACAGATTTGAATTTTGCACCAAAATACTATCAAGAGCCATAGGGGAATGAAGTTTCTATTTTTGCTTGGTATTTCAAAAACAAAGGTGCTAACTTCCTTTATAAGGTCCTGTTCTGGTCATATAACAAGACTGGGCTCAGGAAAACTAGTGTCAATGTGCTGGGCTTTACTCAGTAATGAAAAATGTGTCTATATGGCTATGCATAAAAATTATTTCAAATAATATATGTAGATGATAAAGCGATGCAGGAAAAAAGGAAGACATTCTTCTCTGGAGTATCTCCTGCTGGAAAACTCAAAGGTTTAGTTTGAAAGCTTGAGGTATATTTGCTTTTCTGTTTTTATAACTGGGGAGAGGGGTATTTGCTATTTGGACAAAACAAAGCCCATTTTGAGTTATCTTCTGCTTGGGAACTGGTCTGGAGATGATTCCAGAGGCAAGAAGGAGTCACCTTTGCTGTCTTGACATGACTTTTGATTTTCAGGGAATGGGGGAAGCACGGAGGACCCAGAGGAGGGGGCGAGGACGGTCAGGAGTTCGTGACTGTGAGGAGGGTTGGGGGCTGGTTTAGCGTGGTGAAGACAGAGCTCAGGGTGATCCCACGGCAGCCTACCAGCACTTGAAGGGTATTTACGAAACTGGTGGAGACAAACTTTTCTTGGTAGTGTCAGATACAAAACAAAGGGCGGGGGGCACAAATTGTGAGTTGGGAACTTCAGCTCAGATACTGGAAAATGCTTCTGGATGAGGAGGGTGACGTAGACCTGAGGAGGCGGCATCTCTGTCCTCGGAGGTTTCCAGGACTCGGCTAGGCAGAGCTGCGACTGATGGCCTCGTTGCTGCCAAGAGCCCTGCATGGAGCAGGAGCTGGGACCGGAGACCTCCAGGGTTCTCTTTCAACTGATATTTCTGTAATCCCTGGACCTGCGTGCTGCTGTGGTGTGCTGGGATCCAGCAGCCTCCAGCTCAGGGAAGTGTAACTAAGACGAAACGGTGATCGTTCTTGGCTCGTGGCAGGGAAAGGCAAGGACTTGGGGATGTCAGAGCACTGCAAGAAAAACAAAAAAGGCATTCAGAATAAGATGCCGAATTCTAGCACCATTCAAATTCATAAGCAAATTTAGGTACAGCCGTTTCCCATTTTTCTGTTTTGGGAGCTGTGATGATCCACGCTGGGGTCAGGATTCTGGAGCATACGGTTCCCTGAGGGATTTCAGTCCTACAGCGTCGCAGGTGCTGCGGACGCAGCCCTGCCAGGGATGCTCGTACCTGGCGATGAATAAAACACCCAGCGAGTGCTGGAGCTGTGCGTTGCCTCTGATGCCCTGGGTCGTGCCACCTCTGCGTGGAAACCTCCCTGGAGCAGACAGCAGCAAACCGCTGCTGTTTGTTTGCAACATCTCACTGTAATTCTGCTCCAGGATGCCTTGGGAGCTCTGCCCCATGCCCCTCTCTAGCTGATCTCGTGTGCAGCTGGGAAAGCTGTGTATGCGTTTGATGGCTCTTGTCTGAATTTTGAGGGGGAAAAAGCAAAATGAAGTTCCATGTCTTCTGCTATATGACCTGCCTCCCATTTTGTCTCCTGCTGCCAGAGGAAAGGGGCAAAGGGTGGGGGAAAGAGGGGATTTTTAATGTGTATATTCATGTATACAATGGGGGGGTGTTGGTGGTTGGGTTTTGTGTTTTGTTTTGGTTTGGTTTTTTTTGCTAGGAGGCTGAAGTGCAGGTTCTTCAGGGTTTCCTTCCTGGCGTTCTGCATGGGGCCATGCACACACGCTAATTCCCAGGTTCCTGCTTCCTTGGCCCCAGTGAGCGCTGCCTGGATGCGGCCGCTGGGTTCCCACAGCATCCCCTGCGGGTACCACCCCTTGCGCCTTCCTAAGCATCTATTTTCTACGCATTTGAAGGCTCGCTAAGTGAAACTACTCTCCTACGTTAACACCATAGCCTGTTCTCAGCATTCAGTTTAATTGTAAATCCTTCAATTAAAACCAAAGCAACCACAACTGTTGAATTAGAACAGCTATGTTTGAATTGGACCAATGATTTCCCATCTCATTGCATTGCTTCACAAGAAATATTCACAGACGGGAACCAAATACCAGGAAAAAATACTCTAAAATCCCTGGAACAGACTTGAAGTTGTATCATGTCATTTGATGAGCATAATGGGTTGGTTTGCTTATAATAAAATTTATGATAGTCTTAAATATTCTCATTATGTCCTTACCTTTAAGCGCAGCACAGGTTTTGTAAATGTCATTGTTACTTAGCAACCTTGACTAGTTTTTGAAACACTTTTTAATTTCGGAAGTATAAAGAGGATATAAGCATGAATGGTATGTTTTTCATAAACAAAGAGCAAAGTATGTGTGTCTCAATTTGGGCAACTAATTTTAGATTAAAGGTAAACAACAATCACAACTGTGGAAAAATTCTCTAGGAAATATCACAAAAATGAACGTTTTCAGCTTGTGAATCTGAAATGAACTGTAGCTGCAAGATTAACTGGGCAGGGACAGTTGGTTATATTTAAAATTGCGATATCTATCAGGCAGAATGACATCTCCTTTTAGTTATGTGGCTGCATATATCACAGCAGGCAGGCTTATCAGGTCAGGAGGAAAAGGACATGTGTGATGCTGATGTGTGTTGTACAGAATGGGTATCTGAGTTATACAAATTTGGGCATTCAGTCAAATAATGGTACCAAGAGTAAGTATACTGGGCTTTGAGGAGGCTGTAAAAAGAGAAGGGAGAGTTAATATTGACATTGGGTGAGATAATTTTAAAGGGCATTCCATCGATATGTTGCTTTTTTTATATATATATATATATATGTATATATATAAAAATATTCAGAGCTTTCCAGCAGAGAATTTTCTTTGCGTCGGTAGAGAAAACCTGTCTCAGTATAGTCATTAACCAGATGGCTGGGGCAATTCTCTTAGAAGTAAGACACCTCATGATAAGATCCTGACCTGGATAAAGGTATAACAGAGATTCATCTTTACTGCTCTGTCCCATCACTCCATTCCTCTGGGGTGGATCTGTCTGTAAAAAACCAAACAAACGAACCAAAACAACCCCAAAACTCAAAGCCTTAGGTTTCTTGCTGAATAGGATACATTGATTTCCTATGGAAATCATCATAATTTGATTATAATTGTCAGAATTATGTCTATGATAATTTAGAAAATCAGACTGTGTGTGTCCATGCGTCTGCCCCAATAGCTTTTGCTCCTGTTTGGTGGGAACACTCAGATCAAGGAGAAGAGCCCAAGTGTGTCCGTAGGAGGAAGGCGACTGCCATCAGCCCTTATCGGAAACCAGAGAGAGCATGAAGAAAGCTGCTCAGAACGAAACACTGCAGGAAAACAGGCTTCACGTATTTCACGGTTCACAGAATTACATGTTTTTAAACTTCTTTTTTCTTCTGCATGAACAGAATTCCTGTTTTTTCAGCCAACTTTAATGAACACTTGACAAAAAGCAGAGAAAAGAGGTGACATAGAAGTAAGGCTCCTTGTCAAATGTACCAGTACGCTCTTATTGACTCCAGCACAGACCTTGGTAGCACTTTATACCCATCTTTTCTTTCTAACAGTCTATTTTCTGGAGGGGGAAAAACCCCACCTCCCCTTACCATAATCAATATGGTGAAGAACATTTTGTCTACCAAGAAGTGTTCCTTGCTTTTCGCAAAACATTTAACAAGCTTTTTTAACTCTGAAAAGACTTAAAAAAATTTATTAAAATACCTACTTTTTTTTCTTTTTCATCACTTTTTGATTTTTTACAAGTAGTTCCTTCTGTGTCATTCATGGCAAGGTGCTTTTGATGAGGGTGTAACTGGGATGTTTGCAAATTGAAAAGTTGGTCCTCTTGCATGAAAACAGGAAACTGTTACCATTCCTTTTTGTCCAATTTTAATCTTATGGGAATTCTCCATTTAGGACCACAGGCTTTGCTATAGGCTAACCACGTTCCTTCTGTAAGTTTGTGTTCAGTAGGGTTGTATGGGAAAGCTATTGTGGTCCATGTAGTTAAAGAATAAATTTAGAGAATCAATGTCCAGCTCCTAATCAGTGTCTAAATGGGAAGTTGTCCTGGTTTCAGCTGGGGAATGAGTTAATTTCCTTCTAGTAGCTGGTACAGTGCTGTGTTTTGGGTTCAGTATGAGCAGAATGTTGATAACACACTGATGTTTTCAGTTGTCCCTAATAATGTTTATACTAAGTCAAGGATTTTTCAGCTTCTCATGCCCAGCCAGCAAGAAGGCTGGAGGGGCACAACAAGTTGGGAGAGGACACAGCCAGGGCAGTGACCCAAACTGGCCACAGGGGTATTCCATATCATACGGCATCATGCCCAGTATATGAACTGGGGGGAGTGGGCCTGGGGGGGATCGGTGCTCGAGAGCTAACTGGGCATCAGTCGGTTGGTGGTGAGCAATTGCAGAGTGCATCACTTGTCTTGTATATTCCAATCCTTTTATTATTATTATTGTCACTTTATTATTGTTATTATTATCATTATTAGCTTCTTCCTTTCTGTTCCATTACACTGTTCTGTCAACCCACGAGTTTTACTTTATTTTTTTTCCGATTCTTTCCCCCATCCCACTGGGTGGGGGGGAAGTGAGTGAGTGGCTGCGTGGTGCTCGGTTGCCGGCTGGGGTTCAACCACGACAGAAATGCTCTTCACAGTATTATTGTTAAAAAAAAAAAAAAGGCATCAGGGGCTTTTCAGATTAAACCCCAAACTGTCCTCATCGCACCTATGTGCAGCACATAAAGTGAAGCAGATACGGCAGTTGCTGTTGTGTCAGGACCCCTGGTATCAGGAGAAGGTCAGTGCAAACACCAGCATATACTTGGTGCATTTATAGAGTCCAGCTTTGGCTCTTGGGATCCCCCTGCCTGGAGCTACGTGACTCTCCCTGCTGACTGCATAGGAGCTTGAATTACATGCATTCGAGCATGTAAGGTAGATGTCTAAGGTGAGAAAAGTTTTATTCTACCTCTCTGAAAATTGTTGCCTGTTCTCTTGTACTTGCTATTAATTATATCCTCATTTCTGTAATATATCTGTTCATTTGTGTCCCTGGTTCTAATCTTTTTGCTTCTAGTCTCCTGAGAAGCCCCTCTTTCCTCTTCTGAATTGGTTCAATTAAAAAAAAAAAACAACAAACCAACAAACCAACAAAATCAAACCCAACAGCTTTCCAGTTGAGGACAAGCCAACATTTTACTGGTTGGTGCATTAGCACTTCCAGTGCTATTTTCTGCCCCATTTTTTTTCCATAGTGCTTTACCTGCCTGTACATTACACAGTCTTTCACTGAACTGTGTTTTGTTTTATTATTTGTTTGCTTTTTCTTGTGGAATAATGGCTATAGCATGCTCAACACTCAGCAAGATATGTGGATAATATGGGTCAGGTCTTCCAATGCACAGTGTATTTGCCAGAAATTCCCAAATCTTCATCTGCATTTATGTGGTTCTAGGTCTCTCTTTCATTCTTTTACTTTCTTTTAGGTAATTGATACACTTTGGGTCAACTGCAGTTCTTGCTATCTTATTGTTTATTCCTCATCCCAAATAATGAAGAATGAAAAAAACCACAAACAACAAACAAACAAAAAGAAACCTTACAACAATGCACAGGCAACCACACTGACAGAATTTAGATTTTCATAACACTGCAGTTCCACAGACTATTTCAGTCAAACCCAGCAATATCAGTTTAGTCAGTATTAGATTACAATTTATTTATTGAGTAGATGAAAATAGCTGTGATAGGGAAATTCTCATCTAAAGAAAATGTTTCTCGTGGAGTTGTGCAGAAATGCATTCATGATAATGTACTCCTAAATAATCGCCCATGATCACCCGCAGGAAAATACTAACAGTGCTGTGCATAAAGCGCGCAGGTTCTGCCAGAGCTGGTAGAATGGTAAAAAAGGTGGCTGGGATATGACATTGCCTGGATGAAGCTGGAGTTTGGGGTGGCAGAGATGTCTCAGCAGTCCTGGACGAGTGGTCCCGGGGAACTGAGGTTCTCCTCTGCTGCTGGCAGTTCTTGAGGACAAATACCTGGGGCAGCAGCCTTCCAGGAGTGCCACTGGCAGAGCTGCTGCTGCCTTGGCACAGGGGGATGTTCCAGATGATTCCTTGATATTTTGTGAAGCTTTCTAATTTATTTTCTCAGAATCAATGATTGCCTCATTATGATGATTTCACATGCTTTAATTTTTTCTGGAAATTAATAATAATTTTCTCTCAAGTTTCCTGGGGACTATTTCTAGGTAACTACTTATCCTATTCTTATTCAGCTTCATATGTGTGACTGAGGGGAAATAACCATTCCGATTTTCATAATGCAAATATAAATGAACACATACACAAAAAATGTATACATTCACATATGTATACATGCATATGTGTATACACAAGAACACTTTCTGGAAAATAATATTTTCCGATGCAAATGTTCAATTTGTTGGAATCTGGCTTTTTTAATAGATTTTTTTCCCCGTTAGAATATATCAGGCCAGTTCTGCTGGCAGCTTTTGGTTAGATTAAAAAATTGAACATGTATTCACACTCCTTGGTTTCTGTCTTTTAGCTAGTTTCTATGACAATACTTTACCTTTCGCCCCATGTCTACTTAGCTTCCTTAATAGCATCTCATGAGGGAGTTGTCAAAGGTTCTCTGAAAGTCCGTGTAAACCATCTGTCCTGTTTACCGAAAGATAGCTTATATAAAAAAAAAAAAAGCAGGCAGAAAGGATAAATTAGTCGCTCAAAGCTAAACAGTAGGTTCGTCTCAGGGAACCAGGGAAGGAACCCTGGAGCCTGGCTCCTCCTCAGCTGCTCATGGCATTACATACCACTTTCCCTGCAGAAACACGAGTGCACTAAACCAGGCAAACGCAGGTAAAAATGAGAAGAGGGTGGCTGATAAATAAGTAGGCTCATTAGTTTCTGGATCAGCAATCTCCAAGCTGCTTTGGAACCCGCTTCTCAAAAACAAATCTGCCATTAACAAGGGACCTGCAGCCAAGTATATCATTAGAGTCAGATTAGCAGGAGTTTAATGGTCTGCGAGTTCTCTGTGTACTGCACACTGTTTTACACAGGGGCAGAAACTGCGGTGAGGAGCAGAGGAGGCAAAGGGAACTGTGGTGGAGGAGATGAGGTGCTTTTGGGGACTGGCTATAGAAACCGGCAGCACTCTGCAAAGATGGAAGTGATGGAGAAGGGCTCAGGTGCACAGCAAAAATCAAATGAAATGCCTGATTCACAGGAATGAGCACTGGTCTCTGATTAGTTTCTTATGTGACCAATATCTACCTGGCAACAGACTGATGGGGTTGGTCTACTTACCTCTCCATGTGTAAGTAGTACTTTGTGTGCAGGTCAACACATCAGGTGTTGGGCTGGAGGAACCTCCCCAGACAGAGGTGGGAGGCTGCAGGACAAGCTGGAGAGAGAAGGTAGTTTGGCCAACTAGTATATCAGACTCATGTAATTCATGGCTGAACATGCATCTGCCTGTCTTTTGATGTTTTCAAGCTGTGGGGAATGCAAGAGCTTTCTGTAAAACATATCAACAATCACAAAAACCATTAACTGTCACGTATGTGAGTTTTTTTAAATTCTGAGCTTTCAGAGTCAAGTGGTTACACAAGACTCTCACTATTAACCAGAAAAAAATGTTTCTAGTTATAAAGAAAAGTGGAAATGCCTTCAAAGCATGAACTCCAGAAGGTCACACACCAGAAAACAGTACAGGCAATTCCTTCAGTCCTCGAGGTTGTTGAGGGTATGCGGGGGCGGCTGTGCTGCAATGCGAGATGACTGTGCTATAATGCAGAGGTGGTGTGAAAATCAATTAAAACTCATTAAATGTTTTGGAAAAAAAAAAATTCAAAGGCATGCAAGAAAAAGATGTATCTTTAGACTATCATTATACAAATTATACAAACATTTCCTTATCATGGCAGAAATACATGAGTCTAAATAGATCCACTTCCTCTGATCTGACTGTTTTAAGCTCTTTTTCTCCCTTGAACAAAGTGAGAGGAAGGCACAGAGAGACGCTAGAGCTCTGCATTTCACACTCAGTCGGCTGTCCTGGGAGGCCTGTTGGAGAAGAGCAGAAAAGCAAACATGAGGCAGCTTCCATGTCCTTCTGTTTATTGTGTCTCCAATATTTCTCTCAGGGAAGAAGAGGAACCAATTTTTAACCATCTTTTTTGGCTTGCCTTGTCCTGCCAGGTCTAAATTAATGAGTGACTGGACTCAACGTGTGGCCAGGTTTCTGCCCTGTGAGGATCGGTACTGGCTCTTTCAAAAAGGCAAGGACTGGCAGCAACTGTCTTCGATAGTCAGACGACGAGAGCGTTTCCTGGCACTAAGGTAAATGCCGGCTTCTGTCTGGTTTGGAAGACGAATTTTAACCTCCTCTTATTTCCCAGGAGAGTGCCTCAAATGCCACGTCATTTTTTATTAAGCTTCTCTCCTTCTTGTCTAGTGATATTGTTTCAGATTTTAGGAGCAATGGAGCATTCCCTGGTCCAGACGTGAGACTGTATCTGTGTTGTTTTTTAAGAGCAATCTCAAGACCAAATTTTCTAGCTGTCCAAACTGTTTACCCTCAGGAGGGCAGTGGGAGCTCAATTTAGGACAAACCACTGGTGCGCCAGGAAATAGGATGGATGCGAGGGAGGAAACTTCAAATATATGCCCTGTGGTTTTGGGAGCACAAGAGCATGCACCTTCCCGAAGGGCAGACAGGTCCTAGTATGCTCCGTCTTCCCTGCAGTGCCATCACATGAGCAATACCATGTAGACAAGATGATCTGAAGCCATTCCCGACCTGGTGGTCTGCTATAAGGTGACACGGGGTTTGTAACGAGCCTGAAGTCATCCTGTGAGGCAGCACTGCCCTGTGGCCCCCTCAGAGCATTCTGAAAATAGCCCCTTTCAGATACCTTATAGGTGTAGCCCCATGGTCTTGCTGCCCAAGGGAGGTTATTCTGTGCAGAGGCGGGTATTGCAATCGGAGGGACTGCGCGAGGACTGTAGCGCAGGGGTTACATCAGAACTGCAGGACACGTTGGTTTGGAGATCTGTCGCGAACTGGCCAGGGACTTGCATTTGGGTCTGATTTCCTGCCAGCTATTAGCACAAAAATGTTTTATTTTTGCTCAGTGCATCCTTAAGGTGATCCATCCAGACTGGAGCAAAAGGAAGAGCAGCACAGTACGAGACTGTACAATGCTTACAGACAGACGGATTGAACCAAGACCTACCATGCTGTGGGTGAACCCTTGGTAATTTGAAGTTATTAGGAAACCAAGCTGTTGGATGCAAACAGGAAAACATTTATGGGAGTAGTTTTTAAAACACTTTCTTCTTTTTCTCCTTATTTTTCAAGTTCAGGGTATTTGGAAATGCAGCTAGAATCTCCACTGTTTTGGGACAGTTGGAACACTGTTTTCCAGGCACATATATATTCACAGAAACTTGCTTGACTCTAGTGAGTAGACAGGAGGAAGAATTTTGTGTGACACTTTTCTACTAAGCATATTAAGGGGGCTCCCAAATGCAGCAGAACACAGGACCTGGGGATTTCTCCTTCTAGCTGAAGCCCAGCCGGAATGTAAGCCACAGGGAACATAAGTACAGATGGCCCAGACCCATCCTTCCTCTCCAGCTGATTGGGATTGAAGGAGAAGGGAGGGATCAGTCTTTTTTACTGTATTTTTTGTTGTTACGTGTATTTTTCCTGTTCAAGTTTGTGTTTCTCTCCATCTGCCTCCCCTCTCCCTGTGTGACAGGCTGCTCAGTCTGGGTGTGGGAGGGAATCACAAATTCAGCTCATCACCTCCTCCACCTTTCTTGACATGTGTAAATTTTTGTTCATTTTTGTTTGCTACCTGGGTCTGGAGCCAAGCCTTGCAGAAAGTCAGTGATGGGGCTTTAGCTAGACATCCTTCTTCTCTACCTTTCCTCAGATGCAGTGGTCCTTGAGTTGCAAACTGGAGCAGAAGAGAAATCATCCCAAGCAGGTGTGAAGTTCCTGCATATTTGTGTCAGTGGGTCTGGTCCACTGGCACAAAGAGCCCAAGAAAGCAATCAGGCTCCTCCCTCGGGGCAGGGATTAATTTTCAGATACTTTTCAGATTAAAGTTGTAAATAAATTTAAAATTAAACAGGGTCTATAGAAATTCACTATTTAAAATATTATATTGTCCTACAGCTCAGCTCACTGACGGAGGTGTTCAGATGGGAAGGGTCGCTGGCAAATGGCAAAACACCCTGCCAGAAGGGAAGGGGGTGCCCAGAGTTGGACTGGAGACACTGTAAAGGCAGCGCTGTCTGTCCGCCTCTGTGAGGTGGCAAGGAGCTGTGAGCTCCTCGGTCCTTACCTGGAAAATGAGTGTGTGACTGCCCCGAGGCCAGAATGAAGGTGGTTGTGGAAACAGGAAAACAAACTAAAGCTGGGTTGCTTTCACTGCTGGGCAACATTTTTTCCACCTCAATTCTTTCCACTATCACATTGCGATCTTACAGGCACATTTCCCCCCATGCATTTTTGGGGAGGATTAAAGAGAACTGATTCTTTAAATATGGCAAAGCTGTAAAAGCAACTCACTGGGTTTTACTTTGCTCTTTTTCTCTTCTAGCTGTTAAGTCATGTTAACCCCTGATAAATTTGCTTTTATGTCTGCAAAGCTGGTTTATTGTCTCAATGCATTTTATTTTCAAAGTTGCATACTATCTTAACTGCACTGCCTTTCTCTCACGGGTTGCACCAAAGCATTGGCATTATGATTCCCACACTAGGGATGATGCTTCGGCTCAAAGGTTGACTTGTTGAAGGTCTGTTTTCTTTCAAAGTGCTTTTGATATGAGTGCAGCAACAATATGGTATATTTTAAAGCCATTTGGTCTTCCCAGATGCTCAAGCCTGTTAGTTGTATATTTTTTAGATATAGCCTGCTAACAGCTAAATGGAGTTTGGGCATTGCACAATTTCTCTGAATCATATTTTCCCAGCAGCCAGCAAGAGTACGAGTATTTTTCTGTTTTTGCTTTTTAAACTGAAAGCTCATCTAGAATTGGACTTCGACTTTTATAAAAATGGCTTTTCACATTTTTGGAGCTGGGGGTCACGTATGAAAACTAGCAGAGCCCCAGACCTCACTGAGTCAGAGTGGTCTTTCTCCTTTTCCATTCTTTTTCTTCACCTCAGCCAACTTTGGATTGATGATTTCCCTCCAACCTTCCTCTCTCTACCTTCTGCTGCTGACACCATCTCCTCTCGCTTTTGGCATGTTTCTTTTTGGCTTTAGCAGTACCAGTAAATCTGACTCCTGCAGACTGCCAGGAACCTCTGTAGCTCAGGAAATGCCAAGTGGAAGCCGAGACTTGGCGAGGGTCTCCCTTGGTCTGTGCTGCAGTCAGCCTGCAGCGTGGTGGTACGGCGCCCATGAGGCCACCTGCGCGGGGTGCAGGAAGGGATTTCACTCTCAGCTTTGCTGCTAGAACCAGCCCTAAAATGCTGCTTTTTAGGTGTGAACGTTTCTGATATGCTGGTGAATTAGTCCCGCTCCTGCTGGGCTTGGTTTCCCTGAAGGCCAAATCTGCCCCAAAGAGTTGAGGTGGAGGAAGAGGCACAAAGGTGCAGCCAAAAGCTGCTGCAGGATGCCCTGCCGAGAGGTCATTCAGCCTCTGAAAGGGGAAAGCTCACACACTTCCAGGCCAATCAGATAAGAAGGAAAATCAAATTAAATATTCTAAGGATGTTTTATCAAGTTTTGTAAAAGCAGATAAACGCGCCCCCCCAATTCTGAAGATAAGTGCCAAGTGCTGCCTGTGATTCACCATGCCAGCACTGAAGTAACGGAAATGAATAACAGTCCTGTAGCTCTGGATCATAGCTGATTTTAGGTGTTTTCTATAAATCTGCTTTTAAAAAATTGTGTTTGGAACCTTTTTTTTCAAATATTGATGGTTATGTGTCTTGCGGCAGAAAAGAAGACAATCCACTTCAAAAACCCTATTTAAGCTGGTCAGTTCACAGTTTTGCTCTCCATTGAGCAGACCTAGAGCTGCTTAGCTATGTATCCTAGATGTTGAATTGCTAAAAGTCGATGAAGGGTTGCTTTCAGCTCTTTACAAATATGATTCCTGTGGTCATTATGGGATGTGGGCTGGCCTAATAGTAACCTGAAGGGAGCAGGGCCAGACTGTAGCTGCAAAGTTGGAAGATACTTGATCTGGCTAAGCCAAGTGAGGAGGAGGAGGAGGACACCAGGTTAAGGACATGCTGCAGCGGTGTCATTCCAAAGCACAACTTGTACCACCCTGTGTATTGCCCTGAGTCAGCTCACCTCAGGTCATTTTGGCACTGGGAATCCAAAGGCTTTTGGGAGGCTGTGGTAAATGCCTCCCTGTGGCATAGCTGCTGCTTGGCTGCCCTGGGGGAAGCGCTCTGGGGGGGATCGTCCCCCGTGTTGGCACCAGGACAGCTTTGCAAAAAGAGCTGCTTCTTCCTGGGGTGAGACAGGTCCTAGGGGATGGAGAGAGATTCCTAAATTTGATAAAGCCTTTGACTGCAAATAGTTTTTGCTGGTCACAATAACGATGTTTACAAAGAAAGGAAAGACACAAGAAGCTCTATTGTCAGATGTTTGCCGATTCCCCTTGAATGCACTACAGGAGTTACACAGGGACATTTCATCCTTGAGAAAACATTACCCTTGTAGTGCAGCCAAGGTCACCGCTTTGCATGAATTAACTGTCATGTCAGCTCTGGTCAGGGGGGTGATGTGAACTTAAGCACCTGACTTCTCTGATGATCTCTACATTTTGCCTTCACGCCTGAGCGTATCTTGGCCTTTTGTGCTACCTCCTCTCCACCTCGCCATTGCTGTTCAGAACTGCACGTTGTCCTCACTCATACGCAGACAGTATGGACCGCACGGGCCAAACCCAGGGGCAGAGGCCATGAAAGATGGGAAGGTGCTTTGGGACTCTTTGAGGATAAAAATAAATGATATGGCTATGAAGGCAGGCAGGGATTTAGAAAAGCTGGGCTCAGATTTCACTTTGGAGGAGCTGTCTCTGTGATGCTTCAGCTCTCGGTGTGCCTTTGCTGTAATTTTGTACGGATGTGACAGTAACACTCCTGTGCACGCCTGGCTTTCCTGTGCCTGGACCCGGTGCTGCTCACAGCCTGGAAGGCTGAGGCTTTGCGCCGTAGCTGGACCTAGCCAACTCCTTCCCAGGCATGTTGAGTTTTGTCTTCTGCCAGCCTGAATGCTCATCTGCCAACCTCAGTGAGCCAGTTCAGCTCGCTAACCCAGCAGTAAGGGAGAGTCTGGGAGAGGAAAAAAGATGTTTTCTGCTAATTTAGTGAGTGGAAGAAGGAAGGGAGATCTCCCAGGACAGAGTAGGATTTCCCCTTTCAGCAACCAACTTACAGCTGAGCGGATCTGAGGTGTCATGCAAAGGACACTATGAGGCCCAGCGCTTGTCCCAGATAGCAGAACAGGGGCCCTCCTGTCACCATCACCTCTCTGCACTGGGCATCGTCCTTCTGAGGGCAGCATCTGACCAAGGGATTTGTTTTGGTCACTCATCTCTGCATGCCCCTCACCCAAACGTGGGGGTGCTCACCCTTACCTCCTCCCCTGCAACCCCAAGTCTTTTTGTGGTTACTAATAAAAACACGGTGTGAACTTTGAAGGGGTTGTTAGCAAACAGGGCTCTAAACAACAAGCTACACAGCAGGAACATCTCTGAAAATTAAAGGTAGGAAGCAGGTGCAGGGAGGAAAAATGAAATGGCACTACTCCCAGCACAGTGCAAGGCTGTTTCTGGGCAGTCCTGCAGCCTGCGATGCTGCCTTTCTGCCATGGAAGCTCTCAGGGTTGGCTGGCCCCTGCCCACTCTGCCATGCTGAAAGCTGCCCCAGCCCCAGGATCCGCCTCTTGCCAAAGCCTCTGGTGGCCCTGTTCCTCTCAGTGTGGTCGAACATCCACACGGATCCTCACCAAAGTGCAAGGAGCTGCTCAGTGTTGCGGCTGACCTGCCCTGAGGTTACTCAGCAGCAAAGCAAAAGGCACTCAGGTATCCTCAGATATCTTATGTAGGATTTTTCAACGAGGCTCTTTCCTTTCAGCATGTGGTAGTCAAAGGTGGCTGATCAAACCAGGGGAGCTTGCCCATATGCAGGTATTCTGAAACCCCATCTTCCCAGGTCTAAGGGGTCCTCCACCCCAGGAACACTCTCCCCATCATGTAGAGGCTATTCCAACGCAGGGGAGGCTCTGAGCTCTGACCACCCTTCATTTCGTAAATTGCAAGAACCTGATGTAATTCAGAGCAATCTCAGATTGCATTAGTCTTGCCTCAGAGTCCTGCCCAGTTTTTTAGCTTAAAAGAAGGTAAAAGCCACGTTTCTATCCCATCTATTTTCTTGGCTTTATCAACAAACTTCAAGTGCAGAGGAAATTCTGCTCAGGAAATACTTTAATGTAACGCTCTCTCTATATATTTATTTCCCAGGTTTTTATTATTACTCCGTGCCTTTTCACAAATAAGGAAGGAGTACACTGTCAAGTGCTGCCAGTTGCACGAATGTAGGAAGCAGAGTGTTGAATTCTCCCCAGGTTGATATTTGGGATTAAATTCCCTTCAGCTGGAAGAGGCAGTCCTCTGCTCGTACCAGGTCAGTGGCCAGGTGTAAAATTGATGCTTAGGGGCTGCAGGGCTTTCTCTGAAAAGAGAAGGTGAAAAATTAGGGGTTTCTCCTGTCTGTAGATGTCTTGTTTCAAGTGTGGCTGTGAAGTCAGTGTTCATATCAGTATTTGTGACTAACTACAGTCCATTAAAAAAAAAAAAAAAAATTAAAAGAAGAGGGGTGTGAGTGCCAGCAGGCGATGGTGTGCGTGGAGAGGAGCTGCTGGGGTGGCAGGGGAGAGGGGGACCCTCCACCGGGGAGGCCTTGCTATGGATCCACCCCATGTCCTTGCCTGCAGCGTCATGCCAAGGGGTGAAAGATGGTGTTTTCAGGCAAAACTTAACCCTCCCTCACGCTGCTGTGTGGGATGTGGGCCACCTCCATTTTCTCCATTCCTGGTGGATAGGAGGGACAGGGGGAGAGGAGCCTTTCACTCCTTCGAGGAGGATGCTCCCTGTGCTTTATAGCAGAGGCTTTATCAGCGTGGCCCCAAACGCCCAGCGGCGTATTTATCACCCGGGGCCATATTTGAGGTGTCTGTGGGGGGAACGTGCCCACACGGCTCTCCACAGCAGAGACCCCCCTCGTGTCATGGCAGTGCTGGGGGTGACCGCCTCCAAAGCCCCCCGGTGTGGGGTTACGGGGCTGTTTTTCCGACATCAAACACAGCTGGACCCAGGTACGAGCGAAACCCCACCGAAACGCCAGCCGCGAGCCCCCCAGCCGTGGCCCGGCGGCTCTCCCATCTGCTCGCCCCGCTCCTTCCCAGGGCCAGGCAAGGATCTTTCCCAGCTTCGAGACCTCCATTCAATTTTCACGCTTTATCTTTTATTATGGATATAACCGGAATAAAATAAGATAGACTTTCCCCGTTATTATTAGAGGTGATAATTTGCAGCCTAAGTGTGTTGCCATGGAGATGTGAGAAGCCCCCGAAGAGGGAGGCCGGGAGTTACGGCCTAATCCTGAGGTGATTTTCAATAGCACCAGCTGTCCCGGGGCTGAAAGGCATGGCAAATTACACCATTATTGGAGGGAAACAGGGAGGCTAAGCTAATTATTTGTGGGCTTTAGACACAGGTGTTCATAAAAGCGGGGCCGTGTGCCCCTCATTGGGGAAGGCCCGGCGGGAGGCCGTGGCCCTCATTTCAATCACAAAGGGCGGCCGTGGGCCTGCTGCCGCCATGGGCCTGCACCGCAGGTAACTCTGCCTCGGCGGAGGCGCCCGCTGCTCTCTGGAGAAATGTCTCTTTTATTTTTTTTTGGGGGGGGGGGGTTATGCCCGGGAAGTGTTGTTGGAACTTGGCGCTTTGCACGGTGTGCTGGGGTGGAGTTTGGGAGGGGGGAAGTTGAGGCCTCTGGGGAGGGCCCGGTGCTGCGCCATTATTGCAGCAAATAGTTATAACGTGGTGTTTTGGTCTGTAATAGCAGGCAGATCTGCTGGTATTGCTTTTGGGGGCTTGGTGAATAACATGTGTGTAAAACTCTGCTAAAATAACTCGTGCCCTTTTATCTAAACTGGTGTAACTTTGCCTGGTGAAAGCTTTGGTGTTTATTTCTTTTGCCTTCAGTGGATGTACTGATAAGTGTGAGATAAGCCTATACAACTAAAATGTTTTGAACTAGAAAATAACTAAGCTTATTACAAGCAAAAATAAGGAGTCTGACACAGGAAAATGACATGGTTTCTTGGTGAGGAAAATGCTGTCTATTATGTTCATGTGTGTATACGAAAATATTTTTGTGGAAATAGACTTGCTAGGCTCATTATTGCTTCTACTGAGTTGTTTTGTACTCCAGGTTTTAAAGGCTGCTTCTGAACCCTGAAACAGGATTTAAAGTATCTATTTTGAATACTGTAAAACTGTTCTGGGGGTTCTGAGATTGTGATACTAAAAGGTGAGGCTGGGAAGCTTTAACTCCACTCTGCAGGTGAGGAACTGGGTAATGGAGGTTAAAACATGGTGAAATGATGCCTGTGAGCACAGGGCTGAGCCCCTGCCAATGTGGGGGGAGCCTGGTGCTCCCAAAGGGGGAACTCGGTGCAATATCTTGCGATAGGTCCTGGACAAAATGTATTTTGCAAGAATTTAAATATGGCCAAACCAAAACGTTGTAGGAACTTGCGTTCATTTCATTGCAGAAGGGCAATGTTAATTTTGTCAAAACTGAGCATCTTCCTAAAGAAAAAAGTTTAAATAAGCTTTTAAAAAGTGTGTTTTGGAGGGTTTTTTTGCCTTTATTTAAAAAAAAAAAAAGCTTTAAGACTAATAACTTATGTTGATTCTAAAAATATTTTAGCAAGTAAAAACCAAATTCATTTTGGCTAATAGCCAGATAAGCTTTCTGTTTCTTGTAACCCCAATGAGTGCTTCCTGAAAAAAAATGCAGCCTCTTAAAAATGCCTCTGAGAAAAATATGTTGTCTCTTGGAGTAATCTTGGCCAAGAAAGCTGTTCCTGAGTTGATGTCTGACCAAAAATCTCTAGTGGCACAGGGATTTGATCTGAATTTCCTAAAGCTGGTGGTTGGGCTTCTGTTACCAGAGGATTGTTGTTTTTCAGGTGTGGTTTCAGCATGTCTGTGCTAGGTGGGGTGTGTGTTAGGAGTAAACTTGAATGTTTGTGGACTGAAAACTTACTGGCTGGTATAAACCTCAGAGAGCATCCACTGGAAAGCACAGCAAAGGGAATTTGTTCTGTCTCAGAGGATGTGTTTACTGTGTAAATGTACTGTCTTTCTTGGCTAGAGCTTTCAGATGTATGGAAGAATAAGGGATACCAGGGACTGGTACATGCTTCGAAGTCTACAAAACTTATGCAGTGTATTACATTATTTTTTGTTCTGTAAGATAGCTTTATTGGAATACTGGATCTGTTGCTGTTGGAAAGAATCCATGACCATGCAAGTGTACACTCAGATTGTATTGTAAGTTAAATCCACATGGTATTTTGTGTTTCATCTTTTACTGTCTTTCAGAATAACGCTCCAGAATTGATGTGAGGTCATGTATCTTCCCCCCAGGTTAACAGCTGAATTTACTAGTACAACCTGTGATCATCTCTGATGTATCTTTTGGGGAGGAAGTCAGTATCAAGTTCAGGATAGATTATTCAAATCAATAGTCGAGGCCACAATTTCTTACACTTTGTATTTTTATAGCCTTTTAAAAAATAAATGAAAACGTTGCATATTGTTAAATGTCAAAGTACCATAAAAAAGTTCACACTTGATAGCTTCAAATAGCAGTGTAGGCTGACATGGCCAATTACTTGTCTTCCAAATAATAATACCATAATGGATTCATTACCTTGCTGCTGTGATATAATGAAGAAGTAAGAACCGTTGTCGTTTTTATGCACTGTGTAACACAAATATATTCACAGTGCAATAAGATTAGTACTGGTAAATGTAAGCGTTTTATTATATAGTCACATGCCCCTAGCACTTTGTGAGTAGCCTTTAAGCATTTACAGCTGTCTCTTCTGTAACTTTGCAGACAGTACTATTGCTAGCTTTCAGAGAAAGGTGGCTGCTGTTTATGAAGTGAGGGAGATACCTGAATAGAGGCTGTGTCTCGACAGTGCTGAACGTAGCTTTAAGTGTTGGTTTCTGCACGCCTCCAGTTGTAACTGGGACCTCCACAGTCCTTCGTACTGAAAGTAATGCTGAAGTTCCCAAATGGCCCTCAGCCAAGCCTACCTGGGCTAAGCTTTTTTTGCTAATATTCCTGGGTTGGATTTTCAGGAAGGTTGTGAAGGAGAGCAAGTGGGATTTCTGGGTTGCGGGGGTGCCCTGTGTGTCACGCTTTGCAAGCAGAAGCAACTTAGGTATTTGTGTATCTCTTGGTTTGGAGACCTGTCAAGAGAAATCTTAGCTTATGGCTTTTCTCCCTCTCTATTGTTTTCCTCTGAATTATTGGCTATGTGCATTTTTCTAAAATGGGAACATCTGAAACAAGCAGGAAGAGAGCATGACATGAGCTGAGAGAAGCCAGTGGAAGGCTATGTCAGGCGGGTTCTTGCGGAGTTCATCAGGACAGAGTCTGGGCTTTGAAGCCAGGTTCTTCACCATGGTATTGCTTTACTGCTGTGTCACATATGGGTACCTAGAGAAATAAGGGAAGGAGGATTTAAAGCTGCTGTTAGGGCAGCAGATGCTCTTTTCCTGCACTCTTTTGTGTTCACTGTAGCGTGTGCTGTTCTTATAATGTTCTTTTTAGACATTGAGATGTTGTAGTAGTTGCCAGATAAAATCATATGTTAAAAAGCAAAGGTCTTTCATTTGAAAAAGAAAGAAAAATGCAGTAAAAAGTGATGAGCTGGCATGTGGCACTGTGGGGGGGCTGTGATCCTGTTAGGGGCTCACTGTATAACAACAGCCCATGCACGGAAACAGGGAGTTGGCCCTTCCAGACATGCACAGCTGAAGGGGCAGGATGAGCTGTGGCAGCTGGGACCTGGGGGCATTCTCTGTGGGAAACCCCTGGGAGGGCAGAGGGGTACTGGAGTAGGGGATGCTGCTTTGGGGCAAGTCACGAAGCACTGGAGCTCAGCCTCACTGAGGCCACTTGGACCCATTTGAGCCTCAGCGTGACATACCATGTGCACGGTGGTCTTTTAGTTCATGCTCTGGGTGGTGATGTCCAGGGATGGCCCCTCTTTGGGTGCCAACCATCTGCTGACTTCAGCAGGAGCGGATTGGCATGAGATTAATTCCATGGGAAGAAGCAAAAGAAAAGAAAAAATGCTTTGTGTGGATGATAAACTGTATTTGGTGCTGATGAATCCCCAGGGCCTTGTCCCTGCAGGCCCTGGGCCAGGCTGCCTGCGCCTCATCTGTGCTATAGTTGTGCCACCCAATTCTGCTCTGTGCCCAGCTGGCCTTCAGCTGCAACCCCTGTATAGGGAAACCCAGGGAAGGCAGGGCTGCTGCTGCAAATTAGAGGGGTCCTGATGACAAATTTCCCTGTAAAGTGCAAAGTCAAGCGATGGGGACTATTTTGTGAGCTCATCAGTGCGGTGCGAGCTGTGGTCTGGCTTGGCGCTCAAGTGCCTGGGGAGAAGTGAGAGGGTTCCTTTGAAACTAAATGCCCTATTTAAACCCAATTCATTGTACTATTATTGTGGTTGCTCCTTATTATTGGGCCTTCTGCTGATTGCATTCAGCCTGATAAGCAATTATTGTTAAAATGAGCCGTGAAGACAGTATGCAAGTGATGAACGGTGCTTGCAGGTAGATGGTAAAGCTACAGTATTGGGCAGTGGTTAGCGTTTTATTTGTCTTTGCTTAAATGTGAACAGTTGACACTAATCAGGAGAACGTTCTGCCTCTAGATACGCTTTCAGTTCATTACTTCTCTGGGTGCAGCACAGTGCTGTTACTGTTTAAAGAATGAATCAATTGAGTAGTGTTGCTGGTGGTTTTTATCATTTTCTTTGCTATGAGAACATATCTGAAGGGCACTGCTTTCTCTGCTTTCATATTTCAGCCTGATCTGGAAGGAGAAATCTTGTAAGATGTGATTCTCTGCAGCTGCACAGGGTATGTAGTTGCTTACTGCTCTGTAAGGTTGATATGGAAAACTTCTGCTCTTTATTTTTATTTTTTGCTATTTGGGTAAAGACAATGCAGAACAGTAGCAAGAATCATGGGACTTGCATGCTAAATGCCACTTCAGTGCTAGTGGAAAAGTGAGGAAACTGTCACTGAGTACTAATAAACAGAAATATAACCAGTCTTATGAGTAATAGAAGGCAAATAAAACCTAAAACCTGGGAAACCCGTAGCACGGTGACAGCAAAAGAGCAGGTGTTTGGAGGATCCTAGCTTTTGATTGTGGCTATGATGCTTTGTGTGATTTTTTTTTTCTTTTTTTTTTTTTTCTTCCCCCTGTAAAGTATTTGACCTCCTCCTGTCTAGTTAACCCAGCTGGAAAATTAGGGAAAGAAAGCAGAAGCCTCAGTGAAACTCAGATAGCACATCTGATCTGAAGTCTCCTGGGAAAAGGGTTTTACAAAAACTGTGGTGATATTAGATGTTCATTCTTTAATGCTTCCTCACATAGTATTGCACGCCTGCGAGCGAGAGAGGTTAGACTCACCACGAAGAAACACAGAGAAGCAATTTTTAAACAAGCCGTCTGATCAGCTGTGGGTACTACATCAAAGTCACTACCTAGTTTTAGCTTGTAAGGATTTCCTTCCCTACCGAAGGGTGAGCCTCTGTAGGTTTTGTTTTAATGTGCAGTAAGTATATGCAATTGATTGACCCTGTGGCAGATGCTTCTTGCTGTCATATTTGACACAAGATTGACTTTTCTCAAATTTGCAAGTTGAAAACAGCATTTTTCTATAATTCACCATAAGCAAACATATATACCCCAGGACCAGCTGCTGCTGCTGTTAATAGAGGCCGACATGTCCATGCAGCCGGGTGCATGCATACGCATATCCCCAGGGAACGGAAAATAATGACAGCTAAACTACAATCACTGTCCTAGCATTGTAGCTTGGCTCACTCAAACCACTCCCTAATAATAGTATTACTTCATCTTGGACCATTTAATCTCATTTATAATTTTAAATGGGAATAGCTAGTTAAAGTCACAGTGTTCTCATTTGGTGGATGCAAAGCTGTGGTGAGCTGCTTTGCCAGAAACAGGGTATGGTGTGTACAAAAAGCTATCGATGCTCCTACTGGAACCCAAGTGGCACATCCGTATAGCTCGGGGCCATGCTACTTTTTGTCTCTTCCCATGCTAGTAATAAAACAGTACCTAATTTGTCCCTGGTTGGCTTTCACCTGCAGCCTCATTGACATGAGACCTCAGAATGAAGTTGTGGCTTCCATTAGAAATCGAAAGGGCTCTTATGATAAATGAGGTGGAGACAACTTGAGCGGTAAAATTGTTTGAAATAAGCTCTTAGCTGGGTTGAAATAATTGTAGCAAGTAGAATGCTCACGGCAGGGCACCTCCTTTGTGATTTGCAAGGGACAATGACATTTAAATGCTGGGAAATACAAGTATCCAAAAACTAAGCAATGGCAAAATTTAGGCTGAAGCCACTGGAATTGGTGAACAAATACAGATTGGTGAACAAATACAGTGTAAGCACATTTCACGTGGCTCCGAAGAACACAGATGGCTCATCACTTTCTCTAGCTACATCTAGAATCTGCAGGATATGTTTTTTTAGCTTAGTTGTGTAATTTTCATTCTCAGTACCAATTTTTGATTATTGCTTGAAGTAGTCCAGAATCAGATAATTGAAATTTGAGAGGCTGTAACTTCTAAAGAAACCCCTAAATCCTGAAGAGTGCTTGAGGGGTGGAGGGAAGGTGTAGTGAAGGGGCAGGAGGGTGAGGGCTAAAAAAGCTGAGAGGCATACTGTAAAAAAGGGGTTCTTGAGGAATTGAGTGAATAACAGGTTTTGCCTACATAAGCAGTTACTGGAAGTGTGGACATTCTGGGGTTGGAAGTTTCACTTGTGGGACACTTGCTGCAGCGTAAAAGTGCATCTTCCTGTTTATTTCATCTCCCTGTGTCCGAAGAAATACTTTACTCTTTCTGGACATGGGAATATCCATGTTTATAGGAAAGCGGTAATAATAAGATGGCATTGGGGTATAGCACACTCTTTCTAAATCTGCAGATAGCATGGAACAAAACGTGAGAAGGTTTTACTGGGATGTCCTTATATATCAGTGAATTTTGAGCAGTGGGCGGTTGGTATCAGCTGTGTATATATTCCTGCCGTTATCTAATAACCCACTAGCTTAAGCCTGAGGAAAGCGCAAAAATGCTTCAAGAAGGACAAATGCCAAAGGACCTTTCTGATGCCAGCTACAGCTGAAAAGCTGAATCTGCTCCTTTGCTGTTGTTTGAGCGGCATCTCATTCTTTTTTTTTCTTTCTTCCCCCACTCTTGTACTCACCAAAGCAAGTCTCGGCAAATCCCTCCTGAACTCACAGTGCTGGCAGGCTTTTATTTCATTTCATGTTTTTCGTGAAACACCCTCTTTGTTTCTCATGCTTAACTTGAGGGAAGGGCAACTGATGCTAAGTAGTTTCAAAGAGTTCTTATCCTGCCTCTAAGGTGTTAAGTGCAAGGATGATTTTGGGGTAAGATGCTGGCCTGTCAAACACCTCTTATGTTCCTCCATAGTTACCATGGTTTGTCACTGCCAACAATGACATTGGGTGATTTTTTTCTGCTCCTCATGAGACCTCAAGATTTAGTGAATCAACCCCATTGCCTCCCTCATGGGAGCTGGGAAGGGAGATATGGGCAGAGCAGCCGGAGACATTTCAGTGTGTCAGGAGTCCCAGTGCGCAGGTAGTGAAACCCAGCCACCGTCCCCATTGTGGCAGTGCCTTCCCCCAGCTGGCAGCTTCTGGTGCTGCTGCATTCGTGTTTGTGCAAGGGGTTAGGATGTGTGCAGGCAGGTGCTGCAGCTAGGCTAACCTGTGAGCTGGCTTGGCTTTTCTGTGTGTCTGCAGTGCTCCGAGTTGCAAAAGGTAGGAGTTTGTCCTCGAGGGACATGGCAGACTTCTGCTGCTCATAGTGCTGCGTGCTGGACTGTTGCATGTGTACCACAGGCATAGTCGTCTGCTTCTAGAATAGAATAGTAGAAGGGATTATCCTTTAACATGAAGTGTCAACCTGGAATATTCAGGAATAAAAATACAACCTTTTGGTGGGAAGGAGGAAGAAAAAAGATTGGTATGTTTTTGTTTAAAAGGCTGAAAAAACATGGAAAATATTACCTAGAAACATTCACAAAGAGGACTGTAAGCATAACTGAGGTGATTTTGTTTACAAATCTAAACAAGCACTCATGGAATTTCATTGCAGTATTCCCCTAGCTCTAGTTGTGGCTGACCTGTAGGTTCACAATAGTCATTCTGCAGTCAAAACATGTTCATCTAATGCTGAACTCCTTGATCTCGCTTGCTGAGTATGCTGGAACTCCCTATAGCAAATTATTAATAATTTCAGAGAGCAGCTTTGCTCTGAGAATTTTCCTGTTACGGGAATTGCATTTTATATGTTGGAATGCATTGAAATGGTTTAGTGTTCAGTTTTCTTATATCACAAAGTTACCCTGTTACCTCCCACGTTTGTTAGCAGTGCCTTTAGACCATCTGTGAAAGTCCCTCCTGTCCTGATTGCTGCACTGGAGTAGCATTCTCTGCCACACAGGCTTGAGAGACCCAAGTCTAATAAAAACAACAAAGGACAGGGAACAAATATGTTATAATATTCAGTCTGTACCTTGTGTTAATGACCGCAAATGTTATGCAAGGCCCACAGTTTTTTTTTAATCACATCTCTTGTTTTAGTTAAACTGATCAAAGTAAATGTGCAGTCAGCAGCAGGTCCCTGTCAGTCCAGCTGGCCAGCACAGGTTTCCATCACAGAATGGGGAAACTGAGAGCAAGAGGAGTTGAACCTTTCTTGCACCAAAAGGAAAAATTTCCCCCTGCCAGACGATATCTTGCTTGCAGAAGTTAAAAGACAAGAAAATGTTTAACCATCATCAGCATAGCAAAGTTTGGCTGTTTTGTCTGGTTTTTTTTAACGCTAGGGTAGCAAGTTCAGGAAGAAAGAATTATTTGTGTAGCATATGCTTAAGACTGCTCATGAGCTGAGCTGGCTTGTTCATTTTACAAAATCATATTGTAATTGCATGTAATTTCATCAGTCTTCAACTGATTGCTGAAACTCTTCAGCCTAACGTGCTACAGACTGTTTTTTTAATGACTATTTCAACAGGAATGATTTAGGTGTTTGCGAATCATTTTTTTAGGGAAAAATATCTTCATCCATTAAATAATAATCTGCAGCTGGCCAGCATATAGGATTTTGTTGTTTGTACTTTTTGTTGTTTCCCTGGCAATATCTATTCTGGACATAGGTATGAAGTTCTCCCAGGGAATCAGTCTTCATGTTAACATATGAGGCTTTAGTAGCTGGAGCCTCTGAAGGTTTCACACTTGAGAACCAGGGGCATGAGTCTGTTGTAGTCCCACTGAGACAGCATGGAAAGGGATTAGCCAGGTTGCTTGCCACCCATTTCATGAGCTTATCAAGAACATGGGGAACTGCACTGGGGCTGATAAGGACAGCAGGGTGGGAACTGTGCTCTGGGCCACTGGTGTGATAGAGTGGGCAATCAGATGGGAGACAGCAGGGAGGAGATGTAAGGCTGGGTAAAGCAGACACCTCCATAACAAGGAGCTTCAAATTGCCATAAATCAAGGTGGACCAGAGTTGAAGACATCAGTTTTGGTGAGTACAGGGCCAGGCTAGCTACCCACTCTTGCCAAATGTGGAATTATCAACTCCTGTCAATAACTGCCTGTGAAACCTCCTGGGTATGTTTTGGCCTGTCCTCTCACTCACCTTGGCTCATAACTCAGTGTCTTAGCCTGTTCTGTGGAGGTATTGGTGTTTCAGTGCAGGGAATCAAATGAGACCCCCAAATCCTAGGAGATTGCATTCAAAATATATTTTTAAAAATTGCGAAGTTACAAAGAGGTGCTCAAAACCCAAAAAGTGTCAGAGTGAGTATTTTCTGGAAGACAAAGTTGGCTTCTTGCCAGCATGCCCTGGGATACAAGGTGGGTTTTGTCTCCTCTAACTCTACCACCCCCCTAAAATTTAGCTGTTTAGTTTCTCACTATAATGGAGAAAAATAGGAATGCCTAGAACATTAATTTTTTTTAATGGATTATAAATTGCCTAGGCAGCTAGTTAGACAGGATACTTATGGTATGGATTGTGGGACTAGCAGCAGAAATCTATAGGGTTCCCTAGGGTCCCTTTATAGTCAGCAGAGAGCTTGCTAATGTAACAGCAGACCATCTAGAAAGGGTCAAACGAATCACTCCCTGCAAGTGCCTGGTTCTCTCCACTGACTAAGAAGTTAATGTAGAAATGTGTCGGAAGTAGAAAGTTGAATCTCAGTGGGGCTGGCTCCCCCCGGGCTCTGGGGGGCCACCTCGTTCTTTCTCCTCCGAGTGCCCTTCTCCCTGCTGCGCACAGAATGAAGGACCTGGAGCAATGTGTGGCCGATGTCTATCAGCAGGACTCCGGCATCCTTTGTGGACTGTCAGAGAGATATGTTAAGTGCAAGCTGATTGCCAGGAGCAAATGGATAGCTTTGTGTGTGAGACTGGGGACTGCCTTGGAGAGATTGATCCATCCCTGTTGCTGCTGCTGTGTTCAATGGGATGATGGGAAAATTGTTTAAAACTTGCCTTTTATGGGCATTTTCTCCTTTTTTGGGGTGCATGTCCTGATTTAAGACTGCAGGATCTAATTGAAGTGCCACGTTCCAGAAGCTTTAACCAAACTTCACAGGAGCCATGATTCAGACACCCAAGGCGGTCTGTGATATTGGGGTATTTTGAAAAATTATGGCATGGGCAGCTCAGGCTACATCCCAAAATAAAGTCAATTTTTCAGTTTGTTCTCTCTGCCTCAGTGAAGCAGAGATGCTAACAGCCTCTAGCCTTCTTGGTTGTTGTAAAACTAAATAATATTTGTGAAGAACTTAGTGTAGTCATGAGCATGGTATAAAAGCTGTGAGGAAACTAATAATCCTGTCTTCAGGGTATTTAATAAAAAATGGAGAAAATGCTATAAACAGGAGCACTGCAGCTCAAACATGTAACAAACAGTGATAAACAGTGCTTCAACCTAGAAACATCTCTCTCTTTTTATATTGCTTAATAACTGAGTGAGACATGGACAACTTGAGTTGTGTTTATCACTACATATTTTACTCAGTCTGATTTGTGTGGGGTTCTTTGTTGTTTTGTTTTTCTTTTTTTTTAAAAGAAAACAAAAAAAGTCTCCAACCCACAAAGGTATGCATGTATCAGTAAGTAGGATTGTTAAGTGTTACTTGTTTTTGCCTCGATCAGCTTGAGAATTACAGCTTCCGAAAGGTCAGATATAATGCGCTCCCAGGATTTTGCCCACAGCCCATGTTACGGTTTCAAGAGATGCCAGACGTACCTGGCAGCAGGGCAGGGGAGGGTGGGCTGAGCGAGGCTGTGATCAGGAAAGCGTGTACGCAGGGCATTTGAAGCATCCCATGGGAGAGGATGTGCTGGGACTGGACTGCATGAAGACTGGCATGGACTGCGGGGCACTAGTTTCCTGGGGAAATGTTCCCCATCTTTCCCTGCCTGTGGGCATTGTAGTCATTAAACAGGTGACCCACCATCCAGATTCCTTTGTTACCTAGAGGATTAGCATCCCTCACAAAATGCTATGCCAAGTGGTTATTGCAGAAGTGGAGATGGAATTCAGTCACTCATAGGTTCAGTAGGTTCAGAAAAATGGATCAGAAATCTAACTACTGAATGAGCACTCGGTTTGTGCAGAGACGTCCTGGCACCAAGCTGGTCAGCCTCCCCAGCAGATCTGGAAGTGTTACCGAGCTGCAGCAGGTCCGATGGGGAGTGCTGCTGTCCATTTGAATACTGCTGTAGGAGTAAGAGATTTGCGGACATCTTCTTGGCAGGCAGTGGAGATGAAGGTGGGTCTTGCCCCACAATAACCTCACCTGACTCAGGAGCACTGTGCTGTCCTCTTAAACGTGTGTGTGTGTTGACTAGAAATTCACATTTTTTCATTTAGAAAGTATTTTGGTATTATCCCAAGTAGTTTGGTACCTTGTTTACTCTCACTGCCAGCTGAAAATATTTTATGCTGTTTGGTGCCTGGTGCTGCTCCTTATGAGGAGCTGGTAATGTTTGCTCCTGTTCTCCTCCCAAAACTGTTGTGTGCCACAAGGCAGCTGATGCAATTACCTGAGACATGGCCTTATTTCACAGCAGTTGCAATGGAACCTGCTACATAGCTTGTACCTGTCTGTGTGTGTGGATCCTTTGAGCTAAATGATATTTATATACATCTAAGAGCAGGTATTAATAGTTGGAAGTTGATAACATAACTGACTAAGGGTAAAACTGCCAGGAGAAGTATGAAATTGCAGCTCAGACTACTGTGCCTGGTGTTTGTAGTGATGCTTCAGCTGTTGACTGACTGAACAAAGGAAAAGCGAAGAGGCAGTCCTAAGAGGTGCATGTGCAGTCACTCTATATTGGCTTTACAGGTAGATGTGAGCAGTCAGAAGTTGGGCACAGTGCCTCACAAGAAGAGGAGGTGTGTTGCCTGTCAGTGGTTCTCATTACCTTTTCCACTAGAAAATGACACTTCTGGTGTACACGGTAAGCTTTTCTGATGCAAGCATCTCAGTGCTAGTCTGTTCCCAGTGTGTGTTGGAAGGAGGACCTCCTGGGGAGTAAGGCATTTGTGTGTGAAAAGGGAAAAAGGCTGAAGGCGGAGGAAGGAATCTGCAGTGGTTTTCTGCAGAGGGAATAGTTCAAAACTGGGCAGTGGCATGGCAGAGTGACGGGAGAGTGTGCAAAAGAAGCTGGAAGAAAACTGCATTTTGAGAGATTGCACAGGATGTGAACCTGAGCTTGAGCTGGTTCCCCCACTGGTTTGTGTGGCTAGCCACAGTGGGTTTATTAAGACCCAGCTTAAGATATTAAGTATTTGACTCATTATAATCAAATCCGCTTCTTTGAGCCCCTGTTTAATTATAGAATGATGCACATCAGGCTCTGTTTCCCTGAAGGCAGTGGAGATGGCTCCCTTGCACACCAACACCCATTGCTCTGGGAGACTTCTCTGTCCCCACACCGTTTTTCCTGCTGAGGTTTTGCTCTCCTTGCATGCCCCGGGGCACAGTGAGAGCGGCTCAGTGGCAATTAAGCACAGTCAGTGATAGCAGCACCCTGCGACCACCCCTTCGCACTGAGCTTGGGCATCTCCCCTCCTGGCTCCAGGTCAGCACTGGGGTAAAGAACCTTCCTGAGGGGTCACCCTATGGGTCTGTGTGTTGTGGGATGAAAAACCAAGTTGCCCAAGCTCACACCAATGCTCTGTGCTGCATCCCAAGAGGGCAGTTATGTTTAAGGGAATATTTATGAAATATTCATATACTTTAGGCATATGACTTATGTAAACCAGAAGTCTCAGCTTGCAATTTTGTTGTCAGAAAAGATGGTCTTCTAAGTCACCTTCCAGAGGGTCTGCCTTTCTCCATGGTCTATGTATGGGCTCTTGTGTCTCTGTTTAAGTATATATATGCACATATACACACACTCTGTGTGTGTATATATACACACATGTATATATGCATATATATAAGCATATAATGCTGAACTGAGTCTGGCTGGGATGGAGTTAATATTTTTTTCATAGCAGCCTGTATGGTGCTCTGTAAGGTGTTTTTTATATATATACACAAACACACACATAATCCTTAGAGATTTGTAAATCCTTTCTTTACTCTGAAAACTCTTGTTCTGTAACCAAATTGCTTTCCTATGGTCAAAAAAAAGAAAGAAAATAGCCCAAATAATATTTATTTTAGAACATGGTTCTTTGTATTGGTAGTGGTTGAGAGGGTAAGAAGAGCGAACTTAGAGGTTAGATGTATAGCACCTCAGTGTCACACACCCGATTGCCTTTGGGGTGCCTTGTGTCCCTTCAGCAGGGAGTCCCCCTTACCCCTGCGCTGGCCTGGCCTGGGGTCACCCCCGCTGAGGGACTTTGTCAAAACAGAGCAAAAGGTTCAGCCCAAAACGGGTCTGGGCTCCTCTTACCCACTGTCTCCAAGGCTGGCTGCCTGGCAGGCTACGTGTGTAATTCCCATAACACTTTAGTGAGGCTGTTGTTGAGGTGCCACAGCCTAGAAGTCTTATTGTCTCCCCATTTTCTATTTATCTTAAAACTTCTTGCATGCATACACCGCAGGCTCCTGCTTTTCTGCTCTCCCCACTGCAGCTGGAGCGCCCTCTCGCCATGGTTGCCCAGGGAATCCTGGCCAATCCTCACCCTGCCAGCACATTTTTAAGTCAACAAGGGGAGGTTTAACCTTTATGACCATACACCAGCCCTCTGTTGTCAGATATGATTCTTCAAATCTTTTCCATGCTCTTCCTTTGTAAAATGACCTTACAAAGCTTTAAAAGTACAGCGAAGACACAGAAGACTTTGTGGCAGTCGTCCAGCCTATTACACTGTAATATTTTCTTATAACATCTAGAAAATAAACTAGAGAATAGAACTTTTGGTCTCTCTTGACAGAGATGTTTTTGAGTTCCCTTTCTTACGCATCACAACATTTTTACTTGTTGAATAAGAATGATTAGTTTAGTCTTTCAAGGATGAGGAGGTGGAGGAAGAAGGGAACCATAAAGCAACAGAGTAGAGAGGAGGAATGAAGGGCAGGGAAGTGCAAAAGTCAATGTTAGATGTGTTTAGAGCATGTTTTTTCATAGGTGCTATAAAACTCTAATTAAATGCAGTAGCTTGAAAGTACTTTTATGGGTCACAACAATGTGGCAGTGAAAGCAAATGCTATTACTATATTATGTTTTACTTCACCCATGTTGGACCAATTTAGAGCTTTACTTTCAGACTTAATTACTGCACCATGAATCAGAGGGAGGTCCGTCAACAGGGATGGTGTTGGCCTGGTGTAAAGCTGCAGTAATGGGGCTGTCTCCTATGTCTAAGTGACCTGGAGCAATAGCCTCCTATTTTAGCCACAATCAGTTACAACCTGAGTGTTTTTCTATAATGTGGCTCTGTTAAATTTATCATGGTCTGGGATAAATAGTGACTGGATAGTCCATTTTTTCCCTGCCCCTTTAAATCTACAAATAATGGAGAAATCATTCTCAAATGTGTGAGTTAAGTGTTCTTTAAAAAAAAACCAAACAAAAAACCACCTTGCGAAGGAAACTGAAAACTGAAGAAGAAAGCCTTGACAAAAGTGGCAATAAGAGCTGTCTCACTCATGCGAGTGAGAAAGTACAGGTTAGGTTGAAGTAGCAGAGGCTGCCTGCCCTTCCTGACCCTGTGTGCAGTTTAGAAGAAATCTTCATGTGGCCAAGCTCTGCAATGCACCCGGGCGCAGCTCAGCTCAGGAGGCAGGGAGCAGCCCCGGGTGGGGATAGCCACCACTCCTCGGGGCTTTCCCAGCCCTGGGGACAGGTGGGGCTGGGTGAGATGTACAGCTGGATGTCCCAGAGCTCCCTCAGCTTGGGCTTGGTAGCCTTTCCTCCTGGGGACAGTGTTCAGCTTATTTAGCATGCCCCGAGTCATCACCACCCCATGTCAGTTGTGTCTTCCATCTCCCATGCGCACAGCATGTCCAACTTCAGATAGTGTCTGCTGTTATCTAGCCACGCAAATGGGATGCAGAGTAAGGAGCCGGTGCTTTGCCAGGTGACAGGTAGGGAGACCTCCCTGATGGTTGCTGTCTTAACTGAAGCCACTGGAAAAGCATTACGTTTTGCAAAGGGACTGTAGAAGGTCTTGGGCAGAAAGCGACTTGTTGCTACGTAAGCGGCGTTGTGGGATTTGGGGCGTGTGTGTGCCATGTGGAGGCTGAAGAGCTGTCCTCGTGGCATGGGGAATCATTAACTATTTCCTTATTCACAGGTCTCTGTCTCATCTGTGCCTGTGAGTTTGAAGCGGCTCAGTGTGCTTTATACATTAGGACTATTCTCGAGATACTTGCTCATTAGCAGGAATTACAATTACTGCATAGTTTGAACTGATTAAACAGTCTAATGATCATTACTAACAGTAGTAGCTATTCTAGTTAAGAGTGCAATTGGTGCATCAAAGTCTTACGTTTCGGAGGTGTAATTCTGCCCCTCGGGGAAAAAAACGTTCCTACTTCCTCCCAGGCACGACAGACCGTACCAACTATATATGGCAATGACACAATAAGGATTATTTTCCTTATCAGCATCAGCTATTGGCCATTGCAGAAAGGACGTTGGATGGGCTGGAGCAGTGATTTGATCCTGTGTGGCAGGCCCAAAGCTCCTACGTAATGCTGCCTTCAGAGTTATAGCTGTAAGCGATGCTGGCATGAGCAGACTTGATGGGCTGTTGTCTGAGTGACAGCAAGGATGTGTTGGCATGCACAATTTGAAGAGACAGCACTCTGAAAAATCTATGTTGCTTTCCTCGGTTTGCTGTAAACAGTTTATTTTTTTTTTTAATGATGCATTGTTTGGATACCATAGTTTCTAATACACCTGTCTAAACTGTTAAATCTTTGCTGTGTAGATTTTTGGACTGATTTAAACAAGAATCACCCTAGACCAGCTAACATGCGCAGGACTTGTATTATTTTCCATATAGGTGCCTGCAAATGCATGCATGTTGATACAGAGACTCTGCCTGGGACTGCTAGTGTTACTGCAGTATATTAGATATTAGAATTTTTGTCTCAGAATATTTACTTCTAATATTTAATGTCTGGATTCATTTTAGACTTACATTCACCTTGTGATGGAAGTCATACCTGTAATGCTATTTTTAGACATTTATGTCTAGTGCCATGAACTATACCTGTTGTAAATGCTTCAAAGGGTGGATATGCCTTCCCTTTTAAAACATCCTGGGCAGGAGATGTTTGCTGCAAGGTTGTGTGTCCTAAACTTAACTTTTCTTTCTGTCTCTTTACATGTGTGCATTTTCTGCTTAGGAGGTGAAGACAGTACTTGTTTCTCATTGTTAGTATGCTCATTTTTTGGTGAATTACTTTGTACTGCAGTTCTATCTCATTCTGTATGGCTGTAATAAAGCCAGCTGAGATGAAGAATGATACCAAGTTGGAAAAATAGTTGAGCACTACATTATGATACAAATGTAAAAAAAGATACTTTAAACTGCTGAAGGAACAAGAGTTTCTAATATCTGCAATAATCAAAACAGTAAAAAAAAGAACAATTTTCAGGAATAATGTGGCAGTTAAAATGCTTATCTTTGGATCTGATGATAGTTAGCATTAAAGTGGTGTTTCTACATCTTTTAAAATGCTGTACAAATATTTACTGATTCCTGATACTATTAGGAGGAAGATAGGGGACTGTAGTTTTCTGTGATAGGGCTGAGATAAAGGTAACATTCATGCTGTGGCCCCTATGTTGTCCAGAATTTCTTTCATCATTAATGAAAATGAGAAGCACTTTTGTCAGGTACTTAGGATTAGATGGAATAAGGATTCCTGCATGTGAAAGGTGGGTGCTGCAATGCCAGTGGCTCGTGCACCTGACCACAGGGACTGCTGGGATCTAGAAGTGTCTGTGGGAATAGGGACTCCTTGTTCAGCACTGGGGGAGCTTATTATGGTCATGTAAAATCTGAATGTTGATATTTAGCAGTCGCTAAGCGCTCGCATCAAGCCTGGGCTCCCCTCCTCCCATGAAGCACGCAGGGTTGATCACTGTGTGCCCAGAAGAGTGACTACAGCCCATGGCAGGAAAAGGCACACATTTTGAGAGGGCAGGATTTTTTTTTCCTAACAGAAAACCCAGTTGTTTTTTCTTTACACTTGGACTTTATGTTGTGTTGTGCAGGGGGTACCTGGAAAGATCTGCATGGAGGGTGAGAAACAGGCAGTTGGTGTGCCCAGTGGCTGCATGCGTAAATGTGCTGCTTCTTTTTGCTATGAAACAAGAAGGTTATTTTTCAAAGGCACCAAAGAACTGAGGGTTTCTGAGTGTAGAAGGAGCCTTGGATAAGCCCCTGGTTAGAGGCAGCGATCAGATGCAGGAGGTCAAGGGCCTGACCGCAGATTTGCACCCGTGGGAAGTTATCTTTCCTAGCTCGGTGCCATAAGTTCTGTGCATACGCAGCACTATAAATAGCATTTAGCAGGATTGCGACCATCGTTTGAAGAAATGTGACATATTGCAGAGTGCCACATGGCAGTATGCTGTAATATCCCGTGATAATAATGGAAATACAAGCAACTGTGAACAGTCTATAATTTTAGTTGATGTACTTAATTGATAACATGTTGGCTTCACCTGGAGTGAACCAAAGCCTGCTCCAGAAACAAGGAGGGCTTAGGAAGTTGTTACAATGCATGACTAGGTAATGAGGACAACAGCATCCAGCAAAAAGTTTATTTAGTGAAGATAAAAGTGCATCTTCCTGAAGTAACTTTGTTCCATATATATTTTTATGGATGTGTATGACAACTTTACTTTGCAGGAATCTCTATATAATAGTAAAAGCAGAAATTATGTTTCTCACCAGGAGCTAAATTGTCCCATATATTATCAGATGGGGTAAATGTTTTCAGGCTGCTATAATTTTCAGCATATCCTATTTATTGCTGCAATTATTGTTTCACTGTTAACAATAATTTGGCTCAGGGTTTTGTTGCCAGGTACTTGCTTTCTTTAAACACCAGAAAATGTGTTCCATAAAAAAAGCCTTTGTATTTCAAACTATTTGCTTGCAAATTTGACAACATTTAGAATACTGAAATCCACCCCCCCTACCCGCCCCCGCCTTGACCTGTTTGAGGAGAAAACGCTAAACCTTGACAAGCTCTTTGAATTCATCTCATGACCTTGTCCTGCAGCTTCAGAGGTGCTGGAAGGTTTGCTTCTCTCTTCTGTACTTGTGCAGCCCCTGTAAAAGTGGAGTTTGGGCCCGCAGCCTGACCTGGCAGGCTCGGAGAGGTGTGCTAATGAACACAGCACCCGCTCCCCTTCCCACTGTCTGTGTGTGTAGACTTTTTCTGATCCTGAGACTGCCGTGGTCTGTGCCTGGGGTGTGGGAGAATTTGCAAGCTCCTCAGAAGCTCTGGAAGCCTCTAATCAAGAGCTATTGTCAGCGCAGACAAACTCAATTTACATCATTTCCTAGACCCAGCTTTGTGCTTCACTTCTGCAGTAATTTTGCAAACACTGTCTGTAGGTTAGTGTGACCTTCCTGCCAGCCTGGCTCACCCTGGCTAATGTGCTGTCCTGCCTGGCAGAGAGGTGGGGAAGTTTTCTGTGAACTGTGCAGATTTCTGGTGTGCTGCTGTTCTGCACGGGCAGGGCCAGGACCAGCAGACTGGGGCAGTGAAGAGATCCTATGACAGTTAAAGGGAAAGCCTAAAAAATCAGCATCTGCACACCACAGCCATTCACAGGACCTAGCTACCTGGCCTGCTGGATGGGGGCAAGCTTTAGTGCTTTCTGGCTCTTTATCATATGGGCAGAGCAATGATATTTCTCTGCTGAAGAGCATCACGGCTAAGATCTCTGGAAGGTGGTGTGGGCTGTGCAGTCTGGGGGTGCGACAAAAGGAAACTGCAGGCTGACCCAGTACTCTTTAATGTCACCTCCCTGTCCCCTCTCCTGCGCAGAGGTGACCTCCCATCCATTATTTTGGTAGGTGGCCTTCACTCAGCTGGGGATTTGTAGGCATGGGGATAGCTGCCTCCGTTGGGTGCAGGTCTTGCTGCTTTTCCCACCACCCTGATGTGAGCAGTGTCTTGTTAGAGGTGTGGGGGACGGGGAGAGAGACTGTTCCTGTTCATGGAGGGCACTACATTAAAAAAACCCATTACTTTTGGATTTAGTTTCATACTAATTCATAATAAGAAGTTACTCACAGAGCAGCCCTGGAGTCCCTGGTATGAGAGCTGCTTGCCCTGAGCTGCAGGTGCCAAAAAATTGGGCAGGCTGCCTGCCAAGTGAAGTAGCTATGGGGATGCTGGGAGTATGGCTGGATAGGAAATTGGGCGGAAGCCACAGGTGATGTAAGAGGTCTTTACTGCCAAAGTTGTCTGTAAGTAAAGGTCTGGGCTTTTAGGCCAAGACTGGCCTTTTCTAACTTTTCTCTTGGAACGTTATCCACTGAACTGTTGGGCGCATTAAAAGGAGGAGGACCTGCATGAGGCCAGCTGCATCGCTGCTTCTTAGTGAGAGAAGAAAGGGCAAGCCTGGTCCGTTATTACCGAAGGTCCGTGCTAACCTTGTGGCCTCCCACCGTGAGGGGAGAGGTGATGCTGTGCGCCCCTGTGCTGTGCCCTCTGCAAAGGGCAGTGCAGCCTGCTAGATATGGCGCAGTATCAAAACTGCACTGCTGAGTGATCTTGGCAAAATCAAAGGTCTTTGTGGGTTGGAGTCAGGTCTGTGGGGCATTGCTTGCTTTCTTTTTAAAGGTTTTTCTTTTTTGCAATCTGTGACTATAACTACCTATGATCAAGGTGTTACTCTTTCATTGGAAGATGTTTCATTTCTACACCATTCCTTTACAACGGAGTAGAGATAAGTTTGTGCTCTAATGATGGGCACAAGCATTTTAGACGGGGAAGCTACTGTTAGCATAAAAATCATATAATCATAAATCATTTAGGTTGGAAAAGAGCTTTAAGATCATCGAGTCCAACGGTTAACCTAGCACAAAATGCTATGTACTGTTGGCATCAAGTGTGTTACTCCCACTGGTTTCCGAATTTTGTACTTCAGTGTGCAGATTCCTAGAAAGTCTGTGCACATGTGAAAATATTTAAATAGCACATATTTTCCATAAGCGCTTAGAGGCACCGAACAGATACACTGTGATGAAGTTTAATGTTTTAAATATCCCTCACTGAATAAATAGAAGTAGATCACCCATGAAGGATGACTGTTTATTCCGCTCATGAGAAGACCTTGATCATATATTAATGAGGAGTATAATACTTAACCTTCAAGGGTGAGACACCCTATATATATGCAAAATCCCACATTGCCACACCTTGAACTTTGTATAACAGCCAGATACCTTTGCTGCACTCCTAAACATGTCCCGTATCTATTTGCCCCGTGTGTGCCTGCTCTTGCATTATAAGGTAATAAATAATGACGTCTGGGGGTTAAAGAGTCTTCGTAAGAGCTGCTCCGAATCGATTAATCAGTAACTATTGATTACCAGCATGTTCTATTAATTTCATTATGATGTCTAAAGGGCAATCCATAGCAATTAAATAAAAAGTCATCTGATAGCTGGTGGTAATTGAATTTGTAAATTTATTAGCTTATGTTCATTTACTCCAAATACAAGTAATTAATATTTTATGCAACTGTTTTGAAAGTGAGAATTCTTTGGGGATTCCTGTAATTGGGGCAGATAAACCTATTCACTGGGAACCCCCAATGCTGAGGAATGCTAATGATTTGCAAATAAAGGGAAGAACTTGTAACTAAGCTTCCTATGCACAGTATCTTCTGTGTATGTGTAGAGAAACAAATAGACCAATTACTGATTTCCAAAGATTTTTCTGTTACTGTAAACATTTTCTTACCTTTTTTTGTATTTCTCTTAGGCTGCATTTGATTTTAGTGTAGTGCTTCGGCTATTAATAATTTAAAAAGATATTTCTTTTGTGGAAGAGGGCCCTGATGTGTGGCTATGCCTTCTGATTTCCAATGCAAAACCAGCTCCAACTTTGAAATAAGGAGGGGGGGAAACAGGTTTCTCAGAGTTAGATGGACATATATTTTCATGGACATATGGACATATACTGGGACATATATTTTCAGCATTGATTGTAACTTTACACAGTCATGCTGATTGCATGGAGAGATGGCCTACCATTTGGAGTAATTATTCCTTTGGATTATGCCATAAATACACCTGCTAGGTGAGGAAGGAAGAGCAGCGTTTCTCTCGGAGCTTTCAAAAGCTTTCTGATTTTTGCTTTCCTTGGGGAAGCTAATAACTAGTATAGAGACAAATGCAGACATTATCGGGCAAAATTAAGGTATAAATCACCAAAGAGAGAATCTCCGCATCGCTCTGCAGCGGTTGGGAGAAATCTGATTTTGCGCTCTGCATTCTGTGTCATGTCTGTAACTCTGTCACAGCCCATTTGTTTGCCAACCCTGGCACCTCGTTGTTCTCCACTTGAGCGTGCAGCTGATAATGACATACTGGGTTAAGGGGTATCGGAAACTCTGTCTGCGCTGGAGGAGGCAGCCATTGGTAACCTGCCCGCAGGAGGTGGGCTGCGGTCGTTGCCGGTTGCGTTGGCTTTGTGCCTGCGGTTGCAGTTGAGCTGCAGTTTTTGCTCACAGAGAAGCTTGTTCTTTGACCTCATACTTGTGATGAAATCGCCGTTTCTGTGTCTGGATGTGTTCCACCGTTCCTCTTTGGATTAATTAAGGGTGGTGCTGGTCACTTAATTGTGAAGGCAGTGCTTCACTTCTGCAAAGCCGTGTGCCATCTGCAACCTTGTTATAGAGAGGAAGGATGGGACTGTGGGGCTATTGCGGCAAAGGCAATCAGGGCTTTCTTTTGAAATTGAAACAAATGGAATATTTTAGCTGAAATATCCACTCCTTCCAGAGGGATGCTTCTGTCAGCTTTGACAAGGAAGGCTTTCCATCCCCAGGATGGAGCTTCTGGTCAGAACAAGAAACGCTGCTGCTTCTTGTACCGCACTCGTGTTAGACACTCATCTTAGCATGGGAGGTCCAGATGAATCTCCTGCTCTGAATTAAATGGTGGTGTGAATCCAGATCTTTGGTGTGCTCTGTGAATGCCCAATCCCCTGAGCTGTTAGCTGTTACGGCTGTTCTATGTCAGCTGTTTCAGTGATATAGGTGGTTGTGTTGTTTCTGTATCTGTGGATTGGCCATGTTGACCACGGGACAATATACTCTGTGAGACTGAGGCGTCCCCGACTGTCCAACTTCTATTATTCATTTGGTGATTTCAGTTTGTTACCTTTCCTTGAAACTTCCCCTATGAAATGTAAGGAGAGAAACTCCCTTCGTGGCTTATTCTCAAATGTGGTTATTAATTCCTTAGTAATTATTTTTGTTCATATCTATTCTTTTTCCAAACCTTCTCCTCTGAGTTACGTCTACTGGAGCTGCCTACAATATTGAAGTAGTGCTCCAGGGAGATCCTTTTCAGGATTTTTCCCACTCACACTGAAAAACAGGCTTAGTCTGGTGGGGCACCAGGTTGCAGTGTCAGTTCTTTGTTCAAGCTGATGTTTCCTGCACTGCAGGACAGACCGCGCTCCTCCTGTAGCCCCCTGTGCTGCTTTGGCAGTGCTGCAATGGGAAATGCACGCTGCACAGCTTGCCAAATGATGTAGATGGTGTGTTTTTGCTGACCTCTCCTATTTATTGCTCTCTCATTTCTGGTGGTACCTGGAAACTAGAGTTCCTGACAATTTTTTGTTTGTTTTCTCTTCCTCAGATCCCCAAACCACTGCACAGTATGTTCCCAGGAATGGCTGATGTGGAGCTGCAGTGGGAATGTGCCTGCTCCACTGTCAGAGAAGATTCCCTTTCTCAGGTATATCTTTAATCCATTTAGCATGGCCTGAGCTGATTTTCTTTTTTTGTGTTGTCCTCCCTACTTAATTGGACATCGTGAACTACAAAGTGAAATGTTTAAGAAGGATGTCTTTGCCAATAAACAGACCTTAATGCTGGCAAGATATTTTGGAAACTAAACAATAGTTTCTCTAAGCTCCTGTTGATAGGCATTAATACAAGATGAAGTTAGGGTAATATGGTATAATCTTTCATGGTTGATATTTTTACATTCCAAAAGTAATTGTGATGACATTGTGTATTTTATCCTCTCATAGCCATATGTTGGCTGGCTCTTTCCCAGATGTGGGATGTGAGTATTTGTTGAACACTATTGCCTTTTTCTATTATCAATTCTACCACTTGTGTTTAGTAATGGGCTATACTAATATGGATAAATCCACTAAATGGATTCATTTGCTAGTAAGATGTAGGTGGTGTCTTTGGAAAGAATAACATCCCAGATTGCTTCAATTACGTCGGTCACAGACTTCTTTTTATTGTCCTTTAACTTCCCTTATCTGTACTCTACAGTTCCCAGATTCTGTCACATATTGATTACCATTTGCTTCCTCTTGAGTTTTTAAATAATTAAAAATATTTGTTTCAGTTGCTTTCCCTTTAACGAAGACTGGCAAGACTATTATAAAGCAAAAATAGAGATGTGTTTTCCTCTTGTGAACCTGTGGTTTGTTGGGCATCTAGGTGGTTTTTTTGGTTTTGTGGTTTTTTTCTTTTTTTAAAAACACATGATAACAGAGAATAATTTCTTTTTTATCCTCACTGATTTGACTTATTTTGAGCTGTGTGAAATTGGCCCTTTCAAAGTTGTGTGTGTGATTACGGTGTAGACTATCCTTTCATTTCACATAATAAATGTAATCAAGTCATGATCACTTGCACTCAAGAAACAGCTGATTTCCAAATTTGTGGTCAATTCCTTCTAATTTACGAAGATAATGACCAACATGTGACTCTGTCCTCCTTTCTGTACCTCCATCATGTCTGCAATATTGGGTTAAGAAATGCAAATCTCTAACTTTTATGTCTCTGAAGGCTCTTTTAATACTGTTACATGTCCTTGAAGTTTTTTTGCTAACTGAAGACTCCAGTGACAGTTGCATGGGCTGTACTTTCTCTGTTAGGACATTGCTTCATAACTCAGAATAATTTCTGCTGTCTTGCTAGGAACTTGAACCAGCAATGTCATTTAGGAGTGTCACTTGTCTTTGCTGCCAGACGCTTTCTTAAATAGCTGTAAGGAATGACTCCGTCTTTGCACCTGTGGAGATCTCGCCATGTGGTGTCCTTGGTACAAACCTGGTTAGGACTCTGCTCCTGTGCAGCTCGCCTGCCCTCATGCTGCGCATAGACAACTGAGGCGTGGGGTTTCTGCGTGTTGTGTGCTTTGTCAATTAATGTTTGTCTCGTGCTGTAACCCTGTGCAAATGACAGATCTGTATGGGTTCACTGGTTTCTGCAAAACACCTTTTGCTGTCTGCGTGCTGTACGCACTGTACCTCCCTTCTTTGCTCAGAAGGGATTCAGCCTTTTCTCTCGAGCATCTCTGCTCTTCCATTTCCTGGCTTTTGGAATCTAGCTGGGATATTCCTGCCCTGATTCCTGCTTTGATTCTGGTGTGAGAGAGTCCAGGAGCCCTCTGCAGAGCTCTTGGTGTCCCCCAAAGACCCTTTGTGCCCCCTGCAGAGGGGGGGCTGGGGCTCATCCTAGCCCTGTCTCTGGATCTGGTGCTTGGAAGCTGTCTCTTCCCGGCTATCCCTATTTAAAAGCTATGGTCCTCATGTGAAAGGAAGAAAGCAAAACTCAAGGTTAAAGGGCCAGGGCTTCCCTACCTTCCCATTGGGAGGGAGGGCCCTGGTGAGTTGGGCTTGCCCTCCCTGCACTCGTTCTGAGAGCTGGGGGTCCCTGTGTCGGGTCCCCTGGCATGCGGATGGCTTTTCCCTCCCACCCTCAAGGAGAAGAAAAGCAGTGAGGCATTTTCTAGCTTGGGAACTGCTGGATAACAGAGGGCAGGAAGGATGGAGCTTGCTCTGCACTTACGGATAGTATCAAACTTGGCAATTCCTCTTTGAAGCTTGTATTCAGTGAAAGTTTTTGCTAACCAAAGCAGGCAGTAAACAGAAGCCGTAAAGATGAGCAGAAATCTATCTCCCACCTCCAACACTGCAATCTGGTTTTCTTCCACAAAGTCTGGAAATGCGTAAAAAGAAAAAGTATTTATTTTGGGGATACAGGGAAGAAATGCGAGACTCTTCACAAGCTAAATTGCCAGGTCCTTGTAACTTACAATGTGTGTAGATAAGAGAGGTTTTTGGTTGTTTTTTTTTGGTTTTTTTTTTTTTGTTTTTTTTTAATAGACGTCATATGGCAAAAATTTCCTTTCAGTTATGAAAGCAGCATTAGATAGTCTTGGCATAAGACTGAACAAGTGTTATCAGCCCTATAGCCAGAAAATGTTTACGCTAAAGATTTGTCTATGAATTTATTTTCCCTATCATAAGGGTGCCTGCATAAGCTGCCACCTGTGATCCATGCTGTCCAGGTCAAAAGACATCAAAGCAGCATTGGGGGAGAGTATCTTTTTGCATCTATGCATACAGAGGCTGAGATTAGCCTATTTGCAAAATCCTTTTATATTCCCTTCCCTCGGCTTTTCCCTCCCCTTTTCTTTTTAAGACATCTGTTTAAAACTCAGCATTTAGGCCAGACAGGGGTCTCTTGATTACACAAGCATGCTCCTGGCTCTCTGATTCAGCCAATTAAGGGCTCAGCAAGCTAACATTACCATTTTAATGCTACTTATTGGGTGGCACAATTTGCTGCATGTGAAGAATAGAGTTCATGCCCCACTATGTGCGAAGTGGCTTCTTTGGCACGTTTGTTGTTAAAGAAATCTTTAATTAACAGCAGTTGCAGTATTTGTTTTCTCTGTCTGAGGTGGGGATGGGAAAATGGAAACAAGCAGCAAACACAAGGATTAATTGTCAAGTTAAACTGTTTTATACTGTTTTGCTTAGGGTCTTGTTACGGTGCTCATCACTGCAACATTTTAACTCAGTTGCTGTTTTCTTGTTGCTTGCATAGATTATAGGAAAGTATGGGGTCTGATACTGCTGCTTTTAATGTGAGAGTTAATCAGAATAAAATCTTAAGTTACCAGTTGAATTGCATTGGGGTAGCATTGGCATAAGCTTTGGAAATTAAAAAAAAGGAGCTTTGTGTTATGCTCAAAATGTTGTTAATAGGCAAAAAGGAACACCCCCGAAACGCGGTGTTTTGAATATATTAGTCTAATAAAAGTCTTAATCTTATCAAAATACAACTAATGGGTATTATTAGTCCGGTTACAATGATATGCACTGATAGTTCAAATCATCTAGTTAATATGGAAAAGGCTCTCTAATAATAGAGCCAAAGGCGTGCTGCTCCTCCAAAGGCAGGAGGGCAGGGATGGCGAGTCAGGCCAGCTGGGCTTCAGTGCTGGCGGTGGAGGTTATTCATAATAGCTGCAGTCTTATTTATGCACTACACATAAACAAGTGTGCTGTATGTGGGGACTTGGAAGAAAACGGTGTATCTTGTAGCACTAAAGGGCTGGCTCCTGGGCTTGAGCAATACTGGCTAAATGTAAACCTGAACAAAAAAAATACAGGTAGTCGCACTTGAGAGCATAATAGCCTGCAAACACATTGCAGATGCAAACTCAACTTGTGTGCGGCTTGGGTTAGAGGTCTCAAAAGTATGACAGCCATAACTAGAAAAAAAGTGTGGGTTTTTTTCCTTAAAAGATTAGGCTGGATGTTAGGAATGTTAATGAATTGAAAGCGCCTCGCTGAGGTCAGGCTGTCGGCAGGTGCACATCAGCAGCTCTCCATAGGTGCAGCGATAATGATTTGTAACTACAGAAAAAACTGAACCCTGCCGGGACGCTGTACCCTAGAGCAAGGAACATGGAGAACAGGGGACAGTGCTCAGATACCTTGGTAACGGCTGTGTTGTGAAGGGCCAAAATAGGCTGATTTAAAAAGAAACAAACCAAAACCAAGCCCCCCGAACATTGCCTGCATTTCTGCATGGGTTATTAGCATGTGTTAGAGTGATGTGTGAGCATTTACTGCCCAGGTCCCTGTATGCCTGCGTCCTGTGTCAACGGCAGCTTATCCCGAGTCTTTCTGTGTGGCTCTGCTTACTCCACTTTGAAAACGGAGCAAATGTACTGCTGCAATACTAAGAGCATTTAACTGTTTTCCATGTTTAGTAGCCTGGAAACAGCTGAATAACCTCCTGTTAGGATGAGGTGTTTGCTTCGAATCCTGTGGCTTGAAGCTGTGCTGGATAAAATTCTTCAGGGAGTCATTTATAGCTGGCACTAAACTAAACCAGAGAAATTTATTAGCTTTTCTGCCTCTTATTTCTGTTACTTTTTGGTTGTTGCTGTTCATGAGAGTCAAGGAATAACATCTTCCCTCAGTACTGTGAGGGAACAGCTTCACGCTTTTTATTTTGGAGAGGAGACTCTTTGTTAAGAGAAAGCCGAAAGAGAGGTGGCAGTGGCTGGCCTTGTGCACGCAGAGCCTGCAAGCGGGGTCTTCCCTCCATCGCCCTGTTTGCAGTTCAGGCTGAGCTTTAGCACGACATGTGGCCTGTCCCCATTGTCTGCAGAGCCACAAAAGCCTTGATTGCTCCTTCCGCGGAGCTACGAAACAGTGTGCCGCATGCCCCTTGACTTGAACAAAGTCAGGCACGCAAGACCCGTTGCACCTCTCATTGTGGCATTATCAAACATTTATTCAGTACAATACACCATACAGAATTCATAAAACTTCATAATAAAAGAAATATTAGCGATGCCAGACAACCGGGGGGATGCAATGGTGAGATGCTTGGTGTTACAAAGCTTCTCGGCAAGTTAAATGACCAGGGAGGATGTGGGGAAGGTTCATGGTTCAGTTGTTTAAAACAATGTGGTCTGATTTTTTTTTTTTAAGGGTGAACAAACCCTTAGGGGGGAAAAAGGTTAACAGCTTGCCCAACAAGAGATGGAGGTAAAAACCAGGCAGTAAGAAGATGTGTTTAAATGCAGGGTAGATGAGAGGAATGGGGTAGGGGAAAGGCTTTGAAATTCAGACAACATACTCAAAACTGGTTTTGTGCGTATAAGCTTAGGTCGTTAATAACCGTCACAGGTGGGTGCCGACAGAGCTGGGGAAAGGCAGGAGAGCCATATGGGCAGCCTGATGCGGGCAGGGATGGAGGGAGGGGGCTGATTTCTGTGCTCCTTTTTCCATGTCTCTTCGTGCTGCCTTTTCTGCTGGTGCTGCTTGTGCCCATGCAGTGACCTGGTTTTGTAAAATGGCGCTCCTGCCTGTTGGGGGCAAGGGCACTTCATTTCTTGGTATTTGAAAGTTCAGACCCACATGGGCTGGATCCAGCCCTTGGAGTTCCTGTGGTAGCTGGCTGATGTACAAAGGCATGCGTATCCATCAAATTTTATGGAGGGCAGGGAAGGAAAATGACCTACTTACCCACACCAGGGGCATAAGGTCCAGTGGGGCAGTCAGGGACTGAATCTGTCTGACAGAGGTGTGCAACTGAGTTGGGTGAGAGCCAGCACTTCAGGCACACTGTTCTCTGCTGCTTTTTTTTTTTCTTCTTCTTCTTTTTCTTCTTTAGCTGTTATGACACCCGATCAAAATACCACTTGGGTATCTTGCTTTCTTCCAAAAAACCAAGATTTGGTCCAAATTCCTGTAAAGATGATGTTTAGATGGTCCTTGTCAGAAGTCCTTCCCCAGATTCCCCTACAAGGGGGGTAACTAGTGATGGTGAGTTTTGACTGCTCATATGAATTGATGCAATTGGAAGCACAGGGGTAATACTTCGGGGAGCTGTATGTCTGTACCAGGACTTGTCTGTGGAAAGAACATCTGTCAAGCCAAGCTATGAAGCAAAAGACTTTCATTTAATTGAGACCATAACAAGAAATAGTGCGAGGAAAGAAAAGCCCTGTAGTCAGAGCTGAAGCACCCGGGTAAAGCTCAGCCCCTCAGAAAAACCAGCTGAGATGTGAGCCTTTCAGAGAAGTGGGGAAAAAATATAGCTCACTTTATTGCAGCAATTCATTTACTTTTATAGAACTATTTAAAAAATGGTAACAGCGAATTACCAGAACAGAGCTTTATGGCAACAAGCTAATGACTTCAAAACCCGATTCAGTAAAAAAAAAAAAATTACAATCACTGTTCCCTTGGGTTTGTTGTATGTTTTATTTGGAATGTTTGTCTGTAAATTATGACTAATTTGAATTCAGCCCTCTCCTCTTCTCTACACATTAGCAAGCAATGCCTGTTTAAATATGAGAAGATTTTAGAAGTCAGGCAAAAAGGAGTTGTGTCCTTCTCTTCTCCAAATCACTGGCCCAAGAACTGGTGGCAGAAGCGCTCTGGGAGGGTTTGGATGTTAAAGACAAATCAAGGCAGAGATCCTACCTGGTTTATGAGCAAACTGATCTCCTCATTGAGAGATGCTACCCAGAAAGCTGCCGTGCTCCAGGGAGCCGATTTCAGTGCCAGCCAGCATCAAGCATTTTGCAGTATGAACCCCTAGAAAACTGGAGGAGGATTTCCTCACCTCCAGCTAGGACAACTGCAGCTTGCAGCAGTTTTTAAGGATCTTAGTTTGCCAACGCAGGTTGCTGTGAGAGGGCGAGCAGGGCTCAGACTCTCTTGGAGGAAAAGGACACGCGTAGCCTGGATGCTGGGTGGTACAGAGAGCCCTCTGAGTGATGCAGTGCTGCTTGGTGACAGAAGAGGTATGTGATGTACTTTCTTTCCATCCCAACTCTCTCTGGGCTGTTGGGAACTTTATTAACTGTTGGCCAGTCTTGGCAGCTTTGTGAATTCTTGCACTGACTCATTTTCCACTTCCCTCTGTAGCTCATGTCTGTGCTCCATCAATTCTTTGGTATGTCAGTCTAGGGCAATTGGTCAGCCTGCTTTATGGGCTCCTGCTGACCTGCGGAGTTTGGGTGTCCCTGTGCAGTTATTGGAGACACAGTAAAAGGTGACCTCAGTGGCAACTCTGGGCCCCTATCCGTCTGGTCACTGCTCTCCGTTCCTCCCCCAAAATTTTGTACTGCACCCTAAAGCTTACACCTGAGTGCAGATGGGAGTGAGATGGGGGAATGTGGTGTGACAGTCCAGTCCCATGCCCTGATTTCTGCTTATGTTCAAGGATCCAGCAAAAATAAACGCTATCACATTGCCTAAGGAGGACTGTAAATGTAGAATGAACGTGAGATTTATCCGTGCCCTGCAAGACAAAGCACAGGATGTTTCCATTGATCTGCTTGTCTAACTGGACCTGACTGAAGGTTATCTTATTTTCTGGCATAAAAATCTTTCCAAAAGTACGCAAATGCTGAGAGCCATGGCTGGGGCTGTATCTGCCTTCTGTTGTATTGATCTGTAGCAGAAGAAGGATTTTCCCATGGAAAAACAGCTGTGCAGGGGGTGACTGCCAACTGTATTGTGGGGCCAGCATGCATGCAGCTATACATGGAAAGTCATATGGATCTATTTGTAGAAATGGTGTCTGTAGAAGTGAAGGCAGTGCTGGCAGCCTGTTGAAAAGGATTTCTGAGAAGTTTCTACCACAGCTTGGTACTTGTCATGCAAAAATATGCACACCCTTAAAGATACAAATAGGTACTTGAAGTGATTCCCTCTCTTTCAAGCCCCAGCTAAGCTTTCGGATACTCTTTTTCTGGAATCGCGTCTATTCAGTTGTTTCCTGGTCTGCAATTACAGTGTTAGTTATTCATACTTCTACATGTACACACACACACATAATAAATGTATCTTGTTTTAAACAACATTTTGCATGTTTCTCTTAATTATATCCTCTTTCTCCCTAACCATTTGGCTGGAAAGGCTGATGGTGGTAGATTTCAATCCTGCAAAGTCCCTTCCTCTCCTGGGGTGTCTGAGGGTCTGTCGCTGCCACCTGGGGCTTCCTTGGAGAATCCCAAATCTAGCTTGTAGCAAAGGGAGGAGGAGGCTGGGACACGTATGTCACGTGCAGCGCTTTTGGTCCTGCATCCTATTGTACTAGTCTTTACAGCACTGTTGTGATGAAGGACACTAGAGTGGATTCAAAAGCATGTAGGTGTGTTCAGTGTGCTGTATCCTCCTTGGTTTGTTTTTACTTTCTACTATGAACCTTATTTTCCTTTTGGTATTGCAAACTAAGCACTCCAATAGCTTCTTCTAAATCTTTAAATAGTTGGAATGGAAGAGTGGCTGAAATAATTGCTTGCTTTTCTAAGTGAAAGCAGTATTTACTTCATGAGATTGTAGAATCTGCCAATGGAGGTTTTTAAGGATGGGTTAGACAAACGCATACTGAATATGATTTTGCTTTAGCTGAGGAAATGGAAATGCATTTAAGAGCTGGCTCTGTTTGCTAGGATTCCTGATAAGCAGCTATCTTCAAAAATTGTAAGTGAAGAGGGAAATCCCAGAGGACTGGGGAAAAGCAATGTATGCCTATTTTTAACTATCCTTTCTGTTAGAAAGTTTTTCCTGACATATAATCTAAATCTTGCATCTCTAGCTCTGTAACTTAAGCCTGTTACTTCATATACTATCTGCAGAGGACAGGAAGAAAGACTTACTGCCATTTCCTTTGCATCAGCATTTTTCCTATTTAGAAAGTTATTATGTCTCTCCATAGATTTCCCTTTTCTGGACTAAACTACCTCTCTTCTTGTGTGCTTTGTTTATGGGCTTTGTTTTCTAGATTTCTGTTCATTGCTGATTTTCTTTTTAGTTGTCTTAGCTCCAATTTCATCTATTCACCCTTTTCATAACAGCAGAAACCAATTCCTGTTTGGCCGATGACCTGCTTTAATCCTTAGATCTTTTTCTGTGGAGCTGGTGTTCAGTCTCTCATTCCTCATCCTGTATTTGCACAACGGATCATTTTTTACCTCCATGCTGTACTTCCACTGCCATTTTGAATTGCATCCTATTTCTTTTATCTGCACTGTTAATGCAGTTTGAAAAAGGTATTCTGAATTCAAATACCACCCTACAAAAGACTTGTAGCTCTGTATAGCTTGGTTTATTCTTCACAGCTTAATAAGAATACTCACTATTTAATTGTTGCAGGCATTAATGAAAATAGGAGATAGCTTGACAGAAGGGGAATCCCCGCTTGATACACAGTTCTAACTTTGCAGCAAACCACTAGCAACTACTCTGTCATTGGAATCAGACTTGTACCCACTTGTAGAAACTGCAGCTAGATAGTTTTCTAGGTTGCTTTAAAAGAAAGTGTGAGAGGCAAAACTTTAAGGGGTTTGATGTCTGCAGCTTTTCCCTGACTGCAGAGTTTCTTGTCACAGGAATAAATCAGTGAGGTTCAAGTACCAAGGGTCCAAACTGAATTTCATGATACCCAGCTGAATAGATATTCTCTAATCTCTTCCACAGATTTGTTGGCAAGATTTATCTCCTTGTTCCAAAAGCTGCTGTTAAATACCTGGGCGTAACCTAACCTTCCCCTCCTTTCCTCCAAGTTTATAGTTTCTCTTCTTTTTGCCTTTTCTGTCCCTTACTCAATGAAACATTATCTTTTTCTCATTTTCCCTCCCATGTGTCTGCCACTCCTCTATCCTGAGGTAGTTTGGGTCCTTGATTCCTCTCCTTGCAGGACTTGCCCCCCTGCCCTGTTTCCCTTTCTTTTTGTTCCAGCTATGAAGGCCACTGAAGAGGTCCCTGAAGCAGCCCCAGCCGTACCCTCCAGTGCTCTGTGGCGTGGGGCTGTCTTGCTAGCACACGTTTCTGTGGCCTCTCCCTGCCTGCTCTGCTGCCTTCTTCCACACTGTCTTCCCCAGAGATTTTGCTACTAGATCGCTGAATGACCCGAGACCTGCTTTTCTGCACTCCATTTTCCTTCCTTACCCGCTCTTGTGCAGCTCTTCCTTCAGAGCAAACTCTATCCTCTCACCGTTGCTTTGGCTCAAATTACCTTTCTGTCTCTTAGATTCCCAGCTAACCCTTCCCTGTCAGACCAGGGAGCTGTTTTATTGCAGACTAGGAAGAAATAGACTGTTGATTTCCACATCCCCCCTCGCCAACTGCACAGGATAGTGCTGCCTTTTGCTGTTCTCTGTGGATTGCCTGTGCACACGCACATACACCCACTTGCAGAGAAGTGGCACAGAGCAGCCTTTGGAAGGCTGCTTAGTGAAGCAGGACAGCAGAAATATGCAGGTCTTGGCCATGAACAAGTTGCTTGCATCCAAATAAATGATTAGAAAGCAATCTAAGTGAAAAAATTCCCTAACAGCAGAAGGGTGGCAGGTTTGTGAAGGAGGTAATAGCTTTTATTAGACCAATTGATACAGTTCAGAAAAACAGGAAAGCCTGAAGCTTGCAAGTGGCAATGTTCAAAGCTAGATACAATTTGAATACTATTGTTCTGAGTTTAACCAGATACGTTAATCGTTTGGACTGTGGGAGAGGAAAGAGATGCTGCTTGGAGCAGAGGGTGGTAGGGATTAGCAGGTGAAGAGGGATAACGTGGCTCACTCTGAGATGGAGAGGGAATTTATTGCTATCAGAACTTGCAAACCAGGTCTCTGTCCCTTGCCATTTAACGTTTTAACTTGTTCTTCCCTGCTAGACCTTTCTGCCTCCCAAAAGACAAGGGGGAAAGCAAAGATCTGCAGTTTGCCCTGCGTTAGCGCAAATGGTCGCTCTCCCTCAATAGCAGCCTGCTGGAGCGTCAAGCATGCTGCTGCCCGGGAATGGTTCTGTGTGGGACGTGGCTGAATGGGGCTCATATACACAGAGCAATGCAGCTGTTTGGTAGGAACAAAATTCTCCCTTCTGCTTCCAATTTAGTATCCATATAATAGCTAGATTAGCCTCAACAGCCAGGCAAAAATAATGAGCATTTTGATTAAGACAAGCTGGAAAAGGGCCAAACGCTAATAAAATTGGAAAGAACCTGGCCTCTTCAAATTAAATGAATTGTCTGTGTAATGAGAAAAAAGTTTAAATTAGCTAACCAGTGCCCCAAAATGAAGCATTAGTAATCTTTATTACTGGAAACCTGTAGAATCTGAAAACAAACTGTTCTATTTTTCATTAATGCTTAATTTAGCTGATAAGCATGGAGTTGCAAAATCTTTTAGGGGAAAGAGTTATTACATGGGCTACATTGAGGCCTCCCTGTTGCGCACTGGTGTTTTCTGGCATGGCACAGTTTACCGCTCTCCCAGGCAAGAGGTCCTTCAGGTTCCTTCCACCTCTGCAGATGAGCATCAACTTTTGCTCAGCATAGGCTGGAGGGGGCTAGAAGTGCATTACATTATAAAGGTGGTCATTAAATACAGCCCACAAATTGTTTTCTTCAAAGTTTTGGAGAACCCTAAATGACTTAAATGGAAGCCTGCCACAGGCTCGGTGCAGTGATGGTGGCTGTCACTGGAGCTTATGTGAAGCTTGTTGGGGGATCAGGGGGCTGCATGGATCAGTGGCACTGAAGATATGGGTGAAAGCAAGAGGAAAAGTCAGTATTTTGGACCAAATGAATTGAGCTCACCTCTGAGCAAAGCCCAGCTTGATGCCGTAGGTAGTAAGCCAGAGAAGTGGGAGCCCTGCTGCTGGAGAAGGATGCTGACTTTGCAGTAGCTGGGAAGTCATAAAGACTGTATTAAAATGTATTGAAACATAAGTGTTCAAACTCAGAGTCAGGGTCTGTCAAACTTATGAGGCAAGGTAGAAATTCACTGAAAGTAATTTGACATTTCTCTCTGAAGATATGGCCAGATTTTTTTTTTTCTTTTGCGTACAGAGGAAAATACTGTTAAAAGTGGTTTCAAGACATCCATGGTGCCTGTAGTAGCTGTCAGTCTGATACCTCACCAAAAATCTACCTAATTCTAGTATACCAATAGGAAGCTGGTTTGGATAGAAACACATTTCTTTAACATTATTGTTGTGGTGAGAGGGACTATAGTACTATTAGAGGAAGGAGGAAAGGGAGGTCTGGTCTAAAGACTCAAGGTGGTCCAGGCTCAGTAAGGTGATTACTGTTGTTAGACCTCTGTCCAAGTTGGACTTGCACCGGTAAAGTTGACTGTGTGGAAACGGCCTTCTTACCTAGAAGGTTCCCTGCCTTGGTGCTTGCAGAAGTCTCTGCTGCAGCAAACAGCAAGTGCAACCGTTTACTGCTTTTTTTTCCTTTTTTTTTTTTTCTTTCTTCCCCCCCCACCGTTTAGCTGTGTTCATTCTGCGGGGTGGAGGGAAAGCAAGCTGCGTGTTGATCCTCAGCCCTTACCAGGTTCAGTGACCAACATATCTGCCGGGCCCTGGAGAGCAGTGGGACTGGTGGGCGTTGCTGGAAAGGAGAGGGAACTCTTTTCAGCTGCAAGTGGTGTCGGAAAGCGACTGGCCTGGTGATGTTAGAGAGGAGAGATTATGGCATCCTCGCCTGGAAAGCCTGCTGAGAAACAGCCATCGGTGGCTGCCTCTTTCCTCTTCCCCAGCTGCTTCCCAGGCAGACAAGACCAAGCAGGGTTCCTGCCTCTGTACAGGGAGGTGGTTTCTTCCCTGCCTTTTGTGTAGGACTGCTTGCATTGATTGCAAAGTAACTTGTATTCTGGAGTATTTTACACTTGCTCTGAAGAGGTGCAAATAATTGCCCGGGGCAATGGGAACATCAAGTGAGGCTCAGGTTTTGGCAGCGAGAGCACTGTGACCGCCAGCAACCCATGCCAGCCAGAATCATTGCGTAGTTTATATTCCCCATGTGTTTGTCACCTGCTGCTGAAACTAATAACTCTCAGGTAAAACCTCTTTGTTCTATAGCTGCGTGGCATTTAGTGACAGCAATGCCCTGCTTCCTTGTTGCTGCCCTGGTGTGTGTCCAGCCCTAAGCGGGAGGTGTCCATCTTCTGAGTGGAAGCAACTCCCGCAGAGCTGCAGGCTTCTCTGGTTTTATGAAACAAGCCTTCAGTGCTGTCCAAGCTTGTGAAAGTTATCGGAAAGTAGCAGCGAGTGCTCAAATTCAGACAACAGTAGTATTGACTGCAAAGTGAAATGAGGTTTGATTTAGCTGCCAGACAGCAATATTGCCCTGTAAGAAATTAAAATAAGATGATATGACAGTTTAAGCATTGAATTACATTTCTTGGGGATGGTGGTGGACCCCACTCTCAGCTTTTAACTTTGATGAATATTGCTTGCTTGCTTCACTCTGAGGGTTGTGAGGCATGGAACAGGTTGCCCAGAGAAGCTGTGGATGCCCCATCCCTGGCAGTGTTCAAGTCCAGGTTGGATGGGGCTTTGAGCAATGTGGTCTAGCTGAAGATGTCCCTGCCCGTGGCAGGGGGGTTGGAACTAGATGATCTTTAAGGTCCCTTCCAACCCAAACCATTCTATGGTATTTATTTTGTATGTTCTAGTTGGTGTCGGGGCTGCCTTTGTGAGCAGCTCATTGTTAGTAGTGTTGGTTTCAATTTTCTTTGTCATTATATGGCTACATCTGCCACAAACCAGCACCTGAACCTGAGATGATGGCTTTGGAGTGGGAGAAATTCCTATGCAGCTCAAAACAGGCAAGAATGGCTGAGAATTAGAAAAATGTGTTTGTTACCAGCTGTTGTCAGCACCATTGTCTGTTTCCTTAGATGCTTTGGGAGAATTTTACTTTCAACCGATAGAGTTTTGCAGTAGGTACTTCTTGGAAAAAGCCTTTATGGAGGTGCATATGTTTCAAGTCAACTTCTGATTAGAGCTTTAAAGATTATCATGGTACTCTGTCAACTTTTGTTTAATTCATTTGTGACTTGGCTTCCAGGTGAGGCTATTATTTGCTTGTTATTTGTTTTCTAAAAATGACTTGTTTTGGTTGAGTTGCCTTTAAAATGAATGCACATTTTTAATTATGTTGTCTGTTTTATCTTTTAAATGAGGCAGGTGCTGTGTGTTGGAAGTAGCATATGTGAATTTTCTACCTGGAATATAGAAATAACAGATGTTGAGCCATACAGCTGTGGCTACAGGGCAACTGTTTTAACACTTTTACTTCTGCACAGTAACAGAAAGGTTGATCTTCCCTCTTTCCATCAGTTTACTCATCAAACAACTGGCAAAAACCTGAACGCTTCCTCCTTTCCTGATTCTTGTCTCCCTAGACTGTGCTCCAGGTAGTGAGGGAGCTCTGACGACTTCCAAGTTGAACTGCCTATACCAGATTGTGGATTAATAAGTGTCTTTAGCTGTGATATGCAAAGAGGGACATGGCAATTAGACAGTGGCTCAATTAGACTCCACAATACTAACCATAGAGTGGTGGAGGGAGGTGAGACCAATGCCTCCAGCTATGTGGGAACCTTTACAAAAGACAGAGTTTACAGAAGACTTTTCTTTTTCTCAAATAGACATCGGTTTCTTGTGTCACATGATCGGTGCATTTAGTCTAGGCTGTACTAGGCAGGGAAGTCCTGCATATACTGCCCACCTGTAGCATACTTAGGCAATGCTTAAATCTGCTCCCTGGTGGCTAAATCCAGCTGAAATCGATGGTTGGTGTGACGTAAGCAGATGTTTAAGGGTTATTGTGGATAGGGATAGTGATGTGAATCAAAGACCAGATGCGTAATGCGTAGGGAAACTTTTCATCCCGTCTTCAGCTCTAGTACCTGCCGTGGCATCTCTCAAAGACGGAGTGAGGTGTCCGTCACTCCCCTGCCCATAATTGCTCCCAGAGTGACCGATTACTGACTGAGAGGTGATGGTAATGAGCCCCGTGTACGAATCCCTGTTACATGATTGTATGCGGTGTGGCTGCTGATGGTACAAAATATAAAATGCGTTGTGCAAAAGGGCATCGCACAGGACTTGCACGTGGTCCTGCTGGGCGGGAGCGTGTTTGACCTTGGGAAAGGTAAATGCCTTGTGAATACTGGCTGAAGTGCTGTGGCAGTTGGTAGTACAGGAGGAGGACCGAAACTGCCTTCTCATTAAGTCAGGGAACAAAAAATAGCCTGAGGGGAAAGATTTTGAGTTTAACTGGAGCCCCAAGGAAACCTGAAAGAAGGGATTAGATACAAAAGCAAATGTATTCCCAGTCTGGGGTAGGCTGCTGTGGTGCAGCCTGTGGAAGATGTAAAGCTTGCACAGAAACATGATTTTAAACACGCAGCTAGGTAGACATCTAAGGTGTGTGATCTTGATGAGAATGGGAGAAACTGCTTGTGCTGGGATCAAAGACAAGAAGCAGCATCTGAGACAGTGTTATTCGGATTTTGTAAATAATTCTGGATTTGTCCTGACTTATGTCAGGCTGTTTTCCATTTGCCTTTGTATTTAGCAATCTTTCTATCCTCCTTGTAGCTGCAGTACTGGACTATGTTGGAGGTGCTTTGCATCCAGCCCTGCTTCTCCAGGGCACTGCAACGCAGGTGGAAGCACCTCAGCAGAGGTGTGTGGGGATGGAGTTGGTAACGTTGGAGGTCTTCTGGCAGAGGTCCTTCTCCTGTCCCCCTTACTCTTCTGTTCTCCCATGTACACATGGGGGCTGAGTTTCCACCTGACAAAGGTTGGCTGTGTTTTTGCTGGGAGCCTTTGGGCTGTATTCATGCCATGGTGAGGAGGCTCGCTGCAGCATGTGGATCTTGATTGCGAGTACTGTGTTTGCCCAGACTGTCCCCCGTTGTCCCCAAATGTGATTTAACTAAGGGTGTATCTTGCTGATACAGTACAGGCAGTTACTCTATGATAAATTTGCAAAATATGGTGCTTTTACCAAAGGCTCCATTCTCTTCATCTTTGATTAAGAGGAAGGAACCTGGAGATTTTTGCAAATCTTCTCTCACACAGACCATCAAAATTATTCTGGAGGTATACTAGGAGTACTGGGTACTCCTGCATGTCAGGTGCTACAGGGTGTTTGTTATTTGCTGCAGTTGTGTGCAAAGGGAAAATAGGAATGCATTTCCTTCTCACTTCTTATTTTCCTGTCCTCTTCTGAAAGGTTCATTTCTCTGTACATACCTAGAAACTTTGGAGATTTACTTTTCCTTTTAATAGAAGTACAAGCACGCACATCTTTCATCTCCTTGCTGTGGGAGTTGCGTATAGATCTAACATGCTCAGATAAGAATGCACTCCAACGGGTTCTGTAATAAACTGAATTAACTTAATTTTACAAAGTCATTTGATAAATAAATTAACCGAAGGGAAGAGGCTAAACCTGGCAGGGCACTTCTAAGAGCAAGTAACATGCAGAACATGTTAAATGTTGTCTTCTCTTTGTGCTTTCTATTGGGGAAGGAAGCCTGTTTCTCTTATCCATTGTTGTTATTTATGTAGTAATGTTAATTAACAATGAAAGGAGCTGTTATTTCTTTACAAGTGTGGGAATATATAATGGTTGCTAGCATGTGTAGGAGGGAGGAACTCGTGCTTCTTTCACTTCGAGGGCAAGGCACAAATCTGAGTGTCGTGATAGTGGGTGCAATGTAACATGGCAGAAGCTGGTGGGCGATTGACTCAACCAATCTTTTTTTCTAGTCATGTCTGATGCCTTGGATTTGTATATAAATGTATATGTCACTGCTGTGCTATGGCTTTAGAATTTACTGCATCATTAGTTCATGGCTGCAGTTGAAAAACCTAGGAATAACGGCACTGGACCAGGCCAGGGAATTGGTGTCTTGAGTGGCCATTGGGAAACAGGTGCTTTGAGGAACTTTGCAATGAAGTAGTCAGTTAAATAAAACATTTACTTTTTGTCCCAAACTTCAGATTATATTTTTCTGGTAGATAAGCATAGATTCTAACTATTCAGATAAAAGAGCATCCTTAACAAACATGCTAAACTTAACGCCTCTGACACCCGTCAGTACTTTTTCCATAGTAAAGCTAAATCTCGCCAGTTCATTGGCGAAACATGGGAGAAACAACAGGTGGTGATGTTGGAGAGAAAAGGAAATAAAAGAAGATTAAAGCAAAATAGATTTTGCTGAAGGGATTCCTACCTGTTATAAAAGTTATTTTCAACTTAATAATACTTCTCACAGCTGATAGTACAGACACACGAACAAAAGAGCTAAGTGCACTTGGAACAGCTTGAAAGAAATGTTGAAACGGCTTAAAATAAGGAGGGAATATTAACTACATAGATTTAAAACTACAGGACTACACTGTGTTAATTGCTTAAAGTCAGCCTTACTGCAGCGTCAACACCGGCTGGTGTTTAAAATGTCACAGGGGGAACCACCAGTGCCTCTGAATATCTGCCTTTTATTTAGGTGTCTAACTGGGAGCAGAAATCTTCACATCTGGCCTCAGCTGCACGTGCGGAGCACTTGAAAAACGTAGTGCTGAGCAAAAGGGAGCTAAACATCCCTGGGGAGCTTCCTGGTGAGAAGGGAGCCTGTGCAACATCCTCTGGAGGTGCAAGGCATGCTGGTCTGCATAGGAAAATATAATGTGCTGGCTCTGTTGTATAGGGCTGGGAGATGAGAGTCCTTTGTCACTGCCACGGGTCTCCTGCTCCCTGCAGCGCAGGGCTGGGCTCCTGCCAGCTCTTATACAAGTTTTATGAGGGGTCTGTTCTGCCCCCACACATTCAGAACGCATGTAACCAGCAGGCAGGCTCTGGCCAGCAGGATTTGCTGTGTTTGCCAAAACCTGCGTACGGTTCTGTTCTGGTTTATACCATTTACGCAACTGTAAGTCTGGAGACTCGGCTGAAATCAGTGAGCTTAGCCGGGCTTTGTGCTGGAGATAGAAATTTGGACTCTACTTGACTCATTAACAGGTTCAAAATATATTTACTCTTCCCTTCAGTAACCATGATGAAACAGGTCACCATCAAGACTTATTGTTCGGTGCTAATCATTGAAGAGATTAAGAAATTGAACTAAAGCCAAACTGAGCATATGGCAAGCCAGTCCCAACCTACTGCAGTCATGAGCTGCCAGTGTTTGGAGAAAGGTGTTTAAATAGAGTGTCTGGTTACAAAATATTTGGTATTAAATTGATCATCTCCAATAAAGCATGTCCATTTAAACTGATCACAGTGGTATCCTGGGTCCTAAGCTGCCCTCTTTCCTGAGAGCAAGTCAAGAGCAGGAAGGGATGGACTTTTGGGGCACATGCACAGTAAAACTAGTGCTCCTGAGACTACTCATACTATGCAGTAGTCTGTGGGGCGAGTGAAGCGGCATGGCTGCAGCGTTAGGCATTTTCCCTTCCACAGAGGACACAGCACTGAACACTGTGGAGCTGAGTGGGACACGCAGGTCTGCCAGGGCTTTTCGTTCAGGTCCCCCCCTCTCCTTCCAACTCACTGATTAGCAACCAGTGTTTCAAATGAAGATATATCACGTAAACCCACTGAAAATTTGAATGGACATTTATTTTAAAAAAACTCCACCAAAAAGCTCTTTTTTTACCAAAGAATTCATCAGATCATTTTCTGCATCTCAGAATTGGATTTTTTTTTTTATCCGCTGTGCTTAACCACGGTAATGGGAGAGCTATAACCTTCCAGCGTTAGGTAAAGTCCTGAGCTTAATCTGTGGCAATTGTGCTGCTCAAGGCCATATGCATTGGCTGATACTCTTCAAACATTATCACCTCCTTTATGTAAAGTAGCATTGATCGTTAGAGAAACTTTGGAAAAGGTGATTGTAGAGAGAACTGCCCCAATAACCATTAGCCTAGGTTCTTCTCTGTAGAGATTATTGGGGGTTACTTTCATTCTTCACTAAAATTCAGTGTCAGAAAGATGGACTTTTAACAGTGCACGGATATACTAAAATTCCTTTACTTTGTATTCTTTGTTTGTATTGTAACATCTCTAATTGTGTGTTACCCTGTGTCGCCTCCTGAAAGCAGACAGGCTGAACAATTAGGTTTCATATTCTTCTGTAATGCTTGCAGATAATACAGATACAGAAAACATGGAAGTCCCTTTCTGATGCATTGATGCTATACGTTTTCCTATATTACTTTTATCAGTGCTTTGTCCAGTGTTTTGAGAGATCTCATGAGGAGGTTTCTCTCTCTCTTTTTTTTTCTTTTTTTTTCTTTTTTTTTCTTTTTTTTTTCTTTTTTTTTTCTTTTTTTTTTCTTTTTTTTTCTTTTTTTTTCTTTTTTTTTCTTTTTTCTTCCTGGGGTAGTATGTACCCACTTTTTATTATTGAACCTAAAGGTCTAATTCTGAGTGTTGATCCTCTAAGGGAACCTTCTGGTGTTTGAGACACTTAAGAGAAATATGAGTGATAGCATGTGTGAGACTGAAGGACATTTATCTGAAAGGTGCACTACCAGGAGAGGAAAATAAGAGTGATACAAGACATTTGTACTGTGTTGAGGGGGGGGAAAGAAGTTTTTGATCTAAAAAAAGATCTGGCCATGGTTAGATGCAAACCCAGGGAGCATGGCCTCAGTCAAATGCTGCTCAATGGCTGTAGCTTCTCCTACTGCGCTGTCTAAATCTAGTGAGGGAAGGGCAATATGCTGATACTTAAAAAGCAAGAGGAGTATGGAGCAGAAGACACAAAAAGGCAAGAACGGTCTCTGGTTGGTTCAGGGGCCAGGCAGCTACCGTGAGCAGAGCAAACAATGATGCTACCAACAAGCCAGAGTGTGCAAAATCCATTTGCATGTATGATGCTCCCTTTTGTCAGATAAACTGCATGTGGCAGAGGAGCCGTAACAAAGAACGAAGAAAGATGATTAAGGAAGGCCCAACACATGGGCCTTTGAGTGTAGCCGCTCTTGCTCCAGACTTGGGATGAAAATTTGACAGAGGATGAACGTCCCTCGCCCAGCAGGAAACCGTCAGACTGTAAAACAAGTGAAAAGATGTGGGTGAGCAGGGAGGGAGGAGGCCTGCTGGCAAAGGCAAGCGAGAGAATTGGAGCTAGAGTGAAACGTGTGAGGACAAGCACCAAGGAAAAAACAGGAACAAAAGTTTGAGAGTGAATAGAAAACAAGCTATCACTTTAATTTTGGATGTATACAACAACTGAGTCACACAGACAAAAATAGGAGGAATGCAAATAACAGGCCAGATTTTTAAGAGCGCAGCTCTCTGATATGTAAATAGAGACACTATGTGGGGGATTCAGCTATATCAGTTCCTCCTTTTAGTCATCTTTCTCATTGCCATGACTTCCTCTAGGTTGCAAACTCTGTTTTGATAAAGTTAATTTCTTCTTCAGTGTTGGGATTTCTTTTCCTGAGGTTTTCAGGCAGCAAAGTGTGTTTTGGACACTGAAGCTCAAACACAAAAACATGATGTATTGGGTGGAAGGTAAATTTTTATGTTGGTGCTATTCTGGGCTGTTTAAATTGACTTTTCAGGGCAAAAAAATCTTTTCTCTGATGTCAATGGAGCCAGATTAGCTACAGTAATTGAGATCAGAATCTATTTACCTTTCTTTAATGTCTGGAACTCCAAATACAGTCATTTCACTGTAGAAATGCAGCACCAGCCCTGCAGTTTGCATCCGGGTTAAATAACCTCTGTTCCCATGGCAATTTTGTCTCTCCCTTGGAGAAATATACTATAGAAATGATACTACCTCCACAGTGGCAGTTAAATGGGATTATAAGCTGTTGCTATTAGTTGCATTATTTTTACAACTTTTTTTTTTTTTCTCAGTCCAGCTAGGGACTTACAATATTCTCTGCCTCAGAAATAACCCTTCTGCGTTACCCCTAGCAGCAGAAAGGCCTCTCAGTGCTATCAGTTTCTCCCAGAATCTAGCTATTTCTAAAGCATTTTAATATGAGCTAAAAAGAGCAATCTGTCAGGGCAGTAACAGCCCAAGGCAGGGGGCATACACCGACAGTAACTTGAAATGATAAACCTTACTGCCTACAGATTTTGCCAGCTGTTGGACAACAGTATCTGATGCTAGGAAGGTAGAAAATTGGGGTACAGGTGAGGTTACAGCTGTAGTGAACTTCTGATGCAGCACTTCTGATGGATCTGTGTGGAGGTTATGGTCCATGCTAAGAGGCTTTGTCCTGGGGGATGTAGAAACCGAGCTGGTTTTTGGCTGTGCCACTGCCAGCAAGATTGCTCACTGCTTCCTGATGCTCATCATTCCTCTTCTTCTGTGTCCCCTTGTTGCTCTTGTAGATCATCTATAAAAATAGGGCATATTAGTGCCTGCTGACAAGTAAATCTTTAGAATAATTAAATAATCATTCAGAGGTGACTCAGACTCATGGTAATTTGCTTAGAAGAAGAAACCCACAATGTAATAGACTTTTTTCATGTATTAAGAGATCCCCTCCAGCCTCACTGACCTTTCTGCTTGCTGGACTAAAGACAGCGTAGGAGAAACATCAGTGAATTCCATTTATGTTGATGAATAACTGACAGTTATTTCTTTTGCTAAATCATTTCTGTGGTTTGTCTTGCTCTGTGCCTTTTAAATATTGCCTAGTTACGTAGAAGGGGTACTTTGAGAAGTTATTTTGCTTTTCATATTTGTTAACTTTGTGATTGCTCATCTATTCTAGTACTACTTTGAATAGTCACTGGCTGTGTCAGGATAGATGTGCTCCTCAGGAGCAGATTTTCTCTTTGTGTCTCTGGTTCTGCAACTTGATTTACTATGAAAAAACCAAAGCCACAAAGTTGTATCCGTGTGCAGATTTTGAAGTCTTTTGCCCATCCAGAACTGGACTTTGGTTTGTTAATCTCCACTGATGACCTAAAGAAGAAGTCAGACTTAAGCAAATTGTTATTTTAAAATAAATGTAAAGAATCTCTGTTTCACAGATTCTTAGTCAAGTTTAATCTCTGTGAAAAGTGTGCCTGTCAGCAATCCTTCAGGCTGTCAGCTGTCCTTGGGTACCTGGAGCAGCAAGATCCTGCATAAGCCAGAGCTGTGCAGGGAGGGGAGATGCTGACATGGGCAGCAGCAGGAGCATCGGGCTGCAAGTCCATGCATGGAAGAACCAAGGGCATAACCCTTTGCAGGGGGGTTCTCCCCTCTCCCATGTGGTAGTTCTCTTCTGCACCAGACCTCTTATGTTCTGCTGAAATACAGCCCAGTCTATGGGCAAACACCAAGGTGCTGGACCACATTCTTCCTAATCTTTACGTTTTATATTTATGTTCCTCCAATGTGGAATAAAGGTGATTAAAATGCATTCAAGGCACTTTGGGGATGTTTCTGACCTGGCTGGGATTTCTCTTGTATAAAGCTCTAACAGCTCTTTTGTCATCCGGACAGGAGAGAAGAAACACAAGTTGTCTTTCCCCAAACACAAAGGCTCTTTGTATTAAATAACAGTCCCTGTACGCAAGCACTGTCGAGACTGCAAGTGCCCACACTGTGTGCTGGCCTGTGTGCTACAGCCGTTTAACCTCTGCAAAGCAGAGCGTAAGATGCTGAGCGGATGCAGCGATGACCCCGATCTTCTCTCCTACAGCTGCAACCGTGGCGATTCATTTCCTGCAAAAAGGCTGACGTGCCAAAAACCGGGAGCAGATCTTAGGTGCTCAGCTGAGATCTAGTGTGTAGTCAACAGAGTTGTTTCCACCCTTTGCCATCTCGTTGCTGCCTTTAGAGCTGACGAAGAAAAGGACCGATGACTGTGTTGCCCACTGGACTGCCAGCGCATCCAGCTGGCAATGACCTAATCTGTAATGATGACATGAAAACTGGTGCCGTGGCACATGAACCATGCTCCTAATCTGTGGTGGGACCTTCACATTCCCAGTGTAGGGCCAAACCAGCTGTTAAAAACTGTCTCAAAAGCACAGCATGGAAGAGTTTAATAGCTGGAAAAAAAAAATCTCGATTCACCCAGAAGAAGTAATTTTTTGCAGTTTCTCTAACATACATATTGCAGCTATTCTGTGTCAAAATCACTTATTGTCCGAAGTAGAGAAGTTAGAAGGAAAAATACACCCTATAATGGTACTCCCGCATGCACTTTTACAGAAACCAGCTCTTTTCTGATATCACTGTGCACCTTGAGTAAATGTGTATTTGTGACACACAACTATTGGAAAAGCTACACGTTGGAAACAAAGTGTCAAAAGGGTATGGCCGTCTTTCAGCTCAGCTGCACAAACGAAGGGGAAGAATGTAATGAAGTCTACAAAGAAGCCCACGTTTACAGTCTGACACCACAGGTTAACTACTGCTGCAAGGTTGACTTCATGTCCTATGGTGCCAGCTCCTTTCTCCCTCTTCCCTGTCACTGTCAAAAGGCAGTGCTTTATAGTGAAGCAAAACCTTGACATCACTTGGGTTTTTTTTTGTCTCTGCTATTGCTTAACTGTGTTTGTGTATTTAATCTCATAAATATTGAAGAGCTCATAATATGAAAATGTCTCTCATGAATTCTCAGACTATATGAAAAACATTATTGAAAACTCCTTTATCTCATTGTACTGATCAAGGAAAAAATGCCAAAAGCTTCATAATGATACTGATTCACTCATGCTATGCTGTTTTGGACTGCAAGGTCGTGGTGCCTTCTCAGAACATGTGCTTCAAAGAGGAATTATGGAGCGTATTATAGTGGTAGCCTGAAATCCTATGGCATGTGTTATACAGAGGTCATACTAGACGATTTGGCAGTCCTTTCAGGAAAATCTGTGAGTCTAACCAAAGTGTATAGAACCCCTTTGAAGACTGCTTGGGTAAAGCACTAATCCCTTTTCCTACTGATGGAAGAATTGGTGATATTTTGTGCAAGTGATGTGCAGCATAAAAAAGATGGTCCAGCTTTAGAGAAACACCTTAACTCTATAAACAGCTCCCTATGTACCCACCCACTGTAGGAAAAAATATATTGTCAGTAATTGAGGTATAGTATGATCAGGAAAGGAAATTTCGAAGTGAATGTTTTTGCCTGCATAGAAATCAGTTTGATTTTGCTCCTCCTAACTGAAAATTCATTGAGATAAAACGTATTTTCAAGTTTCGCTTTTGCTGGCTGAGAGAAGCCTTACCGTATTTTTGGTGAGCACTAAAAGGGCAATGAATTCTTCAACTTTCCTGTTCTTAGAACAGGTCTAAATGTTTTTTGTGAAATACATGTTTGGTTTTGGTGTGGGGTTTTTTTTCACCTCACTGTAAAGCTTGTCTGGGGCGTGATGGTTCTGTTTTGTGACAGATTTTTAAGCTTCAGGTTTGTTTGTCTAGTCTCAGAATGCTGTAAAAGAACTTAAGAACATGTGAATTGGACTTCAGCAGCAGGACCCCTTGCATGGGGATATATGCATGCTGGTTTCCTGTTCCATCTATCTCTTCCACCCCATAGATTTCAGCAATAAGCCATGGTGGCCAGGTTTCCAATTATCCAGAAGCTGGTAACAAGCTTCACTCTAGGCTTTAGGAACTAATTATGCAGACCCTCTAATCCTGGAGTTAGCTTTGTTTGTAACACCTACACCATAAGGCGTGTTCCTAAAAACAATAGAAAGACCCAGCACTGTGCAATGTCTTGAGACTATGACCTTCGAAGTCCAGTATGGAAACAGCTGTGTGAGCTTTGCACCTATAGCTCATCTCTGTGAGCTCCTCTCTCATTCTAGAGTTTGCGAGGGATTATAACAGCAGCAATCAGTGCTGTTTCAGGTTACCGTTGCCCTAAATGCCCTCCTTCTTCCTTCTGAGATAACCCTCTTGCTTCAGTCATGTTAGGCAACTGTAGCACACACAGGCGTTAAAGGATTAATGTAAAAGTCACCCACTAATACAAAACAGTTGCTGACAGAATCCACAATTACCACCTCCCCATGCAACCCCACTTTATAGCTTTATTTTACATGACAAAATGTTCTTAACTGATCTAATTTAGATTGACAGCACATGGGCCGCAAGTCTTCACAGACGGAAAAATAAACGAGCGCACATTTATTTATGTATAAAAAGCAATGTGAACACCTTGTCAGTACTGTGACAGATCAGATTTCTGAAAATACATGACAGTTCAGCGGAGATGAGCCAAGAAGTCTGAAGCATCCCAAACTGCCACATACTGGAAGCAGAAAGACAGCCTCGAGAGCAATGGGTGCTGCACCCTGAATCTCCCAAGTTCTGCTGAGTGAGACCTCGGTAAGGGCTGAGTCTCCTCCAGAGAACTATGCTGCACAAGTTGTCGAAGAATGGAGGGGAAGAGCTGCCTTCCAGTGGCTGCTGGAAACAATTGATCTCCCATTAGCTTTCCAAACTGGCCAAAACTAAGCCAGAGTCTGGGTAATTGGCTTTATGAGTGACTGAGTCTGGAAGTCTGATTGGAGCTTTTCATAAAACAAAACCAGCTCAAAGCAGAGCAGCAGGCAGGCAGGATTGTAGAAAAGAGCTTCTTTCACAGCATGAGAAACAGAACCAGGAGAAAGTTGAAACCTGAGTGAGCTTTGGCTGAGTCACTGGTTTGGGCAAAAATAATGCAAAGCTATGTAAAGGATTTTATTGCCCCCCCCCGCCTTGAATGAGAACATAAGTGAATGAAGATACAACTGTTCTTTGGGCTTCAGAGTAGACATGAAGTAGACTTGGGTTAGCTGACTTGGAAAAATTAAGTAGGCAGATTACCAAACTTGTAAAGGTGGCAAACTAATTTAATGACTAAGGACTTCCAGCTGATGGGACTCATATTGTAAAGCAAGTAGTGGAATCCAGACTTTATCTCCAAGTGAACTATAATGCCCATGGATGCTGGAAAGGGTCTTTATTCCTTTGTCAGCTTCAACTCCCTGGCATAAGTAATTTCCAAGTAATACTTCAGTTGGTGATTATTAACATTTATCATAGCCTAATGTTTTCATGCCTGGTATAAATTAGAGTAACTCCTTTCAAACATTTGACCTATACTGGTCTACAGCTGCCATTGCTACTTCAGACCATTTTCCTCTGCTCTCTACTTTATTCCTGATGAATTTTTTTTCTGTGACTTTGTTCCCATCAGATTCTGTTTTACTGCTACAGATGGGTTGAGAAATGTTATGCTGTCATCCAGATTATGCTGGGCTGGAATCATACAATTCTCTTCGTTTCTCCCCAGTTGTTCTTTAGTGTGTCAGTACATTTGCATGAGAAGAGGATCTTTGTGATCTTTGTTCCTTAAGGGCCCATCTGCTCTTGCTGCTTATTTCCCCCACCTGAAGTCATAATCCTGCTTTTGATATGACAGTAGCGGGAAGAAATTATAGTGATGTCACAGAAAGAGGATTATGGCACTTTCAGGTACAGAAGCAGATGGACTTTACACAAACAAGGTGGCAAGGTTCTCACTCATAGAAAGCAAAAGGATGGGAGAAAATGCAAGAAATGGGTATGTGTTCTGCCAAAATGGGTCTGTATATTGCTAAATGGATTTTTTTCTTCCAAAACAATTATGATACATTCTTAGCTCTTGAGATCCAATGCTGATTGAAGCAGAATAATATTCACAAGGCAGCTGTTTTATTAATTTCTGGAGAAACTAAGCAATCTCAAAAGGAAGTCAAAGCCTCAGCATGCTACGTATGGAATACAGCCATGGTAAGAGATTGCACCTGTTGTTAAAAATTTGCAAAAAAAATTTAACACACTGGTGAAAAGGAGTTTGGTTTGTTTGGTTTTGTTTTTGTTTTTTTTTTTCTCCCAGTGTGGTTGCTGAGGCACAAAGGAACTTTCAGGAGTCAATGAGTCACTCAGGGTATCACTCAATATGACATGGCCTTTTGCTTATACAGGTTGGTTGCCCCTCTCAAGCACAGAGACTCAGGAGAAAAAGCCAGTTTCCCATGCCAACATCTTGATCTGCAAGTATCTTTCTTCTCTGCAGTATGCATCCTTCTCCTGTCTTACCACCATCTGTGTGGAAGCAAATTCTCTCCTGACACTGATCAGAAGTTAGAAGAGTAATAAAATTTCTCCTAAACTTCGCTCCTGATAATTCAAGCTCTTGCTGTCCTTTAGCTGTCATTGGAGCTACCCTCTGCTGAGAGTATATATTCTTTTCACTCCCATAGTCTTGATCTTCTGGAAATGTTCTTTTTTATATTTATACACATATTTCATTTGTTATTGTGGTGCATTGCTTATGAACTAGCCCCAGAGCAATACTTTTGACAATATTTTAGGCTTTGATGATATTATCTGTTCCCTGAATAGAGAGAGAGAGAAAAGCTAGTGACTTTGATTTTGAAGGATAGTAACTGTATTATCCTGAACGCACACAAAGGTCCCTGCTCCCTTTCTTAGATACTCCCTATGGTCATGGTAACATCTGAAATCAATGCTCCTAATTCATCCCCAACATAACTCAAATGATGGCATCTGTCCTCACGCCCTGTTACACATGGATATGTCCTGTACCGTCTCTGCTTACAGAGCACAGAGAGCTCACTATTTTGGAGTGTCCCAGTCCCACAGTTTCACCATCAGTAAATCCTGCCCTCAACGGATTTTGTTCACTCTCTTTTTAAAGTAATTAGATAACAAACAACATTTGAATTGAAAATAGACTGGATGGCAATGGAGAAGTTTTTCACAAAATTCGTGAGGCTCCATCCTTATGGTTTGAGGCTTAAGACTTATTGCCAGACTCAGAGATGCAGAAGTTCTCCCTTAGGGGGACTCTGTGCCATAATTTTGGCAAACTTTAGGGGATTTACTTCTATGTGCAAAGAATCCAGAATTTGACATTGTTAGATGCAAGATATGCAAAGGATATTCAGCTAATGTGACTCCATATGCTTTTAATAGAAGGGTGGACAGTCGTCTATTGTTGCCCTCAAAAAAGTCTTCCCCAGTGCTAGGTTGAGCATATTTGCACGTTTGAGTCATGCTGAGAAAACCCAGAGGTTTGATAGACCCCTTCAATTCAGCTTGCAGTGGTTTTGCGGACTTCTTACAAGCAGGGACTTTCTTAATTCTCTTATGTGAGATGGAAGAGGTATTTCTTTCTTGAGTTTTTGTGGTTGCAGTCACATGGTGAACCAAAAGGGAATGGAGCTGTTTGGAAGATGCTTTATGTAGGGAGGAATGATGAGCTCTGGATTTAGGTATCTGCAGCCTTTGCAGCAGAAATGGTAGGAAATCGAAGGGAAAACTTAGGCTGAAGGTGAAGGCAAAGTGATAGTGTATGGGTTTATCAACAGGGGAATGTTTCTCACGCAACAACAATTCCCCTACTGACTGCTGTGCTCTGTTTCTTGACAGAGCACTACAAAAATAGTCTGGAGAAGGGGAGCCAGGGAACTGAAATTCATAAAGTAATATCGATGGTCCTGGAGTTTATAATAGAGAGAATGATTTTTCTTATCCACCTTAACACTCCTTTTCTATCACTCTGCCCTGCCAGGTCTGATAGTGGACTTGTCAGGGTCCAAGTGCAGAGATGAGAACAGGGATCTGGGATTTCAGGAGTCCACTTCTGCTATTTACTTGTGGCACAGCTTGAAACAAGTAATTTATACCTCTTGGTTCTTTAGATTGCACTTGGTTAAAATGTGAGGAGGGCCTACTGCTAGCCTTGCAAGACTGACTAGCAGTGTTTTGCCAGTGATGCTCAGGCAGGATGCTGTATGACTATGCAGTTTTCAGTGTGCAGAGGTTATTCGTCTTATCTTCTTGTTTTATCTTGGAAAGGTAGGTGACAGCCTGTTGCTTTTATCTGGGCAGTGCCTGCGGTTGTGGGTTTTCTCATGTGTGAGCAGTGGACCACTTTGAGACAGCTATGATTTATCTGAATCATGCATGTGTGTTGTATCTCTTCTGAAAGCAAAACCTCCTCTAGGCATGAGCTGATCTACCACTGGAGGGAAGATATATTGCAGGCTTTTCTTCTCCAGTTAATTTAGCAGCCATCCAAATTGCCTCACAGGCAATCCATGTCCCACTGGGTTGATGTTTTCCAGCTGGAAAGATACAGCCCGCAAATAAAAATGGGAAAGAGAAGCAGAAAGGGAAGTTGGCTCAGCAATTACTAGGGTGGTCTGGAGCCCAAGCGTCAGTTTCTGCGGACCTTGAGTAAGTCACTTAAGGTACCCTAAGTGAGGACCCGCTGCATCTATGTACTCTGTTCTTCCAGCTCACATTCCTTGGGCACTGTTGTCTTTGGTTTCCTCTAAATTCTTCATCCTCCTATATAGCTCGGTCATCTTACTTGTGCCTGTGCTGCAGCTCCTTCACTAGTCAGTAAGGGAGCCAAGGAGAGTTGGCTGTGGCAAGGAGTCTCCGAACTACTGTAAAAATACCAGCTCCAAGTATATGTGTCCATGGCTTAGTAAACAGTGCAATTACAAAGAGGAGATGAACCTCTTTCTTTATCGTACTCTTTAGATCGGATTCCTGTAAAGTAGCTCCAAGGAAATCGATAGCATTTGTGTGCATGCATGTAAGCAGTAGCCACCCGTTGCTCAAAAATGCAATTGGATAACTGTGTTATTTATTGTTCTTTATTTGCAAAATCATTGGGTCTTCATCCAGAACTGTGCTTGGGAGAGTAAAGACACTTTTTCTAGCCTTCCACAATGGACTTGCAACTTACAGTCCAAAATCAAAGACTGCCTGTAGGAGGGCAAAAGAATGAGAGAGACTAAAATGAAATCTAAAGATGAGCAGCAAAACCAGTAGCAAAACTGGAAACGTAGTCTTCATAGCCTAGGCTATAGCTATACTGTAGGCAGACCCCATTTCTCTTGTTCTGGGGGAAATGGCCCAACGTGGTTCATGTACAACCTAATGGGAACAGCACTTGGGTTTCTTCTGTCCCTTGGATCCTGCCGGGGCACTGCTTGGTGCTGGTTTCCCCAGGCCAAAACACTTGCAGGAACCAGGTTAACAGCTGAGCTGTCTGGACGACTGCGGATCAGTGTCCTGAGTCCCTGCTGTGACCCTGGTTGGTGTACTACTGCAGACATAGCCCTGCATGTTAACCTGCTGTTTTATCTGCTGGATTGCACCCTGCCCCACACGGTCTCAGCAGTGAGCACCAGCCAACTTCTTTTAACACATGCTGATTCTTGGTGTACTCTGGCTGCTTAGCACTGATCTGACAGGACAGAGCAGCCAAAAATATGTTTAAATGGCTCTTGAAAATTGCCTTTGTTGCAAAGAGGATCTTGAGAGCATAATATTGCCAAAGCGGCTTTCTAGTAGAGGGGGAAAACAGGACTTGGCAGCAATCCTCTTGCCAGAATGCTTCCTTGGGGCTACATCATCCAGCCATAAATCTGATTAACTTTTCGATTGCTCTAATTCATGTTGAGATCTAGATGAGTCCCAGTTAGGCTTTGGTGTAGGAGAGCCCAATGGTGGCTTTGACTTCTCACTCTCTGGTCAGCCCACCACATCTGGACACTGTTGGGCCAAAGCAGAATCTGCTGACTCTGTTGTCTCCTTTTTCCTCCTGCTCCCACCTCAGCTGTAACCCTCCACTGTGGGAGTCTGCAGGTACCGGCTCTGCCTTGACTTGATTCAGCTCATGTGGTGATGGTGGGGAGGCATCTCTGTGCCTGCCTCAGTCTACCTTGCCTAGTTCAGATGAGCTTTTTGAGACAGAAACTCTCTTATTAAAAGTCCATCGCATAAGATACAGAGACCCTATATTCTCAGTGCTGTGATTTGAGAAAGCTAACCAGGTGTGCATTAAGAATGTGGGAATTAAACCAAATTATTTAACTTGGGGGTGGGGGGAAATGAAAACACTGAAAAATATCAAGTTTCCCTGGGAAAAATAAAATTCATCCTTAAATCACGCCTTGTCAGAGGAATGTTGCAATCCCTCAACCTTTCAGCAGCAGCTGTTTCCAGTTCAGTGTAAGTGTTCATTGCAGCATATAAATAATATTGTCCACTAAAACTAACCTGGTCTTTTGAGATTTATTTCTTCCCTTTCCTGTTGTGATACTTAACTCTATTTTCACCTTAAGTCATTCCCATGTTTGTTCTCTTTTATGAGTAAATATGCATAGAAACAGGTACCATGCAGCAGCAGTGCCTGGGAAACTGCCGTGGCTGTTGCACGCTCAGGGCAGGGATCTGCAGGCTGGGGGAGAGGGGCCGGGATGCTCAGCCATGCCCTTTGTACGTGGGGTTCTGTAGCAAAACAGGGATGCCTTTCCTTACCGTGTACGCCTGGCCTTCCCATCTCTTGGATGAAGTTGGAAAGTCTGTTTCAAAAAAAGGAAAAGACATGCTGTCCAGGTGTAATCATAGGTGTAAATCCTTGGGTCTAGCATCCTTATCCAAAATTAATGGCAATGATCTTTGAAATGTAAGGGAGCTATGGGGGAGCCTGGAGGAGACAGGTGAAAACTTCATTGAAGAGATTCAGCACAAACACAGCAAAGTACTTAGAGCGTATGTAGTTTCATTCATGGCTCTCATGTTAAAAGTTCAGCATATGCTGAAGCGTGTTATCAAATCAACACCTTAATGATGGTGATGAGTGGTGGGATGCCCTTTTCAGAGCAGCACTACAATTGCCTTTCTTAGCGTATCTAAGATGAAACTGGATATTTGGTGGCAGACATTAAAGCTCCTGATGGCTCCTCTCAAACTTCCTCTGTTTTTATTTCTCTTCCTATAGAAAACAATTGCTTGTGCCCTGCTTTGTGTGTGCTAGCCTGCTGCAGCAGGTGCTGCTCATAATGCATAGCAGCCCTCCTACCACACTGGAGCATCCAGGTGATAGACTCTTTAAAATAATGTGGGTTTTTTTGAAAATTCCATTAAATTAGATCAGGGAGAAGTGACTTTGAGAGGGAGAGAGGGCAAACCCTTCTCCAGCAAAAATCAGTCTAAGGGCAATTGAGGCTAGCAGTGATCTCTCTTTCCTCGTAATGTACTACTACAAGTCTTGGTTGGGTTTTTTTTTAGATATGGGGTGGGTTTTTTTAATTGCCTTAGGGAGGGGAAAAGTCTCTCTTGGCTATCTGATGACTGCCAGGATTCAGGAATTTGACAAGGGGAGAAAGAAACAAACCAAAAAAATCCTACTGTATTTGAAAGTATTTCCTGATTTGTAGGGTTTTTAAAAAAGCGAGGACTATTACCTAGCACAGCAAGACTAGTGGATAAAAAGCCAGTGGGACTTTTTGTAAGCAAAGATCCTCCTTGGATGCAGTGTGGACAAAGATGCAGGTTAAAGAAAGTCTGCTTTGTTAAAGGAGCCAGTGCAAAACCAGTTTGCAGCATATTTTGATAACTGGGGAGGAACACAGGAGATTGAGAATGGGAGAGAGATGCTGTTTATTGGGCAGCTGTGTCTATACTTAAGGTCTACAAGGTACAAAAGTAGATGTTAGCACTGGGCTGTCGAAGGTGAGGTTGGTAGGGCTGCAAGTATGTCTGGTCGAGTGTGGAGGTGCCACAGGGAGGACAGCTTCTCAGCGTCACCTCCCCAGGAATGTTATAAACCCACCTGGCTGCTCAGACTAAACCAGAGAGACCAAGCTGACCTTTAGCTGAATTGATCCCCGCTAGATGCAACGCCCCAGGAGGAGCAGGGGTAGCAGGATCAGATGGCATGGCAGGCTGGAGAAGTGCCTACCAGCATAGGGGCCTTCCCTCTTTTTGCTTTTCGTTTCATTTTGTTTTCTCTTTCATGCTTGCTCTGAGTCAGTTAACCCACCACGTTGAGACAAGTGGACTTAGTGCACACTTGGCAGGGCCATTTCCATTCTTTTACTGTAATAGCATGTCTTCATAGGGTCAAAAAGTTTCTTCAGAGGCATTTATTCTACTTGTATTGAAATTAAAGACATAAATCCTATAACAAAATCAGGTTTGGATCTCAGACTGCTTCTTAATGGGTAAAGATGATACACTGATACAATGTATGCTTAGGAAACATAGAGGGAGCGAAATTAAACATTACTCTGATTTATATTCTCTAAAGAGTTATCTGTATAGATCAAATCATTCTTCCAAATGGACTGATGTCCTGTTAGCGGTGTCTTGGGCACAGGAAGATCCGTGTAGGACCAGCTCTACTGTGTGCTGCGCTGCCGAGGGTGGGCTGACGAACTTGCTTTTTTCAGTTCAGAAGTGTCCTGTTTGTATGAAACATGGAACTGGGATAACGTTTTCCATGTTTCTTTTGGAAAAAAAAAAAAAAAAAAGAGAGAGCTGTAAACTCTTCTTTTTGTAAGTAAGCTTCTAAGTGCTTGGGTTAAGGACAAAATTTTCCCGGGGGTGAGCTGATGTGTGCTGATGTTGCAGCAGCACCACTGTGACTATTTGGCCTGACTCCTTGGGCAGGACAAAGTACGAAATGGCTGCAGTATTATTTTTTCTTCCAGTTCAATAGGTGTGCTGAGATGAAAGTCGATGTTACCAAAAAAAAAGTACCCATGCCAACAAAATGAATGTTGTCAATAGAGAACCCACGACGGTCCTTGCTAGTCTGGTCCCATGGTTACATACTGTCACTCTTGAAAACTTGTACCACATTTTAGGTTGAATTTCCTTTTGTGGCCAGAACTTCCAGCTGCTGGTTCTTGTCAGAACATATTGCACGCTAAACTGAGAATTCCTCTATTAATTTTGAGTTCTCTGTAGTTATCCTTATTTAGCCCTTAATCTTCATTCTGACAAGCTAGAATATTACAGCTTTTCTTATTCTCTAATTAGTCTTGAGGCTTTTGTTTGTGTCTTTAAGAGTTTTCCCGTACCCTTCCTGACTGGTAGCCCAGGGTAGAACACAGTGGGGGTACCCCCAGAGCCATTCCCAAAGGTAATTTTACTTCTCCTACTCCAAGATTATTTAGTTTTGGCATTCTTAATCATTATTTTCTTTTGTTGTTCACTCCAGTGTTGTGCAGAGAGTTCTCATTTAACAGATTATCCACCATGATCCCTCCCTAGGTCCTTCTAGAAGAGCTGGTTTGCAGGGGAAACAATTCTGCCATGCAGCTGTATCTTGCAGTATTGGGTTGTATTTGTGGGAAATGGCTTTGTGCTGAGCCATTGGTCACGTTAAAGCATCCGTGCCCAGGTCACCAGGTCTTTCTGTGCTGGTGACTTGCTTCTGTTGCCGTTGACCGATTCCTTAAATGTTTTGTCAAAGGCAGGCTTTGTCAGAGACTAATGGGTGTGTTTCGTTGGAGATAATAAATGTCAAAGTGCAGTTTAGCTGAGAGCTAGTTATTATGAAACCTTCTTAAAAACAGAGGTTGATGGGGTGAGCAATGCCCTATCTACAGCTATGCTGGAGAACTGTTAATGGGTTTGTCTTGAATTGATTTCCAGAGGCGACCTGGAGCTACGTGTGCACGTGAGTTCATATGTTGGTCATTCCTGATGACGGCTGAAATCCTCATCATTAGCTGCCTGGAGTTCTTTGTCTCCAGTCAGTGATTTGCATTTTCTGTTTTGTTTCATTTGTGCAATTTCACCAAAGAGTGATGGGAGGAGGAGGTGGTCAGCCCAAGGTTGTAGCCAGCAGCAAGCCAGCAAACAAGCTGCATGCAGCCAAGTGCCACCTACTTTGATGTTCCCAGGTAAACGGTGTGACCTGAGCTCTGGCCCTCACAGCTGGCTGCTGCACGGCTTCAGCCAACGTCGAGGTCCAACAGCAGCGACTGGAAGCCGATGTTCATTGTTTAAAGCACATAAAAAGCTACCGACATCTGGCTTGACTCCGTTCAAGTACAGCACTGAATCAGTTCCTGGAGAAAAGGCAATGCGCTGCTGAACAGGAGGCAGGTGGTGACAACCCCATCCTGCCACGGAGACCCCAAAAATAAGTCTTGTCTGACTAATCTGATGCAGCTGTTTGAGGGAATAAATGAGTTAACAGATGAAGGATGAACAGCTAATAATTTATCAACTGCATTGCTGAAATTGATAGAAATCCTCCCGGTGAGGATTTTTCTTTCCCTTTTTTTGGCACATTTTAGGGATGTGAGACTGTGAGGGCTCTCCTGCTCTGCTGCGTACTCTCCCTTGCTGTCTCAGACTGTCACATAATCATCATTTTATCTGCACTTTTCTATAGGAGAAATTTGAGGCTGAGTTAAATTATGCTGCACTTTAACGGATCCACACTGTGTAGGCGGTTTTTGGCCTGGTGGTTTTACAGATGACCTTAGCAATGGGACTTGGCAGAGTCCTGCCTTCAGAGCTCCCTCAGCTGGGACCGTTTTCCATAGAGATGGGCAATGTCCAGAGCCTGAGACTTGTCAGATATGCAGTTTTTCACATTCAGTGTCTGTGAGCCTGTCTTCTCTTTTCTCTTTAAGGATTGTACATGCATATATGTGTATTTATGTGCATATTCAACCAAAAAAAGACTTCTGTTTTGTACAGGGGATACAAAGGTGGGACATTTCTAACAGTGAGGGTAATTAACCATTGGAGTAACTTACCCCCTTTCAGAGTATCTGTCTCCCAAAGTCTTTACTTGAATATCATATACTTTTCTGAAACACGGACTGTAATTCAGTTAGCCATTATTGGGCTTACAGCCAGGGTCACCGAGTGAAGCTCTGTGGCTTGTAACATGGGAGAGGTCGCCCTGGGTGATGACAGTGGTCCCTTCAGGCAATGATAATGGAAACGTGAAGAGGGTTGTGTTCAGGAGCCAGAGCTCTGCTGCTTGCTAGTGCAGCAAATGGAAATTGTGGGGTAGTTTTATTTAGATATAAACATGATATTTTTTAATGAACCAAATAGACAACTGGATAACATAATCAGGGCTGTAGACCCTTCAATCATATTTGTTTTACTGTGCCGAACACTTCAGCTTTCTCAATACGCCAAAAATGTTTGCATTGACAATTTATCACTGTGAAATCGCAGCTGGAGGTTTTGGAAGGGTAGAGACAGATGGGGTTTCTAACCTCTGGGGAGGCAATTTGAGATGGAAAAGAAGTACGTTAACAGAATAAATTCTGCTAAAATTATGGTTAAGTGACTAGCTAAGAGTGTTGACCTTTAAATCACTGTATTTAAGCTTTGAAGTCAACAAATGATCGGGATAAGTGAGGTGGTGCTGAAAGAAGTGAATTGTTGTTGTAGGCTGTCTGCAGACTCAGGAAGACAGTGCGGTGTTGATGAGTTAATGTTTAAAACACTTTTATTCTGTCAAGTAAACACATTTTTAAGAAGACCCTTAGATCTGGGACACAGTCGTAGAAATTGCAATGCATGTGCAGGTAAGATGAGGCAGCTTGAAGGAAAGGAAAACGTGCTTTGAATAACAGATGTGCAAAAACAGCAAAGGAAGGAGACTTAGGGATAAAAGCATGTGATAATTAGAAGGTAAAGATCCAAGTGTGTGGCAGATGCAAGAGAAGCTAATCAGGTCTTATGGCGAATAAGCAAGAGGATTAGTTAAAATCAGGAGAGAGAATGGTTTCATTATACAAAGCCTTTGTAAAACCTCATTTGAAATATCATGTCCAGCACTGGGCAGTGGGTTTAAAGAAGGATATTTACAATATCACCAGAGTGTAAAGGCAGCGTTACAAGGCTTATTGAGGCATTAGAGGGCGAGCCCAGGAACAGAGGCTCCAGGAGCCACCTTGACAAAAGAGGGAAGAGAGGACTGGATTGCATTTTGTTAGCATTCAAAGATGCTCGAGAGCCCGAGGAAGGGATCCCAGCAGGCGAAGCTGTGGTAATGTGAGAGGCTGGTGGGTAACGAATGTTTAGGGCTAGTTGCAAGAGGGATCTTTTCTAACTGTAATGCAGTGGTATAAAAAGTAGCTAGGAGAAAGAGCTGGTCGTCGTCCCATTGATGGTCACAACCTCAGCCTACCTGGGGTGTTTTGAAGATGGTGGATAGAGGGTGAGAGCCCAAGGCTTGTCTCGCAGATAGGCTTCTCAGTATTGATGTTATTGAGGCCAACTGTTTTAAAAATAGTTGCAGCGTCCCATGGGACAACCTTGAAAGCTGAATGACAATTAAAGCATAGGGTTGAGTGAGACTGTAGAAGCACAAATGCCTGTAGAAGCACTGCCCCTAAACAGAGGCCAAGCATATGCTGTTCTTGAAGACTGGAGAGGAGCAGTGCCAGGACCAAACTCACCAGTGCTGCCTCCTCCAGCTCTTTGAGAGATGCTCAGAGGCACCATCCCCCAGAGTCCTTTGCAGGTGGGATTTACAGCGGAGAAGGAAAGGTAGAGCTTGCAGCTATAAACAATGGAGGATTCAACACTGATTGCTGTGCTGGGGAGTGAACTTGCCTTCAGTGATGAGAAATATGATTTCACAGAAGAAATACTGTGAGAGGGACTTCAGTGATTAATTCAGCCTGTGATTAGAACAGGTCATAAAGCAGAAACTCCAACTAACAACTACTTTGCAAAATAACGCATTGGTTTCTCCATGGAAATTCATGAGCCGGAAAGTTGGGCCACGGTGACCTGGTGACAGCAATGTGTAGGAGATATCCAGATCCAGTTTGTTGGACTGGCCATCAAGTCTGGTCACTAGTAAGAAGAAGTCTCATATAATTAAATGCTCATGTCCTCATTTTTTGAGGAGAAAGATATATATTTTTCTTTACTCCAGAGCAGATGGCATAGACATCAAACAGTCCAGGTATGTCACTGCTCATTTCAGTCTTAATGCAAACATATTGGAATTTTGATTATGTTTGTTCATTGTTCTTTGAGCCCTTCACGCAACCTGATGGAATTGAGCTTGTTTATGAAGATGGAAAAGGAGGGGGAAGAATCATTATCATCTTTATGAGGTATTACAGTCCCACCGATCAGCAGTCTGTTCAATTCTGAGTGGTAATCAACACGCACCTTTCATCTTTTTTTGCTTTATGCTTTTACTGTGACCTATAGTCTGCCAGACATGGGCACGTAAAACAGAGAATGGGCAATTAATAATTTGCATTAGCTTGCATCCTCGCAGTATTATAGAAACATGCTTGTGCATGCATAGAAAAACAATGCTCCAGTGGTCCACAGGGCATCCACCCATGCAATTTTTCATCCTTCTTAAAAAAAAATAATAAATAAACTAAGCCCCATTTTTTAATCCCATATGGGACAAAAGCAAAGGAAAACCTGGCCTATTAGAAAAGCCAGGAGATACCTGTGAATAGTGTCCACCATTTTTTAAAGTTACTGTTTTTAATGCAAGGTGCACAAAAATACACACAAATGTGAATAATCGGATTAATGAGAGCTTTGTCGAATAGTCTGTGAGAAGGTGCCTGCTTGTTACAATCCAGACTTTAGAGCACACTGAATTGAGGTATTTTTAAGCTATAACTACATAGAGCGGCAAGATTTTGGGGGAGAAATTAGAAATCCAGGCAGGGCTGGTTCAGACTAAGCCAGGACTCTAGATCATCAGAGTTGGGGCACCTGCCCCAAGCCCAGGGAGGCATGTGGGACCTCATTCCCTCTTCCTCCTGGATTTCCCTGGAATGTGCTGCCAGGGAATGATGCCTGGATGCTTGTGAGCTGTCTGATGGCAGGGCCTGGCACTGCGTGAGGGCTGCAGCTCCCCGGCTCTGTGCAGGCTGAGGGAGAGACATTTCCCATCTGAGCAGCATTGTCTGAATATAGAAATGCCAGGCAGTGCCTCAGATGCTGGGATGTCAGGAAATGTGCGGGATGGCCTCATGCAGCAATGAGGAGGTGAAAATCTCTGAAGTGGGGATGGGGATATACAGCCAGACTGTATTTTCATAGGATAAAATGGATTTTCAAAAGAAGACAGAGGAATTCAGTGTGTTTTAGAGAGGTGCCTCGGCACCTTGGCCTCAGCCCTCCCTAATTTTTCTCCTAACTTGGTACTTCTGAACAGGAGCCACAGAGTTTGTATTCAGCAAACAGATCTTGTGTTCAGCATCTTGCGGCACAGACCTGAGAGCGGGAATTATAAACACCCCTTGTAGGCACCAGTTGCTGCGGAGCAGTTTGTCACTGCTAAACTGGCACCTCTTGCTGAGTGCATGTTCACGACCACTAAAGTCACTTGTAGCACGCTCACAGGCCTTTGCATAGCTGGAAGTTTTCAGCAAAAGCAGTGTAATTCAGCTGTTACAGAAGTATTTACAGCTCCCATTGGAGGCTGCTCTAATTCCCTCTCCTGTCTCTTGGAGTTGCTCACAAAATATTCTCCAGTACAAGAGAGCAAAAAGTTTTCTTTTTTTGGTAGGAATCCATGCTTTTCCACTGCCATATAGAGGTGTGCACATAAAAATGCACACTCGTGAATACAAGAATCAGCAAAACGAAATAAAGCAAAATGAAACAAAGATCCAAGAAAAAAAATCTCTTTTTCTGAAATGAAGGGATTCTGAAGGGCTTTTTTTTTGGTTTATTTCTATGAATACATCATGGAAGAAGATCAGCCTGGGATGATATTCATCCTGAAATGAGAGGGGGTTTTGCACATTCATCCTCAGACCATGCATTAGAGCTCTTAATCCATATGCTTTTAGGTGGATGATCCATCAAGCAATAAAACACAGGCTGGACTGGCAGATCCTTTCAAAGGGCCCGTCCACTGCTGGAGCAGTATTTGGAGCAATGGCTCTTGCTTTTTCTCTTAAATTTCTGGAGACAGCGCACCATACTGACCGCTCCTTTGTAGCAGGATCAACGTGTAACGCTTTAAAGACACTTTCTTTTTGCCCCTTGAAACATGAACAATGGCACCATTGGCCTACCTCTGCAGTGGCAATCCCCTGCCTCTGAGACACATCTCTGCTGGACCTCGTCCAGAATATATCCTTTGCTGTGCACAGGTGGCGTTGCAAGACATCTTTATTTGGCTTGGCGTTGGGTGGACTGCCTCTTGCCAAGCCCTCGGCTGCTGGTTTTGATGGCAGTAGTGAAACGGTCCTCTACTGGGCTTCCCAGTGTGGCATCCTCAAAGCTGAGTGCAGGGAGGAGAGGAGGGGGCATGCAGAGAAGAGAGGCTGTAATCAGCCGGGGACGCTCCACGTCCCTGCGAGCAGGGCGGCTGTTTCAGACGTTGCACTGGGGATCTGGGTGTTGGACGTCAGGGTCCGAAGCTGGAAACTGTTCTTTCTGTCTGTTTGTTGTAGAGTCAGGTGCTGTGCAATGTCAAACAACCCTCTGCTCTTTCCTCCAAAGCTACATATGCAGTCCCCGCTACTCTAAGGTCTGAGGAATTCACTGTATTTAAGGGAATTATCTGTGTAACTGTGGGGTGAAGCAGAAAGAGTTTGTTCTTCCTGTGGTAGAGCCTGGGATGCTCTTCAGACACCAGCTAGCGTTGACCTTTTGGTTCGTCCCTTCTCACCAGCATCAATTATCATCTGTCTCCCACTGGATTCCCATCTTCTCAGCCCCAGTGAAGGGGAATGTGATAGTGGAGTGCTCCAGTCAATAGGAGGAACATGGTAATTTATATATCCTGCTGATGCTGGTGAAGAGAAAAGTAAATTTATGACTTGCCTATCCACATCTCTTCACTTCTCTGACAAGATTGGTAGGGCAAATAGAGCAAAACCCTGTCTGCAAGTCCAAGGACAAGTGACTGCCTGGCCTGCAGCATCAGGGACTGGAATAAGGCTGCAGCAGAGAGAAATCATCATCTAGCTTGGTATGTGAGGGTGTTATCCCAAGAGTAGTTAATGCATTCATGTTACTGCACTGTCTTCTATTGGATTCAATATATTAAAGTGTTACTCAATCTATTTTCTATTTAGTTTGCAGTAACCTCTGGTATTAACCTTTCCTTCTTTAGCATGTGCTAGAAGAACAGAACAGACAGAAAATAGAGATCTGCCTGAAATTATGTGGCGTTTGATAAGAATGTAAATCTATTTGCAAATGTCGTGGAACAAACTTTGAGTGGGTGGAGTTAGCTAATAAACTAGAATATTCATCTTTCATGTCGCTCAAATAGTTGAATTTAAGTTCTTGCTAAAAGCAGTTGGTTTTATGCTGCATTCACCTTGGAATCCCTCATTACTGTCAGGGAACTGAGGCATTAGTTATCATTTGCTATTAAAAGAATTAAAAGAAAAATGTGCTAGAGTATGAAAGTCACAGCCTATGCTACACACGAAAGTGTAGAGACCCTGCTGTCAGTAGGAATATGTACCAGTGCTAAAAAAGCACTGCTCCATAGCTGTTGGAATTTGGAGCCACGTTAATCTGGAAGTATCCAAATACCAATCAAATTTTGCTTTATTTGCTGGTTTAAAATAATTTCTTTAGGCAGATGAAGAAAATAATATCTATCCCCAGCAGCTCAAGTAAAAACAACTGGCTGAAAGCGCATTATTATGTCAAGAAGTCATAGGATTATTGAAATATTGGTGAGCCAGCGATATCCTTGAACAAGGTGATCACAGTTTTCTTACTAGCTCCCCTGATGGTTTCTCATTGTTCAGATACAATCCCAGAACCCTTTGGGTCTGACTGTAGTAACATTTGGCATACAGTATCAGAAACTTTTTTTAGCTACAATTGTTGAAGGTAGTTTTGTTGCTGTGGACTCTTCTTCACCTTCTTTTTCAAATTATTTTTAAAAGTAAATTATATAATAATACTTTCTACTTAGAGTGCTGAAAGCTGAATTGCAGAGAAGTGAAACTGAACTCCTTGTTGCATGCATCAGTTCTGGATAATCATTGCTTTAAAATACATATTTTCCTGCATTGTTTAAAAAGAAACTGTCATGGAAACTTTTGCAAGAGAAAATTTCATTATCCTGGAACAGTGTAGTTGGGGGAAACAAAGACAAAAAAAAAAAAGTGGTAATTAGTACAGAAACCTCACCAGGAAACATTATGCAGTCATTTATTCTCTCCTACACACCATACGCTATCACATGGTTCATCATCTTTGCCTTACAGACAGTACAATAGAGTGCCCTAAAAAAGAAACAGAAAACTTGAAGGGCCAAACAGTAAATCTGGAGGTGCTCCAAAATTGAACCTACGCCTGTTTGCTTTACAGCAGCTGATAAAGGTCCTCGTGGGTTTGATACCTATAATTTTTCATAGCAAATCCTTCCTTTCTCCTTATTTCTAAAATATCTCATTACCAGGAACCACCCAGCACAAAGGTGGTACTGCCAATAGTTTTAACTGGGGGCTTCAAACAAAACTGTTAATCAGCCACCCACGACAAACCTCCTCATACTGACAGAAGGAGTTTGTTTCTTTCCGCGTTTTAGACAAAAGCCCTTTCTCAGATCCAGGATCCAAGTGGGCAGGGTAATACTACCGGGCAAACAAACATATGTTTTACAGACTTGCTGGAAACCTTCCCACTTTGTTCCAAAAAAATACTGTATGTTGAGGATACAGGAGAAAGTTAAATGTACCTCTAAGGGAGCCAGTAAATTCCCTTCCTGGGAAATCTTTGGGAGATGTTGCCGTTTGCCGCAATCTGTTCTGCACCCAGGGCAAGAGAAAAAATATGCTCTTTAGAAGTAGTTCTGTGACCCTCCGGGCTAAATTGTCGCTGGCACTGATGAATTAGCAATATATCCAGACAGGGATTAGCATTACCAGAGGCAGGGAAATCGGCCTAACCTTCCTTCCAATTTGGTGATGGGATTTTAAAAAGGGGTTTTAGTGAAAACACTGGAGGAGGTTTCTGTTCCAGTAAAGAGATGACATTGAATCATGCAGAAACACAAAATGATTCCTCAACTCCATATATAAAGGGAAAAAAGCCCTCAAACCCAACCACGCATCTTGATGATATTTATTCATACATTTTACAAAACCCATTGAAGGTTATTTTGGCAAAAAAAGCTTTTGCCATATTCTGACAATTTTGTTTTCCTCCTTGAATTTGGTGGTCATCTGTGCTGGAAGGCAGATGTCAGTCTTTGTCGTTTCAGACAGGCTCACAGGGTTAAAGGGTCGAGAGTCACAGATTGGAAGCCAAAGCAAGATGAATCGAGAAAAAATAATGTGCACAATTTTAACAATGAATGCAATTAACTGTTGGGATAATTTACCTCGGGGTATGATGGCTTCTCCATCACTTGAAGTCTTTAAATCATGACTTGAACGGTTGTCTAAATGATGTTGTGTAGCTCAGAATTAAATTATGTTGATGGAACAGTTGAATTTTGATATAGTAGGGAGTGATTATTTGTCCTTTAATGTCCTCTGCATATGTGTATGTATATATAGAGACACCTATACATATATATGTATATAATACTCCTAAAAGGTAAAATGCATTGAACACCTCTCTATGTTGGGAAAACATAAGTCTCCTCTGCTTGTAGTTCCAGAGTTATATAATATTAGCATAAAATTCACATCCTACCCGCTCCCATGCGTATATGCTTTCATTGCAGATTAGTGTTTTCCCCATAGAAAGCTGTTAGAGAATAGTTTAATCCGTGATCTGCAGTCCAGCAGATTTGCCTGCAGTAAAGAATCTGTGGTGTCAAAAAGTGGGTTTACATTTTCATAGTTCTCACTGTAAAAAAATTGTTCTCCGCTACAAACCTTTAATGAACATTGCTAAAATGCACAGTTTTAACTGGAAGAACAAGCTAATCTGCGCTGCTGTGCGATGAAATGGAGCAAACTATTTCTTGTTGGAAGAGAAAATCTTAATTTTTCCTGAAAACTTTGCTCATGTTTTAATGACAGGTATAGGTCAGGTTTGATTAAATTCATGACCTGTCTAGCTGCCCAGGTATTCGGTGCCACTGGGGAATCTGTGCATAATGCTTACACAGAGCTCTTCTGCAATAGCTTCGCCACAATTCCTCATCCGCAATAGCTTTCCCCACATGTTCCTATTGATTCATTGATCGATTGACTTCACAGGGCCTGCTCACATTTGATATTTGCTTATCTTTCTGGGCATCATCCAAATTTCCTTCAAGAGGTGCAAGGGGAAAGTACAGACTGAGGGGCAAGGATCCTCTGCTGCCAAGTGAACGCTGAGGTACTTGGTCCCCTTCATGGGAGCCAGGGTGACAGCTTCACTCCAATGCATTAGGCATTTGTTCAAGAAACACAAGGTACTGCTGATGCTGCAATTTCAGCATCGTCCTAAGGCTTGATTTTTTTTGATCCTTGTTTGATGGGCTTGGGCATTTGGGAGTAGTAAAAATACTGCAGTCCTCACCAAGATTAAGGATCTTCTTACACAATCATAGTCAAGACAGGATGGTTATTTCAGCCTAAGGTTTCCACTGACTGTTAGGGTTTCTTTGATGCAACTGTCTCTAGTTTTGGGAGGCTGCAAAATGCTTCACTCGAGAGTTTTTCTTCCTCTTCTTCACCTGCCCTCCTTTAATAATGTCACCACATAAATACACATTTACATTACTGCCATTGGCACACACTGAGGATGGGATGCTGAAGGTTTTGACAGCCCGATCCTTCATGGTCTGAGCTGGATAACTTGAGTAAAATGAGGTGCCTGCCAATCAGTTTGAATGAGCCGTGTGTTGCGGCAGAGACTGTCCGTGTTGTCAGTGCAAGTCAGATCAATTACATTTGAAACAAATCTTTTATTTTAAGCTTAAATGATCTATTTAGGTCAGCACCTTAGAAACTAATTCTGTGCCCCTGGCTGTGCAGCTGGTCCTCATTGCGCACCACTTACCCTTAATAAGAGTTTAGATGCATTTTTTTATTCTTATGCCAAATGTCCTCAGTGTGTTTATGTAAAGTACCTAACTTTCAGATGATCAATTGCATGCCAAAAAAATGCAGCTTCAGCACTTCCTAACTGTACCTAGCAGGGAGTCACTAGGGAAAAATAAGTAGTTATGCTCAAAAGAGGATGAAAAATATTCTTTAAATTCCCACTGTTGCCATTTCATATTGCGGCCTGCAGACGTATCACTTTCTTCCACAGCTGCTCTGCGAAGCAGTGTAAATCGGGATCGCCTTGAGGCTTGTACGGGGATCCGGACAGCCATCCGTGCAGCTGTGCAGGCAGCAGCAGAAGCATCTCAGCCAGTCGAGGACAAGAATACACTGGGTTAGATTTGCTGCCCACCCAGTCCGGGACCCTTCTTCCACAGTGTTCGGTGCCAGATGTTGCAGAGGTATAAAAAAAAAAGTTTGGGATTTATTTTCCTTGTCAAACAGGCTACAACCTGAAAATCCAACCAGCTGGGTTGTTCTCAGCTCTTCAAGTGTCCTGTCCTCCTGTTAGGTTGTTTTAAATTTCTCTCTACTACAAAACATGTCCTGTTCTCTACTTGTATACAGCATTAATCACTGGGGCAATTTTATTTCTAATTTATCTTTATTGGTAAATATTTATAACTAAACGTTGCCTCTTAATAATACAGTATGTTAAACAAAATTGAAAAATTGAGGTCTTGATTGCTTCAAATGGCAGCATGGTTGGGTCTGGATGGTGGTGTTACTCTGATGTCCAGCTTTGGATAATCACATTCCCCACGCTTGCTTTTCCTGTTCCTTTTGCATTTGATTGGGAAATCTTCCCTGACCTCTGCTAACTTGTGGATTAATGTGTCTGAGATGTTTGCAGCGGTGAAAGGTCTATGAATAAACATTTTTGTCTTCCTTTGCTACGGCTGACAGTATTCTGGGGTCATTTGAATAGAAGCATAAGTTATTTTTATAGCTGGTTTGCTCCTGTGCATATGACAACAGTGTATCACAGTCCAGTAGTCTGCAGGACACAGAGATCAGCTGGCCTTGGTGCTTTGTTTTTAAACATCCCTGCTGTGTTATGGGTTGTATAATGCAAAGACACTGTTCCTCCTTAACTGATTTATAATGGGAGGGAACTTTTTTTTCTTGGCATAGGAAAAATTATGTGTATGGGCAGCAGTGTGCAGAAGTTACCATTTGTCCTTCCAGGAGGAAGGGCTTTTTGGGCACGTGCAGGTACCCGGGATGGATGTGTACAGACATCTCTGGGAGATGTACCCTATACAAATGCTGTGTCATTGCCTGTTTGACTGCGTATCGGGGATCTCCAATAGGTGTGATGATACAATGCTTTCTACCGGTTTGGTTTTTGTATCATTTCTCTGAATAGAGCCTTTTAATATAACAGAACTTGGTTGAACAGAGAACTGTTTTTACATGACTTCCCCCTATTTCTCTTCTGAGTTTCAGCATGTTCTTTCTGGCTGAACTGACAAGTTTATTATGTGGGTGGGAGAGTGAGCACCCCTGGAAGAGCCCAAATGTTTTCCCTTATCCACCTTTAGCACTAGAGGCTTTAGCAAAAAGCATTTGGGGAAAAGAAGCTCTGAGGGACAAAGACCCTCTTCTCTCTGCCCAGCTATGTAAAGAAACACCACAGAGCCGGGAGCTGATATGAAAGCTCACCAATTTTACTAGGTTTTCTTGCTCTTGAATTATGCAATTGCATAATTCTCTCAGTGTGCGTTTTACATGGCAGGTCTTTTGAACCTAAGAATTATGTATGAGCAAGGTCCTAAGGCCCTGCATGTGTGAGTGGGCTGTACATAGCTTTTATCGCAATACAGAGTTTCAGCATTGTTACTAACACAACTAAATTAAATCTGAAATAAATGGCTTATTGGGTAAACATAAAGAATACGAGACCCAGAGCAAATGGAGAGAGTGCAGTAGTAATTCAAATACGAACAAACAGCAGCATACGAGACAAAGATGGAGCAGATAGAGGTGTTTGCATACTTTGCTAGCAAGATAGCTGTATGAAGTTGTTGATACTTCAGCTCATCTCAGGGGTATTCAAGGGATAAGTTCTGGCTGCTGTTAAAGGGTATGGAGAGAAGTTCCTCCAAGTGGTGACCATTTGTATTTCTCAAGTGCATATTTGCTCTAATGAGAGGTATCCCAGAGAACTCATGGCATCAGTTTGTACCCTGATACTGATTTTGAGTGAAAAGTATCGCATTGTGACTGACATGACCCGGCTCCCCATCTAGTCTTTGGGCAATAGGCTCAAGTCTGTGGCAGAGGAGCTTCATGGGCAGCAGGACCACTCTGCAGAGTGAGACAGCTGGTGCTGAGGACTCGATCTTTACATTGCACATTTTAGGGAGAGCTTTTTTCAGACTCTCTCTGCTCTGGTTCTGTTGTCCCATTAGCAATTGGGGCTTATTTTCTGCTTAATTTTAACTAAAAGGAATGTAGTTTGCGTGCCCAGAGAGCACTCTGCAATAAAACCAAAGCTTGGCTCTGATATGGCCAGAGACCACCTTCCTGCCCCAAACTAAAACACTGTTGTAACTTCCCACAGGTACTGCCGTGGCAGCTTGGCCCTGGACCGGTGTCTCCGCTTGTTCCAGCATGGCAGAGTGCTTAGGCAAACCTGAAACTCTCACCTGCTCCCGTTTCCTCAGGGAGTCCAATCCTGCTCAAAAGGCCATCAAGAAGAAAAAGTTTTCCAAGTATCAGTCTTGTGCTTCATTCTCTTTTGCCCGTGTTGATGGCAGCTGGATGCTGTTGATGCTGCATCTGCCTGTGAACATAGATCCAGCATGGCTGGATTTCGCTCTGAGACCATGGAGGGACATCTGTGTCACCTGTCAGCGGAGTTGCCTAATTTTTTCAGACAGCAATTTCACAGAGATGCAAAAAAAGACCTTTTCAGTTACAGCATCAAAGGCAAGAGGAGGAAGAAAGGATCCCAACCCAAAACCTTCTCTCCTGACTTGTCAGATGAGACTGGGAGTGATGGCTGTAGTCTGCACCTGGATGACAGGTAATCCTTTCAAACATAAAATAACTATACTGACAAGGCAGCTTGTGTAGAGGTGTACGGTGCCAGAGATCCCTCTCCAGAGCCTGTGCAGGGGCTTGAGTAAAGCTGCAGTGTGTGCATATTGATAGCAAGCAGATGAAGATTATTAACTGTTACCATTAATTTTTCTTCCTTTGTTGACTGAGGAAATAAACTTGCTCCAATGCTTGCCTGAGCAGAGCGAAAAACTGCAGTGTGATTAATGGAGGCTCATGATTATGCCTCATCTCTGCAATATTGGATCCCAAACTGTGCTCCATGGTGTATTTAGAGTAATAGAAATCCCACCTTGCTTTGAGCAGGGGAGAGCAGAGCTGGATGTGTACTCCTGGTATTTTCCAGCAGTGTTTAATTCCTGCTGTACGCTAATGGTGCTGTGCTCCCCACACAGCTTTGGAGAGGGAGGCAGAATACGCAGTTGTTTGGGGGCCTGATCCAGACTCACGTTCCTCCTGGATCCTCTTTAACTACCCATGACTTGCTGTTAAAATTGTCTCATATGCTGAAGTGTTCTCATTGAAAATCTTTTTTTAAGTGGGGCTGCTTTTTCTAGTAAATATTTGCTATTGGCCTAATTCTCATGTTTGCGGGTGTGTTGTGAGCAGGGGTGAGCCTCCTCTGCCGGGAGTCCACGTGAGCCAGGCACGCACCAGCTCCGCACCGGGGACCGGGCAGCTGCGTGGCTGCAGGTGATTGCTTGGCTGGTGGTACCTTCTTTGTGCTTCTTCTAGTGCCTTGCATTTGAATGTCACAAAGATTATCTTGTGAAATAAACTGTTGAAGTTTTAGAAGTAGTCTAGCGAGGTAGCCACTCTGGTCAAATGTTTTGCTGGTGGGTGAACTGTGAAAGTGCTGCTCCAGCCAGAGCTTGAGAAGTTAAAGGGCGATGTGTTGCTGAGCCCTCTGAAACCTGGAGGAAAATAAACTATCTCTTCATCTCTTCGGAAGAGAAGGTGAAGAGGCCAGCGGCTTAGAGCATGACTAATCTTAAGGGCAGCAGAAATTAGATTATTAAAGTAATATTCAAATGAATCTGAAATAGTTTCACTTTCGGGGCTGTGACCTGAAGTCACAGAAGTTTTGACTTGGTTATTATATCGAGGTCTATTAGTGTGAGAGGAAGACAGAGCACAGTCATCACATGGAAGTGCAGGGGTGAGAATTAATAGATTAAAAGAAGGGTAAAAGCACAGGGTGCAGGGGGAAGCCTGAAGTAATGCACATCAATGGGAGTCTTCGCTACCCCTTGTGTCCCGGCCACACATCTTGTCTTTTTCCTCTTTGAGCCCGGGGCTGTGTCTCTCTAAGGTCTTCCCCTGCAAGCAAGTCTCCTGTGACAGATTCGGAACTGTGCTGCTCCTTCCTCATTAGTAATTTTAAAAGTTGTACCTTCCAAAGCAGCTTTTCTTCTCCTTTCCTATCTCCTCCTGCTCTGTACTGCTCATTATGGAGGTGACAAATGAACTAGAGGTGACTGAGTCATGGACCTTCAATTGTTCATTGACCTACGCTGTCTTTCCTCTGAACAGATCCTAAAATTACAAATTACAGATCTGCTATGATGCTATTTAGTTTAATTGGTATGTTCATTTTATGGAAAGAAGGTTACTGAACTCTCGACACTCTAGTGTCAAAAATCTACCAGCTCCTGACACCCAAATGACTTTGCATGGTGAAAAGAATAATCCACCATTACTATGCCGCTAACATTTATTGTTGCTGCGACTTGCACAGCTCCTGAAACTCCGGAGTTAAAAATGATGGAGTGGTGATGGTTATGGTTTTAATGCTTGCTTCTTTGTAAATTGCTGTCTGAAGTGTCACTGAAACAAATGATTTGTAAGCATGATGGTGCACTTTGCCAGCTGAGCATCTCATTAGCATAGTGGACTGTAAACTGCTTTATCACTTGCTATGGTTTATAAGTGCATTCTAATAGCTTCCTCCTCTCAGGGAGGTAATGTTTTGCTTTGTAAATGTGAGCCTATTATATATTCATGTTAATCAGCAAAATCAGTATTCCCTCTTGAGAAATATGAAGATACCTGATTGAGAAAATACCTGCAGGTTCCCTCATATTATGACCCTTTTCTCATTGCCACAGGAGAGCAGCATCAGATGTGCTTTGCGTGCATCACTTTCCTGTAACTCAGCAGCTTGGTGGGGGAAGACCTTCCTAAAGTCCAGCTCTCTGTTACTGCAAGCAATCATGTCGTATAATCCCTTGCCTTCCCCTTGACTGGCTCACCCTCCTCTCCGTAACGTTTGGCTGTTCCAAGAAGCTCACGTGCTTGGCTGGGCCATAGTTGTTCTCGTGCCAGCCTTGCTCTCTAGCTCCAAAGGTTATCTTCTGCTCAATGCTACCCCTGGGGGCCAAAAATAGACACAGATTTGGAGGTTTGGTGTGTGCCTTGATTCTTGGTTGTCTTATTTTAGGGGTGAAATTTTTGGCTTTGTACTAAGGGTTTCACTCTGCTCATTTTTCTGCAAGCAGCATCATCTCTCAAGGCAGTTTGTCTGTAATGCCCTGGGAACACCAGGACTCTGCGGCTGCTGTGGCTCATGTACTGAGAATAACATGAGGCGGCAGTCCCTTTAATGTAACTTGGTGAGCAATTTCATTGACAATTTTTACATGCATTATTTTAGCTGCTGTAAGTTCTGTAATGAGCTTTCCATAAAAAAAGATCTGTTTATGTGTGTATACACACTTCCCCTTTGTGCTTTTCTTCTTCGGACAGAAAATTACAGTTACATTGCATGCGCTGACATTTTTCTCCCATTCTGCTTTCTTTTGCCTAATTATAGAACAAAGGGGTGAAATACAGCGACTAAGAATCCTATGTGTGTTTTAAAAGTGGCATGAATTAGAATGAAGAAAAGTATGACCATACAGCTTACCTTTAAATTGGGTTTACCTTGGCTAAATTCCAGGCTGTAAAGGAATAATCAGTGTTTGTGAGTTACCGTCACCACAGCCTTAATAGTTAATTCCATCACTCTGCTGGCACACAGAAGGCTTCAGCTAACGGCTCCATAAATTCTTTTCATTTTTATATTTGTGATAATTAGTGTCATGTCATAAAGGGCTACAGACAACATTTCTAAAATCAGAAGCTTACCTTCAGGCCTCTCAATCTATATTTCAATGGACTGTTTAAGTTAATAGATAGAATAAAATCTTAACTTTATCCTAAAAGTTAAGAAGTGAGACAGGTAGCTGAAATATAATAGTCACATTCAGTAAAGCGTAAAACTCTCAGGGGCCCTGTATAAATGACATTTTTTCAGGCTTTTATATCAGTGCGCTTTGGAAAAGAGCAGACTGAAGCACAATGCCACACAATGCACAAAGCAGTGAAGCACAATATGAACATTTGGATGAGCCAAATGGTTGTCCTGTCATAGAATGCAGTGAAGTTTCGGTACTCTAAACCTCTAAATATTAGTCTGCTCTACAAAGTACCTACCCACAGGCTTGGAAATACAGGTTGAAGCATCCATCCTTCAAGGCTCGGATCCAGAAGCCCCATGTTTCTACAGCTGATTAACAGTCGATGTACATAGGTAGGGAATGTTTGTATGTATGTCCTTTCCTCCTAAGTTAAATGCAATAGACAATAAAATGATGACGAAAAATATAACAACTAAAACACTTTACATTTTTTACCATCTATCATCCATCAGCGTCCCAAAGTGCCTCTGTTTGATGGGCAAAATTTGCTCTTGGATTAAAGCATAAAACAAAGTCAATGGGAGCTGGACACACACATCTGAGGAGAGAAGTTGGCCCTACGAGCTCTACATATGGTACCACTGAAAAGCTGCCAGGCACCTTTGGGATGCAGGACAGAAGGCAGATGGGTTAATAGTGCACAGCAGGCTGCCTTGCAGCACGAGGAAAGAAAATGTTGGCTGAAGACCTTGGGGCAAAACCAATGTCACTATTGCAAGAAAGAGCAGGAATCCAGATTCACAAATGGCAGGGGACAGGGTCTCTCAGAGAGATGTCCTCAGCGTGCTGAGTAATCCCCAAATCTGTTGTAAGTGTAAAAAGGGTTAACCCTTCATAGTGTGTTTCCCAGCTATTTCAACCAGCTTCACCTGGAGCCTCAGTGTGCCCAGGCTGTGCCAGTGCACCAGCCAGCATCAGGAGCTCCGGTGTTGAGGCTGGTTGGCAAAGCTGGTCTCAGCTTGAAGGTGCTGTGTGTTCAGGGACCCAAGCGCTGTACAGCCACCCGTGGGACCCTGGGGAGAGCTTCCCCTTATTTACAGAGAAGATAGCAAATCTTCTCCACCAAATGAGTGAATTTATGGTTTTCAAGCAATAATCAAGCTGAGAGTGCGAATGAAACCAAGACCTGAAGACGGAGTAGCTGTTGCGTTTGGCACACCTTTGGTGCTCTTAGTGGGAAACACAAGAGCACAAGGGCTTTGCAAATAAAACTCTGCTAGTGGTGGGATTTTGGGAAACTGGGCTCTTTTGGAAACTGTAGCAGCAAGCTGGAAGTGGTATCCTACACAAGTGATTGGGAAAGTGCTTTAGATGTTGATTTTTGGATGTTTCCTGTGTCATAGCCTCATCTGTTAAGACACCAACTTTGGTGTCAGGACATTGAGAGAGGCAGAAGCGGATGCACGTTTCTCTCTTCTGCTGTTCTGAAAATGTGACTGCAAGTGCCAAACATGGCAGTTATATACTTTACTATAAATTACTGAGCAACTGCTTGTTTCTCCCCAATCGTACTATTCTGAATGGACTTCCAAGAAAAGCCTGAGCTTTTTTGAAAGGTAGAAGAGGATCTCTCACCAACACAGATTAAAGTAGCTGTGAAGTGCTCAGGCCAAGGAAAAGGATTTGGATTTTCCTGGATTTGTTTTTTTTCAGCTGTGGAAGAAGGGAAATGTTTCAGGTCAAAGCATAAGCTCACATTTTTCTATTTTAAAAGCACTATATTGCAACCAGTATCCTGCCAGATTTGACATATGCATTCAAGGTTTTAGATAAGGAGGACATGATAGTTTTGTACGTGAACTTTTTGGGCAGATCTTCTTCTTCAGCAGAGCGGTTGGTGGAAGTTATAGCAGGTTTGGAAGAAGAGAATGGAGACAAATGTGGCTGTAGGAAAGGGCTGATTTAGAACAATCTGGACCCAGCCTGAACTAAATCCAAGTTGTCAGGTAGCAGCTGGTAGGAATTAAAGTTGAACGACATATAAGTACAATTTCTTCTGCTTTCTGAAAGGGCCAGAAAAGAGAAAGCGGGTGACAGGGGCTCTATGCTCCCCAGCAGAAATTCTGGATTTAAGGAAGGTTTATAGTTGGTATTATGTGACCTGACTGTTCCTGCTGGTTTTTTTTTCTTAGCCTTGGTCATGTCTATTTAGCTTTTGATCATTATGTGTCAGGGATTGTCTGTGCAGTAGGGGCTTGCTTTTCTGCTGAGTAGATCAGTAATATAATAACGTATTTTCTGAGCAGACATGTGCATAGGAGAGGTTTCTGTATTTTCAATAGGTCTGTGTCTCCTGGATAGGATTCTCTGCTGACTATTAACCTCTGACTGAGGCTTTTCTTGCTTTAATGTGGGCTATTTGTAATATTTTTCTATTCTGTCAAATTCAGTTCCAGGGAACCAACATCTTAAAAAAAAAAAAAAGAGAGAGAGAGAAAGGGCAGAAAGACCAATAGATGGATCATGTTCCAATAGTCCTTGCTTCCTGAAGAAACCACATTAAAAACATACAAAAGGATGAAATAATCTTCAGTCAAACCTTTTCTATCAATTTACTATTATACTGACAACACTTGAAAGTGAAGACCATTGCCAGCTGTCCAGGTTTTTGCACAGCACTTTGGTATGTGATTGCTGCACCTTCCTGAGGTTTCCCACAGCTTCATCTGAGTATGTGCAAATTGATTAACTAAGCGTTAATACTAAATACCTCACATGAATTTGTGGAAATCTTGAAAGTTCTTCAGTTCTCTGTAGAATGAGTAAGTCTTGGAGAAAATTTGTTAGGCCAGCACAAGGTCTTATCTTTTCCTCGGTATGCACAGGTACCCCATGACAGGCCTGACATCTGTTGTGGATCTATCACTTGGGAAACTTCTTCACTGCTGCAGCTCCTAACTCCCACCACCTTGCACACTGCTTCTCCAGCAGTTCCAGGTCAGCTGCTGATTCTGCCCACGTGTCCTGGGAAGTCCTTCAAAACGGGTAAAAATGGCAGCAAAATCACACAAGTATTCCTTGCATTGCCCTTTTCTGCCCAGTTGTCCCTCAGCTGACTCATCCTCCCTTGGCTTTTTTTAGTAGATTTCCCAACCAGTACTGCAAATGTGCCAGTCATTGTGGTGCCGATCCTGGTTTGCCAGGGGCTGGACTGGATGCACCAAGCATTTTTTAAAAGCTTTACACCTACTCACCTTTGGGGTAGTAAAGAATTTAAATTACCACTGGCTGTGCGTTTGGGAATGTGTTGTTAACTAACCTTTTGCTCTGCTGGCCTTTGGACAGCTCTGATTTTAATTTATTCTGAAACTTCTCATGCCGTTGTGAGGTTCAGCTGGGACATCTGTAATGTGTCTGGAGTAATCACACCAGCATTTTATCCAGGGCTGTTGGTAGGAATGGTTGTCTCATTGGGAGTAATTATGGGAGTCATGATACCTCCCTGCTGAAAGACATCCCTTCCTGCATGGCACAGGCCAGGTTTCTCTGTGTACTTTGAAGCAGAAGGTCAGCTCAAAGGGCATGGATATTTATTTCCTCCTGATTTCCATAGTCTCAGATGGAGACGGTGGTTGCTCTCTCAATAACTAGGAAATTGCATTCTCCAGGTTTTTTGTAACCGGCTATTTCACCAGTTCCAGACCACCAGAATTGCAGGTGGGAGCAGAGTTTAGATAATTCACAAGCAATCATGTAGCAAGAGTTTCTCAAAGATTGTACGAAATGTAGAATGCACCCCAAAAACAGAGGCGAAATCAAAACAGTGTATTTCAGCAGACGCTATTCCATAAACTAGTGATCTGATTCTCAGGTGGACAAGATGTCTGTATCTGTGCAGGTGATGCCCAGAAACTTGATCTCCCCCGTCTGTTTGGGGTATCTTGGTGGTGTTACTCTGCTACATGCCCCTTGGTTTGCAAGGGCTCACCACTGGATACTAAACATATGAAGCCCACTGTGAATCCGCTGAGCACCTTCAGAAGCACATGGTGCCTGGCCCAACTCGCAGCTCTGCTGTGTGATAAATGTGCCTCAAGAACAGTCTGGCTGCTTGCATATTCTAAGTTTTCTTTGCACTTGCTCAAGGCATGCATGTAGATTGTGCCCCATGGCTCCACAAAACTCAAGAAAATCCTGACCCTGAAAGCTACATTTTTTCTTTCAAATGGGTTTATAAATGTTGTTGGATTTGACACCGAGCTTGAAGTAGGTCAGAAGTAGCTGTGACTGTGTCACCTACCCGGAGAGACAGAGAGGCTGGTTGGTAGGAGAATGAGTAAAGTTGTTACAGGCAAATTTGTCAGACATGGTAAAGGATTCCCACAGGAAAAACACCAGTTCCAACTTCAGTAAACAGACTGGTTAAGCAGTTATTTCCTATACATGGGAGTAAATGGTCCCTCTTGAGACAGAGTCATGGGACCTGGCGGACCCTGTGAATGAAATTTTGGAGGCTGTGAGGTGAGCAGCTTCCTTGGCAATAGATACAGAGGGATTGGAGATAGTCTTTGCTACCAACCTTTAGCTGTTTGGTGTGACAAAACCAACGCCAGTGACTTGTTTGTCTGACAAAAACAAATGTCTGAAGGTTGCTGTTTAAAGTTTCTGCTCAGATTTACTTGGACTGGCCACAGTGTCTTTTGTGGTACCTCATCTGATGCACATCTTTTAAAATCTTCGTTGCTAATAAGTTTTTCTAAAAAAAAGCCTGTAATTGCATTTGTTCAGGTGTTAATTGGAATATTGTACATAAAGGTGAAGTGATGCCTGAGGGCTAATGGGTTGCTACCACCATACTCCCAAGGAACAGCGAGAGACGTGTGAGCCTGTAACAAGAAACTAGTTAGGTTTAATTAAGGGTTTCAAATACCACTGGTGCCGATGCAGATTTCATCCACTTCTTTAACAGGCGTGCAGGGGGGTGATTACCTGGGAGGAGTCTTTAGTGAATCAGTTGTGAAAATGTTGCATTTTTGCAAAGATCTGTAAGTGAAAGCAATACTGTTGAAACTTTCTTGGATTTGTCTTCAGTCCTTCTGGGCAGGTGACATAACCTGGAAGTTCTTCTAAATAGTGTTCAAATGGCCTTCTTGAAATTTGGCTTACGGAGGTGATCAAGATCCTTGAGGGTTACAGTACATTATGGGGAAAGAACCAAACAGATTCCTGAATTCTTCATTAAAACATCGAAAAGCAATCAGTGTGTTGGATAAAGTTCAGCAGGGCACAATCTTACATTTAAAATGGCCATGACTAGCCTGGGAGCCCATCTGTCCTCTTAGCTCTTCTGGCTGAATGATGCTGCTCTGAAGTGCGATCTCATAGAGGATTTGGATCTCTCTAGCAGTCTGGAGGGCAAGAGCAGGGCTGCTTGCCTCCCCGTGCGCACCAGCCGCTGCTGCCGGCGAGGCCAGGCAGCAGCTGAAATATTCAGCTGGGTTATTGGAGAAATGCTCGTCAGTATTGCCTGTTTGGGTTCCAGCTGGGAGTAAACACATTCAGATAGAAACACAGCCAGGATGGGGTCCCTGAAGCATAGGGAATGTGTTCCCACTGCTTTTTAGGAAATGCATCCTCACGTGGACCACAGCACCTCTGTTTTAAACATTAACCTGTTGTGTCCGGGGGATTTCTTTTTTCCTGCCTTCTCCAGATGGTACTTTCTCCTGTTTTTCCAGATTTAGTTACGTGTTTTGAGCCTCTCTGATTCCTGCTCTCCAACACATCCTGCACGTCTGGGTGCTGCTGTAGCTGCAGGAAAAGCCATTGTGGCCGCGGGATATAAGTGCGTGCCAGAGGTGGTAGGTTTTCTCCTGAACTGGGACGCTTTCTGAACGTGTCGCTGGTGAGCGATTAAATTACCCATTAAACACAGAACCGCTTGTCAGGCAGGATTACTAGCTGAGGTTTGGATTAGCCCAGCTTTATTTTTTAATGTACCATGGTGTGTAGTCACTTGCAGTCCCGCTGCATTCTGGCAGGATTTAGACCCTCGGACAGAATATAATTAGCATTTGAAAGCCTATAGGTCTCTTGCTAGTTTTACTGGTGAAAGTGGAATCTGTTCTTATGTATAAATAAAGAGCAATTCGTTATCTCAAGACATTTTAGACCTCAAGGAAAATCTTTGACTGTATCGTTCTGCTCATTACAACAGGTATTATAATAGATTCCCATGGAGAAAAAGGCTTGGGTGATAACATTCAAAGGAAACTGATTGGAAAATCTACATGGTTTATAAAATACCTCTTGCTAAAGCACATGAGAAGTGTAATGAAAGCATAATAGTAATTATATGAAATCCATACAAGGGATTCATGCTGATATGGCATTTTGCAACAAAAATGAATTCATGTGATGAAAGGAGAAAGCAGACAAAGGAATATGGTTTTAAAAGACAGCACTGGGGGAACCTGGATGTTCTGGAGAGGCTGGTGTTGACTGAAATAAAAGGTCAATTCTTGGTTTTGTCTGGAGCTGGCAAACTGCTGAGCCAAGCTGTCAGAATTGCTCTGGCTTCCCTTGGTGAGTCTGCTGTGGGCAAGTAAAATCAAGCAAACTTTGCTAGGAACAGAACTGCTGCTCAACAGGAGAGAAGCAAAGCCGTGTTTGGGTAGATGGATGGGTTTCAGATGCTCCTTTCTGCCGATAGTATCATTCAATTTTTACCACTTGCAGTTTTGTAGTGACCTCAGTAGTTGTTTTTTTTTCTTTTCTTTATCTTCAGGTGTAGCTGGGTAATTAGAGAACGTGTCAGAGAGCCCACAGCTTTCAAACTGTGGCTGAGGCAAATTTGAGTCCATTGGTACTTCAAAAAACTCTCATGTCCATTTTTTTATGAAATTTTGTTTGAAAAGGTACTATATGGCTTACGCTCATATCTGTCTCATTTTGCAATGTGCACTGAGTGACAAACTAATAGACTAGTATTTCTGCTGTTTTGTAGGAATGCTGTGAAAGTCCAAATGAGACTTTGTATAGTCCTGTGAAGAGCAATTCATCTCGCCCTTAGACAAGTTTTATGCTAGGTCAGGTGAATTGCCTTTAGAAGAACCTGTATCTGTGCATTACCATTACAGAGAGCTATGGTGCTGCGCTTGGGCTAAGATAACTAATTTTCATATGCCAGATTGAAGACAGATAAACCCCTTCTTTAAATTTCTGTAGCATGCCTTGCTCTACCGTGCCGCTTCAACACGCAGCACAGGAGCAGGGAGGAAATCAGTCTGGACCTGGTTATGGGCTCAAAACTTCTTGTACCCCTGAGACTATTTGCACCAAAGACTGGGGTTTGAGCCACATCCTGTAAAGCCTTCCTTTTGGCAGTTTCACTGTGCCATCTTCGTGAGATTTCCGCAGAAAATGTATCTCCATCTCATTCAACAGTGTGGGAAATCCAGCCTTCCTTTTCAGGCATTTAGACAGAGGGCTGGACATGAAATGAGGGAGTTTATCTTTTGTGTATTAGACGTGGTGCTGTGATCAGTAGGTGTGTGGGTTTTGTCTCTTTGTTTCTGAAGCGCAGCAAGTGTACGTTATTGCCACGTTGCTGTTTCATACATTGGGAATCGGTGAATAAGTAACTGCCGGCCAGCAAACGCTGCTCCCTGGCAGATACAGATTCCTGGCACTAAAGGTTTAATGGCTTGAATAACTTTTTCAAATACCATTCTGCTGAGGCAGCATGAATGGGGCTCATGGTCACTTTTTGTCACCTAATATGAGCCCTAAAAGGTTCAGTAAACGACACTGCCGAAATGGAAAACCAGATTAGCTGTCCTATCTTGCCACTGAGCCTGCCGTGGGCTGTGGGGGAATGGGTCTGGGCTCACTTATCTTCTCTAAGCCACAACCAGCGCAGACCTTGTGGTCAAAATACAGCCTCTAATTTCTTTTTCTATCTTTAGTACATACTTATTTGTGTGTAGTTGAATGTTTTCATTCGTTCTGATTTCATTATGGTGAAGTAATTGATACCGAGTGGAGTACATTGGGCATGACATGATTGCTGGTGCAGCGTGTGATAACATGCATCTGGGAGGGATGGTGCGTATGGCTGTAATAGCAGGCAGAGCTTTTCATCTCCGTGTCGGATTCAAATCCCTGACATGAAATGAATTAGGAGGATCAGTCTAGCCTGTATCCTAGTGGACTGATGCCCTTCACAAAGCACATTATTACTCTTGGTCCCAAGTTTCACCTTTGTTGCAAATGCAGCCTGCAGTCCAAGAGCCTGAACAGACATGAAAACAGAAAATGAGCTTCCAGCTTTATCCCACAAGCTCCGGCCCAGGCCACTCAGGATCAGACAACATCAGGGAGAGAGTAAAGGAAAGGTTCAATTGCTGCTGTCCTGGGTGGAAACACGAAGAAGCTCAAGTCAAGGTTTAATTTTCCAGGAACTACCGATTCAAAAATTACAACCGTTGACATTAATAATAAATTGCACTCCTACGTAGTTCTTTTGGTTTAACATTTCCCAGGGCCTCACCTGGGAAGCCAGCATCATGACCTCATTTTACAATTTGCAATTGTAATTGCAAGTTGACAATTTACTGTTCCCACAGGGAAAAGCAAGGCAGAGATGAAATGAGATATTGCTGCAAGGACACAGTGCAGAGGTGATTATATGCCCCCGTTGCTGAGCCCTGGCCCAGCACTCTGTGCACTGGCTGTAGTGCAAAATGACCACTAGTTTGACTTTACGGGTTGCCCAAAATAATGACCGTTCAATTCTCAAGAGATGTATTGCAAGATGCTAGGAGAATCTCACCTCCCAGATCTTTTGTACTATGCCAGAATCTTTTATTTTTTTTTTTTGGAAGCAGACCTGTTGCTTGACATGTATTTATATATGCCCGTTATAATTGCATCTGTCAGTTACAGCTTTTACGCAAGTGCATTCAGATACAACTAATTGAAGAGCTGAGGGTTAAATTTCTCCTGCTTAAACTGAAGGTCAAACTTCTCAGTACATCAGTGAAGCTGGCCTTTAATTGCTAGTGCTCATTTCAGATAACGAAAGCCTGCTGTTTCTTCAGAGCCATCTGCAGATGCGTAATTTCCAAGCTATGAGTTTGCACTCCTCCATTTTCATAATTCAGTAATCTGTTACAGTCCAAAAGACTTTGATTTCTGACTGTCAGCACTATGTAAATCTACAGGTTCCTGTGTAGATCTCTGAACGGACGTGGTTTTCTTTGGAGGGTTTACTCTAGCCCTCGCCAGAGCCCTGGGCTGCAGCGCAGTCACGGAGAAGTGGGATTTGCATGCCTGCAGTGGGAAGATGCAGAGATATTTGTGCTGCTCTGATTATATAGGCTCCTAGAAACTAACTTAGCTGCTTCTGAAAATAAAAACTAACCATAACTGAGGTTCAAATCATTATAAAGGACCCAGGTCCCAGGGCCCTGAACATGGAAGTGGGATTCAGGCCACTTATCTTCTGTGTGAGTTGGGCAGGTCACTTAATATCCCTGTCCCTTACCTTCTCCTTTCATAAATCTCAGAAAATTTAAGAGGTGTTATTTGGGAAGTGCTGTGAGATTTAGAGATGAAAAGCAGTAACATCTGATGTGTCTACAACTATACATTATAATTGCAACATTACTGTATAAAATGAATATTTAAACAAAATATCTATATACAGATATCAAACTTTTAAATATCTCTTCTAAGTAAATTTATTTTGAGCTTATATGTAAACAAAAATGGGCAGAATGTGCTCTTTTGCCTTCATCCCTAGAAAGGCCATTTTATTGAGAACATGCCATATAGGGGCAGGGTATCTCTCAATTTGGAGACAGCAGGTTTCCCTCAGTGGTAAGCAAGTAACCAAAAGTGAGAGTTAATTGCATGATGGAACGAAGGTACCAAAATAACTTATTTTATGTGCCAAAAAGGAGGGAAGGGAAGCAGAAAATAGGAGAAAATGTACAATAAAATAGGTGTAGACAAAAGAATCATAATTAAACAAATTACTACCATAGAAAACCATCTACAAAGAAGCAACAACATAGGTAACATGCTAATTTCCAAAAGTGCTAGAAGACACAAATAAAACTGTGTTTTTCCCAAGCAGTTGGTGCAATGAAAAATGTATACTATTAGATGTGTCTGGCAAAGGGAGACCTTGTGGGAAAAGAAGTCATCGAAGAATTATAATATGCCATTATTATGCCCTTGGAAGCATAATGGGGAGCGTGCTCCGAGGAGCAGCTTGGGAAGCAGGGAGGAGGGTGTGAGTTATTTGCAGACGTGAATCCAGGCCCACGGACAGAGCGGTCCCCCTCGAGGACAGCGTGATGCAGGGACATGGGTGCCCTGTACGTTAGGGACTATATAGTGACCTCCTGTAAAGGGGCAGGTGCCTGGCTGATCCTCTGCCCGCAGTGTCTCCGTAAACCCCCGAGCCAGGCACATACTACTCCACACACTGCGATTACTAGTGCAGTAGGTACAGTTAGAGATAAATAACAAGCAGCATAGTAATAACAGTCCTGATAAATAAATAAAATAAAACAAAACCTGCTTGTTCTCATAAGAGTTGTAGGCTCCTGGAAATTAAAATCTGTAGCTTGTGCTGTACAGAACCTATGCCTTTTTATCACTGTGCCCTAAGATGAAATGTCTCCTTCCTGCTTTTATTTTTTTCCAGCGTTGCTCTTGGACGGCACATAATTATTGCAATTTGCATGTTGCATGATGTGGGACTGTACCTTTCAAATGCCAGCATGTAGCTTTGAAGCCTAAAGGAAGCCCGGAGGAATCCTAGGAAGCACGTGCTGACCCCGAGACCTGCAATTGCTGTAGTGTCAAATGAGTCAGACTCATTTCTGGTCTAACTTTCCTCCAGCTGGCAAGGATTCCAGTAGAGGCCAATACAGAAAGCTTCAGCAAAAGCCGTTTCTAATTCCCCCATCACCCATCTAATTCCTCTGTGCTCCTCCAGTTCCTGAGAGGGTCAGTCGTGCTGTGCCCTGACTCTTCACTGAATGCCAAGGCAAACAGAGTTATCCCCAGAGATGTAGGTGGCAGAGGTTAAGAGCTGGAAAGGGGTGGATGGCTTTTTGCTCTACCTGTTTCTGCATTCCTGAACACTGTACATTCCTGTACATGAGCATTGTGGAAGCTCCATAACCCTGAACAAGTCCCGGTAGTATTAACAGGAGCTACGTTGCACGTATTGTGTATTGTCCAGCCTGAGTTCCAGCTGAACTGTGAGAGCTTTTACTGTTACATGCACACTAGCAATATTTTATTGATCTACCAGCCGTGGTTTCTAGGTTATCATTGACAAACTTCACTTCAAAAGCCCAATGTTTGGTTGTGGGAGAAGGTTGGAGTCGGAGGGTCCCTGGGTGCAGCTCCAGGCGCTTCCTACCCAGGGAAAGGGCTTGCCCGCAGAAATACAAGCCCTGTACCATGCGTCAGGTTCGCCCCAGGAGACAGCACTGCTATGGCCATAACTTGCCATCTCGCAGTGATAAGTAAATGACATCTTGGGGTTGAACATTTAATGAGACTTTAAGTTTATTATTGTAACAACTTTTACTGGCATCTGGCACGTAACACAGATGCATGAAATTTTGTTTAAGCGTGAGAAACATTAACAAAGCAAATTGCCTTTGCTTGTGTGTGTTTCAGAAGCCCTTATTCCACAGCTGTCTTACATCTTACACTATGTGTATATATACACACACACACACACACACTATTGCTGTGGTTTGTAAACTCTCTTCATGTCTGCGTTCAAATAACAACCTCTGGTCTAACTAGGAGGGAACATTGCCAATGCTTGGAACATCATGAAATGACATGAAATGATCTTCTACAGCAGGAAAGAGAAATAAAAAACCAGCCTTGATAACACACTTCTTTCAAAAGCTGCACAATGAATGCAGACCACAAGGACTGCTCTGTTATGAAAAGTATTGTGCACCGTTGTGTATAGGTACAAACCCTTTCAGAGAAGGAAGAGTGCCATGTGAGCTCTAAGCTTGACATTTTAATAAGGGAAATATCTCATTTTAACTGTGTATAGATTATTTCCCCCTGAGGCCGACACTTTTTTTTTTTTCATATAAAGGAAACAGGAGAGCTATCAGCAGCTGCAACCAGTGTATATGACATTTTAAGGCAAACTCCTATAGTAGATAGCAGAAATACAGTATTTGCTTAACACTGTATTAATAAATATGTCCTTACTCATATATTCTCTGATAAGGTCTTCAAAGGCATAATGAAATGTGGTGATAGAGTTCATATGGGTAGGAGGTTGGTATAAACTCATGCATATAACTGAAGAAAGATGTACCTTTATAAGAAATGGCCAGACTGCACTGCTCTTGCTCCTGGTGGGAGCAGTGACCTATTTTTACCTGTACTGGCCAGATGGGCTTTAATTCTTCTTCTGTGTAAGCAGGCAGTGTCTCCTCATAGATATTCTGCCAGTAGGGAAGAGGCAAACCTGCGATGTACCTCTGGTGCCCACCATCAGCCTTCTCTGCCAGGTTTCAGCCTTCATCTTGACCTACGCTGTCCACCTGGCTGTTAACTCTCCTTCTCTTCTCACACTTGCTTCTTCCCGTTTCTCTGATTTTCCCTTGTGTATCAAGACTGCAACTCTGCCAAGTTTTTCTGATAGCATCACCTCACTGCTGCGTACCGTCACTCTAAGGACTGGTGTTTTCAGAGCCAGTGCAGTCGTTTGTCTGCCCAGTCTCCAGTAAAATCGGTTGCATTTCCAAAGCTGTGAGGAGACTTTGAAAAGTCATACCTGAGTCTTCAGAGCTAAGCTGGGTCACAAGTTGTGCCTGCTGTCGACAGGACAGGATCACAGCAGTTTGTGGTCCTCCTGCTCCTTTCCACCTCATCGCTCAGGCAGGATTTGGATTACCTCCTCATTCACTGCTGAGGAGCAGGAGACCCTTGGAGATAGGACCTAAAGTCCACCTCTAGCAGCGGCCAGTGCCAGTTGCTTCAAAGAACTGACTATCTACAACTGCTACAAGTGCTATGTGGTAATTTGGTCTTTCCAGAGCCCTTCTTCAAGCCTACATTCTGGTTTAAGACTTAAAGCAAAAAGTTTGAGGTATGCTTGTAGGTGTTCTTTTTTTTTTTTTTTTAAATTCACTCTGTATCTAGTCACCGTCTCAGACTGAAAAGGGCTTTTGTGTGCATTATCCTAAATACTTCTGCTGTACTTCTGCACCATCTTAAGCATCTTACCCAAAACCTGCTTCTTTCTTCCTGCCTACTCTTCAAATTTTCCCGTTACTTATTTTTCTGTCTGAACTCTGTAACTAGGTATGGTCAAAAAGTAGCATTGGCAAAAAACCAACCAACCAACACATAGAAGGCTGTCTGTTGAATTCATTTTCAGTGCACACTCTGTCAAAAAAATCATGCATTGGGTGTTTTGATGCAGAGCATGCTTGAAGGAGGCAACGCATGTTATGCTATATTCTATATTTCCGCTTTTGGAGGTTGCATGTTCTGTTTCAGTACGAAGCTGTAGCACAAATGGAAATTCTGTACACACAGAGCTACTGATATTTATCCAGATTTCTGGAAGCTCCAATGTCTCTTAATCCACTGTTTCACTCTGCTCCTGAATGTCAGCTTTTGTTGCATACATCCTTTTTGAGATACATAAAAAACCAAAGCTCATCTTTAATATCAGTATAAGAGGTGGATTTTATGTTCTGTAGGTTTCAGTTGCTTACTCAGTTGTTACGCTCAGATATTCAGTGGTAAGCTTTTTATTGTATACTACGAATTCCTTGAAATTGTTACTGGTTTGTGACCTGGAAGATTTACAAAATACTTTTATGTGACATACATCACACTGGGACATTTCTTGTTGCCTCTGGCATGCAGGATGGGTTATTGTATTGACTTGATTACTGGGCATTTGATAAACCTAATAAAGCACTTCCCAACATCTGTGGAACATCAGAAGTAAGTTAATCCTGACATCATGAGATGATAAGACTTTTTTTGAAGAGTGATTCCCTGAAATCAGCCTTCATGCTGGAAATAAGTGAAAGCTAATTAAAAACTACAGTTCTCAAGCAGGGATTACAGAAACCTTGGCCATTTAGCATGAGTGACAGTACAGTAAGACATTTCCCCAGCCAGATTTCACAGCCAGAGCTCTAACTATGAGGCAGGGAGGATGATTTTCTCTTCTAAAGCAGAACATTCCCCTGTGCTGTACTCTTCTTGTCCTCTTGCTGGTTACATTTCTCAAACTATTATGGTACTTCTATTATATTTGTATATTTTGAATTAACGTTGAAAGAAGTGGAGAGGGGTGAGAAAACCTGGAATAGAACTTGATATGAATTGACATCTGGAAGCTATATTGATTTATATTCATGGAGAAATATAATCTAAATATGAAGAGAAAGGAGCTAACAACATGTATAACTGCAAATAGGTTATCATATTATCTTTGCCTTTTGCTTCCCGTATTGCTCCTGAAATTTGAAGGGCTCTTTTGCATTCCTGGTCTTCTCTTGCTACTTGTTGCTTCAGGTTTTGGATGAAATGATACTGATTTATAGAAATAAATAGAATAAATTAACAAATTAGAAAAAAATAGGTTTTGACTGAAGACGTGTAAGTGCTTGGATATTAGTTAATGAGTTTCATGTGCATATCTAATTGGAGTATTTTGGCATCCATTTTGTAGCACTGAGACTGCAAGCTGTGCTCCGATGGTAAAACAGTGGTAGCACTGGGAACCCCCTTTGGTCTGCTTTGGTTCAAAAGCTCTGGACTTACTGAGTGTGAGAGTGTCCATCCTAGTGAAGGACGTATCACATACTTCATTCAGCAGCAATGTAATGTCTGGAATGATGATTCTGAGAGATGTTGAGCAACTCCTGTCATTACATTATGGTTAGAGCACTCAGTATTTCCCAGGAATGGCCTCTGGGGACGGAGAGTGAGAGTGAAGAGTCCCACCTCTATTTTAGGCAGCATTAGGCAATTAATTGAGTTGTGTTTGAATGAAGTCAGAAGCCTGATTTCCTTACGGAGTGAGTGGAGAAAAATTAGGTACCTTTGGGGATGTGTCTGAATCAGAATGTCAAAATGCTCCTAGAAGAAACCTATCCTATAGAAAAGGGCCATTATCTGTAAAAGTCAGGCCTCCATTAGGGGTTTTTTTGGGTTCCAAGATCTGTTTCAAGACTCAAAAAACTTCTTCTAGGTAACTCTCCAAAAGTCAGAGAAAATAAGTTCTAGAAGCAGTATTCAACCTCCATGTTCTAACTCCCACTGCAAGTGTAAGACACAGAAATGTCTTAATAATAAAAGATTGGTCTAAAATACAGAAGAAAAAGATCAGTTTTATGAAGAGAAATGTTATTTAGCATACTCTCAGGAGCATGTAGCAGATTTCAGTTGCCACGGCTGTCTTGTGGGCGGTCAGCCGTTGTATCTGGGGAAAAAGTGTGGATGTCTCCTGCCAGCATGGAGTGACCGACGCTGCAGAGTTACATGGAGAAACATTAAACCCATGGCAGCCTCTGCTAACTGAGATAGCTGCAGGTGCTGAATTTATTCCAGCAATGGGAAAGTGTAACTTTGGGTAAGTGGATTGTTAATGGCCAATTCTTTGGCAGCCCAACAATAGCACAATGAGATTAAACAGCTGTAATGATCATTTGTCTGCAAGTATCAGTTTACTTTCCATTAAAAAATATGGTAGCTTTTCAAGCTGAAACATGGATTTTAAACCAACAAGGGGTCTATAGGAAAAAGAGGTTTTGAAGTGGCAAATAACTACCGGCTAACATTTGGACTAGCATTAGGCAGCATATTCTGTTTCTCATTGGGAGACATGGCTCGGTTGGCGAGCTGAGCCACTGTGGGCTATTTTTCCTTTCATTGTAATTTTGTCTCAGCTTGGACACAGTCCTCCTAGTAAAGGACTTCATATTTGAACAAATTGCTTCTCAGTCTGAACAGTCCAACACAAAAAAGAAAAAATGACCAGATGCTTGTCTCTTTCCCAGAGGGAAAAGCACAGTGGTCTAACCGTCAAGTTTGACATACCTAATCAGTAGTTCAAGCCCTGGCAGTCATTCAGAGGTAGATAATGCAGACTTGATATTTTGGCTGGGGACTGGATGGTGTAAAGAATTAGGCCTGAGCAAAACAGTTTCCAAAGGGAGCTGACAGAAGATGAAAACAAAATTTGTTCAGTAGCGTAATTTGTTGTCAACATGACTGCTCTGAGTTCACAGGGTGTTGGGACAGGTGTCTTCTGAACCATGACATGAGAAAATCCAGAGGAAGGCAGAAAAGAGGCTTAGCTCGTGAAGCTGGCAGAGGGCAATCTGCTCTGCGGTCGCACAGCCCTGCTTTAACCCATACTGAACATTGCGCCTGCCCCAGCCTGGTCAGGCAACGTTTGTGTGAGAGGTGTGAGAGGATCTCGGTAGCTTTGACAGTCTGTAGTCAGTAGCAAGGAGTTTTCCCAAAGTGAGCCATAAGTGACCCTGTGGTCCCCTGCCCAAGGCAGAGGTATGGCTGTAGGTACTCATTGCAGGGGCCACCTCTGCCTGTGGGTAGCTAATATCCCTTTGATCCCATAATTACATATTATGAGCGCTGTCACTTTTCCTGCTGATTTCTGCAGGGATGGGTTCAAGGCCAAAGATACACAGCAGAGAGAAAAACTGGGCATGTGGCTTTACTTCCATTACTGACATCATCTTGGGATCATTGATAGCGCTAACGCAGGATTCAAAGTCATAGCTACGGTAAAGGTTTAGGCTCTTCTACAGGTCAGGTGCAAGAGGAGAGCATGATTGTGCAGCCTTGCTCACATATTAGATGCTGTCTGATGGACAGGTGTGCCCTGAGGTGTCAAAATCAGTTGCTGCCCCAAGCAAAGGGACTAGACGGACACATATACAAGAGTATTGGATCTGTCACAAGTTAGCATTAAGGTGTTACCGATTACGAATTCAGCTGGATCTAATGGAAATCTCTCCCATCTCTGATTTATAAGAGTTGCAGGCACTTCCTTACAAAATTCCTGGCATTTAAATTTAGAGGTCATAAATGATTTTCTTATCATTTAATATTAGCTATAAAATATCCATATTTTAATATATTAGTGTAATCTAAGTGTTATTAGCTGTAATCTTCTGAGACTGGCTATTGACTGAGAGTCTGATTTAGCAAAGCTTTTCTTTCAGCTCTTCCTTCCCTTTGCTCTTGCGACTAATCTGATGACATCAGTGGGGCTTGTCTGATTTTTCATGCACTTAAAATCAGACACATCCCTGAGAGTCTTTTGGCAACCTGTCTATGAATAACTTCTGTGCCCTGCTAGTTGTATAGAAATGGGTTTGTTTGCAAACAGAGGGGTCATCTGGCTGAGGATGAGGGTCAACAGAAAGGATGAGGCTCTTCCAGAGTTTGGATCACCTGATTTTAAAGGAGATGTCGAAGTGATGCATTGAAACTGTGTTTTTTCACCCTATGGACTGTAATGAAGAACCTCAGATGATTAGGTCAGGTGGAGACATCTGCATTTTACATGCCAAAAATTTAAGGCAAAAGAACACGCCAGGATTGTGCCAGTACGTGGGGAATCTAGCTTTTGCTGTCAGCACTGTCACTTATTTCCCAGGGCGGTTTAGGAGAACGGATTCATGATGCTAGGGTTCCTCCAGCACCTCCTCTGGGGAGCAGCAGCATTTGCTGAGGATGAGGATACAGTGATCAGCATTTGCTCTGAACTCTAAAAAACTCAGAACTTGAAATCCGTGGAGGGGATGCACAGGTTCCTGAAGGGAAATCAGTGCTTGCAGGGAGAGGTGCCGGTGGTGGGTAGGACTAGCTGGGGCTATAGGAGTCTGGAGGACAGCGTTGGTAAGAGGAGACACTGTGGCCCAGAAAGCTTTGCTCTCAGGAGGGCAGAGTACAGAAAAGGCATCTGGAACCCAGAAAATACATTGAATTGGTTCTTGAGTGCTGTCATAAGATGAGTGTAGTTTCCAAAATCATTAAAAATGAAACAAATTCACTCTTCAACCTAACTCTGAAAGGCAGCTTCCCCATGTAAGCATGAGGGTTTCTGAAAGGGCATGCTCTAATTTCAGTAAACTATGGGGGCATGAGGCAGTGTGTTGGGCACAGGTAGACTTCAAGATAACCTTCAGGAAAATACAGAGAAAGAAGCTGTGCCTTTTGCAGAGGGAGGCATGAATTGCTGAATTTTTGTAGCACGTGCTGGCACAAGGTACTCTGGACTTTGCCCTCACTCTCTTTAGGGAAAACAAATCTTTCCAGGAGACTTCAAAACTGCTTTAGGAGAAGAAACATCTTGGCAATCCATCAAAGAACATAATGCACCAGAGGCACCTGAACATCTGATGGTAAGTCACTGAGAATTTCACAGCTACATTTTACTCTGAAAGAAGGTCACTTTCATAAATTTATAAGACTGAGCTGACTCCCATATGGCTTGATGTCCAGAAAAGTTCACAGTTCATCCAGCTGGGACAGGACCAGTACCCACTTGCGTAAGAACAGAAAAGTCGGCAGTTTTTGTTTGTGATCCTCTAGAGAAATGCCACTTGTACCTTCATGTAATTTCTGGGAAGGAAACTTTTCGTAAGAAAATGCCCATCTGGAATTTCATCAGTGAAAATGGAGGATTGCTGACCTTGAGAAGAGCAGCATGTGAGCGAATGTTGCTGAGACATCTCTCACTGCTTGTGCTTGATAACTTTGAGAGGATCTCAGCTGCTGAAGTCCAGGATCATCAAAGGAGGAATGACTGGCATCTTTAAAAGTTTGGATATTGCAGCAGACAAACCATTTAATCCTATTTATTACAGCAGATTTACTTTTCTTTGTTCAAGTGACAAAGTTGTTGTGGGAGGAGAGGGGGAGAACTAATTTATTTTGATGAAATAAGGGAGATAACAGGAAGGTCCAAAATACAGCTGCATCCCTATAACCTGAAAAGTGAACTCCAGGAGAAGTATGGCTGGTATTCACATATTGTGGTATCCTCTCTGCCGTTCCTGGCAGTGCAGCAGTTGCCGAGCCTGTGGGATAGATCTGCAACTACCCCTTGCTAGGTGAGGTTCCCTGTAAAGTCAGAGCTTGGGCTGAGGGTGCACGTGATCTGCGAAGGGCTCTCTGGACCAGCGTGGATGTACGATACATGCAAGTGGTCACCTTGTCCCAGAGGTGAGAACCAGGGATGGTGCCTGACTGACCGTGCTCAGGCGCAGGGAATTTAAAAGCACGGAGGATGTGTGCTCGTGGGAGGGCCCGGCCACCGGCAGCAGCCTGGGGGATGGCCACCTTTACCTGTGATGATGTGACAGTTTTATTGCTCAGGATGGAATTCAGCTTACGTGGTGGGCGGACACATATTTAGAAGATGCTTGGTGCACAGGAGAATGCGAACCAATGCAAGGACTCTACAGAAGAGAAACAACATTTAGATATACCAGCTTGACTTACAAGTGGCAAAACAGGAACAGCGATTAAACTCTAATCACAGGAAAACAAGAACTTATCATACAGCGTTAGAGCTAGATTTCTCGAGGTGGCAAATCCAATACTCTGTTTTAGAGGAGGGTGAAGCCACAGATGCACTGCTTCCTTCAAAAAATGTGCTGAGGCAATTGAAGTAGTTGCTTGTCTTGCCAAAGCAAAAAGCATTCTCTCTTTTGCATGAAAACTAAAGACTCTTACTTTATCTCATCTGTCTAATAAGCTCATTAATTGTAAGCCATTTAGTTAATTTAAGGTTCTTTGTAAGAGGGACTAAATTCTGCTCTGATGTATGTTGCTGTACTTCTGGAGTAACATCAATGTGGCTGTTATTGTGGCTACTTAACGATTATGTTAAGAAAACTGCAAGCTAAACAAAAAGAACAGAGAAATTAAGTTAATTGTAACAAAAAATTATAAAGTCTATAAAATGCATTAGGCGGCACTTCATAATGGAAAGATGCCACAGATATGGAAGAATGTACACAGGACGTTTTGATCTTTAAATGCATTCCTATAGTACCTGGTAGGAGAAGGTATGCTTGGCAGCAGGTGGAGATGGCAGCTTGCACGGGTAGGAGGAGGGTCACGGTGCGAAGACTGGAGAGCCAGGTAGGAATGAGGCCCTGGGATGGGTGGGAGCCCACATCAGGGAGAGCAGCACATTGAGGGTTGGTGGGAAGAAGAACAGGTAGGAAAGGAGAAAACTTCCCTGCAGCTTCATTTGACTTGCACCAATTTTCTAATTAAGTTTAAAAGGCACTTAAGTAAGTGTGATGAAATTATGTGTTCTGATCTACTGCATAGCTGGATGAATTCATAAAGGTGTATAAAATATTCCTTGTAACAAATGAAAGGGGAGTGGTAATTCTGGAGAACAAAATTACATGAGAAGGAGGTAATTGCACATAATCTTACAGTGGATAATAGTACCTTAAACATGGTTATTGGGATGTAAAAGTCGGTAAAAGAAATGTTCAAGTTTTTGAACAGGTCTCTTGAGGTGGAAGGAACCAGATCCTAGAAAAAGTGATAATGTGTTGCAGAGTGAACTCTGCAGTCTTCTGCCTTGAATAGTCCGTTGAGCACTGCACATCGTGGTGGTTAGAGAAGGAAAAGCCTACTTGTTCATTCCGGGTGAGATGTACAAAGGAAATCATACGTGATGGAAAGCATCACTGTGGAGCTGAACTCCTATGGCCCTGGGGCAGACTCCACGGTGCGATCAGAGTATCAGCTGTTGCCAGTGACTAGCGGATATGAGATTTTAATTTCGTGGACAGGAATGGAAATCTCCTCCAGCCTAGTGAGTGCTTTTAACCCCTCACCTTCAAGGCCACACTTGCTCTTATAAGTTCTCAGCCTGTGAATCTCCAGTTTTTTTCTGGCACAGTAGAAGGGATGGGTTTTGGCTGAGGAAGGCAGCAGGTTTTACTAGAGACTATGTATGTGCGAAAAAGCCTGTTGGCAATAAGCCTAAAAGTAAACCCAGGGCTGATTTTTAATCTCCACTGCAGGATCTACTGCAGTTTTTAGGATCTGGATCTGACTTGAAGACCCTTCCCAGGTCTTGGCTCTGGGACTTTTCCATAGCCTAAGGGAAGAGGGCAGCTGAGCAACTCAGGCAGTTGTCGCCCGTCTTGCCATAGCAGGATGCAGTGACTGACGGGGCAGTTGTTTCTCTTAAGACCCAGATTCGGCTTTTTGGGTCTCTGTACCCCCTTACTTCCAAAAAGACCAGCGATGCTTGCTTCCACTGATGTGGAGCCCATTTGTTTTAAGGCACACAGACCAGCCTTTTATCCCTCAGGATCTGCATTCAGATTGAAAGCAAAAAATGAGTTTAGTGATGAAAACCTGCTCACCCATTTCTGAAGCTCATAAACCCCCAGTGCACAGCCCAGCACAGTTGGCAGTCTGTTCCTGAAGAAGCTCAAGGCAAAAAAAAGAGAGATCACGTCAGAAAGCACAGCGCTTGCCTATTTTCTGCTTGGTTCACATCAGCTCTGTTTGTCCTCCACTAACATTCGCTCAGAAGTTGGAAAAAGTACATAATCGCCATGTAACTCTGCTGGACAACTTGGGAGAGTACAGCTGCTTCTAATATTCTGTCGTTGCTCATTGTTTACTTTCACATGCAATTCAGCAAGACTTACTATGTTTTCACTACTAGAATACAAGCAAAAGTTAAATAGAAAACCAAGATATGGAACTTGCAAACTGCAATGCAAAAACTCCCAGTGACATCTTGAAACAGCTGAGCTGCGATGGCATGGTTGTACCAACAGTCCTGTTTACTCTGTAGCCTTAGGCTGACCAATCCAAGTTTTACATGTCTTTTTTATAAATTAGAACATTTGCTTGCTTCACCCTAACCACATTTTGCTCTTCAGGTTTCACATAGCACATAGAGTCATGTGCTGGGTGATAGATTCTGGTCCTGCTTGTGGTATTCTTGGTCACATAGCCTTGCACCTGCAGATGTTATTGTGCTGTTTCTTAGGGAGAGGTCTGCTCCCCAGAGGACTGGTAGAATCTCAGACAGAAACTCCCATCTCAATGTAGTTACAAGTTGTAAGTAAGATTATCACCGTATGTTGCTCTGTGTGTTCAAATAGAAAGGGTCTTGGCCACATACTGGCAGAAGTCTTGGTTGTATTTAAAACAGAAACCTGCATTTGCTCAGCTTGCTATTTCCTTGGAGCCAAATCCATATTTAGAGTTAAGGCTTTTTTGTATTTGTAAAAAAAGGCTTTGCACTATGAAAAGTGTTTCTGCTACGTGAGCAGACACTCAAGGAAAGGCTGACTTTGGAAGGGCAGTTTTTAGAAACAGGTTGTGAAGAGCCACTTGTTGCTCATGCTGAGTACAATGGTGGTGTGTAGCACTGCAGAACTATGGGCTCGCGTGTTGGAACGTGCCAGGAAAGCAGAAGGGAGAAAACCCATCCCCAACTACAGATGCCTGCTACACATAGTCCTTTCCCTTTCAATAAGGGCTGCTCTCTTTTAGCCTTCATGATAATGGACCAGGTGCAACTTCTTGTGCGGTTATCTCACATTGCAGAATACTTATTGAGAATAGAAGATGGAGCAAGACTGTTCAGAGAGAATCCCTTTGTGCATCTGTGGGAATCCAGAACACGGAGGTGTCTGACCACCAGTAAGAAAGTCAGCATTGCGAGAGCTGCGTTGAACACTCGGGCTATAATTTTGGTGCACATGCAGAAGGAGGGATGGTGTTACTGAAAACAGAGATAAGGCAGGTCACAGACGAAGTGAGGAAAAAGAGAAGACCAAAATATGAGGAAAACCAGAGAACAGCAGAAGCAAGTTGCAGACAAACAGCAACAAGCGCTGGAAATAGTCTTTGCAGAAAGGGATGTCTCGCAAAGCCAGAGCAGAGGATTTGGTGTGTGAAAGCTCCTGGGGGCGGCAACGGGAGTGCCCTTGAGAGCAGGGGATGGTGAAGGTGGTGGAGCAAAGTCAGTCCATTGCGAGGAATAGGGTGGCAGGGTGCCTTCCCCAGGGCCCTTGCCTTGAAGTCTGGGTAATTTCTAGAGAGAAACGCCCCACATGCAGAAGTCTATAGTCAGGTAGTGAAGGCTTTTCTAGAAGACTTGTGCCTGACCGGTGGAAATTACCTCAGTCAATTAGTTGTCTGAGCTCCTCGGCTTTCATTTCCTACCAAACATGTGCTTGTTCCAGCAGCCAAAAAGTTACTGAAATGCGTGTGGCAGCTTGGTATGTTCCGCTTCCAGGAAGAGCGGGTGGAGAGCGGCCAAGTAAGCTGTACAAGGTTGGGGTTCCTCAGCTGCTGGCAATGCTTTTGCTGCTGTGGAGACCACAGTTTGACCTAAGGCATGACACGCTCTAATTAAGCCAAAGCAACGATTGCAGGCAGAGCATATTGGTTTGCTGATTATTTTAAGTTATTCTTGCATAAAGTCATGCTGAAAGTCAGAATCCCAGAAGAACAACATCCGAGCTGCAGACTTCTTCCTGGGATTTGAATCCCGTTTCCCCTGAGGTGCACTTTATGTAAATGTTGGAGCTGTTGATTCTCACTCATCCACGATTCACGCTCAAGAGAAGACACAGCCAGCGCCACCACCATGGCTACGCGCTCTTTCTCTGGCAGGAGAAGGCAGCCTGGCCGTGGCCCGGGATGATGAAATGCCCTCCATCCCGCCTTCATGCGTGAGCACGTCCAGCGACGCCGCAGCACGCTCTCAACCCTGACAGCCGGCGACTGGGGCTGCTGCGGGGCTGCACGGGGTCTCAGCACCCGGCTCCCGAGCGTTCAGCACTTGTGAGCTGCGACAGGTTATCCTGAAACAGCCCGAGAGCTCCTAAACAGCAATCTACCCTCTTAGATCTGGCTCACTTGCTGCTTGGATTGCAATTGGAAGTGCTCAATCCTTTTTTCTTAGCATTTCACCCCAAATTATGGATTTTCTGGGTTACATCACATATATCCAGTGCTGTATTTTGGCTGCTATTCAGCCACCCCCTAAGGTTTAAAACAGGCCTTTCAGGTGCTCTGGACCCCACGTCCTGAGCCCTGGTATTCGTTGCTTTGGAAGCGCTGGTGCTGATGCTGAGCCGTGGGATCTTCTCTAGGGCTGACTTGTGTGGTCTGAGCCTACGGTCTCTTGGTTTTTGCTTTCTGACTCTCTCCTCTTTAGATAATTTGTTTTTTCCTCAAGCACAAAATGAGATGTCTGGGAGAGTCCCGTCTTCCTTGCTCGGAACAGTTCTCCGTGCCGGGCGAACCGTGCGGTTTTCTCTCCCGTGGAAAAGCTCTGAGAACCCACCTGCCGTGGCTGGAGCTGTTCGGAGGAACACCGAGGACACCCCACGGGAGAGAAGCAGAAAACGCTGCTGCTGCGTGGGGAAACCGAGAAAAAAAAAAAACCCCAAAACCAAGGCGAGAAGCAGAATTCCCACCTTACCGGTACAGCCGTAACCGAGGCAGAAGCCGGCCCGATCCCGGCGGGCCGTTCCCCGAGCGGCCCCTAGAGGGCGCCGCCGCTCCCCGGCGGGGGCGCTGCCGCCGCGGCCGCCGCTGCCTCCGCACGGCCCGGCCCGGCCTCCCGCCGCCGCCGCCGCCTCCCGCCCCCCCCCCCCCGCCCCTATGGCCGCCGCGGCTGCACGTCCGGGCTCGCAAGGCTGCGGGCGGCAGCGGCCGTAACAAGTGAGACGCCGCCGCAGACCCCCGTTCCGCCGCCGGCTGCTTGCGGCGTTGCCCCGCGCCTGCCGGCAAAGGCGGCAGAGCCGCACGCTCCCCGGGTTGCACCGCTCCCGGTTTTCGGGGTTTATTTATTATTTTTTTTTCCTACGCGTGCACCGGGGCTTCCCCCCCTCACCCCACCAATTTTTATTCTTCCTTCCTTTCTTTTTTTTTTTTTTATTTTTGCGTTGGACATGGAGCCGCCGCGACTCTTTTGATGCACGCCGGACGGCTTGCTGCTTCTTTTTTTTTTTTTTTTTTTTTGGGGCAGGATTTTCCTCTGTATGCTTTTCCAGCGGTGGGAGGACCCTTCCCCATCCTTCCCCGTCTCCTTGAGTTAGTTCCCTGCGCGCTCGGGAGCCTCGGAGCCTCCTGGACTGAATGCAACTTTTTTTCCTCCCTCCGCACCCCTTCCCCCTTGGCTGATCCCTGTCAGCAGGGACCGAAAAAAAAAAGCCCCGGCGAGGAGGAGGCAGAAGGGGCTTTGCGTGCATGTGTGGTTGCTGCTGGTGCCCGGCACCCGAATCCGTAGGTGTGTGTTGAAATATGGAGAATAGTCTTGGATGTGTTTGGGTACCAAAGCTGGCTTTTCTCCTCTTCGGGTTTACGCTGGCGAACCTGCATCCTCGAGTCTCCGGTAAGTCAGCTCTGCCTTATTTCCCTTTGCGCTCCGGGGCGAGGGGGATTTTTCTCCGCATCCCGAAGCAACGTGCCCCTTTCTCTGGTGCTAATGGACTTTTCTCACCCTCTGCAAGCACGATTTTGGTTTTTCGGGGGGTTTTGTTGTCGGTGGTGCTCGCCAGCGTGAGCTTTTGCATCACTTCCCACAGATGGGAAGGGGGGAAGCGGGGTTAGAAGCGCCTTGCGCAGCCTTGGAGAGAAAGGGCAGCACTGGAGAGAAGGAAATCTGTGGAAAAATAAAGGAGAAATGTGGCAGGAGGTGGCATAATAGGTGTGTAACCGTGTGTGCCGTGGCGGCGGTAGGGTTAGTTCCCCTTCTCTTTTGCACCTGATCCCGCTTGCGATTGGATATATTCGCCTATAGCTTTTGGGGTCTGTGTGCTGAAGCCGAGGGAAGGGGTTGCCTTCACTGGGTAAAGGAATAAAAGCAGCAGATGAGTTAGCAAGGCAGAAAACGCGGTTATCCGCAAAGCCTCTTCCAACTCTATTCGGCTGCGATTCTTTGGGGCTGCACCTCTCTCACCGCACTTGGCAGGCACGTTTTCTAATTAAAAATGGCAAAGCCAGTTGTGTGTGGAACCGGGGTAGGGGAGGAACAGAGGGGACTGACACAGCGATGCTCCGGGGCTACTTGTGCGGGAGGTAGAGAAGGGCTCGGCGGTACACAGATCTCTTATTCAAAAAGAAAGGAAAGAGAAATGGGAGCGTGAGCCAAGAAGTGTTAGGAACTAAGAAAGTGCAGCTTTTGATTTGCAGCAGGCTCGGGGTGTGAATGCATGGTGGAGGGAGATGTGTGCAAGGAAATAGTATTCTCTAGTGCTCATTTAATTTTCTCCAAAAGGAAAGGAGGAACACTTCAGTAGCTGAAACCTTGGGAAGGGGGAGTCTGGAAAATACAAAAAGGGATCTGAGCACACGTCTGTGCACACTGCTTTCGCAGCACCAACGGAGGAACAATGGGAACCAACTCCCCACACCACGCACACCAGCACTAAAGCAGGTTTTCGTGATGGGGAAAGTGCTGCATATGAAGCGTTTTGCGAAAAGATCCTCAGTGTCTTCTGGCAAAGCTCAGGTTATATCAGCTGTATGCAAATGGCAATCGCCCACGGAGGTGGTGCTTCCTTTAGACAAATGGGGGTATCTTTTGATTGTCCTGATTTTGGGGAGTTAGCAAGTAAACTGGAAGATGCTTCTCTGCCAGACCAGGAGGTTTATTTTGCATGCGCGTGTACGCGCGTTTGTGCATGCGTGTCCCCAGCATTGTCCTCTGCAATTACTTGCGCTGAAGGTGGGACCCGGGTAATGGGAGCAGGGTAACGAATAGGTGTCTTTCTTGCCTTTCCATCTTAAAGGCTGGGAGACATGGCAGTGATCCTCCTTCGTGAAAGATGATTGACTCGCAGGCTGCTTTGCTGCCAAAGGAGGGGATGGAGCGAGAGCCTCTGTGCGTGAGCGCCTGAGGAGCGAAGGAAACTGTGTGCTGTGTCAGGGGCCAAACGTGCTGCAAACCCTCTGCTCCCACAGCATCGGTATTGTTTTGTGGTACACGGAAGAAACAGGGTGTTTTCCAGCAGCCCGTGTTGGCTGTGCTTTTCACGCCCCGTCTACGATACACAGGTGTTTAGTGCACTGATTTTGAAGGTGGCATCTTTGCGTTGCACCCAATTCCTCGCGCTGTGCTTCACAAGCTGCAAATGGGCAAAGTTTTCCCAGCGTCGCAGCCCCGGGGGCAGTCGTGAGTTTGTGCTTTCCTGAGCGCCCCTGTCGCCATCCCAAGTCAGCCGACAAAACCGAATAAAGCGGGTCTTGCCCCTTTTGGGTAAGGCTGCAGCCTCTGCTCGTGGCTTTTCCACTCCACCCGCGAGCTGGCGCGCTGTGGGCAGGAGGTGCAGGCAGGAGGTACGGGCAGCACGCTGTGCCTGGCACGGCACGGGCGGGCGGCGAGCACTGCTAACAAAGGGCTCCTGGAGATGCTGCACAATGGGGCCGGCTCCTCTCTTGCTTCCTGCCCAAAACCCAGAGCTGCCGTGGGCGTGCAGGGGTGCGTTCAAAACTTTGGTACCAAAGGGCAGCGGTACATCCATGTGCGGGCAGGGACACGCTGCTTCCGCGCCGGAGTCAAGTCCCGTGCCTGTCGTTTGCCATTGTGTGTGAGGGGCAAAACGTTTTGGGGGATGAGACAAAAAGTAAAGCGCAACATCAGACTCTTCCTGGTTAAAAACGTGCATAAGTGGGCGGAAGAACAGATGATGGACAGTGTTTGCCATTTTGGAAAGAGACCGTGGAAAACGTGTTCCTGATAAAGGCAGATGTAAATTACGTAGCGTTTGGTCGTTATGGTGCTATATGGCTTGTTCTTTGCATGTGTTAAAGTAATCACAAAATACCTTCCCTTTTTTTTTTTTAATCTGTAGGTGGGAATTTAACTCAATCTCAAAGGTTTTTTGTGAATGGCTTCTGTGTTTGGTGTCTTTGACTCCCACTAGATCTTGGTGAGAAATTTAGTGTTAGTGCAGCATGTCAGAGCCCAGCGATGTCTGGGTACTATGGCAATCACTTCTGTGAGTGGTGCAGTATAAATCACCAGTGACCTGTCACAGCATCCATTTCACATGCGCTGCAGTTGCCCTCTGTGTTATGAGCCTTGTGAGCCACCACATGTATTATAGGAGTGGGGTAACCTCCGTGCGTTCGTGAGAGTATTTTTAAAAATGGAAATGAGCTTGGTTGAGAATGAGCAATTTACATTTGAGTAGTTTTCTTCTTTCTATAGTTTGTTGAATATTTTTGTATTCAGCTCTTCCTGTTTTAGGTCTTTTTGTCCTCACTTCCCCCGTCTCCACGTCCATATGGATACAGGACCAGTGCTGGCTTCAGATACTCAGTCCGCAATGTTTGTTTTCAGTGAAATTATGCCAAGTGTAATGATGACCAGATTTCACACTCGGTTCATTTATCCTTGACTGCTACTCCCTTGTCCTTCCTAACACAAAACTTAGTGTGAAAGATCTGTTCCAGGGCCCAAGACATGACAGTGCCGTCAGGATATTCTCCTTGTGTTTCTCTTGTTTGTCTGAACCCATCTTTGCCTGTTTTACGCTGGGCGACAGTAAGGTCTTTGGGGCAGGACTGTAAGGGCTTTGCTGTGCAGTTTCACAGCCGGGTTGTGGTCCACAGTGAGGGCTTCCAGGATCAAAATGATTAATAAAAACATCTACGCTTGTCAAACTTAGAGAAGAAAACCTGTGGGACTGCTTGCTCCAGACGCAACTTGCAATCCAGGTGAGTTCTTCATGTCATCTGACCGAGCTTAATTTCAGAGCTAGTGCACTGACCTGGCTGTTTGCGTTTTCCTGGAGCAGCCTGGATGGAGATGGAGGAGCAAGTGCTGCCTTCTCTCAGGCCAGCCAGGCTTTCACGCTGCTGCCAGGGAAGCAGAGCGCCTTGTTTTGCATCCCCGTCCTGTCTCACGTTTTGACTGGCAAAAGACTGGTGCTGTATGTGGGCTGGTATTTCCCAGTAGGCTGTTGTTTAACACCATCCTGCAATAATCTGGGTTCTGCCTGAGCTCGGTCTCTGAAGCGTGTGTTGCATGTGACGCCTGGGTTGGCCTCTTCTAATGGGAGACTGCTGTCAATCCGGTGACATGACAGCTAAAATAACTCTTTCAGAGTCATTCATCAGATGCTTAGCGCATGGATTTTCCACCAGATGTCCTTTAGAGGGCCAGTACTGATTTTTTTAAGTGTTATTTTTATGAGATAAAATAATGCTACAGAGTTGAGTGTTTCCAACGCGCCTGCTTGCATGGCATGTCCAGCTGCAAGGACAAAACTCTGCAATGGGTTTGCACCTCCATTTTTGGTCGAAAAGGTTGTTGCAGAGACTTCAGCAAATGTGCTAATGCGAGTAAGCTGTGAAAGAAGTTTGCCCTTTCCTGGTATTTTAACATCTTACCAGACTAAAGCTCGCCTCTCCGGTTCCCTTCTATGCTAGGCTAAGAGAAGGCTTAGCTGTGCCACTGTGCAGGTGTAGGGACACTCAGACCTGCAGGCTACACACGAGCCAACAGGTAGGTTCTCACTTCAGGTTTGCTGTTGCAAATCCCTTGATTGATGCAATTTACAGAAGTTAGTCACTTCGTGCACTGAACAAAGCGGTTGTGAAAGAAGCTGACGCTCAAAGAAGGGACCACTTTTTTACATGCTTAATTTTCCCTTCTGCTGAAATGCAGATCTGTAACAGCGTGAGTCAGTGCAGCCAGTCTCTTTGTTGTAATACAAATAGATGGAAATTTCTTAAAATGTTGGCCTTGCCTGAATAAAAAGTATACTGATAAATTCCACTGAGGCTTTCATGATTAATTAACTGAAGGCAAAAAAAATCACTTGCTCTGTTAAAATTATCCCTTGGGTGAAACATTGACCTAAATTTTTGTATTTCCATTGGAATCCAAAGTAAACACGCTGGCCCTGTCCTCGTTTTCCTTAGATCCCTCTTACCGCAGCCATGGTGCCCTGGGCTGGACGAAGGAGCGAGGGCATCGGCTCGGGAGGCAGCACCCAGGTCTGCAGGGTGCAGAGCAATCCCTGCTCCTCTGGAAGGCATCCGCCACCAGGTGCTGCTTGCTATTCCCCAAGTCTCTGAACACCCTTACTTTTAATTTGCCCAAGTGAATTCCTTACTCCATGCCGGCCTTAAAATTCATCTGCCGAAAAATAGGTACCGCGGCGTTCCTCGTCGGAACTGTGAGGTTGTGCCCCAGGCAGAGCTGGCCTCAGGTGGTTTGCAGGGAACTGGCTTCAGTACCCGTGTTTATGCCATTTTCTGTCTGGCTCCCTGGTGAATGTTTCCGGTGCTCGCTTTCAAGAATTTCTTCTCAAATGTTTGTTGTGGGGATGGCTTAAATTGTTACTGGTTCTGGTCCTTGGGAAATAAATCTACTTCACGTGTCCATTGCTTATCTCCTCCTCCCCATCCCCTTCTATAAACTTCACAGTCTCTTTGACCGCTTCTGCTGTTGAAAAGCAACAGTGGTCTCCTCTGCAAGATAAAGGATGCTCAATGCTGGGGAATCTTATTTTTAATACTGGTGGAGAGCCTCGGGCGTTTGAGATCTGCTCCTTTGGGTCTTCTGCACAGCCTCCTGTAAGGAAAACTTATCAAACTATGGAAAGTGATGACTGAAAGTGAAGTGTATCTCCTGATTTCTGACAGTAAATTCACTGGTAAAATAGAGTATATTATTCCTGAAAGATAACACATCAGATAATTGTAAACCTAGCAGAATTGTTTCTTTCTGACAACGTTTCTCAATTTCAGCTTTGATGTGAAAGGCTACAGCTAAATTGGGCTAATGACAGAACATCTTGCTCGAGAGTTTGGAGATGTCTGCACTATAAAGGAAACTGAATTCTCAGAGAGGCACGATAAATGCACAGTTAAATGTCTCAATTTCTGTCTCAGTTGATGGCAGTCGTTTGTCGATGGTAATGCCAATATGTGCTGTAATTTTATAAATGCTCCGAAGTATTCAAAATACATTGAAAACTACTCTAAATTGCTGCCCAAAGTTCCAGCAAAATACTGGTTGTCAAACAGGGAAGCTGAAGGAATAGTATCTCCTTGGAAGTCACGTTACTGGCCTGAAAACTGGGTATCTCTTGCCCTGCGAAGTAGAGTTTAAAACAGGGAGGCTACTGATGTTTTGGTGATTTTGTTTACTTTTACGGTGCTTTATGAACAATCAGATTCACTGGATTGAAAATGTGCACCCAGGCCATGGTCACGCTTCCCTGGGCCAGAGGGCTCACAAGGTGCCTCCCCTCCCAGCTTGGAAGCAGAAGGTGAACAACCACCAGCTTTGTCATTTCCAAAGCTTTGATACCAATTTCCACCTGTTTTGGGAAACAGGTCCGGACCAGCTGAGAAGTTTGACTCATTGAAACAAATACTATTGTTCTGCTTTGGGGTCTTACAGCAAGAACAAAGGGTGACAAAAATAGATAAAGTGTAAAGATACTGGAAATTACACAGAAAAGCTCCTGTTCTGTGCACATAGCTTCCTGGAGAGTGAAACACCCCCAACCACCAGTGCAGGTGTTTATGACAACATTTGTTTTAGTTGGAGAGGGTAGGGTAGTTGGGCGCTTACTGTGACACTGTGTTACGAAATGCAGAATTTATCCAAATCACGGAGGTGGTGCTTGCACGATATGGACGTACCGTGGGATGAGGATGTACCGTGGGAGTTGAGGCTGCTCGTTGGGGAGTGGATGGAGAGCTTTATAAATTGCAGGGTTATGACTCTTTTGAGAGGCTCTGTAGATTAGCTGAGCTAAGGTCAGCTCTTCAATCACCAGAAGAGCTCCACAATGAATGACAGTCTCTTAGTTCATATTTTTATCATTTATATATAATAATAGTTTCACAACCTGGTGTCTACGTTCTGTATACCCTGTCAGTCAACGGGGGCTTCAGGTGTGCTGACAGGGACTGTGTCTTGCACAGGTGAGGAGCTGCAGTTCTCTGTTTCCAAGTTGCCTTTGCTTATCGCTTTCCCTTTTTTCTCTTCAGTATCATAGCTCTGTTCTTGTCTCCTACTTCTCAAGTTTTTGTTTACTCCCACCGCATACCTTCCTCTGTCTCCACAGTTGCCTGATGCTCTATCAAACCTCGGTGCAGCACTGCAAGTACAGGCTGGTTTGGTAGAAGTAGCAGCAAGGTTACTCTTGGATATGGGTAGCTTCTACAATGAAAGATTAAGAAAATAGAGAGATTATTGGTCTAAAGCTAACTATTATTTTAGTTCCCTGCTTGCTCTGGGGTACACTCAGTAGAGATTGTCATAAAAAATAGCGGCACAATGTTTGTATTCTCTGCCTGGCTGGTCACAGATGTGAGTCTCAAGGCAAAGCAGCTAAGGAGAAGTCCTCACTTGAGCCCTGTATATGATACACTTGTGCATGTACTTGAGATCTTGTGGCCAGGATGGGAACAGATAATGTCACTAAAAGAGGAATCATTTGCTCATTTAGTCCGTTCTGCATACGGACAATCCATGTAACTTCACCTATTTACCTTGCAGCGCTGTGATGGGCTGGAGAATGTTCTCTCTTGGCATAGCTAATTGCATGCGCTGGGTTGCTGTTGGCTTGCTTGTTTTTCCTTTGTTTCTCATTTGAATTTGCTTGGCTCCAGTTTCTTGCCACTGGTTCTTGCTCTGCCTTTCCTTCCCCACTAAATTAACAGTGAATTCTCCCTGAGAAGGTACGAAGTTCAGTGAAGGCACATCTTCATATCCTTTCTGACAAGCTAAACAGATCGGTGCTGGATGGATGCTCCGGCGCTGCCCTGAAGGGCCAGGCAGCCTGATCTGCCTGTGCTGCTGCCCGTGCAGCCAAAGCCTGCGCCCGTCCCTGGCCCATCCCACGCCGATAGCCGTGCTGCTGACAGGAGCAATCCCGGTGAGCCAGAGGTGGGGGCTGTTGGCATAGCTGAACACCGACCTCATAAATATTTTTTTTAGAGGCTTAGTCCAGGTTCCTCGTACCTTTTTCTTGGAGTGTATTTTGAGGAGGAACATAGAAGTGTCCAGCAGCCAAATCTGGTTCAGCGAATTTGAGAAATCTTGGTTCAGAAAGTGTCCAGAGGCTCATGCCTATGTTAGCAGTGCGACCTACAGCTAAACTGGTGGGCATTTCTGCCTGGCTGTCAAGCTCTGAGAGCAGTAATTAGAGGAAACATGACAGCTCTGGACAAGGTCAATTGATATAATTGCATAAAGTGTTTCTTTCTAAAGGCAGGACTCTCCGAAGCGTTGCAATTAAAAGCTAAAGGTTGCTTCCCTAGGAGTGGTGTTGACTTATGAGCAAGGAGTGGGCTATCTTGGGGCTGACAGCAGGTACCGAGCAGCGTTGGGTGCTTCATCCTTAGCCCACAGCTACCCAAAAGGGCTCGTTCGGTGCAGAGTTCATGCATGAACCCCCTTCCCCCCGAGTCTCCCTCTGACACTCTTCCTCTCACCAGCCAAAGACTAAAAAGCATTTTAAAAGCATTCTTTGGAGTTTCTATCCACAATATTCATTCTTTGTTTCCTCTTAGAAGTGTCAGGGGAAGAAGACAGATATTTCAAAAGGCTCTGAGGGGTCTTTGTCCATATTCCCTTCCTTTTTTTTCCCCTTCTCTGCCTTCTGATGATCAGAAGAAGAAGAGGAAAAAAACCCTTGAAACTTTCCCTCTCCTCTTCCCTGGTGCTGAAGACACTCAACAGACCGCGGTCGTGGTGAGACCCAAATGCACCAAACTGTTGACTGCTGAAGCAGCAGTGCATTTTCTTGCTCAGGTTGGGGTTTTGATTGTTGTTGTCTTGGTGGCAGGCGCTTGTGTCAGATGCCAGGGAAGGACCGATGCAACTTTGCTGTAGGACTGTAATTAGTAATCATGGTTTTGTCTGGAGTTTGTGCTGAACCACCCGCAGAACGGCCTGAGCGAGGGCCATGGAGGAGGGTGGTCCAGCAGAAGGGGGTGTGTATTTTAGGAGGTGGGTGTAGATGGCATTTCATGTGTGTGTATATATATAAAAATATATATATATATATTTCATGTGGTTGCAATGATGTGGGGTTTTCCCTGTATTCATCAAATTCTGTAAATTTCGTACTCATTTTCCAAATGTCATGGCGCTTGTGTTTCTGTTATCCAAAGTGAAAATCCTTTTTCCTAGTTTGTCCCTCCTTTGTTGTATTATAGATGCTGCTGAACATGCTGTTGGTGTGATTGGTTATCCTTATTTCCTAAATGTTATTTATAAATTTGGCAAAAAGGCCCACAATCCCCCATTCTGCTTTGGAAGGAAGCTTCCTACATGGTTTTCTGCTCAGAAGATTGAAAAGGTTTAGATGAATTATTGAAGAGGAGTCTGTCATACATATGAAAGTAGTTAATGGTCTTAGATTTAGGCTTTGCTGTTAAAAAGGACGCTGGGATTTTTATGTATTTATTTAAGGGGGCTATGGACGTTTTTATTTTCCCTGGACACAATGAAAACCGTGTCCTCCTGTGTGAAGAACAGTGTGAGGCGAGTTAAAAAGTTAAATTAACCTGACAGCTCGTGTTTTACCGTTCATGATTAGGAGGATGCAAAACAGACAGTTTCATACCGCTGCATAGTGTCAGAATGGCTTTTTTCAGTGTCCACAGAGATTTATAAACGTAGAAATTTTCTGTGCCTGTGACAGAGACACCAAAAGGGGCTGATAGCTCCCACGGTCCAAGTGTTGATAGGACATTTAGCAAACCGGCTGTATAAGGACACTTAGAAAAACGTATTAATGCACAAGGTTTTAAAGTGCTATAGGACTGAGGGTGTTGTATGTGCAGTGCTTTCTGCAAAAATCATATGGTTTTATGTTTTTAGATTTCTGATGCTAATTGGTGTTGACATTAAAAGTAAGGAGATACTCAGTTTGCGGAAATTAAAACAACTGTGCTTTGCAATAGCAGGTGCGTGTTACAAGAAATATATTCAGTTCTGGTGGAGACTGTTACACGTGGCAGTTTGCTGTGATCTCCCTCTCACGCAAATGTTATTCATTCGTTGTTTTCATTAATCTGCAATAAAGGTCATCTGGATGAAAGATTCAGGAGAAAACTGGGTAAACAGCTGTATTTCCATACTGCCCACACAATTCTCTAAGCCCACAGTAATGGAGAATAAATCAGATTTTTTTTAATCCATCAAATTTTAATGATTTGAACAATTATAAAAAGAGAGAGAAAGGTCATTTCAATACATTAAGCCAGATTCTTAACCTGAATAAATCTTCACTGACTTCCGCGGAGATACCTTCACATCAACAAAGTCCTCCTAACACAATTTGTTGTTGATCATTTGCATTCCTTATATGCTCACATAGATGCTGATTCTCTGCAACCAAATAGCTTTGCTATAGCAGGTGTATTGATATTAAAAGGGTTGTTAACATCTCTCCAGAGGGGGATATTCTGTTACCAGTAACTCTATCAAGCTTTTCCATCTGCGTAGGGAATTTGTCAGAAGCTGGTGTTATGTTATTAAAAGTATTAGTTATCTCTTGATTTGTGTCTAATTGAATTACATCATTAATAGAACTCAATTACAATCAATGGAAAATGATATCATTGCAAGGACAGTGGCCACTCAAGGTTGTGAGTAATGCTTTGTGCTCAACCAACCACTCACAAATGGGGCAGCACCATGACTCTCTTAATGAGCAAATTTTCCGATCCTGACCAAGGGGAGGTTTCCTACTTAAATGGGCACACTGGCTTGGAGCCACCCAAATCCCTTGGCACCGTTGCTTCATTACAAATTGTTTTTTGTGAATCAAGTATGAAATGGTTTTCATCTCAAACACGCAATAAAATAACACTCTGGCTCCCCCCCCCCCCCCCCCGCACCCTCCCATTGCTCCTTACATAAACTTAATCTGTCTTTATCACAAATTCTTGAAGTACTGTGGAGTGAGGCCGTCAACAAAGAAATCACAGGGGGCATCCCTGTGTGTGCCAAGTCTGGGCTGTTGGTGTCGTATTGTTACTCACATTACTCCTTTTCACATCAGAGCTCGCAGAACATCCCAGGAATGACAAGTGCATCTGTTGATAACTACAAAACTAACTAGCTTTCCAAAAGACACCAAACCCATGAGACGTGGGAGAACGAGCTCAAATCTAAACAGAGAGAAACGGGAGCAGCATCCAAAGTGGCAGTATCACAGTGGTGGATTTCCATTTTTTTGCTGAGTTGGAGATACTGGCCATAAGAATGAAACATCGCTCCTCAGGGAGGTGGAAAGAAAGGTGTAGACTCTTGCTTGGTTGTTTAATTTGCTGCCCACCAGAGAGGGACACCAGCTACTACTGGTGGCAGCGAGACCTCTGGCTGCAGCAGAAGTGCAAAAAAGATACTACAATGACAATACAGAACAAACAAGATTATCCATCACCCGTGAGACTCAGAGAGCTATACCGTCAGGAGTATGTTGTAGCAGAACCCTGGGCTATATTATACCATTAATTTTTTTTTAAGTAATACTCTTGACAGGTTTTAATGGGAAATTCCACTTACAAATCAATGGTGTGATTCAGTTCTGTATTTATTAACACATTCCTCAGATTGCAGATGAGTGAAACTACCTGAGTACAATTCAAATGGCCCTTAAATGTGGAGTGTGGTAGTATTTTGAGTGTCCGATAATTTATATCGCCAGACTGTCTCAGTAAATGAGATCTGTCTCTGTGCAGTAATATGCCAAATACCTGATAGCAATAACTATTTCATTAGTTCTGATTGTTCCTGACATCTCCTACATCGTCAGGAGTTTCCCTCCATCACCCTGTGCTGGGCTCCAGGCTTTGCCACGAAATGTTCTGTTCCCATATGGTAGGTAAATGGGTTGTGTCAGAAGTGAGTAAACCTTTATACAAGGTCAATCTGGGTCATTGCATGACTAAAAAAAATCAAAAAATGCAGCCAGCCACTGCTGGAGCTGGGGTTAACTTTCCCTGCTTTCTCAGTCAGCTAAATGAATGCTGATGCAGAGGTTTCCATCCCAACTGCATCTCCTCGGCTGAGCTCTAGAGCTAAAGGTCCCATGGTCCTTCTCATAAGGAAACCTGATGCTGAGGCCAGTCCCCTTTGAGGAATAGTTTTTTCTCTAATTTTCTATTGGGTTTTCAATCATACCAGCTCTAAAATCTCATTTTCCCAAACTGCTTTGTGATGCTGCCACAGCCTTGTAAGTGTCCCGTTGTCGCTTCTCCACAAAGTTAAATGAGGATGGGGAGGTGCTTATCACAATTAAGGCCAAACAACTGCAAACACCTATGAAGGATGGTAAAATGCTTTGAGATTCCTGTAGTAAAAGGGTACGACACAACTGTAATGTATGGCTGTCATAAAATGCGGATCATCCTAACGCTAGGAAGCTCTAAATGAGACTAGAGTTAGCCTGACAATAAATTAGATTTTAAAAGGTAATTCAGTGAATGTATGATGAAAATTTGGCCTCTTAGTATACGATCTGTCAGCAACTTATCTGAATTTGTTTCTCATTTTTTGTAGAACACTTCTTGATGGCATATACATTACTCTGTAATATAAAAAAGTGAGCAGCTAATGGTTTCCAAAATCCATCCCTAGGAATAGCCTGTTTGGCTCCTGGGAAGAAATCGGTCGTTTGAAATTATAATCGGTAGACATTTTCCCCAAAATGTTTGGCAGATCCCTCCCAAATCTATGACTGAAAAAACCATATTCCTTCTTTGTGGTTCTTAGTCTTAAAATGGTAAGTGCTGGTAAGTGCTGAAGGCTTTCCCTTACCCCTCTGTTACTACATGAATTACATTCTTGGCATTCACAGCCCTAATAAGCTGAAGAGGGGATGAAAAATACCCCTCTGCGTTCCTTTGGGCGGCAACAGGTGACTTCTTGGCATTGCTTGTAGGATCCTTTTTCTGCTCATTAGTGGTCTCCCTGAGCAGATGCACGGTAACCTCGCACAAAATAAAAGTGGCAAGTCAACAGGCAAATCACAAAACTGGGGGCAAATATCAACTATTGCTTCACGGTTTGTACTCCAGGAGTAACCGTAATGTTTCCAGCCCAGGACTTAATTGTCAACTTTCAGGACTAGAAGGGTTACAGCTAATGAACACATCCCATCCTCTGCTTCTACCTTCTTGTAAATCCTGCTTTGTACTTTTTTTTTTTGTCCTGCAGTAGTTTTGTTCATCATGACAGAAAGTCGATTTAAGCGGAGGAGAAAGGAGTAGGACAATACAGCACACAATAGCACTCCACTCGTGTGCTCCAAAGCCCGGTGAAGGCTGGAGTCTGCATCCAGCCCAGCAGCTCTAAATGCTAGAATGGCTTTTTTTGTGCCCTGTAGCTTTGGGCTTTAGTTTTTTAGTGCATTTCCTTAAATACATAACAGATCGACATCTGACATCTAGGGGAGAAAACTCCTTAAGTGATTACAAAAGAGACAGGTTGGAGGAAGAGTGGAGGAAGGGGCCGTTGCAGTCCTGTTAGCATCAGCCCTTGTGGGTGCCTAGCTGCCGTCTTCTGCTTGTACACCCACAGTTAAAACAGCTGCCGGATTTGGGATCAGAAGGGATTTTTCCCCTACTGGTCTGATTGCCAGGGACTGTTTTCCCCCCTTTCCTGTAAAGTGGGGTCTGCTGGGCTTCCTAGCATCTTGTGCAACATTCAGGGACATCGGTATCCTCACATCTTCTCTGGTAGTTATAGTTTCTGGTCTTTAAGAGGTCTTTTAAAAGGGTGCCTGCAAGTATTTTGGGCGTTCGTGGCATGTGGTGAGGCTCTGTGGACCTTTCTGCAGTAGGTGTCTGTTGTGTAGCTCTTCTGTGGAGTGGGCTTGATGACCCATGCGGGAGGGATCGTTCCTTTGACATGTTTGGTCAAATTGGAGCCCTGCCTGCTGGGACCTCCCTGCCGTGAGTGACATCCAGTGGGAAATAATCTCTTTTAACTTCACATTCCTGGAAGGCTGTCGTCTAAGGCGTAGTAACGTATGTTAATCTCAGGAGAAAAATAGTCACCTCCAGGTGGTGAATTGTCTGACCTGCCTTGATGTCTATCTCAGGATAATACTAACCTTCACAAGGTACCTACTTTATTCCTCCATAATTGAAATTCATTTCTATGACTGTATAGTATTAAGAAAACCTTAACATCAGTATTAAATAAGACACTGACTTTTTCCGCCTTGTGCAAATGATTTGTAATGTGGGCTTGGTATTGAATTAACAAAGTGACCTTTGTGGCATTTACCTAGAGCACAGAGCATGGGCAAACGAGAAAACGGAGCTGCTGTAATTAGGGGCATTGCAGACAGTAAGGCTCTTTTATCAAAGCTTGCCTTGGAGCATTGGATGCCTCAAGCAAGAATCTGTAAGTGGAAGCAGAGGCAAGGAAATGCTTATTATCAGAGGGTGAGGGCAGATCCTCTTGAAACTTTGTTGTCTACTAGATCACGTGAAAGAAAAGGAGCTGCAAGTCGCCAAACTCTCCTGTATGTTAGAAAAGAGCAAAAGGCAATTTCCTCTGCCAGTGTTTTCAAGCCATTCCTGCAACAACTGCTGAGAGTGACCTGTTTGCTTCAAGAAGGACACCCTCCTCATTTTAGGTAGCGAATCAGTCAGGGAATTTTCTTTTATTTTTAATGAAGGACTTTGTAAGTGTCTCGTAATAAGAGGCAATTTATTTATTTTATTCTTTTTGTAACAAATTAAACGTAAAATAAACAGAAATGTACCTTCTGCCAAGCTGAACCAGGAAATATCCCTCCTGCCCACGTCTGAAGTGAGACGACTTACTGCCAATCTTACCGCGGTAAGCAGTGAGTGTGGATCGTAATGAAGACAGTGTATAATGATTAAAACATAAACACGCAGATTTCCTCTCTTCCCTTCGTCACTGAAAGGAAAAGTAATATTGAGCAAGTCTTAGCTGTCGGTGCCCGTATCCTTGTGGGGTGTGCAGCCCTGGCTCCCACCCTGCCTTCCTCCAGCTGTTAGCAGCTGTCCCAGGCTGATGTGGATGGTCGGCAGTGGATGGCCAGGGGGTAGAGCAAAGGCAGCGGAGGCACTCGGGGTCTTTGGCTGCTCCCAACCCTGGAAGGTGGCCTCATCCTGCAAGGAATATGTTGCTGGCCATTTCTTATACTCCTAGTGTGCAGCACTCTGGTATTTAGTGTGTCAGGGAACCAGTTGTCTTCATGACCTAATGGAATAAATGGACATTTGGATGACTCTGCATTTAAGCAGATTTTAAAAAAATAAAATATACTCCTTAGCCTACTGTATAAATAGGTGCATTATTGTTGGCCATATGCTGAAGCTCCACGTTGCTCTTAAAGCAGCTTGTAATGATTCAGAAAATGCTTGTTTGCTGGTAAGACCAAACGATGTACAAAAATCCCTAATTCCTCTTCTGAGAATGAATCTGGTGGGGCGAAGCAGCTCCACTGGCATTATCCAGGAACAACCATTGAGATTCATGGAGCAACGCCCCAGGCACCTGATTAGACAAAATCCTGCTTTAATTCCTGGCATTCGTTAGGGGCCCGAGTGTGTGGGCAGCATTTTGCTGTCTGATGACTTCTGTGGGTGCTGTGCACCTGTGGATGGGGGATGAAATACAGTCCTATGAATATGAATAGAGGTGGTTTAAATTCTGTATATGGTGAGTTTGTATGTATGTAAGTAGGTATGTTTGGGTGTGCATTGCCATACTTGCGTGTGTTTTTGTATCTCAGGTATACCTGGGTGTGTACCTATGTGCATATACATGTATGTAATGTATGCGCACACACATATAGCTACAGTAAGAAAGAAGGTGCAAGTTCTTAGTAAACTATAGTTAGAAAAGCAAATGAGCTTGCTAGAAGAGCAGAAAGAAGAATTGCAAGTGCACAGTGCTGTGGTAATTACTTTTCTCCTTTAGATTGTTTGAACAAACAAGCTAGAAAGATTTGACTTGAACTGGAGGTTTCAGTTATTACTGGTAGGGGTAAAATAGTCATTATTTGGACTTCTGAGAATCAGAAGTTCAATGCCACATTAAACACATCCTAGCACTCTTTTGCCACTGTACACAGATGCTGATTTTGTAAACTGAAGTAATAGCGTGCGTTGAAAGCCACAGAGGAGGCAATGTCCCTCTCCCCTTAGAGAATTAGAAAATTTCACGTAGTTTTGATCTATAGTGTAAATCAAGCCTATAAAGTGGTGTGCTATGTCTTCATTAAAAGAGGAGACAGTAATCATGAGACCATGTAGCGTGATGGTGCAGGATTTTCTGTTCTTTTGTTGCTGGGTGGGGTTTTTTTGAATTACGACTACTGAATATTGGTTTTGCACTCATGCAAAAATAAGACTTTGTGAGCTAAGTATAATCAAGAGAAGCATACACACATTTTCTCTGAAAGATGTGGTGCTTTATTAAAATATTGTATATTCATGATCAATGTATGGATTCATTAGAAATAATTTTTGAAGTAGAAATTTAATGTCTTCTCCTGTAAGTTATAATAATTAGCAGTACCCAGGGACAGATTTTGTAGGGATAAATCAGAAGTATGACTTCATGCCAACTTTTGGCCCCCTGGGGTTTTCTATTTTCACTTCCAAACAGCAATAAATTATGCATGTTACATACAATTAATGTGGTTTTAATGAACAATTAGAAAATTGCTGTGGGATGAAATTACTGTGAGGTAAACTTTGACTTTTAAAGGAAAAACTGCCCTCTGCTTTTATACATGTGCCAGACTTTTTCTCTGCAAGTTTTATTGTCTTTGCAATCTCTTTCAATGTTTTTTCCTTACACCTCTAAGTCTGGACATCTGTAAAAGCTGCTGCTTGCATGATAGGAAAAAAGCTGTTGATGTTTTGAAGTTTCCCGTGTTGGACCGGGATTTAGGCACAGGCTGGAAAAAGTACCTTGGAAAAGCAAAATCTGTTGTTCCTTCCCATTCCTGCACATCAATAGTCACCTTAACCCAAAGTGGTCACACACATAGAAATGCTGGGACAGGAATCAGGTGCACGAGGCATAAATTCTGCACCGTGATAAATCCCTGTCATGCCAATGATCTCAGCCAAGGTTGAATTTGGGATTAGGATCAGGGCTTTAGGCTTGATAGACACTTGCGGAGATTTCAGCTGCTGTCTGACTGGATTTATTCTATTTGATAGCATTTGGTTCCAACTGACTTTTTGTAGAAATCAGAATAATTTTCTCACACCTGTGTTTCATGAGATGATTGGCTTTATATGAGCAAAGAAGGTAAATGTGGAGAAGGGAAGGAGAAATATTGATTTGTAATGTGTTAAGCCTGAGCTTTACATACACAATTTGGGTCCTGTATTTTGTGATGGAAATGCCTGTCTCTCAAGAACATTTGGTTCTAGACATTCAGTATTTTCCAGATTAAATTGGTGATGGGTGGGTTTTGTGTGTTATATCGACATGCTGGTTAATGTCCATCCTGGCAGTGGAATCGCTCTAAGATGAAAATCTTTTCCCATCTTACTGTCCTGTAACTGTGAGGGTGACAACATGGTTGCAGCCGAGCGGCACCCTCATTGCTTTTGGTTTGCACAGCAGCGGGGCTAGGTTTTCAAGCACTTAACATTCAGTTTGCACTTAAATTTCTTAAGTAGTCCAACAACCTGAAGTTCTGACACTTGCGAGGTGAAACAAAGACACAAAGCCTCTCTTGTTCGTGAACAAATTAAGCACTTGCTTAAATCCCATTCTGCACAACCCAAATCCTGCACAAGTATAAAAGCTTAAGTAAATGTCCCTTTAGGGCGCGGGAGCTGCAGGAGCGCCTGTGTGTGGTTAGCCGATCCGTGCCACGCTCAGGGATGGTGGCTGCGATTCAGGCTTACTTTGCAGTAAAGTTTGCGATGCTGTGTCTTCCCACTTCCTCCTAAGGATCTAAAGGGGCTTTCTTATGCTGTAGAAGCTGGTGTGCAAGCCTGCGTTTCCACCAGATTTGGCTTTGAGTAATTAGAAGGACAGAATAATTGATTGGTTATGTTTCTATTTCTGGGTTGCTCATTATTTTAAAGTGAAGTACTGTAGATGGGCAATCAATATCAGAGTAAAGGTACATGACATCACCTTCTGTAACTGCAGATTTCTCTTCCTTTATTTTGTCATTTTGTGAAGTCAAAAGACAGGAAAACTACAGTCGAATGTCTGCTGTGACCAAACCTCTAGAAAATATCCTCTCTTGGCGTGAAGCCCCTGCGGTGTCCTGGGATCTTTCCAAGAATGGTGAAAAGTCCTTTGGCAAACTTTCTTGAAAGAACTCAAGTTAAGCAGAGACCGCATTGTCCAGATTGTTTTCATCTGAATTTTTATGCTCAGGGGCTCTTTTTTGATCAGATGTGACCGAGGGGTTAAACTACCAGGGAAATGGGGTGTTTCAGACCCATAGGTAGTTATGAAGAGCCGCTCAAGGAGAGGCAGCAATGTCTGTACGCTTCCTGGGCAACAGAAGGAGACCCGAAATTGAGACACCAAGCCGGGCTCCGAAACTTTGGCTGCTGCCAGATATGTCTGTATTGGAGAAGAGTGGGAACAGCAATGTTCGGTGCAGTGCTCCTCTGTCCCAGTGAAGGGGCTGTTTTAACGTAGTATCCGCCTCAGAACAGAACTGAGCTTCCAGCTCTTGCTTTGCAGAAGACCTGGATTTGGTTCCTGGTGTTAAACCAGGTTAACTGTTGCTGGCCCACCACCACCACCAGTGGTTTATTTAGTAATGAGACGAGTCAGACATTTGTTGTGCAATGTTAGAAAGTTAATCGTGGTAACAGCAATATCCACAATCCTTAAAACAAGCTGTTTTTCACTCTTAAAAACCAGGACAATATGATCCTGTCCAGGGCCACTAGAGCAAACTAAAAAAATTCTGCCAGTTCTTGTCTCTAATCAAGAGCAATGATGTCTTCCTTCCCCCTCACACGGAAGATTTGCTGCGGCTCCCACTGGGCAGTTTGTATTAGAAACTAAATGCACTCAGACCTGGTTAATCCCCGTCTTGCTCAGCCGTATGCCTGGGTGACCAGAAGCCCCATGCAGCAGACACGGCGAGGATGCGCCCTGCACAGGGCTGGACTCACGGGGCCAAAGGAGCGCGACGTTTACACCGGTTTAGATTAACTGGGCTGGATGGAAATGGAATGGAGCCTTCCCTGCTCTGTTACTGACTAAAGCAGGAAGGCTGTGGGTGTTTTGGTGTCAAGCCCACTTCTCCATTTGGTGACTTGAGTGCTTTGATGGCTTTGGTATTATGTGAAAGGCAGGAGCACGTCGGGGCTCTGAAGGATGGAGCATAGTTGCTTATGCTGGTTCTGCCCTGGGATGACTTTTCATGGTATTTATGTTCCTTTTCTCCAGGGGAAAAAAATACCAGTAAGAACAGGAAAGACTGAATAATAAACATGATCTCCATTTATTGTAAAACACCTCTTCTTGCATATACCCCTCATTTCTTTTAAGGCCAAAAGCACTTGGACAGAAAAGTCCACAGAAGAAGGAAGGAGGGATTTAATTGGCCTTTATATGCCTGGTGGGATAGATTTGCCAGCAGAAGTATCTTCCACCCTGTGGAGGTGGGCAGGAGGTTCAGTAAGTGTTTCGCTTTTCCTTGATTAATCTTTCTTCAGCTCTGAAATTAGGTCGAACCTGCAGCATTTATCTGAGATGGCGTTAATTGGGCGGATCCTATATAATCTGATTGTGGCAGTAGGTGACGGTGAAACCGCTTCCAGAAAAACTTATTGGGGCAGTTATTTCTAAGTGAGTTGTTGCACAAGATGCTCAGAAGAAAGGGAAAGAACTGCATAAAGAAGAAAACCAGAGAGAAACTGGAGAAGTGAGTTGTATGTCTGAATTAAATGCAACGGCAGTAATTTTTAACATGAAAGAACCAATTTATAGGAAGCTAGTGAAGTGAGAAGTGAGGTGAAATAGTGAGAAACAAGGCAAATTGCAAAGCACGAAGACACTGCCTATGGAATGGAAATATGTGGAGCAGCCAGGCAGGTTAGAAGAGCACTGCCTAAATGAGGAGGGATACCCTCATGTCAATACGGTAGAAATGGGTGTGAATATGCATATGTACATCACACAGTGTGGGCTTTGTACAGAACAGAATAATCAGGGGACAGCTACACTGAAACTGTAACTCCCCTGTTCTTAAATACAGTCCCTTGGACCCTTCTGTTTTCACTCATTAAAGCACATACACATACACTTTCAGGTCAAATTCAAGGAAAACTTGTAAATAGTTTCAACTGGAAAAAATACATCGTCTGCATATTTCACTGTTGATTTTTTTTTTCCTTTCTGTGTAAAACCATCTTTGCCAACCTAACATCTGTGTTTGCATGCACTGACCCCAAAAGCAATTATTTGCACATCTCTACTAAGAGATCTCAATGATAGAACCTTTCTCTCCACCGCCCCACACTTACGTGTGCACGCATGGGTATGTGCACTCCATATAGCATGGGATTTCCAAATATGCATAACCCCTGTGTATTTCTTTTCTGTAGTAAGTTGGATTCTTAAAATACGTGAGCTTTCAAGTACTTTAAAGTCATATTTCAAATTTCTTACTTGAAACTTTGGGTTTCAGTTAGTTGGAGATTTTCCTGGTTAACACCCAGCTGAAAACAAGAGCTCAAAGCTGTTTGTCACTTGTTTCAATTTCTGGTAATTGCAAATAGATTAAAAACATTTTATGCAAATTTTGTTCTAAAAATTAATCACCCTCTGCAAGAAGCCAAAACATGATGTTTTTTAAGAGACCTGTTTTGAATCTTCAACCGTATGCATGCTGGACTGGCGTGATAGATGAGCTCAGGGCTGTGCTGTGACTCCAAGCTCAGAGATCAAATGTTTGATGGATGCTCATACAAATGTCTGATGCTTAAATAACAAACTAAATAGCAAAAGGTTTGGAGTATGACTTCCAGGAATGACCAGTCCTGTGGGAGAGTGGGGATGGTGGGATGTGAATTCATGATCAGTCCCTTGTGCTGTTTAAGTCAATGAAAAGTCAGGACTGACTGACATTTATGTCCTGTTTGTCCATACAGGGAAAAGATTTCTAGAGGAGCAGTTGATTTTGCAAATGAAAATCAGGATGCCTTTTCTAGCAGTGCTGTCACTGGTGATTAGAGATAGGGAGGGATGTGCAGTAGGGATGCGTGCAAGGATGCGCTTTTGGAGCAGAGGTAAGACGGTGGATGTTGTGTGCGGTACTGGACACAATACCAGAAGCAGAAAATGCTTCTTGGGTTGGTGTCGCTGAAGGGCATTTATCTCACCAGAGAGCTGGCTGCGCATCCTCCCGTCCTCCCCCAGTCGTGGGAGGGAGGACACTGTTGGTTAGCATGGTTTATCCAAGAGCTGAATCCAGCCTAAAATCTTGAAAATAAGTACAGTGTCAAGTGTATAGGCATTTATCAAGCATGGGCAGATGTGCCTTTTGTTGAGGACCATGAGCATCATATTCCTAATGTCAGTTCTGGGCCAGCCCAGGGGCTGAGTTATTTGTGCTCTTGCAGGGAGCTGCGAAGCATTTCAGTGCTTTACTGCAGCATAAATCCTGTTATTACCCTGATCTACCTGTGCTCTTTTGAAACGTGAAAAACATTTTCCCACCGACAGGAATATTTTCCCCAAAGTTCCCTGTTTATTGATGGTCAGAAGCAAAAAGTCCTTAGTGTGTGATAGAGAGGTCTGGGGAAAGCAACGGTGTGCCTCTGAGGGGCTTGTGTGGTAAAACAGAACTAAAAACTTTTCAAGGAGAAATTGCTTTGGGTTTGCTTCCAAGGATGGGAAAGGATCAGGTTTTGGACAGAGAATCAGTGTTTGGCTTCTCATATCTGAGCTGGACAGATACCAGTCGCTTGTTTGTTTGTGTGGATTTCTTGATCCAGCTCTTCATTTTCTGTCGGTCTGAGGGCTGTTTTGGGAAGGGAAGGTTGCATCTGTGGGTCTTGTCTATGGGAGATTTTGATGTTCATGGAAAGATTAAGGAGGCTTTTGAACATTGTCCCTCAGTTTACTTCTTTTCATTTTTGTTATTGTTTTATAAAAGGATTGTCCTTGAAGCCGGAACACAGAAGTAATTTATTTCAGTAAATCAAGTGCATAATAAGTGCATGTAATTATCCCCACTTTACTTTTCTCACGAGTATTTGCTGCTGTATCTTGCAAAGTTATGCCTTAGCTAAATGGCATGGATGAGACACTCCGCTATTTAAGGACACGGGTACTGGGTGTTCCCCCACCCCAGTACTCGGCTCCAGTTCAGAAGTAGTGCTGCCTTCTGCGTTTACCCATGGGGATGTGGAGGGATGAGGACAGCTCTGTGCACTTCTGGGAATGGCCTCAGTTTTCTTGTGAGCATCTTTTCTTTCCACGTATGCTCTCCTTATACACAGGTTATGATGGCCCAGAGTCATCCAGCCTAGCTTGCGGTGTCTACCTGCGGTGGGAACACAGAGCCGGAGCCCGTCTGCCTCGCTCGGGTATTTGATCTACCCCTAAATACTAGGTGCCCAAAGAAACAGTCCTTCTAAAGCAAATGCCTAAGCTCCCTCTTTAGTCACTGGAGAAAATGAGGTTACTTTAAGGACCTCCAGAGGAAAACCCTGTCTGTCAAGTTAGTGCCAGGAGCTAGGCAGGCAGGCTGGCCCCAGGGGGTCTTGAAAGGCTTCAGGCTGCTGACTGCTTCAGTAGGCACCAACATTCGCATGCCTGCTAGAGACCAAATTAGAGGGACCGGATTTCCCTGGCAAGACCCTCTTCTGCCTCCTAAGTGGTCGTGGAAGAAAGACGGACCCTACCAGGACTCGCTAACGATCTGACGGCCCCTCCGAAGGGGCCCTTTGCTCTCCGTTAGCAGCAGAGGAGCAGGGCTGGTGAGCAGGGACCTCCGCCGGTGCCCAGTGCTAGGTGAACCATAAGGTCGTGGTGAAATGTCTCACAAGCTGTTTAACTGAACCTGACAGAGAATAATTGCCAGGGCAGAGGATATGCAGCTCTCTGTATGAATTACTGACGTACACACGGATAAGGATTAGGCAACGCCTATACCCTACTAGACCCTGTGAATGTCATGCATGCCTGTGGCTCTTTATAGGTGATTGAGTCTCACTGCTGGATGTCTGGATTTATAAACCAACCTTCCCTAGGAGTGAAAAATCAGAGGCACAAGCAACTTGTATAACGCAGGTGACAGCGTTAGCTTTAGCAACAAGCACTGCATATCTTTTGACTTTGAGCTTTATGTCATGGGGCAGTGTGGAAATCACGGAGGACAAAAATGACAATAAGCTAAGAATGATAAAAGAAAACCTATCAGAATCAATTCAGTATTATTCAGTGAGTGATGGGGAAAGTATATGAGGATCCTAAATTTGTGTCACTTGTCTTATGAGAGTTTAGCGATAAATTGCTCTCCCCTAAGCAGGACCTTGATTGCAGTGATGGACAGGCGGGTGTGGAGACTGGAAATCAATAGCTGGGATAGATTCAGACAGGAATCATTAGTTTGCAGGCAATGGAGACCAAGATCTGCGCAGCTCAGTCACTCACAGCTCACGTGGCTTCAAGGGGACATATTTTCTGACAAAACCGGCAGGATTTGGCCCTTACAATTTTCTTAAGTACTTTCCAGAGGATTTATGAATAAGCTTTGGGTCCAGTTTTATTAGCAGTAATTGTATAATACATCAGCTTATTATGGCTGAACATTTTTCGTTCTAATGTGTGGTCTCGGGGCAGGAAAGCCTATTTACTGCACAGCCGAGATACGCTAATTTTGTTCATTAACCAAAGCTTTTGGTTCTCTCGGGTACCTCTGTCCTTCTTTATATATCCAGGCCCTTTTGCTTTGTCTTAGATAAAAAGATGCATGTGAGGACAGGACAGAAGGAGATTTGAATTTTGGTCTGGAAAAATCACACAACTCCATTCCCCACGGTAAAGCCAGCAGCAGAGAAGTTGTTGGCAAGTCCCAGCTGGGACCTGTCTGTGCCAGGCATTTGTTTGGTGAAGTGACCTCAGGAACTATTTCTGCAGTAGAAAAACAGTAAATGGCTCTGCTGAGAGCCAGAGTTGAACCATCAGGTCCATAACGGGGAGCACAGACAGCCTGTTTGGGGGAACCCCTTCCCCCCAGGTCCATGGCTGTTGGAGCATCTTCCACCTTAACAAACCGCTCCTGTTGGCACCGGGGGCTTCTCTGTACCCTGGAGGATTTCTGAAGTCACATCTGATTTGAGTTGGAAGGATTAGGCCACAAAATGTCCCCTTACTTAAAAAAGCTAATTTCACCAAGGGACTGGAAGGCAGAAAGGACTGTTTTTCTCCTTGTATTTTGATTTTCTCCTGAGCTAAGATCACCAGCCTCTGCAGATGGAGATGCTCAGAATTAGCACTCTGCTATTTGTCAGCTCCTGGCAGATCCTGTGTGGCACTTAGATGATTGCATTTATCAGCAGCTTTGTTCAAAGTATCTTTTTGGAACTTTATATTTCATTCAAACATTTTGGTACAGATAAATAGGTGTACATAAAACCACATATACATACACACACACACAGTTACATGCTTATAGTTATCTATAGAAAGATAAGGGGCCCTGGGGAGATTTTTAGATACTGGGTTACTATCAGAGGGACATAGGTACCAAAGTCTGATTTGTGCAAATAAATGTATAACCCAGTCAGTTACTGCAGAAAGGTCAGAATAAAACCTAGAGGCTATAAGAATGTTAAAAGTATTTTCAGAAACCTAAAGTATTTTTTTTTTGTCTAAGATGTGGTAATGAATAAGGCAAATGATGGAGGACTTGAATTTGGCTCGTATTACAAAATTTTAGAGTTTAATTAGTTATAGCACTTCTGTCATTTCATCTTCAAGCATTGTATTAACTGAACAAGTGTTCACTGATGATCTCCATATCTTGGGCTTAAAAAAATTAAATAAAGTTTTAATGCAATTTTTTCTGAGTAGAATTAACTGTAGAAGGATTTTGCTGCCAGAGCTCTAACATTATATCCAATCCTATAATAAAGATTTTTTTTATTACTAACAAAATAATTTCACATATTCAGTATTACTCATTCTGGATAGAAGGCTCTTGCATCCTACACAGTGTTATTCTCTCACGGAATTAATTTCCTGACCTGCATTTTTGGGACAATATGGCTTTAAATTCAGCAGAAATCCCCATAACCTCTAACAGCCTAGCTTTCAAGTTTATGAATTTTAAGTTACTGTTGTAATTTCAGCAGGTCTGGCTCCCACTGAAGAACAGAAAGGGGAAGGGTTGCGCTGGTATGTACAGAGATACAAATTCCATCGCAGATATGAGTATTGGGTAAAAGCTATTGTGTACACCTCCATTTAGTTATGTCTATATTAAATCCTGTAGGTGTAACTGACGTTGATAAATGCAGTGGATGAGCATCCTCACTCCGCCGTTCAGGAGAGACTAACACAAGTGCAGCAGAGCACGGTCTCCGCTCCCCTTCCCCTGCTCTGAAGAGCTGCCCGCTGCTCCCTGCGTGACCGGGGGGTTTTGCTGGGTGTCCGCTGTCCCCGCGGCAGCAGTCTCTGCAGCGCCGGGGACCCAGCACCCCTGTGCCGGCGGCTCTGCCCACACCCACGGAGATGCTGCCCGTGTCCATTGAGACCCCCTCGTGGGTGCTCGGACTGTGGCGAGGGGCTGCACCCCCGTTCTGGTCCCTGACGGTGCCCGGGCCGTGCAGGAACATGTCTGCAAACGTGTACTGGATAGCGGGATTTTTGATTGATCTAAAAGCAGAGTTTAATTAGCTGTTGAGCATCTTCTGTGCTGTTTGAGATCATTACAGGGTCGCGTACCAAATGTCTTCTGCAAAGTACCAGGCAGTGAAGTAAAAAAAATCCCAAACCCAAAGCTTAGTGAGTGACACTGAAATCAAGTCTCTTTGGTTAATAACTGCAGATGAAATCCTGGCAATCATCAAGAAATCATTTTTATTTGCCAAGCACTTCTGTGTTGTCTTGAGTGTAGGGATAACAAAGCACTTCATAATTAAATTAATTTCACAGCATCACTGTAAATGAAAAAGCACAGTCACTCTTGCTATTTTCAAGACTGTAGCTTAGGGCTACATGGGCAAGATTTTGAGATGAGGCTGGAGAGTTTTAGCTGAGAGCTTGACAAGTGAATGAAGCCCTCAGAGACAAGTTTGGCCAGCACTCTGATTTACCAGCCACTCTTGCAAGTCTGGGGGAAAAGGGGCCTTTTCCAGGATCCCCCAGGGCAGAAGCTCCCCTTCCCTGTCTCTTCCCTTGTGCCTGGTACTGAGCATCTAGAGAGCTGAGCGCCAGTGGCTCCCCAGCATCCATCTCCTATGTACAACTCGAGTCGAGTGGAAAACTGCATAGAAAGTGGATTTTTGGTAGTAAAAGGGGCCATAAAATAAAATGGATGGTAACTGACATAGGGAGATTTCTTGTGTCCCCATTCCCAACCCATGGGCAAAGTCCCACATCCCATGAGTTGTGGCAGCTGAAACATCAAGTCTTTTTGCCAGAAGGGTGAGATTTCTGGAAGGGAAGGGGAGTATCTGCCTGACGGTAATGTAGTCCTTGAATTCTCCAGGATGGTTCAGGAGACCCAGGGACCCTTCTCTCCCTCCTCTTCCACTTCTGCAGACACCAGGTCCCCGTGCTACCTCCTCATTAGAGCCCGTTGTTTCTTCCTAGAGAAGCTGGGACTTATTTTGGGGGCTCTGGACTGATACAGACTGTCACTGAGAGTTCATACGACTTTTAATCAACTGGTACTGGAGCAGGGGCAATGTGAGTCTGGGTTGGATTTTCTGTTGGTATTTTGGATTTCCTCATTTGACACTAAGGGAAAAAACTCATATTATCTGATATCTGTGTTCCCACAAGCCACCTGCCTACTGAACATGCAGTTTAATCAAAGTGACAAATCTGGAGCTAGTGAAAATGAACCAATTAACTGAACTCAGTGCATTTTCTCCCAATTTCACTTAGGTGAATTTAGACTGTTGGGTTATTTTCCATTCTAAATCTCCGGCAAAATATCACACTAAGCTAGACAGCAGTGCTGTTCCCTGTAAGGAGAAGAATGAAACACAGTAAAAGCCTCAGGGAAGAAGGTACCAGTGTTTTCACAGCCAGAGTGGGCTTTTTGGTATAAGAGGTAGTCATGTGTATCAAATTCTAATATTTCTATTCTAAGCTGCAGGATCTTCACTTGGACCTTCACCTTTCCTTAAGTTGTATTAAATAGAGTGTATATCTGGTATAATATTTATGCCTTTCACTTCACAGCTGAGATTTAAATACTGAAGTTTTTATATCCATAAAAAGTGCAAATGAAAACAGAATATTTACAGACCATTGCAAACCATGGTGCATTTCCTTCTGGATTACTTTGGGGTAATCACCGAAGGGGTATTTTATACCTTCTAAAATAGTTCCTTCCCCTTACTTGGTATGTCAATGTGATCTCCTTGTCAGCTTATTACTAAATGATTTTACAGCTGAATGTTTGTGTTTGCAGACCGTTTATTTTTTCAGGTAGGTTTTACCGAATATAAGGCTAGAAAAAGCTGGTGTGGTTTTTCAGTCCAGTCTCCCGTCGTGCATCGGCCACTGCATTTTCCCCATGGTTCCTGATCAGAAACTTGGTGGTGGTGCCTGGAGCCGCAGAGGTTTTGCAGGGTGCTGGTGACTGCTGGATTGTGCAGCTTGGTGTGTTGCTGCGGGGTGGTTCATGATGGTGCTTTGGTTTTATGGTGTGACTGAGAAGGAATTTGAGACAGAAATGTTGTAATATTGAAGGCACAACTGTATGGGCCTTGCGGCCAGTGGAGAGAAGGTGAGATAGAGGAGAGCGGTGACGGTGTCTACCGTGCCAAGTTGGTAGATGATCTTTCAAAGATGAACTGAAGGTGAATCTAGACATTTCACAGGGGTTTCCCTGGATTCAAGTTGTGTCATTAAGTACTTACGTGGAAAGAAAGGGTAAATCCTTTATTTCCTGTGGTTTGGAAATCAGAGACATTCAGACTTAGCGGAAGACTGAGCTCTTGTATAAGCTGGGATTGGAGGAAGAGACCAAGAAAGCAGTGCTGTCTCTTGGGGAGCAAACCCGCCTGCACCTGGGAGAGGGGCTGCCTGCCTGGGCAAGGGGTTTCTGTTGAACATCTCTGACTCTGACACTTTACCAGGTGCTTGAAAGGGACTGTCTGTGCCAGGACTCTCAGGTTGTGCCCAGCCTGCCGGCTTGCGACTGTTGGAGAACAGCATAGGGTTCGGGTACCATGGGTGGACGGCAGAAGAAGGGTCCCGTTGGCATCCCAGCCCAGCGTGGCTTTGCTCAGCGCAGGTAGAGGCAATGGCAGCTTGCTAGTGGGGAAGTTTGCAGGCTGGGCTGGCTGTTGGGGAATGGAGAAGAAATAAACTGAACTCGAATTGAGTAGCAAATACCTTGGTAGTGCCTTTCCTGCTTATACTGAGATGACTTTTCAAAGGCGATGTCATCTTCTGATGCCTGCGGGCAGGAGGTAAAGTTTCTAGAGAGTTAAATGCAAATTGCTCCCTTCAATATATGCTGTTCACTGGCGCTGGGGGAGTTACACAGATTTGACTGGAGTCAGAATTTAGCCAGCAATATGCATATTCAAGGATTTTTCAAAAATCGGAGTCCATTCAAGGGGCTGCTTTAAGGCTTTGCTAGAGCCGAGGCCGAATCCAGTGCGGCTGCCGCGCTCCCCGCCCCCATCGCAGCGGATCCGTAATTGTCGGAAACCCAGGAGCGAACAGGTAGGCATGAATGTCTGGCAGCCCAGGATGCACCTTGATTGACAGCAGGCTACTGATGTCTGTGAGATTACAGGCGCTGACTTCTAAAGAAGAGCTTAATTAGCTCCGCTCCAAGAGGTCCATTCTCCCCTTCGTACGCGTGCATAACTCCAGTTGACATTAATGTGAGTTACATACCGGGAGGAGAATAGACCCAGAAGAACGTGGGGGAGGTGTGGGACCGAGAGAGACAGAAAATGAGATGGTGGGGGAGGAGGAGTGAGAGAGGGAGCACAATGGAAAGAAAATGTTGGGGGAGTAGGTGCATGCCTGGGGAGGAGAGGCGACCTGCCTCGCCGGCTGTAAGGATGCTGGGAGCACGGGGACGTGCTCTTGGCTTCCCCCTTTTCTTGGCCGGGGAAGTAAGACTGTGGCAGATGACTGAGGACTCTTCCCCAAGGGTAAAATCCTTGGGAAATCTACCTCCCTCGCCTCTTTTCCATCAGAGACTCCAATTCCCATCCTGTTGCTCTGTGAAGCACATGCCAAAATTCCTCCCTGGTTTCAGCAGCAGCCAGATGTGGGACAGCCAGATGTGGGACGGACATGTAGGGATTAGGGGAGGGAGGAGAGGATACGCATGTGCTGTGGCTGGGCGGGCAGATGGCTCCTTTTTGTAAGGAAAAAAAGAGGGAGAGGGTTCGATGCGTGAACAAAAGCTCCTATTTAAACTCTAGTAAAGACAAGAGAGAACTGAAATGGAATAAGACATAAACTATAGAAATGATGAATGGCTGCATTTGGTATGTCTATATATGGGAAAGGAGCTGCTGTGCATAATTAAACAGTGGATAAATGGAAATGTACATGGTCGCTACTAACTAAAGAGCATGATAAATGAGTTATACTCCGTCATGTTCATATATCGCCTGCTGCAGGTTACTAGTGATACATTTGTGCTATTTATTCTACTTCCATTGCTTCAGCCAACTTATTCTACTTCCATTGCTTGAGCCAACTTATTTGTGGAAGTAAACGTGACACGGTTTGATTCCTCTGCCCAACAGGTCTGCGAGTCAGTGTTCCTACAAAGTCTCTCTCTCTCTTCTGCTCAAACTCTCTCCAGGACACAGGAGAATTTAAAAGCTTTACTCGAACCCCTTTTTTTCCCCCTGAATAGGCTTTGTGTGCTCAGACTTAAATGAAGAGAATTGATGGTAAACCTCCCATTAAGGGGACATATTGAGATCAATAAAAAAATCACAAAGTGCAGCCTGCCATTGTAACCTTTGCCAGGTGCCTGGAACCAAGGTACTAATTTGAAAAGCAAGAAAGGGTCCCTAATTATTTTTAAATAGTATTTTAGTATGTGGAGTCCGTAGCTGGACTTTCTTTTTAACACTGTTTCTGCAAACCTCAGACAGTGCTGAAGCAGCTGAGATGCGGGATGGGGAAGCTGCTGCAGAGAGCTGTGGCCATCGCAAAGCTGCATCTCTTATGCACTGGAGTAGCTTGGTGATTAGCGGGACTCATGGCTCTCGCGAGGGATGAACGTCCGTGTTTGATACGTGTCATCTTATCCCTTTCTGAAGAGCTCACAGGGCAGCCAAAGCCAATGTCAAAGGTGTCGGGTCCCAGCGGTGATGGGACACAGAGCTATAGCTGGGCACGGACCCACATGCTTCCCTGGTGCCGTGCCACCGACCTGCTCACCGGCCTGCTGATGGGCACGTAACTCCCTCCGATCCAGAGAGGAATGTGTATGGAGAGAACGGCTGAAAACTTGAGAAGAGATTGAATACTTGTGGCTGAATCGATCCCTCAAAGCCCATGTAGAAGACCCACGCAGAGGTTGCATGCCCTTCTGCATGGGCCCCCCTTCTGTCTGGGGACCTGCATGGGCCAGGGTCACTTGCTGGTAACACAATGCAAGTCATAAATCCATATGACGCAGAGGAGCAACCCTGTGCTGCAAACGAACTGGCTCACTGGCTCCGTTACTCTGTTCTCTCTTTGTGGTCTGTGAGCACGTGCTCGGAGAAGAAACAAAACAAGCCGAGAGCTGTAGAGAGGGCTGTTAAATGTGTTGCCAGTTTTGAGAGCAGCGTCATTGGATTCTCATTCTTTTTTTCCTGCTAGTGAAAATAATGTCATGCATCAGGGCAGCTTATATTATCGGTGTGTGTCCTGATGTATTTCAAATACCTCGAGAGAAGCCTGAGATAGTAGCACATTTCGGTGAAGGTGGCTGCCTCCCACAGCCTCCATTCATTAGCGATTCTGCAGAGTACCAAGAGATTAAATCACTGCAGTAAAAAAAAATATTTATGAGCATTAATGAAGGTCAGAAAGATATTTGCCAACTAAGAGAGGTATGTCTGTATTATATTAAGGCCCCAAATCTAAATTTTTCAGGTATTTTGATTTAGCTGCTTTATGGCATCAACACAAAGTGCCTTAAGACCCAGAGGAAAAGAAATTTAAATTCACAATAAAAATACATACAAATGCAGATTATATTGAGCTTTTCCATCTTCTGTTCTTCTATTTTTTATTGGAATTTGATTGGAAAACACAATGAGTATGTAAAATATCAGCTCAAAACATAATAAAAGGTAGGATTAACTTGCACAGACAGCATTAATGGATATATTTAAATAACAGATGTTTAAGTAATCATAATGTACAGCCCTGCTACAAACTCAAGTTGAACTTGAAATATCTTTGCCTGTGGAAAAAACCCCCCAGATAACCTTGACTCCAAAAGCCAAGTTTGCCCATTATAGGCTTGAGAAACATCCCTGTTAGGCTTTTTCATGTAGAGAAGTTGGCTTTAAAACTTAGGATCTGTGTATGTTAAAAAAAGCATCAGAGGGATTCGGGAGGCTTACATGTGACAACACGAGTGTGACAATGCGGACATGACAGCACGGGCACTTTTGGAAGGGCACACACTGTTGCTGAGGTGGTTTTTTAAGGCTTTGGACCTTCCTGTTCCGTCCAGCCTCTTTACACTATTTTCATTTTACCATTGTCCTTCCAACCAGAAGATGGAGCAGACTCCTTGGACTGCACTTGCCTGGGTAGTGTTGTGGTCCTCAGCAAGCTGACCATTTCGCTTTGCCTGGCTTCACCCATGCTCTGAGCAGGGGTTGGACCAAAGGACCTCCGCAGGCCCTTCCCAGTCTGTCTTTCCGTATGTTCACCTTGGATTAAAAGGATACAGAGTGATTGCTTCCAAGCCCAAACCTCGGAGGTTGAGGTAGGAGCAATGCAGTAAGGCTGGGCTGTCTAGAGGGAAGTTAAGAGCCTCAAATTCCCCACGTAGCTTCTCAAAGCACCTTGAAAGATTGTGACTGAAAGCCACCCTTCTTCAGCTACGACGGGAAGCTCCAGAAGAAACCCTAAGGAATGGCAGGATTAGGTGTGGGGCAAGTTTTGATGTTTCATTGGCTGTGCTTACGTTATGTGTTACTTTCTTCTAAAAATCAAATTCCCTCTGACAGGCTGATGCTGCTGATAACTGCAAAGCTGCCTCCTTTTTGGCGAAGTCTGTGTCTTAGTTTCTGAGCTTCACTGCTACCTGACAATCAAGATATAGTTCATTTTCTTCTGAGAACAAAATGTTATGAGGAGAGTATGTTTCTCTTTTCTGGCTAAGATGAATGCACTTTTTTTTTGGTAGCTGAATTCTGAAGACAATAAACACTAAACAAGGGAAAGAAAGGAAAAAGACACATTCAAAACCTGCTCACATACTCTGTGCTCTGTGCTGTTATTACTTTGGATCAGGTTATAAAGAGTGCTCTGGATGGGGACAGATTTTGAAGGGTGATTGACATCCACCAGCTCCTTTTCTTCTCCAGATTTTCCCCAAAGAGCAGGACAGGACTCAGTGGGCTCTTTGCAAATCTATCTGCTTGCGTGATCGTGCGGTGGAGCCCGTGGGAAATTGGCACATCCCCTCTGTGGCACATCTGTGCTTGCCACATGCGTAACGGGAGCGGAGGAACCTCTCCATTTTGATCACGACTGTGATGCTGATGGTGTCCCACGCCACAAGCAGGTCACTTAGCTTTACTGCCTTCATTTATCCTGGTAATAATTCTCCCCTCTCTTCCCACTGCACCTTGCTGTGCAGAGGCAGTGCTGAGTCCTGTTAGCAGAGCACACCTTTCCAAAGATGTTTGCTGAGACATGAGGGGAATAGCAAGCAGCTGCCACACTCCTGCTCCCTACCCTCTAAGCACAGTGATAAAGATTCTTTACTAAAAACTGTGAAGGCTAAATAAATAAATTAAAAATTAAGGAAGTTATTCCCCCAGCGGAAGAATCAATCTTGAGCAAATGCACTGGTAAGCTGTGTTAGTGCGGCAGGTAGATATCTGCCCTTTAGCCATAATTGAATGAGGTTATCACTGGGCTTGTGCAAAGGAAGGATTGTATTAGGGAGAAAGCATGGCATTTGTGGTTTGCGGAGCTTATCACGACAGTTCATTGCAACGGCATCGTCCAGGAAAGCTGTGTCTTTTTTGGGTGCTTTAGGTGTCCTGTAGAAACGTGCAGGCTTTGAGAGCACTGTCTGGCTGTGATGAGGGTCTTCTGAAGCCAGTACAGCTCTCCTGTGTGTTGCTTCCCAACTTACAAAGGGGCTGACGTATCTAAAAGAGTTTCAAAATCAATGAGGAGAGAAGAGAAATGCTGGGAATGCTACAAGTAAGATCTAGGATGTGGGTGATTTGAAGCTGATGCCCAGAGAGTTTCCCATGTGAAGAGATAAGTGGGATTGTAGAATCATTTCCTGATGTAAAAGTGTTGAAGATCTCACTACAAAAGAATCTGTTGAAGATTCTCACTACGAGAAGGACACTGAGGTGCTGGAGCGTGTCCAGAGAAGGGCAACGAAGCTGGTGAAGGGTCTGGAGCACAAGTCGTATGAGGAGCGGCTGAGGGAACTGGGGTTGTTTAGCCTGGAGGAAAGGAGACTGAGGGGAGATCTTTTCGCTCTCTACAACTACCTGAAAGGAGGTTGGAGCGAGGTGGTTGTCAGTCTCTTTTCCCTGGTAACAAGGGACAGGACAAGAGGAAATGGCCTCAAGTTGCGCCAGGGGAGGTTTAGGTTGGATATTGGGAAAAATTTCTTTACCGAAAGGGTTGACAAGCATTGGACCAGGCTGCCCAGGGAAGTGGTGGAGTCCCCATCCCTGGCGGTATTTAAAAGACGTGTAGACGTGGCACTTGGGGACATGGTTTAGTGGTGGACTTGGCAGTGTTAGGTTAATGGTTGGACTTGATTTTAAAGGTCTTTTCCAGCCTAAATGATTCTGTGATTCTATGATTTCTTGTCTTGATCATTTAAAACTGAACTGGATAATGGCAGTCTTTAAAGTAATGTTCAGGGTTGTCTCAGATGACTAGGTAAGGTAACCCTGCTATAACTGTCGTTGCACGGACGGGGGACCTCATGTGTGAAGGTCTGGGACCTGGTGCCATACATCCAACCTGGTGCTTGCTGTTGAAAATTAGTGGGATCGCTGGAAGATAAGAATAACATTACAGAATTGCCAAGATTTTAAGAAGGAGCTTTTTTCCTGCCATGTCTGTCCCATACCACTACTAAAAAAAGGAAGCCCCATTCTGGAGCAGTTATTCAGCCAGGGGCTGTGCTGCCTGAACAAGGCTTGAGCGAGGTCCCATGTGCCCAGAGGAATGGCCGAATCCGCGTGTTTCTTCTTTGTTTTGCTCACCCAAAGCAGGGCCAGGCTTGTACTGATTTGGGCTGACACACGATTGCTGGCTGTTGTTTGCTTCTGTTGTTGGGATGCATAGAGGCAAGCATGGCACTGGTTTGTGTGAACCGATGAACACATATATTTGAAGTAGCCATCCTCCATGTAAAAATGTTGTGTGCTAAATGAGGACGAAACATAGGCTATGTCACAAGTGGCTGGAGGAAAGCAGGGGAGAAGAAAATGATCCATTAGACAGGCAATAGCTGCACAGCAAGCAATATCCAATAACCCCACTGGTGTGAAGCATTTTATTGTCACAATGACAAAAATAACTTTTTAGGAAGGATTCAGTAAAGTAGCAGAAGCAGAGGTCCCAGGTAACCGTGTGTGTGTCATGACTGGTGGCAGAGTTTGGGTAGATATTAGCTAATTTCACTGAACTTTGGGCATGTAATTCACTGCACTGAAATATTGATATTGCTCCACCTAATGACAGGAGCTCCACGCTGGCAAATGTCTTCAGGTTTGTAGTTAAATGAGGAGCAATCATGTTAACAAAGGTAACACAAACCATTAGGAAATCTCTATGCTGCATCTCTGCGTGTGGATGCTATTAAAGTGTCAGCTCTACATGAATACCAATATTAACAGTGTAGTCAAACTTTAATGATTTATAACAATAGGTGCTGTATCAGCACAGAGAGCAACCAGCAAAAGGAAAGGCAAACCTGGAGGGAAACAAATGACAAGAGGAGAAGATGATAAAAGTGATGGAACTTGAAATGAAAGAAAAGCAAAATATGAGCTACTGCAGTAGGGAAGACATGCTTTTGTGTGAAGTGGTGGAGGATTTTTGAGGTGAAAACTTTTCAGTGGTACCCAAATGGTGGAAATTTTCTGTTCTTTTCCCACTTTGATGTCATAGCACTGCTAAAATAGCATGTCATATGGCCAAGCACATCAAAATAGCGAATTTAAACATGGCCTAATTATTATTTAGCTGCTGGGGTGGTCTGTCTGTATGGGAAAGTTGTCCCTAAGACCTTGCAGGTTCAAGCCTGGCCCTGCAGTGATGTCTGTGGCCATGCTTCTGCTCTGTCTAGTTTGTTCTGTATTGTGTCGGAGTTTATTTCTGGTGTGACTCCAGCCTACTTGGCAAGGTGCAAGTTAGAGAAATGGGAGGTATCGGAGAGCAGTGTGAGGAACACATTGTTTGGTCTGTTTAGTTCCATCACTCATTTTAAATATTAATTCACCAAGTCATGTTTAAGAGACAGTTCTCTCTCCCAGCATCCAAACTACACTATCCCTTCACTGGTGCTCAAGATCAAAAACAAAAGAAAAATTGTATCTGGTGTGTGCGTTTTTAGGAGGGGAGTTGATGAACACTGATAGCAGGTGAGAACTTCCACACCACAGTTCTGTTCCAAGCAGGCCATAGCCGTGCCCGATGTGTCACACACTACTCAGATGATAGAGGGGGAATAAACATCCTTAATTCTGCCGGAACAACATTCTTCATTGCCATGTCCTTCCCTCTTCAGATATTTGGTCTCCCTGTCCTCGCAGTACCAGGTTAATAAAGGGCTGGAAGATGCAGCCATGCAGTTCCTCACCTGCAGAGCCGATCAGCGATGCCTTTGGTGGTTCCTTTGGTGGAGAAGGCATCAAAGCCACAGCAGCACTTCAGCTTCTCACCTCTACATTTACCATAAGCCTGCCTGCTGCACTGGTTAAAGTTTTGGGCTGCTTTCTTGGTTGGGTTTTTTTGCCCGCAGAGGAGGTAAACTCCTCTGCAGTCTGCAGTAAAATCAATTTAGAAAAATAGCAAGGGATGGGGAGCCATGAAACACGTGGGCAATAAGCACTGACAGTCAGCGTGCGTCTTACCGTCATACTGTGGCATAAGTGTTATGCCATCGTAGTCTGCCGTGGATGTTCCTGAGCAGTTTGTTATTTTGCTATGTAAAGTATCTTAATAAACACAGCAGTTTCCTCCTTCAGATGCACCCATTCTTTTACAGTGATTAGGACGGTGTTATGAGAGCTGTTTTGGAAAGGCAGGCGTGTCATGAGGAAGTAGAGATACGAAGAAGGAAAGGATCCACAGCTCTATGGATCCCTAGCTGGTGTTTTTGTCAGGGTCAAGTGTGCTACCAGAGGATATATAGCTGATCTGGGGAACTCTGGGACACCCGATGAAGATGCAGAAATTGGGGGTATGCAGGCTCTGCCGTAGCCCAGGGCGGTGGTGGTGGGCAGTGCTGGCTCCCCCTCAGCGCTGGCGGGGGGCGGAGGGTGACTCAGCTCCTCACCGAAGCAGCACCATGAAGTGAGGTGAATTACCACGTCTCATATGAGTGACCTCTTCCACTTCTGATACCTTCCTGCTTTTCTCTCCACATAAGTTAGCACTGCCTTCTTTTAGCAGCTCTCCACTTGCTGCCTTTGCAAACAGCCCCAGTGCCACGGCCATCCCGTTCTGCCTCGTCCCTACGCCCAGGCTCACCCGTGCAGTCCCCTAACAGGTGGTGAACATCTTCCCCTGACTTTCTGCTGGTGAGAACGGCCACCTTGCTTCTTCCATCCCTGCCGCAGTCAGAACATCACCGAAACTCCAGCATTTCTCTTGCTTTTCGCTCTCCCTCTCTAGTTACTTGACTCCGTAATTGCATTATTCAGCAGCAACCCTGCAAGGCGTTTTGCGGTGGCAGTGAGAGGGCACAGCAGCGTAAAGGAGCAAAACCGCACCGCCTTGCAAGATCTGCAGTTGTTTTTCCATGTTGCAGCTGTAGTAAGGGCTGGTGCTGTGGTCGGAGTTGCAGAGCGTCAGGAATCGTGCGCAGGTCGGAGGTGAAGAGGGCACATTTTATTCTGACTAAATAACTTTCTGTAGTTTCCGATCAGGAGATTTATAACATCTGATTATAGTAACACCATTACCCATGCAGCTGCTGTCTGCACAGAGTAGCAGAGCCGGCCAATTAGTTCAGATGTGCTGTGTGTGTGTGCGTGCACGTGTGTGTATGTGTGTGTGTGCTGGCGTCAATAGGAGCCGCTTGTCAGCTCGGTTGCTGGACACGAGCCCTGAAGCTACAGCTCGCCCCGGGTGGGAACGCAGCTAGATTTTTTTGTTTGGGGTTTTATGCTATTTATTTGAACAACGGTGAAGGGAGCTTTGCTCTCTCATTGCTTTTCACGGTCATGGACTGATCCTGCTGCCCGCGGCTCGGCCCCGCGTGCCTCTTTTCCTTCTTCCTCTGCTCACAAAGAAGCCCCAATTTAGCTCCTTTCATAGAAAATTCCCAGTTTTCCAAAAATACCCCTAGAAGGCACATATACATGAAGATAGGGTATTTTGCTTGCCTGGACTGCTATCTTCCCAGCATACATTGGCTTGTATGTATAATTAAGTTCACGTCCCCCCAAACTTTGATTTAACTTGCATAGCACTGGTGGAAAACATATATTAAATAAAGCAACCTTTCTCTGAGCGTCACCCACAGTGATGGCTTCACATTCGGGATGAAAAGGGGCTGAAGGGAAAAACAGGGCCAGTAAAACCCGATGTGGAGCTGAAAGGTGCCGGGAGGATCCCAGGGAGAGGGAGATGGCTGGAGCCCTCGGTCCCAGTGGGAAGGGAACGTGGATTTTGTCACTGCCCAATGGCAAAGCTGTGGCACTTAATGAATTGCAAGAATTGAACTGGGATGGGAATTTGAGACGTGGTAGTGACTGCATTTGGTGCTCAGAAGAGACTTTTCTAGAGTTCTTGGCTGGTGGTTAAAGAGCCTTCTGACTCAGCATAGGTAACTGTGATTAGCCTTTTTTATAACGAGAGGTTAATTAAAAAATGGCTGAGTAAGGGAGAGGGGGATTTGCACATCTCTTCCCTTCCAGCACTCGCACCAGCAGGCGGGAGGTAACAGGTCTACACGGGAGTGCTTCGCTTGGGGCTGTATCCCTGAACACGGAATGAGAGCTGGGAAGGGACGGACGGCTGCTAAGATGTCACTGGTGTTCGGTGAGAAAGCAGGGAAGCAACATCCCAGCTCGAGATGTGCGTGGCAGTCTGGTTGAAAAACAAGTCCCTTCTGACTGTGGAGCAAATGCTGCATTGTCTAATGTGTAATGTAGCGGTGGGGTAAAAAAACGTGCTTAAATACCACTTAGGGACTAAAGAACAAGCCAGAGAGGTTTTTTACTGGCTTCAAAATGACAATGACATTGAAGATAGCATATCAAAATAGACTGTAATCCAAGCAAACGGCACAGACCAGCGATGCAGATAATCCCTCTTCTTCCTCCTCACCTGCAAGAGCCAAGGGCAGCTCGTATATCCTAAACCTGCTTTTGTTGCGGAGAGCCAAACATAGGGTTGGGTTTAAATATGAAAAAGGTAGAGATGGAAGGTAATTGCGCCAGAAAGTTTGAAAATTTACTTCCACTATGTTGCTTTGGAATTGTGACCCATTTTCAGACTTCTCATTTTGCTCAAACTGGGAATTGTGTCTTCTGTGAGCAGAGAGTATTTACCAATGTGGTTATTTAATGTTTTGCAAAAATGGATCCTGGCAGTGTCCATTTTGGGATGGGGAAGGGTTTGGTTTTGTGACTTTTTAAGGCTTTTGGAAAAAAAACCTCAAACCTATGACACCTTTCTAGCACAAATATTTTAGTCTGTTCTGAGGATCAAACCACTAACAAATGCGTTTGAATATGGCATTCATTATCGAGCTGCCTGTGTTTGCATGAGCAAATGGGAGGTGGCGTCTCTGCTGTAGCAGCTAGCGGAGGAGCAGCCTTTCCCTGCAACAGCATCTGAGCAATGTTTCACACACTGAAGGCAGAACAAGCACCATCGATCCTAGCTATGCTCCAGAGGCTCAGAAGGGAAAAGTAAAGCAGCATTGATTTGGAAATAGTAGTAATGGAATTGGGGGTGTTGTTTGCTAGGAATGGATAAAAATGAGTGACCTTTCCGGTGCGCTCTATCTGCTTAAATCAAACCGTAATAAATGAGGCAGCATTTTCGGACAAACTAATCAATAGGCCGGCGTAGTCGAGGAACCTCATATCACATAAGCTAACTGGGTTGGACTTCATCATGTGAGTTATAGCCTGTGTGGCTCCGTGTAGTCCTTGGAAGCCTCAGGAAGGCACAAAGCATCCAGAAAAGGGAGGAAGGCTTTCGTTGGAAAAGCAACTTGTGCCATGAGAGACCCTGGGGAGTGTTGGCTACATCCCCCCTGCCCTGTGTCACCTCTCAAATGACCAGGTGGATGAGGTGCTGCTAAGAGAGTCTGGACTGAAATCTCTTTGAGTGGCTACTAGAAACACAGCTTTCCTGCGAAGCGTCACTGGGGAGGAAAACATGCTGGACGGCTGCGTTTTCCTGATGTCCTAAGCACACATACCCTGGATGCACGCATGCTCGTGGTCTGCACAGCCTACAAGATATTCCAGGGGTTGGAGGGAGTCTGCTTGTTCAAAACCTGTAGGGAGCCGTGGAGAAAAAGCCCTTAAATAGTAATTATCTGTCTCAATATAGGTGGAATTGACCTGATTATAGACAGGGAAAGGCTTGGAGTGGATTAATTGTGGCAGTGCAGTAGGGACTGTTCAAAACGTGATGATGATCGTGCAAACCTTCCAGACACTGGGAAAAATTAACCTGCAGGACTTCACAATCTGGACCTACAAGCTCAGGCTGTTACCCTTAATCCTACAAGTGCCTGCCCTCATCCTCTGGTTCCTATGTGGCACCCAATACATGGGAAGAATCATGATGGTACCTAAGTGATACCTGACAGTGCTTCAAAAGGAGCTTGGAGGGGCTTGCCTTGTATAATTTTAGCTATCTAGCTTGGTTACCTTATAAAAAGGTTTTGCAGAGCCTCTTTGTAATGAAAAGTTCTCAATATAGTTAATAGTTATCTGTTTTTACGTACTATGTAGAGATCAGTGGCATCTATATTGTACGCTTGGGAGAGTATGGACTTCATCTGACTGACTGGTGGTCCACCCCTTCGTGCAAAGTTGTCTCTCAATCCAGTTATTTCTTTTTTGCGGGGAGTTCATTAGTTGATGCAATTTTGCTGTGAAGGCTTGCTTTTCTGGGAACTGGTTTGCTGGCCACAAGTTTTATTGTACGGTGTTTGAAATGTTCTGCACAATAATAACAATAATAATAATGCTGCTTTGCACCTCTGCAGCAGTTCTTTCACACAAAGAACTGAGAGTACTTTAGGGAAATTCTCAAAGTATACGTGACAGTAAATCAAAGCTAGCTGTCGTATTGCTACTTGTGCCTATCAAAAATTCATAACAATTATTAGCCTGTATGTTGCAGATAAAGACATTGAGAAAAGGGTCCAGATGATGCACACTGGATTAGTGGCTCAGATCAACTCTACTTTGCTGGTTTAGACACAATACCAACCGGTCTCTGAAAGGTTTTTTCTGCTAGTTAAGCTTAATTTATCCTTTTCTTTCTTTCTTTCCTTCCTTTTTTATTTACAATCCATTTCCTCTGTGTTTTTCTGCCTAATTATTAAGAGTAATGTCACACCCCTTTTCCCAGCAGCATTCTACATGCTGATCTTCACTGTAATTATATTTTGCACTTAAATAATAGTTTTCACTCAGATTTCAAAGTGTTTTACAAAGGTGGTAAGATTTTCTCTGTGCAGCCTCAGAAAGTTACACGTGATATGCCCTGAACGCAGAGGTGAGTTAGGCACTTGGTGCCCCCCTAAGATGGGAGTGTGCCCTTTCCAGGCAGAAATGGAGCTGCCATTTCACAGCTATTATTTCCCCTGCTTCCCTGAAGAGGCTCTTTCTTTTACACCATCACAGAAATGGGTTCCTACAGTCTTCGTTCGGGCTGCCCGTGGCTTATACACAACCTTTCTCTGTGTGCAGTCCTTTGGGTACCGCTCAGCACCCAAGACACATGCAGCAGCTGTAGCCAAGAGGTGCACCTACTCACAAGGGCTCCAAAACCTGGTCACTTCTTTTGAGTTTATCCTAAGAAATACGCAGATTCTTTTTTCTCCAATTTCACAGGCAAAACACCTGTCTGTAGGTATTTGTTGCTGCTGAGCACCGTGGGGTGTTACAAGAAAGGAGCCCCAGAGCTCTTTTCTTGCACGCAAGTTGTCATGTCGTCTTCTCCTCCAGCACACGCAAGAAGTGCCAATCCATGGACCTGTGTTGCTCTCTCCTGTCTCGCCTCCTAAATGACCAGGGAGTCTCTCTTACAACTTCCAGTCACTGTTGTCAGACAAATGTCTGTTTAGTCTTATTTTGGACATGCCTAAATCTCCACAGAAGGAGTTCACCAAAGATGCACTGTCTATTCACAAGTAAATAACTGTGTAACTCATTCCTAACAGAGCCTCTTTGGGAGGAAATACATACTTGCCTTAAAATAGTAATAATTATGGGGAAATAATTCAATGTAGCAGAGTTAAGGTGTGATAAAACATTTATTCCTTCACACATGACAAGAAAAAATGTGTTTATGTTTACCTGGCAGCGTAAGATTTATGGTATCATTAACTATTCATTTCCCTGGCTTTAACTGCTTGGGGTTTCTAGATGATGTGATAGACAATTGTGTTGCTTTCATTTAGCAGCCTTAAAAGTTGGGTTTTCTTTTTTAAATGCTGTTTTGGGGGCATGGGATTTTATGAAAGGATAATTTACTACATCGAGGAGAGAATAAACTTGCCTGAGGTCGCCCACTGAGTTGGGAACAGGTCCTGTCTCTCCGACTTGCTGCAACGAGGGCGTTGGGGACCAGTCTCCCCTTGCACACTAACAGCAGCCTGATAGTTTCACCTTCTCCATACGTGCAACATAACCTTCATTTTTCGTCACAGTCCATTTTCTTCAAACCTCACAACATCCCATGACTCTAATCCTTCTTCACACCGCTTTCTCCATGCCCCTTTCTATCCCCTATTCTATTCAGCAGGCGACAAGTGAAATTTTCACCCTGAAGATGGACTGAAAGGGTGAGGAGGGAGTTGGCATGGCTGCATGCGTCTTAGACGTTCAAAGCATAACTCAGACCTAACTAATGCATTCGCTGCTAATTCAATAACGTATTTCACACCCCAGAAGTGCCTTTTTGTCAGTGCTTAGTCTCAGCACCTGCTCTCCTAAAAGAAGGCCTCTTTAATGTGTATTTTATGACTGTCATGCAGCAAGGGAGAAGGCATTATTATTTGGAAATCTCTATGTCAGTACACATTAAATTGGGACTTAGTCATGGGTAATTAGCAAGCATTGACCCACACGGTGATTTATACCATATTTTGTGAGCTAAAAATAGGCATTTTCCTGAAGAACAGAAGTCCTGTATATCTGAGGAAGGACAAGGTTGGTGGGATGCTCAAGCTGAGCGAGAGCGGCTGAAGAGGGCTGGAAACACGGTTGTTCCCCGAGCCCTTCAGGAACGGAGACACAGACCTGAGCTGCACCCCAGATAGCAAAACTCAGCGTTGTTCACTTAAATGCAAAGGATTACTAAAACCTTTTATTCTATTTAAAGCAAGAGAGGAATAATTTACATAGCGCTGAGTTGTAATGAATTGCAATTAAGCATGCATCATTAAGCAACTGACCTTCCAGACGTAGAACAAGCCAGTTGGTTGTTTCAGAAGACTTCTAGAGGGGAAAAAGGAAGTGTGCAAGTGTGTGTGTCTATGTGTGCATGTGTGTAAACAAGCCGAAATGGTAATTATTGCACCATTGTGCACTCTTTTTTCTGTCTGTCCCACTGAAATCATTGGAAAGGTGGATTTATTCTAATTCTGATACTTCAGAAGAAACAGGAGAGGAGAAAATCGAGGTGTGATGTCATTTCTATTAGTAAGATTGTTTCTCTTGCCATCACTCAATCCGACAGTCAATAGGCAAAAACACTCTGAGTGGCAATATACCCTAGCAAAATGTTGTGGTTATATTATCCTAACTGTGAAAATAGATGTAGGGACAGTATTTACACTCAATGCCTTGTGCTGTCTATCAATGTACACACAGAAAATCAAATGGAAAAAAAATAGAAACGAAATTTTGATTCTTTTTTGTATTTGGCACAAGAATAGACACAAAGTCAGTCTGGAAATGCTGCATTATTTGTGCCCGTGGCCACCAGCGAGAAGCAGCGTAGACAAGGTTTGCATGCCGGGGAAGTCGGTGAAGGTACCTGCTATACCTTGGTGGCAGTTTTTCCCTTATACCTTCGGATGTAAACATATTCCTTTGAACTAGAGCTGGAGTAAATCTTGGTCTTGGTTTACATGCCAGTGATAAGTTTCCCCATCTAGGCTGAATGTGATCTTTCAAAATGAAGAAAAACTGTCGAGGTGTCTTTTTGTGTTCTTGCTTCACCCAAGTCCAGAGTGCACTGGGTTCCTTCAACGTCACATTGTGGGCAAGTTTTCCTCCTGCCAGTTCCTTTGCTGGATTATGCATTTTAAGCACAAATTGATTCCTCTGATTTTCCAGAGTATTTTCTTTCTATCAGTGCGTCTCCTTTGACATTGCATCGCGCTCCTCAAAGGCAGCAGTATACAGTGCTGCAGCTGGGGGGTGATTACTAACAAGCAATTACTTTTGCAACATTGTTTCTTTCAGTGGGATTAGGTTGGTATTTGATCTAACCAGCCCTAACTCTTTCCAGCTATAAATGACGCTTTATTGCCAGGTTTGAAAAGAAGCTCTATGTCCTGAGTTATGGATGCAAAGAGCTTTCATTAATGAATTTTTCAACTTTAGTAACCCAGGAAATTGAAAATGGGGGAAAGAGAGGAGCAGAGAATATATTCTTGTTATGAAGCAAATGCATCTAAGATCCAGAAATAAAAGATTGTAAATTAGCTACTGGGTATTTTATGTGCTCTATTTTGACTTGTCTCTTTTCCAGCTTTTCATAAATGAGACTGTCTTAAAAATTATAGCCCCATTCTTACAGTAACTGCTACGGATACCCGAACGATATGCCAAATATATCTGAAGGCTGGAAAAAAAACGGAGGCACATGGGTAGCAGATGCATGTAGCACTGCTCCGTGCCTGGACAGATAGGAACGGCTGCAGCCCAAAAATGGGCAACGTCCCATAATTTTACTGGGAGCTTATGACACCATTTGGATTCATTCTGCTCTGGGCATTTAAGAATTGTTCCAGGCTGGTTTTCGGTGCAACCCAGATGATCAAGGCTCCAACCATGGTTTTGCCCAAATCGGACAGTCTAGAAATCCCAGACTGCGAAGGGCAGCGTGGTTCCCATTTCAGCTGCGATAAAAAGCTCCTCTAAAGAGGAGCTGCCAGCCCTCAGCAATCCTGAGTTTATCCAACTTTTTGACACTAGAGATTGAAGAGTTTAGCCTTGACGACTTCCCTCACCGTACTGTGTGAATAATAATCATTCACTCAACAGGGAGGACTTGCTGGAATCCATCAGCAGTCAGTGCTTGGAAAGCCTGCAGAGCTGGAAAACAGCTGAAGAATACCGGCTCTGTTTTTTATAACAAAATGAACCAACTTATGCTTTTCTCTACTTTAAATCTTATTTGGTGAGGCAACAAAGATACTACTGTTTTTCAGTGATTTACCTGTAAGTGGCAAATCTGTGGGGTTTTCGGGTTATGTCTAAGGTGTGGGATTAAATATTGCACGCAGGGCACGTTTCCCTGTTCCTCGCCTTTTCACTGTTCCCACTGCAGGCAGTGGTGAGTTTTGAGTGGGTAAAGAGTAGGAGGTGAAGTCCCTTAATACAGGAGGAGAGTCCAACGTGGCTGATGCGAGCCCCAGGGAAACGCCATGGGGTCAGATCACCCAGGCGGGCTTGGTAAATTGTGACTTATTTAGTTTTGGGTTTGGTGTTACCTGTTGTTCTTCATCTTTGGGCCAGTATTTGGGCCCTCACTGGTTTGTATGACTGAGAGAAGAAATTAAAGGTGTATTAATCAAAAATAGAGATAAAGAAGTGCTTCTTTGCGCAGCAGGGAAGGAACTTCTGGTTATAGCTGCCGGGGTTGTTGCGGAGGCAGGTGGTGTCGGTGGGAAAAAAGGGTTGAGACCGATTCATGGCTGGTGGTCGGGCCATAAGCGGGTGGTAGGGGACTAGGTGGGTTGTAACCTCCACCGTCATCCGTATAACAGTTGTGGGTGCTGGGGTGTACAAGGGCTGTCTTGGCTTGATCAACCTCATGGAGATCTCAGGTCATTTGGTCCGACTCGGAGGGGGACTGCCGTTAGCGGAGGTCCCCGCAGGGGATGGAGCCTTCGCCCTGCCCTGCCCCAGCCCGTGCAAAGGCTGGCGACTGCTGGGGTGGGCAGATGTCCCCCATCCCAAAGACAGGTTTTGGGAGAGCTTGTCTGCGCCAGGGGAAAAGGAAAGCTTTGCTACAGCAAAACCAGAATTATAATGAACAAAAATACTGAAGCGTGAATGATGGTTCTTTACAGTTGAAGATCAATGTAGAAGAGTATATCTTATGTTTACACCAGTGAGGGATTAAGATGTTTACCTGAGAAGAAAGGAAAATAGATCAAAACTCTTAAGTAGCTTTTACCAAAACCACAAGGAACTGATTTTTTATTGTTTTAATTTAGCTATAATTAAATTGTTTAATTAAAATGCTCTGCTGAAGTATTTCACAGACAGTGGCAATTCGGCTCCCATGTGTTGCCTTTTCCCTTCTTTATTATGCCGCCTTTCTACCAGAACTCATCACTGCACGGACGTGTACGTGCCCAGACATCAGCAGGTAGTTTGGGTCGCAGCAGGTAGTAATGCCTAACGTGGTAGGCGTTACTGTCCGCCAGCAATGCGAAACCCCTTTGGCTGTCTCTCAGCCAGCAAAAGACTCTAGTGAATGCACTGTTAAAATACTCATGTGACTTTTTTACAGGAGGATCCTCCTTTAATTAAAACTCTGCAGACTGATATTATTAACACTGATGTGCAAGCTGGTGTAAACCAGGGTTGATCGCTTCTGAAAGAAACAGCCGAAAAAGGGGTTTGAAAGTACTGTTTGGGTAAAGATGCGAGTTTGCATCCCTAATGCCAATCCATTAAACCATTTATAACACCTTTTTTTTTTTTCAGCATGGTGGTTCTTTATTTCAGTCTGCAGCTTGAACTTTGGAAAGGTTGCCTAATCCATTCCTGATTAAATATGTGATTGCAGGCCCTGATTATGTGTGTGCGCGCATGCTTGTTTGTGTATAATCTAGCTCCGGTGGCAAGGTGCCCAGAAATCGGTACAAACTAGGTTTTACACAGAAAACCTGCCTGACAGAAGAGGATTTCAACTGTAGCTGAAGAGTAAATTAAGAAGTGCCGGTACATCCTCAAACGTACGAGCACTTGTACATAACAAGCGCTCTCATAAGCGGCCCATTTATACTGTCTCTCCGAACAAAGCATGAGAAACGGCCGTGCTCTGTCCTTGCAAGTAGCAGCTAAATTTAAGCCCTAAATCTGAATGCGATCGGTGGTTACAGAGCCCCTGATGCTGCCCGGACCCCCGGAGAGCAGGAGCTGCTCCTAGCAAGCAGCCCCACGGTCAAACAGCCACGCAGGCCCTCTCGCTTCCTTCTGCTTTGCCACATCACAAGCCAGGTTAAGCCGTTGCAGGTTTTTTTTTTCCCCTGGGGACAATCCAGGCTCTGCGAGGCGCATGGCAGTGGGATTCACGATGGGTCATTCCACCGCTGCTATCCAGCGAACGTGTCGTATCAACGAGTTTATTCAAAACAGGAGTAATTCAAGGGCCTGTTTTGCAAGGAATGGATTTAAGCTCTATTGACAGAGCTGACTTTTATCTCTGAATTAGTCCCACATAAAATAATTGCATTTAAAAAGGACTCAGCAGGCTGCTGTTATCAAAACCTTTTGAAAGGTCTGTTCTGTTTGATATTGCCGTTTGGCTTTTTTTAGACAACATCAAAGAAAAAAGAAAAAGAAAAAAGGAATTGATAAGGGAGATTGCAGTGCACACTAGCTTACCCATGTCTCCTGCTGTTAATACATGTCCGAGCAGGCTCAGGACACCATGTGGCACTCTGTACTCCGCTTCAGAGCGGTTCTGGGACAGATGCCGTTTGATGGCATGCTGCATATGGAACCACTTGTGTCGGCTGCATCGTAAGAAGGAATAATCAAGGTTCACCAAGAAAGAGATTTGTTTGTGTCTCTCTGCATCTTTTTAAATGATGTTCTTAGCCAGAGGATGGTGTGCTGGGAAGCATTTCTCCACCTGCTGACCCAAGGAGATTGTGGGTGAAGGCTCATCTGTAGGTAGCCAGCACGGCTTTGGTTTTCAGGTCGGGCAGCTCTTGGCTGCCCGAGCTGACAGGGAGGTTGCGGGAGCTCTGTACTGGTGTGGCGGTGGGTTTGAGTTGTGAAGAACAGTGAGGAAAGGGGAATTGTGTCAGGAATGAACTCCCACAGCCCTCCCGGGAATGAAGCTGCTTCAAGCAAAGCCGGGAGCAACCCTGAGAGGTTATTCTGGAGGTGGAAGCGTACCAAAATTTGGGTATTTCTCTGCTCTGTCCACGTAAAGGTAAAACTGTGGCTTTGCATGCAAAACAACGGCATACGTGGTACTGAGTGCCCACTCCTCCCGTCGCACAGCCCGCTTTTCTGCAGGATGCACAGTGGACAAGCCCATGGGGAAATTGCATCTCTGCCTGGCTTTGGTCACTGTTCTGGCTCTGCTTTCCCTCCTGCAGGTATTCCCAAGGAGCCGGCACAGCTGGAGGAGGTATTTCCTCACAGCCCAGATCAAAAATTCACACAGATTTAAGTGCTTTCTAAAAATACTAGCAGAATAAGAGATGGAAATTGGAAAGATATCCTGGGTTAATAGACGCTGTCCTCTGTTCTGTCATACGGGGATCTCACTCGCAGCAGAATCCACAGGGCTTTCTCCAGTGGGGAAGCGTTTGCATCACAACTGTCCTGGTTCAGCAGCTGAAAAGGAAAGAAAAGGGGGTTGGATCAAACCAGATTTAAAATTTATCTTTTTTTTCTTTCCTGATAAAAATTAACACCTGAAAAATTCAATTAACGTCAAAAGAAATTTTCTGCTCGGTTCACACCAGCGTATTACACTCTCAGCCTTTCTGAGAAATGCAGGACTGCAGAAATGTCTCCCTGCAGAGATGGGGAGAGAGCCGGTGCTTTTCCTCTGACAGCCCGTGCTGGGGGCTGTGTGGTGGTGGGACACACCGAGGGGCCGGGGCTAGTCCCCCCCCCCATCTGCAAGCACCCCAAATCCTCTGGGAGCTGAGGGGCCTTCATGGCTCTTCCCACAGAGCTTTTCCACTTCCAGTTGTTTGAGTATTGAGAAGAGGGGTAACTCCCTGTCCCTCTACTCTCCTGTGTGATGGGCAGTTAAAGTCCTGGACTTGGGATCAATGAGTTTTGCAGGGTATCTGGCATTGCCAGCAGCACCCAAAATGTCTCAGAGCCTAAAAATGGTGACATTTCCCTGAGCAGGAGAGAGGAGGGCTTGGGCTCCTGTAGGCAGAGGAAGGAAGCCAGCACCATAACGGGACCAAGAAGCCTTGACATCACCTTTCTGTTCGCCTCCTTTCTTTCTTTGCATTCTCTCCTTCAAATGCAGTAGAAAACAGAAGTTGTTTCCTGACTGCCCACACTGGCTTCTTTTTGGTAAATTCATTACTTGCCGACGGTTCCTCTTCTTTAGCTTTCTATGAACGTTTTAAAGTCATTAAATTGAAGCATGCAGTAATACACGAGCTGTCCAGGGTCAGGCGGGAGCGGAGGGCTCGTGTCAGACCTCGGTGACAAACAAAGCATCATTTGCCTTCAAACAGCCCGTCCCCAGGAGCCCGGTCCAAAACCTCGTCTTGCACCTTATCGCACCGCTCAGCGTTTCATCTGTCCCCGCTCTGTGTCACTCCTCTGCCTGCTCAGCTTGCTGCCACCATTGCCGAGTTAATAAAGGGTCACTCAGTGGTGAGGAGCAAGCTGCTTTAAAGTAGATTTCACAAAGAGAAATCTGCTGAGAGTTTCCTGGGTGGCTCAAAAACTCAGCTCCAGAGCTGTCGGAAATGTGGCAAAAGAACATTTTCCAGTGTTTTAATGGAGCACCAGGTAACTGGGGAGGGCATGGCTACGTTGAGGCTAGAGAAACTTGTATCGCCTACAGTCCTTCCGGGAATTGTATATTCATTTTTATTAACTTTAATTATAGGAGCCCTATAAAATTTTCCCATTTTGTGTTGCATGAAAAATGCAGCAGTTAATTGCTCTTGACATTTCACTGGTTTGTGTTTCCCTCTAACGCAATCTTGTACTCACAATAGAGACAAGGATACCAGTTGGCTTGTTTTAGAGATTGGAGGCTATGATCACACCATGAAATTAGTATTTTTGCTTCTTCTCTCATCAGCTTACAAATACAGGTGCAAATGTGTGTGTTTTAAGAGGGTGTTCTTGGATTTATGGTGCTTGGCTTGCTAAATACGACAGGTTTCTTTCGCTCCGTGCTCTACCTACCCAGCCAGGTCTGCATTGTTTTTTTTTTTTCCCTTTCATCCTTTCCTTCCTTTCTTTCCCCACAGATCTGTCATTTTTTTCATCCTTATTGTAGGTTTCAAGCCATCTGGACTCATAGCTGTCTTTATTTTTTAATTTTTTTTCCAAATGTCATCTCATCTGTGGTAAAAAAAAAAAAAAGGCATACGGCATCTGAATATTACCAATTATAATGTCTGAGGGCTGGATAATCTCTGAGCTCAACGCGGCAGCCGTTCCCAGATCCCGGTGGCAACCAGGCATTTTGGACTGCATCCATTACCTGTGATGATGTCTCGGGATCTCCAAGAAGGGAAATGATATGCAAAGCAAACTAACCTGATGGTGATTTGGAAAGACAGAACAATGCAGAGAGCAGGAGACCAATGGCACGCCCGCCGCGCTTTGAAATGGAAAGTCGATCTGGAAGGAAAGAAAAATGTCGAACATCGCTGCCGCTGCCTCCTGATCGTGGCAGAGCAGCACTGGCGGGGCAGGGGTGCTGGATGGGAGCGGGGACCGGGGGGTCTGGCGGAGCACCCCTGCAGCAGGGTGACCCGTCACCTCTTGACGTGTAGACGTGGTGCTTAGGAACATGGTTTAGTGGTGGACTTGGCAGTGTGAGGTTAACGGTTGGACTCGATGGTCTTAAGGGTCTTCTCCAACCTAAATGATTCTGTGATTCTAAAAGAATAGAGGTACGTGCCTAGCAGGCTGGTTTCTTCTAAGAGTTGCCCAATTCAACCTAATGGGGTAAAAAATGTTTAAAATTAAGTGTAGAATAGATTTGAGTGGTATCCGAAAAAGCTAATCACTTAGGTCTTTGTCTGTAACACAAAAATTTTTTTCAACATCATTATGTTAATGACACGTTCAACTTCCCATCTCAGTAAGTAGAGAGGACAAAATACGAGGCGTATATTGAAGGTCGTGAAGATGCAGAGAGAGATATCCAGAAATATTAATATTCTTTTATTTGTTTTTAAGGTGTGGAGATTAAGACTGGAGAGACAGGTAGAAAAAATAAAAGGGAACAAAGCCGCTAGTAAATCCATCTCTCATGCACAAATCAAAATCATTGTGAAAACATGGATGTGAAGCTGTGGAGGTTTTTTTTGGATAGAAGGCTATACCCAGATAAACACCAAAATCTGGAATTAATCGAATGAATTAGCTGTTAATCCTACCATAATGTAAATTTATTCTCTTTGCATTTTCTGAATCTTTACAGCTGAAGTGTACTAAATGCGACATTTTTAGTCAGGTCATATTTTCATCTTAGACTTCAGAGGAGAAAAAAATTGTTGCTCTACAGTAGTGTTGAGACTAGGAGAATATATGTACAGAATAGGTCCGTGTAAATAAATAAGTAAGTAATATTAGCACTGTGATGTGAAAAGAGGGAAAAAAATGGAATGGTTATTGAAACAGCACTGTTTTCTGTGTCATAAATTTCCTACTCCCATGGGTTACCGTAGCATTTCAATCTGAGCCGCGTGCTGGCACAGATAGCCAGGGAAGAAAGAAAAAAAAGGGGGAAAAGAAAAAAAAGAAAAGGCTGACAGTCGTCTTACGAACGGCATTGTAGAGAATACCAAATGCACAGTACAGCACACCTAATCGGGATGAAGAACATGCCCAGCTGTGGCTCGTCCACCCAAGTGAGCTGCCAAATTGCAGTGGGTGCGGGCTTGGGTTACGTGGGGCGGCTGCTGGAGCCGGAGTGGAGACTGCCACTGAGTTACACCGCCCCAAGAAACTGTTTCATAGGGTCTTTGCAGCTCTAATCCAGAGAAATCACTCTTTTCCCCTAGGTGTTGTATTTATTGTAACACACGGTAAGTTTGCAGCGTGCCTGACGCGGGCTTGGATGGAACTGCCCAGAGGGGAGAGGCTGTGGCCATCCTCCACTCGCAGCACACTGCTTGGCCACAGGATCCCCACGTGCATCTTCTTTACATTGCGGCTCTTCTGTCCACCTGTATACCTTTCTCTTTAAATGATTACAGTTGAGGTTGCAAGTGAATTTTCTATCCTTAGTTCAGGATCAAATACTGAAATTTCTCAAGAGTCAAGCAAAAATCCTCAGGACTTGAGGCTTTGATATATAAATACATACTACTGGTAGTGTGCAAACTTAGGGCTATTAAAAGAAGGGATTTAGATAAGAACATCTATCATTTTTCTGAACTCTCTCTGAAGAACAGCAATCAATTAAACCTGTCTGAATGAAGGGATTTGGGTGGGGTTTTTTTAAGAAGCCATGATTGACTGTTTATGCAATAAAATTTAAATAGCTGGCAGCGTTGCAGACTGCGGTGTTTTTATCTGTAGACCCGTCATATTGCAGAGAGCTACGCCGCGAGCTTCGCCTCATTGCCCTGCCAATGAACTTAGCCATGTATCTATTAAGAGAGTTGATTCACTCACCGCATTAACCTAGTTTTGGCCCTTGGCGGTGCCGATGCCAGTGCCGCCAGCTGCCGAGGGCTGCCTGGCTCTGCGGCCAGGGGAGCGCCTGCAGACCTTCAGATACGTTTCGGGATCCATTTTCGTGCATTTTGGTTTAAGTTTGTACTGGCATTCCCTTAAGAAACGTCATTGTATTATATTTGTATACATATGTAGTTTATGGATTGATTTTTTTTTTATGATCAATAAAACAGAAAGTGTACATGAAGGACCCTGAGTATTATAAATATCCTCCAAGCAGTTTATGGAGTGTCAGTTTTCTCCGTTCCCCAACCGCTTCCCTGAACGATTTTATAAGGGCTCCAATCTCAGGCATTAAGGGTCTGCTCCCTGGGAGGTACAAGAGCATTTTTAAGAAGTCAGTTGCTTCAGAGCAGAAGAGCAAAATGTGGTATTTGCCCACTGGCTTAGGTGGGCTCCCTTGTGCTCCTTCCCCGCTAGGCTCCACCAAAACCTCGGATGTGTTTTGGGTTTATGTCAACTGCTGGGACCTTCGGCATTGTCGCAGCAATTCTTCAGTAGGAGGGAAACCAAACGGTGGTGTAAAGATCCGTTTTATTTTTTAATAATTTTTATGGTAATTTCTGTATGGAAAGCTCACAACTTTTTAGTTTTATAACTGCCACACACCCTGAAATTGTACAATTTCCTCTCATTCTGGTTCACTTCAGTCTGCACTTTCTGATATTGTTTATTGGTGCCTTCATCAAAACGAGTACTTCTTATTGAACTCTTTTCAAGGCTTTTATTTTCTTTGGTTAAAGCACATTGATTTTCTTACATTAAAAATTAAGGAATGAATCTCATTTTGATCTTAGTTCTGCCTGGTTTCAGCTCTGAAATTGCCAGTGGAGTACGACAGCACGCTTGAAGCGTGCTTTGGACATTTCCTTCAGGTTAAATCTGTAACATGAGTAAAAGAACTTGGTGGCTAACCCATGTCACCTGCAAAATTCAGTCTCGGTTTAATCAGAACAGTCTTCGCTGTTGGGAAAAAACTTGGCTAAGCTACGTGCAGCCTGCCTTGCTCATGGGGCTGTTGTGGCACAGCAGCCAGGAGGAGAGTTTGCTCTTCTGGTAGGAACACGGGAATTTATTTTGAACATATGCATCGCTCCTCACTTGCTTTGCCTGATGCAGACAGGATTCATTGCACTCGGCGTCAGAGATGTCTGAGGCAGGTATCGCTGCTGGAGATGCCCTCCTCAGCTCCTCGGCAGGCAGAGAGAGCCAGAGCACCTCCCTGTCTGCACCGGCAAATTAACTGCATCTCCACTTGGTCTTTACTTTCATATGGGCCTCTTTTGCTGCTGTTTGCAGTTCCAGGAATTATTGTAGTTATAATAGTGTCATGTTTAAAAACCCGGTGCTGTTTAAGGCACAGCATAACGCTCGCAGTTTGCAGCACTGGGCTGCACGTGCATTGCCCGAGTGTCCCGAGCTGACAGAGGTAAGGCTAACAAAAATGTCAGACAGGCTATGAAGTCTCCTACTTCGGTTTCTAATGATTGCACCTGGGGATGAAGCAGGGACAGAGCGAGGCGTCTTTGATCTTCTTCAAATGCATCTGCTCCTGTTGTCTGCTTCAGACGAGACCCTGGGCTACGTCTGATCTGGTGGTGTAATTCCTCTGGGACTCTTCCTTTTCCTGTGACAGGGACAGTTCCAGGAGACTGGAAATACTGTTTTAGCATAACAGGCCTGGATCACATTGACAGCATTTCTAAGGGAGCCATTGGAGGAGCCACATCGGTAACTGTTGCTAACGCCTACAGCCCTGCTGCAAGTACACAGGGACTCGGCTGAGAGTAAAAGGGGTAAAACTTGCTCCGGGTGTCAACTCCTACAATGGATTTACTGTAAAAATTAGAAGCTGGTGGTTGTGCGTAGTTAATATGAACATTCCATTATTCATTTCTATTACTCACGTCTTCTGGTTGATCACTGGTTTTGTTTGACCGGCTTATATGGCTTAGACAGAGGAAAATCTGTGACGAGCCCAACTGAGCAAGGAGAGAGCTGAGCGCTCTCATTTCTCGCTGGGCTCTTTCACCCCTTTCTTCTGTTTTTTCGCAGCAGGAAGGAATTCGACCTCAAGGTTTTTATTTCGTATGCATCATCAGTGCCAAAGTGCACAAGCTGATCTAGACCTGAATTTATAATTTATCTTTTTTTATGACTTTTCCCTAAAAACCTGATTGTCTCAGCAAGGGATAGACCTGCAGCCTCAGATGCTGTGAGCTGGTGTCAGCTCTCACTCCCCAAGTATTTTGTTTCAGATGTCAGCTGGCACTTGAAGAGAGGTGTCAGCACTGTCGCTGTGGTGGTTGGAAACAGGTTGTGTGTGTGTGTTGCCCTCTCTCTTTACCCTACAGCTGTATGTGGCGTAATATATTTCTTTTCTTGCGTCTGGACACCGCTGGGGCAGGGACTGATGCCGCTGGGCTGAAATGGGGTGCCCCCATGGGCAGGCTCAGGGGAGGCTGGCCAGGGACATTAGGGCCAGCGAGTGTCCTCGGGGCCAGGACATCTTGCTTGCTTGCTTTTCCTTTGATCGCTTGCTTTCTTTGGAGGAAGGTTCAAGAATTATATTCACCTAAGGAGTAGATGAGAATCTGTATGGGTGTCACTGTACCAGTGAAGCTACAGATACATAGGCTGATGCATAGAGAAAAGACATGGATCATATTCTAGATAAATACCTGCTGTGAGTTGATAATTTTCCTTGAAAATGAAAAAGAATTCCTCCTATTTGCAGAGAAATGAGCCAGTCCCCGGCTGGTGGATCCCCTCTCCCCGCTTCTCCCATCCCCCAGGCTGGCAGATCCTTGCTCTGGTTTAATCCCTGACCTACATCCAGCATCCAGGCTCCCACTTCTTGTTTCTCTGGCTGTGAATATTCTTTTCAAGAGAAGTTGGCTGAAGGATTTCCTTAACATGTTAGGAGACAAACAGACTAATCTTTCACACTGCTGATCTGGAACCAGGAGAAAAACCCTCTACAAATCTCCCCGCTGCTCATTCCTGTCACGTCCCTGCAGCTCAATTGTCTCTCCTCGTGTCTTGGCACATATCTTCACTTCTTCCTTGGCCTTGCATTTTGAATGCTACCTTCCTTATCTCCTTTTTTTATCCACATTCACTTATCTTTTGTCCTCTAGCCACAAACCATCATCCTTCCACGAGCCTTACTACAACTGAGTGTGCCTTCCTGCATAGTTATTAGCCATCTAATTTTTCTGCTTGGTAACACCCAGAACCTTATTTAGCGGAGTCATTGTGTGAGCCTCATCTAGGCAGGAATTACTTTAATTAAATAGCTGTCTGCTGTTTGTTGTTTTGGCTTCAGGTTCCTTTTGTATTTAGTAAAATTGGTGAGGAAAATAACTAGTCTTTAGACTCAACTAGTCGAAAGATAAGCTCTGCTTCCTTACTTTCATTTATTTGACTATTTTTTAAGAGCAAAAGAGCTTTAAAAATGCTATAGATAATAAAGCAAATAGAAGTGCCAATTGGAAATCATATTTGACTGAACTAGCCTTTGGAAAGTCTGTTTTAGACTGGGATTCTCTACTCACTGATAAGGAGATGGAGAAGCAAACCATCTTCACGCAGGTATTAGTAAGTTCACCTTTTTTCTTTTAATCAGCACACCGACTATATGACAGCAGGTGGTACTGTAGTCAAATAGATTTCCCAGATTGCTGGAGTGTGCAGAATCGTATCCCTGGTGTTGTACGTGAAGAGGTCTTGATGGCTGCGTCTTGCTCCCTTGAGCGCAACGGTTACAGGACGTAGCGAGCACCACCCTCACTCCTTCTCCCCTCTTACCTTCCACATACGTGGGTGAAGAGCTCAAGGGATAGAGTGGGTGGCTGAAGGAGGTTGGGTAGACATGGAAAATATATTCCTGTCTTGTTAACGTAAGTGGTTCTGTAAATAACTTTTTTCAGCCCACTTGCTGATGCAGAAGGATGAAGGACTGAACAGTTGTTGGAACAGGAAACATTCAGCGTTTTGGTTCACTCTGTCTGCAAAGTTCCATTGGGCTCCAAATCAAATATTCCATGAAAAAACCCCAACAAAGCAATTAAAAGGCAGCAAAACTGCTGGAGGAATATCATTGTGTCTTTACCCAGTATCTCAGTCGACTTCTCAGTTTGGATGCTTCAAACCAAGGTTCAAATTCCTTCTTCTGCTGGAGACGATGTGAAGACACATCTCTCTCCTGCTGCGAGAATGGCCTAATTGCTAACCTGAGGAGTAGGCTGTGGCTGAGATCTCACCATCTCCTCTGATGATGTTCCAGCTGTATAGACTGTTAAATAGCAGTAAAAAGAAGTGTCTAACCTGGCAGGTTATCTATATGTCTAAAAATACTTCTGGTTTCCTTTTAGACATCTCACTCGCTCAGTTTTTAGCTGTTCCAGTATTAGCCCTCCACTTTTTGACCCCTGAAAGGGTACTTTCTTTGCCGGTCCATCTCAAAATTATTCCACCTTATTAATTCTTTTCCTGAGGTGCTTATTTAACTAGACAGCTCTGGACACCCTTGCCAAAAGTATTTTCTCCTTTGTTTGCTGGGGATGTACATTCCAGACAGCGTTTGCACTTGGCATTTAAATTCAAGCCCTGCCTATATTGAAGTTCACAAGATCTTTAAGGGCATTTAGAATTGACAGACAGAAGAAAGTCCATCTTTATCATGTTTCTGTAGTGTTCTCTCTGAAGGAAAGATCTTTCTTCTGAACATATTTCCAGTACAGCTGCAACCAGAGGAGATAGTTATCAAGGTGTTGTTGGAGGCTACTAAAGAAGACGGATTTGGCAGGGTCCTGGGAGTCTGTGTTGTCTAAGATGCTGAAAATGTTCTTTTTTTTTTTTTCTCCTCTGCTTTTCCTGATCAGACTTGTGCATTTCTGTCAGAAAAAATGCTCTTATTGGGTCATCAGAGGCTTTGACTTCGTTTGTTTGGCTTTTTATTTCTTTTTATTTCTTTTTTTTTTCTTTTTCTTTGCTGAGGCATCTTTATACCCTATTAGGGTCATCAGAAAGAGCTGTAATTGTCAAGAATATTTTGATTTTTTTCATCTCCCGTGCTCTTGAATGGTCCCCTACTCTTCTGAGAGCTTTGTGGGACCTCCAGTCACGGCAGAGTAATTGAGACACTCCCAAGCTGGTTTCTGCCCGATGAGCAAAGACACCTACAGCTGCAGGGACCCAGAGCTTGGCAGAGGCTGTCCAGAAAGCAGGATTAGCCTTCCTCGGGCACAGTGCTGTCAGTAACGAGGGGAAGGTCCCATTTCTGTAGCAAAGAGGTGATACCACTGACTATAGTTGTCATGGCCAAATGAGGGTCTTGCACAGAGTCTGATAGCGGGTGGAAGGAGACCCTTCAAAATCATTTTTGTGCAAGCTGTGTTGCTGGGCTTTTACGGGGCTCCTGTTATGATGCATCACTCATCCCAGGAATAACTGCACTGCAGTCCTTTGCCATATTATTTCTTAATTTATCTATTTTCTTTTTTTTCCTAACAAGTTGTCTGAACTCCTCAAGCTGGCTCATGTTCTTCTATCCCTTGGGTAGGAAGGGGACATGGGTTCTATGTGCCTTTTCTCCTTGTCTGTGCCTGGGGAAAGACTGGGCTGGACTGGCTGAGGTCGAGACCTTCAGCAAGATCTTCAAGTTCTGCTTGTGGGCTTTTCCTCTTGGTTTAGGAGAAGCTGTTTGTTTTTCTCTACCTGCTCCCTCTCACTCAGAATTAGGGAGGACAAGAGAATCTTTGTGTACGTTACCTTCCATTTTTTGACTTGCATATAAATTAATCCAGGGTTCTGCTGACGATGTATCTAAGTATCAAGTCTTCCTGCTAGAAGAGACTGTATTCTCTGGGAGGAAAGGGAAGCTTTTTATCTGAATCCTGTGTTATAGGAAGCACAAAAATAGTGTAGATACATGGGAAGGCTTTTGCTGTTAATGCCTCTGGTTGCTGTTAAAAGCTGATGCCTTAGCATCTGATTAGTGCCATAAATAGGGGGTGAAAACCCTGAAGGCTGAAACTGTCCTTACAGAATGATAAACTATCTCAGTGTCATTCTATCTGCATTTTGTAGCAGTGATGTTTCTTGTCTCTCAGATCACAACTTGTTTATCTTTCCAGCCAAAGCAGCACTACTAGGGATGTTGCACTGACTCCGGTGGGGAGTTTCTTCCCCGTGACAGTATTTGTCCTTTCAGTCTGTGCTTGCCTGGCTCACCATGAGCCCTTTTGCTATATCTAAAGCAGATACAGAGGTGTACTGCCAGGTGGGTAAGTACTGCTTTCTCTTCTGAAAGTTATTTATTTTCCTTGCCTCATCTCCAGTGCCACTTTAAATCAGAGGAGTAACCTAGTCTCCCAGTATTGTACAAGGGAGCTCTCCCAGGCAGAGTAGTCAGATTTAGTCTGTTGTGATGAGAGCACTGAAACAGATCCAGTTTAAAAAACACAGGAAAAGCAAAATAGGCTGGATGAAACCTTTGTGCATCATGAAAGGGTCAGTAGATTAGTTCCTCCTCAGGGTCTTTGAGTGTATCGAGGAGAGCAAAGGGTTGGTACATGAGGATTTTCTTCTTTCTTTAAATAATCAGTCTGATCTCATCTGCTGTAGGCAAAGAAAAGTCATTTAAGTCCCAATTCTACATAAGGGTGATATGCATGGTACCATCTCAAGCATCCTTTCATGCAATATTTCAAGGTCTGGGGTGCAGAACTCCCCAGCAGGACTCCTGGGAAGTTTTTGTAACTTCTTGAAAAACAGGAAAAAAAGAAATGTGGAGGTAATGACTCCCTCCGAACCCCCTTTGCTCCTCTGTCCCCTGTCCCACTTGAGGGAAAGTTTTCTGCTTCTTTTGTTCCCCCCCTCCCCAGCAAGGCAACGTCTGTGCTCAGACCTCAGCAGAGCATGGCTGCAAAATCAGGAGACAGAGTTTCAAAAGCTGCTGACTAAATCTTATACTTTATGTTAAAAAATCTTCATTTTTTAATTGCATGTTTCTCTATGAGAGAAATGACATCTCTAGATAATCCACTTTCTCTATAATGTATTTTACTTCCTGATAAATATATGACCAAGGATCTGCTGCCTCTTTTCTGCCCTCGGTGGTTCTTGAATTGCTACATGAAACTGCTGGCACTAATTTATCCTCTGAGTGCCGCTTTGCCGATTTGAGGAAAATTGCTAATTGTTATCCTTCTATGCAGATTCTTTCTAGGACATGTCTCCACTTTAATCAGTTCCATTGCATCTTTGATGATGGTAGCAATCAAAATTCATCTACAAAGTTCTGTGAGTGCCCTTCTTTGCAGTAAACTGGTCCTGACTCACTTGGCTGCGCAGTGGATCATAAAGATGCTTTTCAGCTGCAGCCTCGTTGCACCTTATAGCTCCAAGTCCACAGAGCAGCGCACAACTCTGTGGTTGTTTCTGACTTTGTTTTTTTTTTTTGCAAGAACATCATCTAATTAGAATGGGGATAGTACACAGACAGTGATTCCTTCTAAATTTGGATTATAGATCTCAATTCACTCCTGATGCCAAAGCTGCTTCTCCCCCAATATTTATCATCGGTGAGTCTCAGACCCTCATCTGCTCCACAGCCCTTCTGATCTTTCCCAAGACTATTCAGTTTCTTGAATGATTTTTTTTTTTTGTCTCTCTTTTTCTCAGCCTTTCGGGTCTGAATCAGTGGTCTCCAAACATAACCTGCTGTGCCAGCTAGCTGCAGTCATTATGGTCTCGATTGGTTACTGCAGCGAAAGTGGTTAGATTGTTGCAGAATGGATTTTTCGGCTCAGAAGGGCTCAGATACGTTCCAGGCATAGCAAGTAATACCTTGGGCTGGTCGGGATGGCCAAAAATACTGTATTCACAGCTAGTCTTGCTTGGGGGGAATTGCTGGGGGTGTGCGTTTGCTTCCTTTACATTGCTGTTTGCCAGATCCTGTCATTCACAGTTACTCCCTTACAGCGAGGGCAATAACAGTATGACAGTGACAGCTCCTGTCCAAACCAGAACTGGCACACGAGAGAGAAAGGAGAGAGCATTACACCAGGAGGGTCATACCCTGCTGGGGCGGTTTATGTTGATGCAGAGATCGGCGCGTGAGGCCAGCTCGTGGTGCCAGAGCCGGGGTAGCTTTGAACCGGCTAGTCCCGGTAGTGCTAAATCCCAGGAAGGAGCCTGCTGAGCTTATCCCGGTGCTGCGTCGGTGCTGCTGGGGCTGCCGGGACCTCTCCGCTGGCCAAATTGGGCAAATCTACTCCTGTAGCTGCTGCATAGCCAGCACCCTGAGTCGTCTTCGAGAGGAGTCGTTTAGAAACAGCAGCAATCCGAAAGCTGTGGCTGCTCCTGCCTTTCCTGCCCAGCTGGAGCAGTGTGATTAAAGCTGGTGGGAATCCACTTGTCTGAGGGATATGAGCCAGGTTTAAGTCCTGCCTTGATGTCACCTCGTGTAAATAGCGCAGCCGGGGAGGGGCTGGGTGCCGCAGGAGAGCTCCGGAACAAAGGGGGTCCTCTTGGTGCGCCGCATCTGATTTGATCATTGTGGCATTTAGCAGTCGTTGTAGCACTTTGTGCTATCCTTGTCTAGCATTTTTGGGGGTAATATTTATGATCCTTTTACTGCCAGACACTGAGAGGATTTTCTGGAGTGCCTATGACATCAGTACCCTATTTAAATGCATGGAAAGCATTTTCATATGAAATGTGAGCATACAAAGCAGAAAGAAAAGCCTCTCCTAACCAGGCAGATTTGCTCTCCATCTGATGCGTTTTGCCAGAGAGAAGCATATATCTGAATATCTCAAATCACTTGATGAATCTTTTACTTGGCAGAACGTGAAGGTGACAGAGACTTTGGTTTCCAAACTCTGGTGGCGTGGTCCTTTTAAGCTTCACAGCAGAAAATACACTCTCAGCCCTTGACATCCCCCAAACCTAAGTGCATTTCAGCAGAGCGTTGGAAATGTCAGATCTGCCTTTGTTGATTTCTCCTCTTCCCTGTTTTATCTGTGGTTCACTTTTGCTGCCCTGTTTACCACTTTTATCTTTCTCTCCCTGACAGGATGCTTTTTTTCCACTGCTGTCCAGGCTTTGAAAACATCGCGTCTCCTGTTAGCTGATCCTTGTACGTCTCTTGAAATTTCCATTGACCACTGCTTATCTTTGACGTCTTGTTTGCTTGCTTTTAATGTTTCTTTATTAATGCATTGGCTTCCCTGATCCAGCCTGGAGATGCCCATGGGGTGCTAAAGTAAGATGGCACTGTAACTGATAGACTCTGAATCCTGTATGTATGAGCACATTTGCTGTTCAGCCACAGATTCCAGGTGCTTGGTGTACCTTATTAGTCTAAACTACATGTTTTCCTTTGAAGTTGAAATCCTAACAAAATAAAACCAAAAAGTTTTTTTTTCTTTTAACTTTCATCTATTTTCTGTTATCTAAGTGCACTATAGTGGCATTGATAAAAGTGGTCTTTTTTATTCTTGGCTAGATGGCAGGATTTGGCCAAGGCGAAAGCACCGGGCTGCAGAGGCGGTGGTGTTGCTTGTCATCTGTTGTGACACCAGAATAAATCGTGCCTTTCGTGAAGCATGTACAGAGCAATAGAAATAGGATCTTGAGGGTTTGCTCAATCCTCCATAAAGTCTTCTCATGTCTTTTTTGCTCTAATCTGGTTTTATTCTCCACTTATTAAGGAAAAAAAAAAGTAAAATGCCTCATTTCTTTGAGACCCAGACAGCAGCACCTCCGGAACAGGCTTATTTGAAAAGCCCGTGAGGCTTCAAATCCTTCAATTCTTCGTGGCTCTTAGCTCATCGAAAGTCTTACCATTTGATAGGAGGTCATTAATATAAGCACTCTGAGAGGTGGTGCAAGCAGATCCACGAATCGTACATATCTGTATAGGCCCAAATCTACAATCACCACTATTTATTATTAGTCGTGACTGGCCAGCATTGAACTTTTTCCTCCAACTTTTCCAGGCTTTGCAAAGATGCCGTGTTTCCCGTTCTTTCCCACCGTCGGTCAACTTTGCCTCTGCAACTGTTAGTAGTTTTCCTGCTGTTTGGTAGACAGATCAGCTCATCCCACCCACTCCTCTCCTAGCTGAGCTCAGAAGAAGGGCGCTCTGACTTTTTCCACCCCTTGCTGTTGTCATCTTAGTGTCAAGTAGCAGTGTTGATGCTTTTTAAGTCTTTTCTGTAATCTGCTAACCTGCTTAGCCTTCCCACTTAGAAAATTGCTGCTCCAAAAATTGTCTCTGCCAACCGACCGATTGCTTTTCTGTACTGGTGCCGTCAGAAACTCCCTCTCCAAAGTGCCTTAATCCATGCCCACCTGTGTGTAAGTAGGAAAAACATCTCTGCTTCATGAGGCTGTACTCTGTAAAGAGCATCCATCGCACTCCCAGTGGTGGAGAGATCTGTGGTGTTTCTCTGCTGTTCTTTAATGGATGGCAAAGAAGATAAAAGCACTAAAATAGGGAATCTCTGTTCTCTCCCTTTCCCTTGCTCCTGCAGCCCTGTTGGGTAGGGTCACGGAAGAGGCTGGGACAGCTTTATGGCATGGCAGCACTGAGATGCCTGCAAAGCTCTTACTTGTGATTCTGCGGACGAGTGAGTTGTTCCCCGTCCTACACCTGTAGCGTTGTGGAGAATTTCCCATTCATCACCGTAATGATAGCAATCCGCTTTGCTGGCTGCCTCCTCTTGGGCGATGCTTCCTTTCTAGCTGTTGCTGAGATTGATACTTGCCATTCCCTATGATCCAGATTATTTGGGTTACTGTAGACACATTATCTAAAATGAGTGTTACTGTCTCTGTGCAAGATAGAAGAGCTACTCCATTTCCCCACCTCTGATTACCATCCTGGCCCCAGCCCACCCTTTCTCTTGCGGCTTTCAATACGCTGTTCGCATCACCACCTGAGGAGCTCTGTCAAAAGGAGATACAGGGATAATAAAAATCAGAGGCTTGCCTTTTTCTTTGCCAAGCTAAACCCATCCTTTGTTGGCATAGGAATTTGAACTGTTCCTGAGAATCAAACAGGTTCATAGAATAATAAAGAGTCGAGATAGGGAGGGTATTCTGGTCATCTAATCTATTCCTCCCTACCTGTCAGCGCAGATTTTTTTCCCCATTGTGTGTTTTTCAGGTGCCTTTGTGGTGTACTATCCAATTCGGCTTCAGCTGTCCCAGGCAATAATGTTCTTCCTTCTTGCCTCGTTACGTACCCCAGTGAGACTCAACTTCCTTCAGTGAAACATGACCATTTATGTCTGACAAGAAATCATTTCTTTTAGGTAGAAGAGGTAGTGCACGGCGTAGATGATTAAAGCGCGTTGCTTTTTCCATCAGGATTACCTTGTTAAAGGAAAGTAACCCAAGGCTTTTCTATTCGTTACACTTGCTGCTTTTTTTCTTTGCCTCCTGTTCCATTGTGCGGGCAGTGCAGTCAAATGAGATGCAATCACACCTTTGCTTCATGCAAAATGAATGCAAGCCATCCTGAAACGCCCATCCTCCATTCCAGCGCCTGGCTTTAATCAGCAGAATCCTAGAGAATTCCTCTTGTGGATGGAGCTGAAGCAGATGTTGGTTTGGTTTGCACAGAGGGCTGTAAAGAGAGCCTTCTGCACCTCTGAGGCACAACTTTATTAATTTTGTGCATTATTGCACCCCTGTTTTGCTCACCGGATCTCTTCGCGTGGGACCAGTCTGCAATATTCAGTAATCCACTGCAACCAAGTGCAGACTACAGTACATAAAACCCTCGAAACAAATGTTTAATATAAAACACAGAAATGAGATAATTTCAGAAATCATAACCGTTGCTCAAACAGGTTTGCATGAAGTGAAGGCTAAGAGGTCATTTCACGTCAATAATTAATATGATGTGTGGCCTTGGGTGGAATATCTGAAATCAAAGGTTATTCTTCCTGACAGCGCTCAGGAGATGTGGGAGCTGGTCACTAACAGGGCTTGTGCTCCTAACTGATTTAGGGATAGAGCTTTTGGCATCCCACTCTCAGTCTATATTTTGCTGCTTTCCTGCCTCGTGTCCTTAAATCCTGAAGAAGTAGAAGCCTATAATACCAGACGTGATGAATTAGTGATGAATTAGTCACTATAGTTAGATATTGTGAACCCACGGGATGCACAGAGAAGCTCTTTGAGGTGGGTGAGGCCGAAGCAGTGGTGAGATTCATGGGCAGTTAATGGGCTGCGGTAAGCAGACCCATGAGTGGGGCTGTTTGCTTGCGCTCGGGGTTTGAGTTATAGTGCTGACATTTAACGGCACAGTCCATCTGTCAGCTGCCTCTCTCTGCTGAGAAAGGGAATTGTTACTTTGGTTTTGGTTGGTTTTTTTTTCCTTAAAAAATTGGGCCATTTCTGACCTGCAACATTTAGCAGTGTGCCTTTGATTTTGTTTTTATGTTACTGAGATTTCTGAGCTTTAAGCACTGTTGCTTTATAGACAATTCAGGCCCTTCTGCAGCTGACAAGTCCTGATAGATTTATGGCAGTCATAATACAGAATGAATTTGCTGATACCTGTGTTTATAGTAGCACTGCTGCTCTAAGAGTATATTTGGGTTCCACGAAACAGTGGTAATACATGAAGCAGATCTGTGTGTGATACTGTCATAAGGAGACCGCGGAAGCGTGGCAAGATTTATTACGGGACTTGCATTGAAAATCCCAAAGCTGAACCCGCCAAGAATATTACAGGGCATATGACATTTGCGTAGGACATTTTTGTGTGTCTGGATGAGCGCTACAGTGATCTGTGCGCGCTGTGACCACTCGGGGGGGACACGCGGATGCCGTCGGTGCTTCGGCATTCTGGGGCTCCCAGAGGATGCTCTGGGTGCGGTTAACTTTGGTTTACAAATTTAGTTTTTCTCGCAGCTCCAGAAAGAGTTCATATGAATTATTCTGAAAGAAGTGGGCCCTTCATTGAGTTTACGTGTGAAGCCCAGAGAGCATCTTCAAAGTGTTTTAAAATAGATGTTTGCTGATAGAAACCACCAAGAGGTACTTCTGTGAAGAAATTACTGCCTAATCTGCTGTTCTTTTATAAACGACAGTTCAGGAGTCCGTTAGCCATGTTTAGCTTTGCTTTGATTGTTGGCTTAGGAAACAGCCTGACTGCTGATTTATTTCTTGGGGATTTCCCAGTGAATCATGGGGTGGCAGTGCCTTTTCCCCAGCGTTTTGAAGCAAGGGCTGTGACCACAGGCGCATGATTTGTCCGAAGACATTTATTTGAAAGATCAGAGGTTCTTACCAAAATGCTGCAGCATCAGAAAGGTTGGTGTGGGAGCCCTGTGGAATTGCCACGGACCCGTCCGGGGCGAGGAGTGCGGCTGTCGATCCACCTGTATGGAGACCGTTGCTGCACGGGCTTTTACCAAGTTGCATCCTTCATTCTTGGCTGAATGAACTGCTGTTCCTTACTCCTTTTTTTCTTTTTTTGTTAAAAACAGTTAAATCTTCACTGTTTTAAAACTGCTTGCGCCTCACTAATAGTTGGAGACCTCCTAAACGAGTTATCCCCGCTTCCATCTTATTTTTCCTCAACAGACACACCTGATGTCTTCTGTTAGCAGCGTCTTTTTGCATCTGCTCTTCACTGACATAATCAATGAAGTTAAGTTTCTTTCTAAGAGGGTATTTTTGTCTTGGTTTTGTTCTCCTTCTTCTTCCTTGACCTTAAAAACATAAAAAGAAGCCTGCCTGAGTTTCCAACCTTTGAGGTGAGTTCATGTTTAATAAGGAACAAAAGTTCAGGATGTGTCAGGCCCGCAAAGAAAAACTGAATTTATTTTTCGACACAACAAGATTAGGAGGTGGTTCATAAATCCCAGCTCACCCTCTCTTTCCTCTCCCTCTAATGAGTTCAGCATGCGGTAATGATACGATCATCAGGATGCTGCCGGTGAAGGGGGGCTTCCAAATTCTGCCTGCAGATGAGATGGGCACCGTAAGCTGAAGCCATCCATCACGACAAAGTCGTTTGTGCCGGATAAAAGCCTGGTTGGGCAGAGTCAACGAAAGGCGCGTTATTAGAGCTCAGCACTCCTGCGTCCTTTGCTTGGGGTGAGGGAAGGAGGGAACCCGGCCACGGCACGAGGCGTTTATTCATGCCATTGCCCTTTCCGAAAGCTAAGCCATAATGCAGAGATGGACCCATCAGATGCAGCGGTAATAGCCTTTGCTATAAAAAAGCCCTTATCCAGATTTCAGCCTATTATTGCTTTTGGCATTTATTAAATGGCAAATGCTACAACTAAGTAGTGTTATATTAAAATCAAAGTTCATGGTCTGTTTGCTATTAATGATACATAAGCCAGTGTTTAGAAAAACTCTCTAGGCACAGCATGTACTTCCCCATATCCCTCCAATGTGGCATGACATAAGCCACCTCGGTGAGATGTTCCTTTTACACCTGAGGATCTCTGCACGTGAGAATTAAATGGCCTCAGTCCCCCATTCGCCAGGTTAGACTCTGATCTGTTAAAACAGAAAATCCCAAGTTTCCGTAATGCAATTTAGTGGCATTATTCCAGATTTCCGTTGCCATCTGAATCTGCTCTATTCACTTAGGTAAATGTTTTGCCTGCGTTAAGGGGCTGTGGGATTACTGTTGGTTTCCAGTGTAAAATGGTTTTTTCTGAAATATATGAAACGTTATCCAGCTCCTAAAGTTGCTTTAATGAGGGCATTTATTAATTCTCTCGCTGAGGATTGGCAATAGCAGTTTCCTTGCTCAGCGGGACTGGCTAATCTGCCGCTTCTGCTGCTACCCCAACCTGCCACGCTGCTCTGCAAAGAAAAAATGCTGCGAGGAGCCGGAGTTAAAAGTCAAAGCAAGAAAGGAGGCTCTCGAAAATCTGGGATTGGTGTAAGGAGCACTTGACTTTCATTGAGAAAAGATTGATGAATTGTTGCTAAACAGTGCCAACAGCGTTTCTTCACTTCAAATTACTGAGTGATGAGATAAAAGAACTAAATGAAAGATCCAGCTTCTCTCAAAGCCTTCTAATCTTATGTTTTATGCATCTTTCTTTATGTTTGATATTAAGTTAAATTATGTTTGTTAACCCCCTAAGAGAAAGGTTAAAAAAATTGTTTTTTCCTCTAAAATAAGAGGTAACATTAAATTATTTTTTCCTGTGATTTATTTGTTCCTGAACCTGGGATCATATATTTATGTGGCATCTTGTACATCTATCAAAGAATTCTTCATGCTCTTGAATTTGAACTCCTGACCAGTCTTTATGATGGTACTAAAAATATTTGATGGCTACCTTTGAGCTGTGGGCCAAACTGAAAGACAAATTATAATCAGCTAAAAGCAATACGCATTTTATCCTAACATCTCACACATAAACACCCCCTAAACTGCTCAGGACCGTGAGCTTCTATGCAAAGTCCCTCGGATGTTGGGAAACAAAATTAAAACAGGTTGTGCCTTCAGGAGCCCAGCAAACCACTACGTTACCGCACATCGAAGTCAGCACATTGCAAGAGTGCAAGTCCTTACTTTGTACTAACACAGGCAATTATTTACATTAACTTCCGCTGAGTCCAGTAGAAAAATCAGGTTTTAGCACTGGAAATGTGTGTTTCCAGCACTGTGCCTATTTTGTCTAACAAGCCTGTACCCAGAACTCTCTTCCACCCGAGGAGGCACCCGTGGATCTTGCCTGTGCTCCACAAAGCGCCAAAACCTCCCAAAACAGGGCAAGAGCATCCCGTCACAGAGTAAAAGTGAAATCCTAAACTCAGAAATTTCTGTCAAGCCATCAAGGATTGAGTGAGATAGCTGGGACTGCCAAGCTCCGGGGCCACTGTGGGAATTAAAACCCTCTGGGTCGGGCCGTGGGGCTGGGGTCTGGCAGGACCACGGGGGTTCAGCTGTCCCAAAGCGCAGTGGGGTCAGTGGTGGGGAAGGGGATAGTGTGGGCAGACAGGGATGGTAGAGCAATGCTCTACTATTTGCAAGGTAGGGCAAAGGGAAGGGTCAGAGGAAGGTATGTGAATATCATAGCCCCTAATACGAGTAATTTGGTCAAATCAGGCCAGAAAAATCAACCTGAGAGAAGGAGGGGGCTGGCAGCATGCCGCCCTGATTTCCTTTGCCATCCTTGAAAGGGCTGACTCATAGACAGGCACGTTAGACCTGGCCGGTACTGATGGTGCTGCCACAGGCACAAATCCGAGGTCGTTTGTCTCCCTCGTAGTTCAATCAGGAACGAGCCCAGCACGATCGCGTCTCCCGAGGGAGTGGAGGGTTGTATTGCACACAAGGCCCGAAGAGGCATTTGAATTCAGCTGATTGATTTTTGGTTTCATGCCCTGGGAAATCCTTCATCCTGCTGCCGTCCCCTGCCTGGCATGAGCGCGGCTTCGCGACTCCCCACCGCCTCCGGGCTTGGCCAGTGTCTGCAACGGGTGACGAGGACCTTTACAGACTATTTAGCATCGCTCCAAGGGCTGCTTGCTAAGACAAAATTAGGCTAACACTTTTTGACTTCAGAAAGTATTTTTCCCCTTGGCAGTTCTGCAAGTGAACAGTCAAACTGCCACCGCTGCAGCTAACGCACGCTGGCAAGGTGAAATAATTGGTTAGAATACGTGCAGACAGTGCCCAAGATTGGGCTGAAGACCATTAATGGAGTGAAAGCTGAGTAACTTTTTCAGAAGCACCTGGATGACAATAAAATTCAGAATTGCAGATTCCTTCTTCACCCACATGAAGTAATGCCTGAACTTTTAAATGCAGTAATTTAGCCCAAGCTAAGTAATATAGTCTGGTCAGTAGTAAAATCATGATTTAGTTCAAGTTTTGGTAGAACTGGATGCAAACATTTTGGCACAATCATTATCGTTTTCTGAATGAATCCTGGGATGTTGAACAAATGTGCAGTCTGCTAGATTGTGGCTCATTAGGTGGAACTGAATGCAGTCAAGTAACGTAAGGAGAACATATGCCGATACATGAAAACAAATGACCTAAATTAACATTATCACAGAAATCGCAGAGGAACTCCTTTAAACAACCTTCAAGAGAACCACCAGCTCCAGCAACTGAGATATTTGTTGCTCAGATCAGTGTAATATTTGAACAATTTTCCATGCTCAGCATTTAAAAGCGTACATAGCAGATACAGAAAAGCGTTGTGGAGGTCTCCCTGACTCCTGATTCGTCAGTGTTAACAAACTTCAGTTAAAGTCAACAAGAATTTTGAAGGAATACGTGTTCAGCAGTGGCTGTGGATGCTTCTACCAAGGAAAAGCTCATGAAAGTTTGGGATTATTTTAACTTTTCTTCTCCCCGTTGTCTAAATTTTGTTTAGAAATTTGGTAGAAAGTGATAAACTGCACTCATGCTTTGAGGCCGTGATGATGAGATTCGTAAACAGATTTCTTTTTTGATTTTATGGGGACATAAGACTCTCTCCATTGGTTTGAAAAACTGTATTTCAGATCAGGTGGAGTCCTTATTATTGCCCATTTAAAGAACAACAACAAAAAAAGAAGTATTGACGAGGATACAAGGCAAGAAAAGTATAGCCTGCCTTGATCGTTACAATATCCTTTATAGCCTTCTCTTCCTGTTATGGCATGGTTTAAACATACGACTTTTGCAGGCCAACCATAAATATCTTTCTTGTGCTTCTGGTTGCATTTTTGATGGAATAACACACATGCCACACGTCTGCTCTTGAGATGAAGCTGTTTGTGATGTATCTACTCGCTTTCTCTGCTGCAATCAGTATTTTCTTTTCATATGTTTATAATTCATCTTAGTTAAAAAGACACCATTGTGGCTGACAGAAATAAAACCTAACAGGCCTTAAGACCCACAATAAATATGAATTCATTCTTTCAATTGTTCCCCTGAGGCCTGACACTGCAAAGTGGTGAGAAGCTTGTATTCATACTGAAATCAATGAGACTCCACTAGTCACCCCTGCGACATGTTCTATCTATGAATATACTCCCCTTTTTTCAGTTAAATAATAAAAAAAAAAAAATGCTGATAGAGACCCAAGAGGGAAAAGGTGGAGGGAGGCAGGTAGTTACAAATACATTTCAAATGTTCTTTCTATGAAGATACCCTCAGGCTGAGGACCTTAACAAATTGCAGTTTGATGGGAGCGGGGACAATATTCAGGGCAGTTATTTCTATAGGATTACCTTGTATTTCCCAGTGTTGTTGATGATCAGAGACGGGGTAGGGGCTGGATGGACCTGTGATCTGCACTGGTGCTGCCGTCCTTCGAGAGCTTGCTTGCTGTGGGTTTATCGGAGATGTTAAAGAGAGGTGATGACTCAAAAGGACAAGACAAGTGAATAGACTTAGGGGAAAAAAAAAAGTAAATACAACACTAATGAGTGTTTTAACTTTGGGATAACATCTTATCTCTCCTCAAGGCTTTTTCTTTAAAGATATATGGATGGCTATCGTCAGGTGGTTACCAGCCTTTGCCATTATCTGCCACCTTGTTTCACGCAATCGCTGCCGGGAAAGTGAATCTGGATGAATTAGAGCTGAGGAAAAAGGGGTCTTCTCCCAACAAGTCCAGAAAAGCGTTCCAGGCTCTGGAGTGCAGGGAAATGCCAGAGCGGTTTCCCATAAAACTGCGGTGGGTCATAAACGGCTCAGGGACCTTGGTGTCCTCTCTCTGGTGGGGCAACCCGGCCCCGCTGCAGGCTGCAGTCCCAGAGACGGGGATGCTGCCGCTAACCTGCCGTCCAGATGGAAAATGTGAAGCGAGATCGCGGCACCGAAGCTTTCAGGTCAGCGGTATTTGGTAAGGATAGTGGTGGAACGAATGATCATCGCTCATTAATCATCCTGCTGGGATTAACAAATAGAGGTTAGGAGCTGCGTTCTCAAAACATCCATATACAGCTTTTAGTTATGTTAAAGTTGTGTTTAGGGTACGGACAATTGTTATGGTATTAAGAGCAATTAAGTGACATAAAAGGTAGAGTAACACGTACATGATAAGCATGTATCCTTTTCCTTCAGTAATGCAGGAAATAAATTGTATATTACTCCCAACTCGGCTAACTCCTAGGGAATATTAAGGCAAAATGAAATACAACACTTCTGTTTTTCTGAATTTGCTGTTATTTTTTCAATTATGTAAAACATGATCCTTCTTCTTAAACTTCTCATACAGATTAAAGATAGACCTATAACATACGACGTAAGTGTAGTGATGGACGAAAGAAATGGAGTTCCTGTTTAAGTCCTTCTTCTGGTCAGAGGAAGTTTAGAGTCAGGATTTTAACCCAAGGCTGGAGGGGGGCCTCTGAGTGCTCGATCTGCACAGAAAGTCTTGGGATAACAGAACTGCAGGAATCTTAGTGGGGAGAATAATAACAGGGGGTTACTCGGCAATATTTCTTCCATTTCTTTCATTTCTGCTCATACCTGAAACAACGTGAAGCAGATAGGAAACTCAATTGGAGTCAGGATTCTGACCATTTTGTCCTTCCCTGTGGTCTCCTTCCCCTTAAAAAAACTTCTAGAAGGATGTAGGTAAAAAACTTGTGTCATTTTCGTATATCATTGTTCCAGCTTTGTTGCCACTGATAAGATACTTTATGATGGATTGGTGGGTTATTATGCATTTGTGGCCAGATACCGAGGTTTTGTATATCTTGTAGCATATCTCATCTCAGACAAAGAAAGAAGAAAAGAGTGTTTTAAAAACTTGAAAAGAAATCAAAGTAAAAGTTTAGATGAGGCAAATATGTAATAAAAATGCACAGAGAAACGCTAGAAAGGTAAAAGTAAGTTGAAATCATGATACGTCATTAATGTTTTAGTGAGCAGATATTGATAATTAATCTATCCTGTGTTGGGTGAAGGAAGGGATGGATTGAAGGTTCCTCTGTCTTCACCTAGGGGAGGCCTCCATCACTCTCCGAGTTTGTGAAATTAAACTCTTAATCCCATAGAAGAAGCAGAAAGACCTTTGCAGAGACATGCCCCACTTTGGAGCAAGTGGGAGGCAGGTTTCAGAACATCAAATCTATTTTGACACAGGTTTGTCTTTGCAGTGCCAAGGGACTAAAGAATTTTATTTGTTTGCCTAACTGAAAAGAAATAACACTATAGTAGAACTGAAATGAAATTTAGGAAACACAGGGTTGGTATAGTGAAATATGTAAAATACTTTGATTTGACTTGCAATCTTTTACTGGCCCTAACACAGTGTTTATTTCATTATGTTAACACGTTGACATAAATCCGAACATTTTTGTTTTCCACTGTGCCATAGGACTGTGTGACATTTTGTGAATACCTGATGATAATCACTGTGTGTGTTAACTATATTGCTTTCTAGCCAAGAATAACAATGCAGGATTGGAAGGACCGATGTGTCGGGGAGGCCAGGTCCCTGGAAATGCAAGCTTTTTGGTGCAGACGAGCCCACAGAGCTCCTCTCCATATCCCTCAGACACCTCAGGGCACAGGACAGTCCATGAAATGTCTAATAAACTTTGCATCTATCGTAAAAGACCAAAAGCCCCAACTATCTTTTGCTGCAGGAGAAGAGTAGGAGAGATTAAGAGCATCAAAGCACTTTGCTAACATTAGTTGTTTAGGTTCATGGTGTCCACTTCAGAGCAGGTCTGTCTAGCTGTTTTGTGGTTAAGAAAGCAATAGGGGAACTTGGACACTCGACTGCTCAGCTTTTCTGCGAGCCCATGTCACAGGGATGCCTTTTAATCAACGAGTTGCAGCAAGATCCTTTCAAAATATTGTGGGGATAAAAAAGCTGAGTTCTGATGGCTGCAGCGTGCCCAAGGGCCTTTGTAGCATGGATGCTCATGCTGTCCCCATCCCAGAGAGCTGCAGAAGGTGTCTCGTTGAGACTAAGGAACCCAACCCATAGCACATCTGACTTTCCCCTGTTACATGGCATAATCCTGAGGGAACAGGAAGCATAGCACTGTTCCTCTGACGTTTACTGCTGTGTTTTCAGTGAAAAAAGCCATCCCCCCTCCCCTGCAAGAAGCATCAGCCCTGGAAAGCTTACCCATTATTATCGAATAAATACGATGCTGACAGCCTCATCATTGCCAGCTGTAAGACGAGCTGTGCTCTGTAATGAAGTCTAATGATATCTGCTCCGTTTTCCACCGCCACTGCTCCTAATCAATGGAAAGGGACCCATTAAGCAGACATCTCTGTGCAACCCCTCTCTGGCTGACCAAGGTGGGAGAGGCTGGAGAAGGAGCTGGCATCTACGAGATCATTTAGAGCACTGCTAAATTAGAAGGCAGTGGATGATACAATGTGGCCTCGCTTTTAGCCAAAGCTTCCTCCTAAGGTGCAGCACTTCATCTCATTTCCATAGCTATTGCTGCTCACCGCCACCTGCCCCGTTAGCATGCAGATTAAGATTCGTTGTCGATCTTGGGAGTAAGAATTCAACAGCCTTCTCTGCAAGATGCCACTGATGGGAGCAAAAGAGCTGTTGTTCTTTTTTTTATTTCCAGGGGAGCTGCAGACTTCTTTAGGTGAAATGTTATCTTTTGGCATAATTAGCACTTGATTTTTGATGTAATTAGTTGCTATTTCAGTCTAATGGCTGGAGCATGCATGTGGGATAGGGACAGGTGGGATGATTTTTCTGCAGGATTAACAGAATGGCATAAAAAGCTTCTTTGCTTTCTGTGAAATTTATTCACGGCTGCAAAGATGCCTGCCTAATTAATAAGCAAGTCCATAATAATCTTATCTTGCAACGGAAAGGTTTTACATGAAACCATTACTGAAGTTAAGACTTTGCCTTTTCAACTGAACCCATCATCCCTGCTGGTGAAAACCTGCATAGTGATGGAGTGACAAAGAGTTGTTTTGTATTTTATCATTTGGAGTTGTCATTACAATTTCCACAGATCAGTAACGCTCCTCCAAGGTTTATTAATGATCTCTTTATCTAACCTTAATTCTATGGCGCTGACGTATACGTAGTACATTCTGGTGTATAGGAGGGAGTTTGAATTTTCTGAGCAGAGCTCGTGAATGGCTTCCAAGGAGCCATCTGAAATTCTGCAGTTGTCATTGATACATAAAACAAGTGTTGCATGAGACCAGATGCTCTTTGCAAGCCAGATTTATATTTGAATGTATGCAGAAACCTTAACCTCTACAAACAGCTGAGTATGCATTTTACAGCTCACGTCCACGACATGTACAGTTGATGGAGTCTCGGATATGTCTGGGCTGGTCTCGTACATGTACTTTTTATAAATTGTACTTCTTTAGTCCACTGTGAGCTGAAGTTAGTGCTAGTATTTACGTACATGACTAAAACTGCAGCAGAGCCCAGAGACCTAGCTAAGGCTCTTAAGCCACTGTCACCAATGTACGTTACACATTGGTCCCCACATCAGAGGATCTCCTCTCCTTCTCCTCTCCTCTCCTCTCCTCTCCTCTCCTCCCCTCTCCCTCTCCTCTCCTCTCCTCCCCTCTCCTCTCTCCTCTCCCCACTGTCTCTTCGGGATGGGGTAGCTCGAACATGTCCAGCTGGTCTCAGTGGGGACATCTACTGTAGTGACACCAAGAAATTCCCACTCGCATTTTGCAGGGCCATGAATTGGCATATTTAAATACATGTATATTCTCCTTTGCCTATTGAGGTAGAGTTCTTACCAGCCTCTGCTAACCCGGGGTGGGCAAGAGGATTGTACTTGCAGTTGGGCTGGGTGTGGAGGCTCAGTGGTGTGATAGAGGGACTATGGGATAAAAATACTGACAGAAAGACAAGGCTTGAAAGGGTAAATGTGCTGCAAGGAAAGTTAAAAGAAGGGAGATTTAAAAAATGACAGACTGAGAGCAGTTAAATCTGCATGAGAGTATGGAAACCAAATCCATGAAAAATGAATGAACAGTAAGTGCATCAAGATACGAGTTGAATAAAAAGAAATGTGAGAGGAGGAGGAAGGTTAAATAAGAGACACAACATGTTTCCTGATTTTTATGCGATGTGAATGGTAATTTTGCTTGTCTTACCCGTGTCAAATTCCAGAAATACTGTCAGCTACAGGAGAGCTTATAGCATAGCACCATTTCCTTGCTCTCTTTGGATGTGATGGAGTGATGCATGAGCACTTACAGCTCCCAACAACCCTTTCCACATGCTAACAGAAGGATTTTTGTTTCTGTGATGGGGGGGCATGAGAGGCTCAGCAAGTCTATGTCCCAGCCTGCAAGATGATCCATTCCTGACTTCAGATCTACTGCAAAACAGTAGATTTCTACCCCAGAACAGGAGATTCCTATCCTATTTTTCATCTGAAAAGCTTTAAAGGTCTGCAGATGTGTTATTTGAAAATAAGTCTTTGGGAGCTGCATACAAGTGTACCTTTAGCACTTGATTTTCATAATGGGTAGAAATCAAAAGTGACTGTTCGCATTAAATGAACAGACAAAGGGATGGAAGCAGCTTCTCAGCATTGCATTGTCTTTATAAGTTAATTCAATTAGATTTGTTTTAAATTCTCCTTGTTCAATAGCTAGCACAGCATCACATTACACCAGCATGTTTAAAAGTGAAATGAGTCGAATAATGTAATTTATTACCAGCAAAACTAACTGGCAGCACTAAAAAGTGGCAGAAGCATTTTTGGCTTGTGTTTACATGGGAGGTGTGAGCCAAACTGTCCAAAACAGGAGAGAAACCTGCAAATCAGATCCTGGATGTCCTAGTATCTCTTGGAGCTTTGTGTTGTATGCATGTGTTCATCCTGCCTCAGTGGCCTTGGGGTGGAGAAAATGTGACTGTTTGGCTTTTTTGAAATTAATCTGATGAAGACAGCTTTCCTTTTGGTATGTAGAATGATGATGGCAAGTGATTCTATAAAAAACCCTGCTAAAAGTGGTGGGAGATCAGGTCCTCACGAGGGCTCTGTGGATTAATGATTGCTGTGGAAATGGTTGTGGGGCCTCAAACAACGGTGAGTTTTCCAGTTCTTCGCTTCTAGCACCAAGTTCAGTCATGTGTGGTTTGCGATGCTTGAATGTAGCTAAAATCTTTGGGCTTAATGTAGATGTAAGTCAGTGAAACTTAATGGCGTGTGACTACAGACCAGACAGTGTAATGCTCCCTTGTCGTCTTGAGCTGAAACTATGGAGAACTTCACTAGTTCAGTCCATATAATTTAATCTGCTTCTGTAAGATTTCTTCATACAAGTAATATTCACTCCTTATTTAATATTTTGTGCCTGTATTACGGCATCAGCTCATGAAGGCTGGCCACCCTGCTCTGTGGAAAACGAGTTGTGTGTGATGGAGACCCACTGCTGGAGGCTAAGCAAGAGACGGTGGGTATCCCAAACAAATTTTCACTTGGATATTTCTGCATTTGCCAGATTTTCTCCCCCTCTTTTAATGCTTGAGGTGTGTGGAAGTGAACACAGTTCATTTTTTTCCACTGTAGTTAGGCAATCAGATATATTATAGGGCAGGATAAGAAATTTCTGGTCTACAGGCTGAACAAAACCTGCAAATTAATTTTGCATGGCTCATGGCTGCATGACTTTCTCGATGTTTCTTAACAGTATTTTGGATAGCAGTTAAGGTGTGTGTTAACCTGCGCCATGTCCGAGTCCTTTGAAATGCCTCTTCGCTGCCAGCAAGGGAAAAGCTTCCCACCTGTGCAGCCGTAGGAAGGAAAGCTTGCTCTTTGCCATCGATTCCGTTTCCACAGAGCTACAGCCCAGAGGAGTCGTTTGGAGTCATGAATGCCTATTCATAATAAACGTCAGTGAAATCTTTAATTAAAAAAAAAAAAAAAAAAGACACAATCAGAGCAGAGAGAGTGGAAGAATTGGACTCCTGTGGTGCGGTGCGTGGAGCAGACATTAAGGGGATAAGCTGCGTTGCCTGCTTTGTCTGGCAGCTGATAAATCACCGCCGTAATCCCCGCGCCAGCAAACAGGGCGAATGGTTTTACACCAGGATGCTGCATTCGCGGAAAGTGCCGTGGGTGCGTCTGGGCGTTGAAGCACTGTACGTGGGCCACCACATGGGAGCTGAGCTCCTGGAGAGCAGTATGTGAACCTTCAGGCAAAGCTACGAAGTGCAGAAAGTGCTACAAGATAGGGGAGGAATCAGCCTGTTGAAATTCGGGCCTCTTTTGTGTTCTTAAGTTGAATTCTGGTCCATTAAGCAGGGAGTTTTAATTGAGTAGTACTGCTTTGCAAATACTTATAAATAATGTCTATTTTTAGTACATTTGGTTGGCAGCTTGGCTGAAGAACAAAGTGAAAACAGAAAGGCTCTAAAATGAGAAATCTTTTGTTTGGTTCATTTGTTTTTTGAATGCACTGTCTTGTTTCAGTCTGTATGCACAATATTTTGTCTCGAATCTTTATCTTTTAAAATTAGAAACACATAAATACAGGCTATACCAGCATTATTTTTAGAGGGGAAAAAAAAGTATTGTACAAAACCAATTCAGAAAAGGGGATACCATTTCCCTAAAAAGAAGTTAGTTCCCAACTTCTGAGCATAACAGAATAGGAGGGGGTAGGAGAAATAGGTTAGAAAGATGCAGCCTCTTCCTTACCGTGGAAGAAGAGCTTGTATTTGGGTGAATAATACTAGCAATGTATCCTAGATAATGCAGACTGTTTTTGTAAAGCACTACTACTTAGATATGATTACAAACAGTTTATCTTTTGGCAGAATTGTATAGTTGTCAGGATCCCTGTTTGTGTAACTCGTAACATTTAAGACAATTGAATGGATATGCCATGTGTAAAATCTTTGATTCAGCGGAGCTTCTGGACCTTCAAAAAGCTACAGAAATTTTCTGTTAAGGATACAGATGAGGAATCCTGAAGGTAAGAATTGACTGTGTGGACTATTGGCTATTAAAAATAATAATAGGTTTTCTATAAGGATTTATGTCGCAGTGGTGGGGGATAAGTGAGATGTATCTCACCTTTGTGCTCTATGAGAGTGTGAGGTGTCTTGGAAATGTTTAGTTTGCACCTAGGTTCTGAGTTTGGCTCTGCTGTCGTGCAAGTATAAAGAGCCAGCTGATTGCAGTTGTCCGTATACATATTTAATTTAGCAGTGTATAGCAAGGTGGGGGATCTGATAATTCTTTTATTAAATTATAGAGCAAAAAATTTTGCGTGCATGGAGCAAACCCAAGGATTAGTTTTTGCTGGGATGATTGTGCCTTGCTCAGCGTATACTGTCTGACCTTAGCACTGTCTGGAGACTGAAGTATGGGATTTGATTTGTAAAGGTCTGAGATCTTGGGAAAACTCCAGCAGAGCATTTAAACACATACATAGTCTCATTAAAACAATCTGTTCAGATGCGGAAATGAATTTGTGGTGTTACACTTGTCCCTGGGCTAAATACTCCTTTCCTACATAATGGTAAGAACGTAGACTCAGGAGCAGAGTCAATTATAGACGGACACGCTGTCCCCGGGGGAGCGAGGGGCTCTGAAGCTACCGAGAAAGCAGGAGGGCAGATGTCCTTTGATTAATGGGACACCCCATGTATTTTGGGCATCTGGCAGGCAGGCAAATCGTCACTGCTGCTACTTAGGGACCGCGGCCCCGGTCGATGCCGTAATTGCTCGGCCGCTGGGTTACCACCCGGCCGCTTGCCTCTGCTGCAGGGGGAGCAGGAGGGCACGGCCGCCCCGGTGCCGCGGGAGGCAGCTCTCGGTCCTGCGGCTCCCCGGGGTGCAGCGGGCACCTCTTCTTTGTGCCGGGCAATGCCCTCCGCTCGTGAGTCCCTCGCTCTCGCCGTCAGTCGAAAGGATGGTTAAAAATAGGAGTTCTCCGGACCTGCCCGTTGTGCAGCTCATAAGA